>NC_090935.1:1278633416-1279242089 GCF_040938575.1 Ambystoma mexicanum
TGGTCGGCTTATGTAATTCTCCATGATTGGCGGAATCAGAACATATGTTTAGTCTGGCAGATGCTAGTACAATTATGAAGTTGTAGTACATACATAGTGTAAGCGGATTCAATTCAAAACTACAGCAAGTCAATGCCTAGTCTGGGATGCTGAGGGAAACCCTTATTGATATATTTTTATGTCCAGTTCGTTTACTCTGGATGACAACCCTTATATAACACCCCTCTCTTAGAATCCCCCTCTGCCGAACTGCCTTTGGGGATGCGGATCTTGTAAGCTACAGGGGAGATTTTGTCTATAATTTCAAACGGTCCCTTCCATGTAGGCAAACATTTTCGCTGTTTGGCCTGGTTCCTTTGGAAATTGTATAGATAGACCTGGTCTCCCACAGTATATTCCTTCCTGGTGGTCTTCAGGTCGTAGTGGGTTTTCATGCTATCAGCTGATCTTTCTAGATTCCGCTGAGCATAGGCAAAAGCATGGTGGAGGTGTTTCCTTAAATTCTCCACATACTCATGAGTTGTGGAGGCATTTATCAGTGTCTGCTCTTGGGTCCTGTAGAGCAAATGCTGGGGAAGCACCATCTTGCGTCCGGTCATCAACTCAAATGGTGACATTTTAGTTGCAGATGAAGGGTTAGATCTGATGGCCATTAGGACCAGAGGTAATCGGATATCCCAACTTGGCCGAGAATCTGCCACAAACTTTTTTTAATATGCTCACAATGGTTTGGTTGTATCTCTCTACTGCTCCAGAAGAGGCTGGCCTGTAAGCAATGTGTAGCTTCCTTTTAAGCCCCAGTATCTCCCACATCTTTGTCATTACTTCACTGGTGAAGTGGCTACCTCTTTCTGACTCAATCCTTTGAGGTAGACCAAAACGGGAAAAGATGTGGTTAATCATCAGGGCAGCTGCTGTTTCTGCCTTGCAGTTTGGGGCCGGGAGACATTCCACCCACTTGGTAAACAAGCATGTAAAAGTCAACATGTACTTGTTTCCTCTAGACGAGCGAATTACAGGGCCTATAAAGTCGATTTGCAAATCTGACCATGGCAGTGTCATCCCCCTCTTTTGGAGAGGCACACGGTGTGTGAGGGATGATGGCTGAAATTGTGCACACACCAGACACCCCTTCAAGTATTGGTCGAGGTCCTGCCCCATGTGTGGCCAGTATGCAACCTCTCTTAAGATCTCAAGTGTTGTGTGAAACCCCCTATGACTGGCGGTGGTCGCATCATGGGCGTGACTTAACATCAGGCTTCAGAATGAGGTAGGGACCACCCACTGATCATGGCCAGCTTGGGATTTCCTTACCAACAAACCGTCTTGGATTCAGAACATCTTTGGACATTTCATCAACACTGTAAGGTCCTCCTTCCCAATGTAATCAGTATCCGTCAGGGGAAAGTTCTCAGGGTCCTCAATGTGTTTGAAAAACTTACCAATTATTGGATCCCCTTTCTGAGCTGTAATCAAATCAGCATCAGGGGTCTCCTTACTCCATTGTGCAGTTGAAAGATCATGGTGAGCATTTGTCTGGGATCTAGTGATAGCAGTGACCTGGATTTCCCCCAACAGGGACTCTATTTCTATTAGATCCCCTTGGATGGCCCCGGTCTTGGCCAGCTGATCAGCTAAGTCATTTCCAGTTGTGTCTGGTCCCTCTACTTTGGAATGACCCTTGATCTTTTTCCAGTAGATGGTCATCTCATTCGAGGTGACCAGATCATCAATGTTTTGGATTAACTTCCCATGTTTCAAAGGTTTGTTATTAGCACATAGCATGCCTCTGGTTTTCCAGTTAACCAGGTGCTCCACGAACCCGTTCCGTACATAATCCGCATCTGTGATTATGACCAGTTCGTGGAGTTGATGTTGGACAGCAGTGAGGATGGCTTGATGCACAGCCATAAATTCTGCCACCTGACTACTTCGGGGACCAATTTTGTACCCAGCGGAGGGTTCTGGGAACTCCTTCACCCATGCATTCCCAACGCGGGCCACCAGTTCTTTCTCCCCGTTGTTGTCAACATGGTAAGAGCATCCATCCACATAGACAGTGGGCATTCCCTCACACTTGTCTTCTTCAAAGACTTTGTGTGGGCAATTAAGGTATGCCTCCATTTTGTCCTTGATTTTTAGACTTTCGTCCTCGAGACAGTTTTCTCTGGCACAATCATGCAAGTCATCCAGACCTTGCGCGAGGGGACTCTTCTTGTTTTGGCCATATCTGACCTCCACAGGAAAGCCTTGCATTGACAGGATCCAGGAAGTAATTCGGGAATTACTCACATTTCCGGCCCGGATTTTGTCACTTTGGAGATATTGCAGAGGCTGGTGTGGAGTCTCCACTATGATGTGTTCCCCCTGGATAAACGGGCGGTAATTCTTCAATGCCCACACCGTTGCCAGGAGTGCCTTCTCACAATCGTTGAATTTCTCCTCCGCAGAGGATAAAGTTTTGCTCGCATAGGAGATTACTGACCTTGTCATGCTTTTGGTATAATACTGCAGTCAAGCACGTATTAGAGAACCCTGTCTCCAGGAAGAACTCCTTGTTTCTGACAGGGTAAGCTAGGCAAGGCGCTTGTGAGAGGCTTCTCTTGAGTTGGCTTACTGCCTAGGATTGTTCTAGGCCCCATTCCCACTTGACCCCCCCTTCAAGAGATGAATCAGGGGTCTGGTGATCTCTGCGTAGCCCTCAATGAACTTTCTGCTGTAATTAATCAGTCCAAGGAGGCTCCTTAGTTCCCGCAGAGTTGTGGGATCCTTCAGTTTCTGGAGTGCTTCCACTTTCTTTTCTTGGGGACAGAGACCCTGAGGAGTAATCTCATGCCCCAAGAAATTAACACGGGTCTTACACCACTGTGCTTTCTGAAAGGAAGGTTTTGCTCCGGCGGCCCTCAACTGTCTCAGAACGTAACGGATCTCCGCTATGTGTTCTTCCACAGATGAACTTTTAATGAGGACATCATCTACATAAGCCAGGTTACCCCTCGCACCCAGGTCGGGCATGGCCGTGTGTAGGAAAATGTTGAATTCATTGCCGGAGTTGAGGTATCCGAAGGGAGTCCGGGTCCATGTGCACTGCTGGCCCCCAAAGGTAAAAGCCAGTTTGTATTGGTCCTCCCTACTGACAGGCACGGTCCAGTATCCATTGGTCAGGTCTATTGCTGTGCATACCTGTGACCCCTGGATCTGGGCCAGCCCTTGGTCAATGTAGGGCAGAGGCTTTTGGGAAATATGGACCCGTTTTTTGAGCTCCCTAAGGTCGGCGCAGAGTCTTCCCTGGCCGTTTGGCTTCAATATTCCCAGCACCGGATTATTGAAAGTGCTGAGTACTGGACGGATTATTCACATGGACTCAAGGTTCTTAATTATTTCAGTAAGGGACTCCATGGATGTGAGAGGCAAGCAATATTGCTTCACAAACACTGGAGTCATGCAAGGGTCCGTGGGAATTGTTGTCGTGTGGATGTCGGTGCGATCACAGTCAAATGAGTCTACCGTAAAGAGATCTTGGAAATCCAAGAAAACTTGTTTCAACTTTTGCTTCTGTTCCAGAGTCACGCAGTCATCAGCCAGGTTGACTCTCTCTTCCACCATCTGCCTGAAGCCTGGAAAGACTTCTGGTTTAGCTATCTCAGCGGCCTCCTCCAGCTGGGTGGAGAAGTCCCTGGTCAGAATGCTGATTTGGACTGGAGGCTTCAGGTGGGAAAGGCAGCCCTCATGGACCTGGGAAATCACCTCATCCCTCCTTAAGTCACAAGTCACATCTTCCTTACCATAAGGGCAAGAAGTGTACACCAGGAAGTTCCCCCCATGCCGGGTGAAAATCCTGTCTGGTGTTATATTGTCATCACTGTCACTGTCAAAGCAGTCCTTGGGGATGTGTCCTAACAGTTCATTTCCTAAATCAATGGAGAAATGTCGGTCATCAACCGCCATTCCAATGATGGTGCCTGAGGCTAGAGTAATACTCTGTAAGTCGCTGTTATCCACCTCTATTGGAATGGTGTCATGTTCTATGTTGACTAATGGTGTTGGGTTTACCCCTAACCCTTGTTGTTGGAGAGAAGCATTTAGATGAATATAAGCATCAGGGTTTTTCAATTTTTGTCCTCTTTTAACCTTCACTTCCAGGGAGAATTGTCGGGTCCTTTCTGGGATGGTGACTTCCTCTTTAATCTGAATTTTAACTGCATAAGGTAGCAATTGAGCTGACATAAATGCTTTTTCTGAATCATCAAAGCCCATGGGATTATCCGCTAATCGGGACCAAGCTTTGAAGTTTATTAGGTCCAAACTAATGGCAAAGCGATTGAGAATGTCACTGCCTAAGTAAAAGGTGGCAGTGACGTCTCGCACGACCCAACAATTATGGACTATGCTCTTGTTGCCAATGGAGATTTTGAGCATACATCTGCTTGGCAGGAGATGTTTCGAATTGGGTGTTTCCAGATCCATTTCCCATTTGTCTATCAGTTTGAATGTGGGAATGGCTGGATCTTTTGGGAGTTGGCGGAACATGGCTTCGCTGATGAAGCTCTTACCGTTGTTCACACAAACTCGAGCGAGAGCAAAGTCCTTCCCATCATTTAACTGAACAGGGATGAACAACTGCTCTCCAATTTGCTGAATATCAGCCAGGCTCTGAGCTGATTTCACATCTTTCTGGACTATAGGAGTGGGAGTGTCTGATTGTGGATTGGTAAAGAATTTCAGAGTATTTCCTTGCAGTGTGGAATACCACCTTGAACTGGAAGGAAGTTTGATTTTCAGAAATAGCAAGGACCCCCCATCACCAGTCTGTTGTCCTACTGCTATTACTGTCACGTCTGGAATTTGGTTGTTCTGGAAGTGAAATTCTACTTGGTCAGATTTTTGTTCAACCATGTGGCAGGTGCCATTTAAACTAACATGGTTGACACTCTGTTTTAATTTTATTGGTCGGCTAGTCTGGGTCCAGAGGACCTTGTTTACACAATCTATTAGGGGTGACAACCTTCTCAGGAGGTCATTCCCTAGTAAACAAGGGGTGCCCTCTGGAGTCACTACTATGACCGGGTGTTTCACCTTGTGTCGCCCAATTTTGATGTCCAAATCTGCAGTCCTCTTGACAAGAATTTCCTTCCTGTCAAAGTTCTGCAGTTATCCAGGAAGAGAGGTGAGAGGAATACGGTAATTCTCCCCCCTTCCTGCATTTAGTTCATCAAAGGCCCTTTTGGACAGAAGGGTAGCTTGGGGTCCAGTGTCCACCAGTGCCAAAATTGTACCCTGCCCCTGTACTTGTACCGGGGCATAGTATCTTCCCTCCTTCTCCTCAAGGGGGCACAGATAATGCACATTTTTGGACAACTGGTGGGCTAATTTTCTGGTTTTGGACATTGCTAGCGAAGAGATTTGGGCAGAATTCTGTGGAGAGCCTGGGGAATCTGAAAGAAAAAGTTGGCAACTGGAAACGGTTTCGGGTTCTGGGCAACCCCCCCCCCCCCTTTTTGGAGGCAGTCATCAGGATGGGTTTGACCCATGGGATTTTGGTATTGTTGGTTCTGGGATAGAATGATGGGCGGCGACAGCTCAATCCCCACATCTACCCAGTCTGTTGATTTGGTTTTAGGTTCCCCTGGTTCGGTTCTGGGCCGCCCCTGCCTTTTGGGAGGCAGTCACCAGGATGGGTTTGAACCAGGGGTTTTTGGTTTTGTTGGTTCTGGGATAGAATGATGGGCGGCAACAGCTCAATCCCCACATCTACCCAGTCTGGATTGAAATCTCTTGGGACCCATTTTTCCTTGGGAGGAGTTCCCCCATCTCAGAAGGAGAAGATCCTATTCCCAGGATCTTCCGAGGATCCCTCTCCCTCAAATTGGAAGACCTGTACCTCCTCCACAAAGTGGGTCTCTTTGGGTACTTTGTTTTTCCTACCTCTCCTCTGTTCCTTGGGTGGCAGACTTTCAGGGGTAGGAGATTTTGTTTCCGGTTCCTGGTTTTCCAGGGGCTGTTTACAAGTTGGGAAGGAAGCTTCCTCCAAGGCTTTACCCCCTCCTTTCCCTTGTGCCTCCTCCCTGGGAACTGGTGGGTTATCGGGGTGCTGCACCCGTCATTGTTCTGGAGCACTAGGTCCAGAGTTTGGGGCATTCTGTGCCGGCATGCCCATCTGAAGGTTCTGTTGGGCCCTCAGCATGCGGCCCAAATCCTGTGCCATGTTCTGAACCTGGCGCTCTAACTGGGAAACCCGCTCAGGCTGAAACGGGCCTCTATTTTCTCCCCTGAGCTGATCCCGGGAAGGGTAGCTATCCCTTCTCTGGTAATAACCCGGGTTGGGAAGATTTGGGTACCCCTCCACCCTTGGCCTCTCCTCTTCCGGATTAGGTTGTCTGGGCTCAGGGAATTGGCGAAAGAAGGATGGATGGTTTTGGGATTGGAAATTGGGTGGATACCTGGGGAAAAAGTTCTGCCCAGGATTTGGTGAATTTCTGCCCTCCTGGGGGAAGTTAGGAGGGAAGTTCCCCGGGTTAGGCACTTGGCTGGATTCCACCCCTTGGGCTGGAGGAGTCCACACATAACCCAGGATGGGTTGATTTCCCTTGTAGCGGGGACTGACATAGTTAGGGGAGCGGGAGACCCCATTTGTGGGACTACCTCCTCGACTCCCTGTCTGTGACTGGCCCGAGGGCCTTCTGGGCTGTGAATTATTTGGTGCAGGCAGGTTTTTAGACCCCCCCCATCTCCAAATCTAAAACGGGGGCAACCTTTACCTCTGCCACCTTGGCAGCAGCAGGGGTGCTGTTGGTTTGGGGGTTTTTCTGCGCATTACTTTTATTTTCTATGGGCTTCTGCACCTCATAGATCCGGGTGGCTTGCTCAATGACCCAGTCTAAAGATATTTTCTCGTGAAAATCTCTCACGAGCTGGGTCATTATGTACTTGGGAAGAGCATGGAAAAATGTGTTGATGAATTCTCTGCTGTCCATGCGCACCCTTCTGGTGGTCTGCGCAAAGGCACGCTTCAATTCTTGCACGAATTCTTGTGGGGCCTGATCCTCCCCACATTGCAAATTGTAGGCTGCCTTGCGAGCCTCTTGGGGTTTTCTATGTACAGAAAAATGTTTCAAGATGGCCGCACTATATGTGGACCATCTTGAATGGTTTTGGTCCTCCAGCCCCGCAAAGAAACTGGAGTATTCAGGGGAGAATGTCCATTTGACGTACTGGATGCAGCTACTGCTGTCCTTCAAATGGAAAGTCTCCATAATTTGCTCATAGAGCTCCAAGTGTTCCCAAACAGAATACTTGGCGTTCTTATGATAAGGCGTGATAACACTCCTGATTGCGTTAATCTGTTTTAAGGGGTCCTTAAGCAAGGCCCTTTTCACCTTATTGGCCTTTTTGGTTCGGGTAACCCTGGTCCATTCATCCTCTGATTCAGAAGCGCTGCTCCCAGAGGTGTCCGTCTGATCTTCCAGGTTTTCCCGGATTCTGCGAGCCTGGGAATAGCTGGCAGAATGTGGGGATCTGGTCTCCTGTGTCCTGTGACGCTCAGAGGAGTCTTCAGATCCCTCCTTGCTACCTGGATTTAATGGGTACCCCCCCACTGACATAACTGGGCAGAGGTTTTCAGGATGCCCTTAGTGGGTCTACTCTCCTGGGGTTCCCCACTAAATTGCACTGTACTTAGGTGCCCATACCCGGATGCCCGCCCATCCATTCCTGGGTGGTACTGGCCTATGAGCCCCATCCTTTTGGCTGGATAGGAATCTGCCATCCTTATGGCCCTGTGCTCATGTGCGCCAGGGGACATGGGGGTGGCAGAGTCCAGGGACTGGGAGAGACGAAGGCCTCTGGTACTAGGGCTCCTGAGGTTATGCTCAGGCGTTTCCCTTTCCCAGCGAACCTCATCTCTATTAGCCCCTGCTCCCTGTTGCAATGCAAGAGCCTGCGCTTTCAGTTCCTCAGTTAAGGCCTTACTAGACTCTATCAGTCTCTCCTGCATGGCTACCTGTTTCTGGAGCCTATGGTTGTGCTGGCAGAGAGTCTCATTCTCTCTCTGTGCCTCCTGATTGGTCCTGGAGTACTGGGCCAGTCTTTGCTGCAGGAGGGTTACCTCCTGAGTCCCATCCCTACTGGCCTGCTCCTTTCTTGTCAGAGCTTCTTCCACCCTCCTGGTGTGCTCTAACAGGTTCTGATGCTCTTTTTGGAGGTCAGCCAGCCCCTGGAGGGCCAAGTGATTTTCTTCAGTTTTTCTTTTTAAATGGCAGATTTCCTGGCCTAAGGTGTCCCTTTCCTGACTAAGAGTCTGCATCTGTGCCGCCAGGTCGTCCCTTTGCCTTTGAAGGGCACCAGCTTTCTGGCGTTCCTGATCAAACTCTGCCTGGGTATCCAGGTCTTTCAGGATCAGTTTATTGCTCTCTGCCTTTTACCTATCTAGGTGGCTTTGCAGGTTGACTACCTGCTCAGCATATGCCTTATTGAAATCTAATTGTTGCTCCAGCTTTTTCTGGCTCTGCAGTAGGAGTTCAAACCTTCTTGGTACTCCTTCTGCAAGGCCAGAAATCTGGTATCCTGGTCAGACTTTTCCTGTTGCAGGATGCACATGTCCTCTTTGATTTTAATGAGATACTGCCTGCTCTCATGTTCTGACTCCTGGCTTCTGTGCATCCTCTGCTCAGAGGAGACCAGGTCAGATTGGGCCTTCTCTAACACGATCTGTTGCCTATTTGCCAGATCTTGGCCTTCAGCACATTTGTCCTGCATGGCTCCCATTTATAGATACAAATATGCCGCTATCCTAACAATCTTGTCGTGTTCATCTTTATCTTCAGGAGCCATGTATAGTTCACTCAGGGCTACATGTAAGGGACCCTGATCTCTCCAGTTATCTAACCAAGTTTCAGTGACCTGTTGTGTTATTGCCTGCAACCACACATCCTGGCCCTGCTCAATCCATTCACCTCTAACAAATAGCTTATGTAGGAAGTGCTCTCTGGCTATTTTGATGTCTACCAGTGTCGTCATTCTGGAATTTGAGTTCCTTCCTGACTTACAGAAGTTTGTATTTTATTTTGCAAAACAGACCGTTTCCTTAGAGCGTTCCTTTGAGGGGTGCTTTCACAGTGTAAAACAACGTGGTGATCTAACCGGATATGTGTATCTGGTCAGTTGGCACACTGTATTAAGCTGCACAAGTGGTAAATCTAACCCAGAATATCCCGGACGAGCCCCCACTTCGTAAGCGACTTCAATTCAACACTACAGCTAAGTCAATGCCTAGTCTGGGATGCTGATGGAAGCCCTTATTGATGTATTTTTATGTCCAGTTCATTTACTCTGGATGACAACCCTTATATAACACCCCTCTCTCAGAATTCCCCCGACCCCGCTGAGCCAAGAAGTAGGTTTGTTTTGCAAATTTAAAAGGTTTATTTGAAAATTAAACAATATATATCTATCACGCTTTTATAGTAAATTAATATTTGATAGCACACTTGTGAGGGTGATAGTGATCAACAATGGATAATGTTACAGTGGTACACTCTTTTTGATGGCTTAGAAGTGATATAGAGAGGATGAAGTAGCTGAGAATGCTTTTATGGCTTCAAGGACAATGCAATGATGAATGAAAATGCAGTACAGAAAATAAACTTGATATGACTTCAACAAAAGACAATGTAATCACTTTTCTTTGACAATTCACCCCCCCCCCCTTTATGCAAGGTAAAAAGATGGAAGAAAAGCACACAGTTCTCAGGAATGCAATCAAATATAATTCAGTTCCCCCCTAGCAAGCTTAGAGGAAAACAGGTAGGAGTTTTAAACACAGGCAAAATCCTTTTAATCTGGTGGCAATTAAGTGAAAAATATACTCAAATTGCTTTTAATTCCCTATAGGAGGTTCAGGGTGAGTAAGAGATACTTAAATTAATTCAGGATCACTTTAGCAATGCTCTATGAATGATTGTCAGGTTGCACACGAATTTCAGCAAGGAAAGCAAGGACAAATATTTTTACACGTGGCTGAAATTAAGCAAAATGTCAAATCGCAGCAAATTTAGACGCGTGCGTCGAGCACAATTACGGAGGCACTATAAGGAGTAGGAAGTCGGTTCTAGATTCGTTGAAAAGCCCAACATCCTAGCTTTAAGATGACAGTTAAATCTCATTCATAGCACAAACGGTTCCGGAGATACCGCCAATTTAGTAAAGGTAGTTTTTTGGATTTGAAATTTTAAAGCTCAGAATGACAGATGACAGTTTTCAGTTTTAAAGATGACAGAATGACACGATTCTAGGCGGCAGTTCTAATAGGCTAAAATAGTTTGGATTAGATTATTTTAAACTAAGAGATTGGTTTTGACACAGTGCTAGCTGGGTACTCACACTAGATTTTGGACAGGAATGCGGCTTCGTCACCGATCGGGTCAGGATTGGCTGGACTTCTGCTAGCAGTTCTTCACAGCGATCTGGTCTCTGGTTCTCTCTGGTTCCGGATACAGCACTGCTTTTTGGATACTGCTACATGTTCTTGCAAAAGTTCTTGGCAAAGAATTCAAACAGCTCGCCCGGCTGTTGAATAGTTTGGTTGGTTTTAAGGCCTGCTGAAGAGGATTCAGCTTGTGGATTCAGACCTCTCTGCTACAAATTCTGGAGTTAATTTCTGGTCTCTGGAGATTGATGGATTTGAAATCTGGATCTCTGGATGTGAAGTCTGAAGTCTCCCGGCAAAGCGTCCCGCAAGAAAGTGGATGGTGAATTTTTCTACCTTTGTTTTAATGTTCCTTTTATGTGTTTTGAAAATGGGTGTGTGCCTGGGCCTAGCTAACTGCCCCTCTCACTTATCATTGGCCAAGCTTTCCTCTATCCCATGATTGGGGGAAATAAATGGAGTGTCAGAGTGATGCTGTAGGTTTTGTGGTCAGAGGAACCTCCCCTTGTCAAATTGCACACAAATCTATTTCTGACCCAAATACATATTTATCTATGTACCATTTTTCTAATATTATAGGTCCAGTTAACATATTTTCTGTAGCACCAAACCATCCGATCCCTGTCTTTGTACGATGTTGTGTCTACTTATGACAGAATTCTCCCCTTTTCATCCAGATAACAACCTCTAAACCTTTCCAGATTTTACACAAATGTGCGCCAGGGATATGGGTTTCAGATGATAAAGTGTCAGATTTTTAACATGCATACATTTGGAGTAACAACCTTTTTTTCCGCTTCTATCCCCAAGAACATACCACAGGGTCCTAACGCCTCTTAAAATTTGCACTGAAAAATCACAAAAATGATGATGTTATTTATATAATTTTGACAAGTCCGCACTGTGAATTATCCATCTTTTTAAAATCATGCTCTGGCCCCGAAGGTGTGTGGTTTTCCAAAGCACATGGTGGAATTTCTGGTTTATCCACTTCCCCCAAGCTCAGCTGGCTCTCACAGGCACTGCCCCTCCCAGTTTCTCCCAAGAGGAAGCCATTTTACGACCCCCCCCCAATATAACATTTGCCTGAGTCCAGGACAGGGCTTTGTTCAACTTCCTGCAGTCCCCAGGTGCTCCTCCCCTAGTCCAATCAGAGAGGTGTCATCTCCATTTGGCAGGGGCAGCAGGATGCAGCTAGGCCTGGGAAGAGTGGCTGAGCAGGTTTCTCCTGTCGGGGGTAGTTGTCAGGCAGAATTCAGCTAAGTGTCACTTTAGTTCTCAGTTTTCTATATTCAAATCCAACTTACAATTTTTACACATGCAGCTAGAATGCTGATTCTAAGTTCAAAACTATGACATTTAACATTTGCAACCTATGTGACACTCACAAGTAGGTCACTCATTTATTCTAAACATTTCGATTTTAGTGGCTTTCCGTCCATTTAACTTAAGCTGCTGACATCCCTAGCTATTTTTTATATATACATTAAATAATTACTTCCTTCAAGTCATTTCAGAATATAGTTTTACATTGTATCCACCTCTTAGCAAGTCTTTCCTTGGCCTGGTTTGAGTTCATTTGTTCAGTTTTACACCAAAGTCTGGTGGTTTTAAAACGCCGGCTTTCTGATAGTGGTGAGCACCAGTATTGCATCCATTTTTGACATTAAGAAAATGAATTCCCCCCAGTTCTGGGTTGCTTTTGGCAATCAGCATTGCCATTCCCAATGGTTTGAGGCTACTGTGTGTGTAGCCCAATGGTGGTTTTAGGCAGTGCCCACCTGTGCTCACAACATGGCAAAAATGGGTGGCAGCCTATTCTTCATGTTTTCCCTGTGCTCTCTCTGGGGAATTCTGGCCATCATGATGTTTTCAATGCCAGTAATGCACAGTTTTATGGTAGGGCTTGGATGCATGGGTAAAAACATCCCACAATAGTTGTTGCCAAAAAGTTGAAAGGAGAACAAAGGATGGTGACAAATGGGAAATGCCATATGTTGCTCCAGACCGCTAAACCAAAACTGACTTGGAGGCTGAGCCTGGAGGAGAGAGAAGGGTAACTGTTCAGGACAGAGACAAGAGACAGGAAGGCTGCTGAAACTTACCATCTGACAGCTGTAAGGAGACACCAGAGGAGATTGCTGAGAGTGTATCTGGGTGGAGCTGTCTATTTATAGAAAGGCCTCAAAGCTGACTGGGTCCTATGGTGGAGAGGAGGAAGCCATCTTTGAGAGTGTTCTGTCCAGAACCCTGCCCTATCTTTCCACAGTGTCCTCAGATGCAGCTGAACATAGGCTTGCTATGTAAGTAGAATTGAGCCCTGGGAAACCAAAAGGTGGGGAGTCTGCTTGCCTTGACTCCCTTCCCTTTTTAGTGGGCAGGGGAGCAAAACTGTGTAGATCCTTAGACTATGTAACCAACAATATAAATTTAATGAATTCCCCATTTGGCAGAATACTGTGGGGTGAATTTTGTTAAAATTCAAAATTAACAAAGCTCACTTCCCAGAGTGTGCTGAAAACGATTACCTATACATTAATTGGGTAATCCTTGTTGTCCAGCTGACCCCCCAACTTCTTAAGGAAGAGGGGCGTGTTTGTTATTTAATCAGTTGAACCTTTTATCTAGCTTCCCCAACACAAGCATTTCAGTAAGGGGGGGTCTGAAATCCAAAATTCCCCAAAGCATTCCATTTTATCTGTATGACTTCCCATCCTAGACCAAAGCAAGGGGGGGCTTGAAAAACAAACCAATACATCACCCAGAGTTTATTTTAAACCAAAAATGCGGGCCAAAATTATCATTGCCATATGCATTTTTCCCAATCTTGAAATCCTACTCCTAGCCTTTTAAGCCTGCAGGGAAATCAAAATTGCACAACATTACATAAGTGCCTTCTTTATAGATCAGTGTAATTATTTTGTGAAGTGGAATTTCCAGAAAGTGAAGAATTGTAATTGTGTTCTTTTTAACTCACGTATGTGATTAATTTATGCTGAGCGAAGTTAATTTTGATGTGCCATGGATAAAGTGGTGTTTAACATTTTCGTGCTGAATTCTGCTATTTTTAATTTAAATAAATACCAATGTATTTTCCATACAACGGCCTGGTTCTTAGTTCATTGTTAGCTCAGAGGACAGGGATCCAAGGGGTATGATATGTGTCTGAGATAGGGCTAAAAAAGAATTTGTTAAACGGTTTGTTAAATAACCACTTGAGTGGGGAGGGAAGGAACTCCCCGTGTTGAGGGTGGTTTCTCAATACACCGTTACAGGGATGGGGTAAATAGGTTGCCTAGTTAAGCTGCGGGCCTTGGAATGTCGAAAGGGCATTAGCACGAGGCAGCGAAGAGAGGTTTAGTGTCTTCTGGTGATGTTATTGAATTATTTTGATGATTCACAGGTACAAAAGTAAAGGTTTATTTTAGTTTCCTTTCCACCAGAAAAAGCGTGAAACATCATCTAGACAGGGAATGGTCAACCCGTCAGATATAAATGAAGATAAGACAACACGCGCTATTCAAAACAGGAAAAATGCGCTGGTGCTGCTTGATCTTCAGATATGATAATGTTGCGTGTTGAGTAAAAAGAGGCAACAAAGGCCAAGACCAACAAAGCTACTTTGAAAAAATAAACTGTATTATCTCTTCTAAGGAGAGGAACCCTACTTTTAATTATAACATCTTTATAATTATACTGAGGGAACATTGCTGCTGAACCCTGTTGCTGTGCTGAAAATACTGGGCTAATTGTGCAAGCAAAGCATTGGCTGCATGTAATTGGATCAGAGATGGGCTATATCGTATATTATTGACTGAATGGCTGGGAGGGGGATTGCAGTGCACTCTGCAGCCTTGTAAAATCCTGAAACCAGGGCAAATGACAGTCACAAATACCCAATTCTTCCCTTCTTAGTGGATGATTATTAGCTTAATACATGTACACGTGCTTGTGGTGAAATCCGATGGCAAGATAGCTCAGCAGGTTAATGCAAATTCAGCAGAAACTTTTATACGACCTGTGTATGCACACAATTGAAACCTGGCAGGGCCAACGAAGTATTTCATCAATCTAATGTTAATGAAATGAGAGTTAAATAAAATGAGAGTTACTAACTCAGAAACTCTTGACATTTATAGCACCACAAAGCGACAAGTCTGTCACAGTAAACTTTGAGAATCTAAGACAGAAATGCATCGTTGAGTTCACATCAATACTTGCTAACCCCAAACTCTGTTATATGCTCCCTGAGCTCAAACTATGTCACACAGTTCATGCGTCATGAAATGCAATGCCCCTTATTAGTTGTGAGTACTATCAAAAGACAGAGGGCATCATTATGAGTATTGTGGTAATGGTCAAAATATGAGATTTTTTAATTATTTTTTTAAATCACTTATCACCTAATTATTAATTGGGATCAAATGGAGTATTGGGCTTTGGGTAAGTAGGGCACTGCATGGTGTAATGCAGCACTTTCTAACCACACACTTACAATGCTCTATAGTGACATAAAGTAGTGACATGCCAAGAAGCCATCTTAACAGCACCCAAATCCCCTCCTCCACGCCCCCGGAGTGTATAATGATGCGATGATGTCACATTGCTGTGCTGTGATTTGCCGATTAATGGCTAACACATGTTCCAAACCTAGTGTTGGCTACGTGACCTCTCGCAGAGAGAGGTCACGTGCACCAGACTTGCGCATCGGCGAGCGGCCACATTCGATTCCAGCCCACACAGCCAGATGAACATTTTAAAGGGACGGGGGGGCATTCCAACTCCTGCTCTCACCGATGGGAACATTCCTCGCAGGAGGCGCGCTCGTTACACATTCCAGCCTCCGGGCATGCGAAGTCCCGGGCGGGGTCAATCCTGCCGGCGTTAATATATAACGCCAGGACGAAGTGTGTCCCTAACACGGCGGCTCCCCTCGGTTCGAAAATGTGTGAATGGGGCTCTTCTGGGCACGACCACGTTTTTCAGGACCTCCCTTGGTAACCGGAAGACTTTCTCTAATTGCAAAAATAACCCAGGCTCCAGGGAAACTACACGAGAGTGATTGCTCAGCAACCAAAGATTTGGAACGGAAGCATACAAAGATGCCTCCATTTTATGCTGCTCTCTCAGTGCGCCATCATGAAATCGCTTTGTCACAGTTGCTGAGATGAGAAATAGCGTCATATGCTTTGGGTTACCTATTCCAGAAATAGCGACAGCTTCACGTGTATATGTTTGAACATTAATCTGCGTTTACAAAGAATAGAAAAGGGGACATCTTTTAACCTCAAAATGGCTCCAAGTCCAGGATGCATTGTGGTGTCAGAATAGATGGAGAATGCGACATTGAATAATATAGTATTTGTTCAAGTGCTACATGGCAAGGCTTCCAAGCACATAGTGCGTTAGAGAGGGCAATTATGGATCTGTGTGGTTAAGTTACCATTTGTGGGACTATTAGAAAGTGTTGGTTTGCATTTTTAAGGTTGGGTTGTTTTTTAGTACCTCCTGTTTGCTTCCAAGATTTCAAAAAACAAATTGAACCAATGGGGGCTACAAGAGCCCTTGGGGTCCTGGCGGAGAGCTTTGCGGGACAGTGCTTAAACTAGGCTGGCCCTACCCGGTCCTCAGTACCTGCACTTCTTGTTTTTGCAGATTTGAGTACCTGCACTTCTCGATGCCTCAAAGAGACACTGAAACTCAACTATGTTGCAAGGTGAAAATGAAAGCTTTTCGTTTCACTTTATCGCAATTTAAAGGACTACGCTGCAGCCTTTGTTGGGGAAAGCAGCGCCCCTCCCTCCTCCTCTCTCTACCAACTGCAGCGCCCAAAATGTCTCCTTCCGGGCCCGCACTGCAGAAGAAAAGAAGAGACAAACATGCTGCTATTGTGCTCTCAGTACTCTAGGCACAGCATCACTGTTTCGCTAGGTGATGTTCACCTGTTACCACTGGTGACCCTTGATGAAGCAGGGATTGATTTGGAAAGCCAGGGCAATTACTTTTTAAAGATGTTTCTGTGTTGTTTGCAGTGCCTATTCCAATATGCAAATGTTTAAGTAATTGAAGTTGCAATGAAACGTTTTCAATTGAAAACCCGAAAAACAGCTCGAGCTACCTAACACATTTCTTATTACGAAATGAAAGCGAGCAATAATAAAACTGCCCTTCTGACGCTTAGCTTACAGCTTCGACATCTGCTAGTTTGATGCACAAAAAAGAAAGTCTCATTTAATATCGATATTCAAACTCCCTAAAGCCAATGCATAACAACAAACTGGAAGTACCTGTGAACACTCTGCTTTAATCTCACTGGGCATCGACTGCCAACAACAGGGTGTGCCTAAAGGGGACCCGTGTCCAAGGTGCCACGCCAAAACGACCAGAGCCGAAAGCACTGTGCCTGAATGTCCAGCTTCCTAGCTTGGCGAGCACCTGCACTTCTTTTTTTCCATTTAAAGCAGTGTTGTTGGAGGCTAGGCAGGCTCCTGGAGGTGCCATGCTAAGCATGGTATCTGACTGAGGTCCAGCTGCCCAGTCTGAAGAATCTCCCTGTGAATGAGGCAGGGAAAAATAAGTAGCTTACAGTGAACAAAGACCAGAAGTTGCGGCACTTATATCATTCATGATAGGACTGGATTTAAAATTCACATTTCCCAGTGCTTGATGCATGTGAAGTATTAATAATATTTATTCTTTCCATTATTATTAATATGATACGAGGTTTCAAAATACCTTTTAATTTTTGTTAGTAAAGCAGGATATGGTGGAAGGCACTGTGTCCAGGAGGAGCGACTCAAATAAGATGGGAACACATCAGTAAAATACTATATCACATCACGTGTATTCAGACACAAGCTAGTGTGTGCTCAAGTGTTTCAGTGGCACATGTACTTATGGCATGCCATGGAAGCGGATTTTTCAAAGACCTGGAGTTATGGGGGCGGGTCTTTCTTTGGGGGATATTGGACAATCACCGGCTCATTAATAAGACCTGCTCGGTTCATATGAACTCTTTAGTGATATCAATTTATCTACACGGGAAACGTACACAACTAAGAACCGTTCTGAGGATGTAGATCAGCATTACCACATCTCGTACTGCCCCGAAGCCCATAGCTACGGGCCCTTCTCCCTTTCCATCGCAGCCACTTGCAGATCAGAACGATCAGCGAGGAACGTGGAGAGAGGCCGCAAGCAGGGTTAAGGCATTGTTGGCCAGGTAACGACCCGTCGCGGGCCAATGAACTTTGTTGTTACAAGCTCATTGACCCCCGCTGGGTACTAATGATTGATACATTGTTTATAGATTTGGTAATATGTTTTGGCTGATATGATTTCATGATACAATGCAGACTGGAATATGCATATAAAAGTCTGTAAGTACTGTTCTTATTGCAGACATGGCTTTAATAAGAGAATGGCATCAGTAACCTTAATTAACGATTTTGTACATGCCTGGGTTACCCACAGGGGTGCATGGCTCTGCACATATTATCACTTATTCTAAAGCACAAAACACCATTTGAAAGTGCCGAGGTAAACTGCATAAGCCCTTATTTGCAAGCTGCAATGTAGTGTTTATTTTCATTGAACCGAGCAGATCCTTTATTGATTGCATGCATTAAAAGCTTGAAGAACTCTTGCATCAGCGAAAGCGTAAGATCATGCGTCGTCGGGGATGGCAGTGTATCATCAGAAAAAATGACCTACCAAATGTAAAATGGATATTGTAAATCACCTCACAGTTCAATGACTTTACACGCAAACTCAATTTTCAGCCTCATTCTCCTACTTAGCCCGGGGACGACTGAAATGTCCTTGTTCAGTACAGCAGGGGGGTTTTCAACCCTTTATATAATGGATCTCTTGCAGATCTGCTGGGATCATTCGAGGGCCTACTTCAGATAGAGGCTGATGATTCGCATATCCTCATGCATATCTCCTCCAGTTGCAGGCATGGATGGCCAGCTGCTTGCTGCTTCTAAATGGAAGTAAAACTGACATACTACCTGTGTGCCAGGAAAACCTTTGATTCTTCATTTCTAATGGCCATCGCCACTTCTGACACCATCCACTTCCGTGCAGAATCTACAGGATGTTTTCAACCCCCAGTTATCTTTCAAAGATCAAGCCAATTCAGTCGTGAAAGTGTCACACTGCCAGCTATTTTCCCTGGATGTGAAATCCTTCCTCTTCTAGATTTTCCATAGAAGTCTTCCAGGCATTAATTGTTTTGAAATTGGACTATTTCAAATGTGTCCATATCGGAGTGCCAAGATATATGTTAAACCACTTACAACTTGTCCAAAACCGAGTAGCACAAGAGGTCTGTGGTTTGGGAACCAGAGCTAGTGGCTGCACTCGGGTGAGGGGCCTTTATTGGCTACCAATCTAACATAGAGTTACATTGAAAATTCTTTGCTTGTTGCACCCTGCATTGTGCCACACTGGCCCTGCCAACAGTGCAAAATAACTAATTTGCGATAAACCATACAAAATAAAGCTATTCTTGATTGGAAGCCTCATGAGAGTACCTGGACATCTATGCCAGAGTAACTTGCACGTTCTGAATGCTCACAAGGCCTAGTAGGCCGCCTCTCTCTTTCATTGTTTAAATTTGCCTTTCATCCCATGTCCCCTTCCCGTTCTGCAACTGTCCGGATGGTTTCACTGCTTCTCATCCTAGTAACTATGTTGTGTACTATGCCACTCGTGTACATGTAACCTGCTCCAACATTGCTACGCCTCACGTAACCAATAAGCAATGCCGTAACCTGTAACTAAGTCACTCTTTTGTAACAGCGCCTCAATGTTCTTGGGCTACCAGTGGACTTCATAAATACAAACAAATAAACGTTGCCTTGTGGGCGCTTTGAAACACAATTTACTTCTTGTATAAGCGCCTTACAAATGCACAATAAAATACAAATAAAATAAATAAATAAAGGAGACATCACAATTGATGGGCCCGAAGCTTTGGAACGAGTCACAACCTGCCCTGAGAGAAAAGGACACGCATCCACACTGCAAGAAAGAGGTGAACGCACTCCTCCTGGGATAGAAATCCCTAACTAAGCTGTACCTCAGCAGTTCCGCAAAATTGGTGTTGCACTTAGACTTCTACTTCAACACTTGCCTCCATTCCAAGCTACTCACTTTAATGATCAAAGGAATATCTCCTGCATTGAACCCCCTAATATGTCAGAGACACAAACTGGGCGCATTGAGGCCCAGAGGTCCTGCCCTTCTGCCGTCTGCTCACTAAGGGGAAGCCCTCTCTATAGTGACTCTCCTCATCTAGCTCTTTCGGCTTTGGGCCCTCAATGGAATGCTATCTCACACTGACAGACATTCAGGATGACCATCCATTGGGTTGGCTGTCAATATTGTTTTTCGTGGATTATGACCCATGCCCCACTGCCTCTCAGGATCTTCCATCGCTCTCTCACCAGGTGCGATGAAGCAATGTATTATTTGCAGGTCGCGCGGTACAACAGTCCAAATGAATACCACCTATGGATTATCTGTTTCTCTTAGGCACAGGGGCAGAAAGTAGTATTCAATGAACCAGGTCCTTTCATCTTCTGATGCAAAATATGTGTTTACGTCACTCAGGTGGTGGGTAACCTGCAGCCTCCACTTGCTCTAACCTACAAACACCATCAGCCTTGTTAATAGCGAGAGATCATGGACGTTGCAGGCCAAGTTATCTGCGATATAGAATGTACGGCGGGTGTAGCCCGCCTGTCAACCTGCACATGTTTTGGCCCCAAACTCCCATGGTCCCTCACCACTATCATGGCTGGGTCTGATGGGGGATGGTGGCTGAAACAGGTGAAGGATGCCAGCTTGGCTACCCTTTGTTTAGGGCCAAGTCACATTCAATTTTAGGACAAATTGGCCTATCCCCAAGAGTGATTTGAGGTGGTTGTAAACGGGATCCCCAGGAGTAAACCCACGACATTTGTGGTGGTGTGATGATGCTTGCGGTGCCTACTGTGTAATGTTCTGTTGATGTATACCGCACACCACTGCCAATAGAACTGCTGTCCACTTAAAGCAGCCCTTTGCATCAGAAGTAAACACATTAAGATGTGTGCATCATAGACAGGTATTCCATTTTAAATTGTATAATAAAAAGTCATACTTAGCACAAGCAAACGAATTCCCTATTCTGACTAGGGAATGTGGGTTCGATCGATGTGTGTCAGTAGAGAGCAGCAGTGTGTACTTGTCCTAAAGGCACACCACCCATTGCACTGGTGACCCGCGCAGGCTAAAACATGCCCGTCTCAGGGAGGAATTGATGCCGCGAATGCACTGGCCAGTAATCCTGCCGCTGCTAGTTTAGCCTGACTGCCCTTTATTAGAACATAGCTCGTGGCAACCATTTCACATTAGAAGAAGAGATGGGGCGGCGGAGAGTAGAGCTTTCAAAAGCATTGGGCATTATAAAAATGATCCGATCTCACGCAAATGCATCCTTGAGCACAAATAGCACTATGCATGTCCAATACCAATCTGCAGAGCTTCCCTGAAACTAAAAACGCTATAATACACAGTTGTTCCATTTGACAAATATATATATATATAGCTTCCAGCACCATAATGGGTCATTTAAGTTACACTGAACTAAAAACGAAGAAAGTGTGGTTGATGAAAAGTATCAGTACTCATTTGGCAGACACCCGATCCGGAGAGCTCTCCAAATAAAAGTAGCTTGCTTTCTTGAGGACGCAATAATGTTTATATTGCTTTCATTGCATTTCTTTTATTGCTGTATTGGCAAAGGCACAAATGAGAGGCTGGCGTTATTACAAAAATATCAAACAATTTACATCCAGGGGCCACCTGGGTCTCGGGCTATGGCAACCATTACTCATGCACTGGTGCACAGCGCTGCAAATGACACCTCCCGAATAGCCAGTTCTTGCAATGTAATAAAATGCTTGCTGAAACTGGGGAAGTGATAACTGCCCCAGGCCTCCAGGACCAGATGTCAACTCGCAAAATGGAGGCACAGAGAAGAGAAGCATCTCCTGTCTTCTCGGTCCAGGGCAATGAACACCATTGCACGCGCGTGCGCGCGCACGCACACGCACACACGCAGACACGCACACCACACAACACACACACACACACCGCAAAGTCCAATGCATTAAGGCTAATACACATGCAAACGGATGCAAAAGAGTATTAACATAATTATACAAATATGCACACACAGCACACGCACCACAAACGTCAATGCATTGATACTAATACGCATGTAAATGGATGCTCAAGATCATTAACATAATGATACAAATATGCACACACACAAACACACACACACGTACCACAAACTTCAATGCATTACAACGATTAAACATGTAAATTGATTCACAAGACCATGAACACAATGATACAAACATGCACATAAACACAAACACACACGTACCACAAAGTTCAATGCATTCAGAGCGATACACAATATACATGCAAATGAGTGCACAAGAACATTCACACAACAAACACACACACGTTCTCAAGCACATGGACGCAATCCCAGTTATGCAAAGGAAGCTTGTTACAGGGCTCTCGAACAAAGGTTTTGTTTTTGTTTTGTGTTGCCATCTAATAATACATCAAAATTGTGCTCAAAACGGCAGGTGATTGCAAAGAAGCCATTTTGTCCTACATTACCAGAGACATTCTCATTTCACCATGTGTAGATTTTCCTTTACCATTGCCAGGGCTGATCCTTTCATAAGAGAGGGGTGAGGATAAGCTCCAGGGCGCGGGGGGCTCTGGTCTAATAATATCGTTGGGGAACTATTTGTGAAACTGGATCTAGCAGTGCACTCGGATCTCCGTAATCCAGCCTCGTTCTTTTCCAGCAGGGTGAAAAGGAGAAAATTAGAGGTTTGTAGGTTGCGATGCCTTGGGAAGACCAGAATTGGACTACGGAGGTGGAGCAGGGGGTCGACCTCTCTAAGGCGTTACAATTGACTTGGAACATCCTAACTCCACGCGGCATGATGGACCATATGCTAGACTTCACAGCCAATGTTCTGATCTTCTTTTCTTTTGACACTCTTCCTAGGCACGTTGAAGTAGCTGAAAAGTGGCCTTCAGCATCTCTCAAAAATCAGAGGAAAAATGAATAAGTAAATAAACCATAGCAGAAAGGGGTAGGATGGCACGCCCCAGATGGTTTGGTGGAGTAGCTGAAATGTGTCAGTTGGGCGTATTCTAAATAATTACTCTTCATATCAGATTGCTGTGACTTCTAAACGCTCATACAATAGCTGTGTTTATTACCCAGTTCAATAGTCTTCGGTTTATTGACCTCCGAAGGCTGAACGGCAGAGTTGGCCCTCCCAGGATATGAACTTGCTAAGTGCAGGTGGGCTCTGAGTATGAGGTGGGTGACTGATTTGCTGAACCGATTACCCAGACATGCGCTGGCGATTCTGGAGCAGTCAAAAGATTCAGTCATTATCTCAATGTGATATCTATGGATGCATTAAAGACTTGGTGAGGCGCGGCCGAGCGGGCTGGAGTGGCCATGCACATGTGCATGCATCACTTGACTACATGTTCATAAGAAACACATGGCTGTTAATCCACAGCCTTCATAGCTTTAAAATTGTACTTAAAGGTGAGTCTCTTGCAATTTTATTCAAAAAAGGCAGATAATGATTTGGATGTTATTTTTGTGCGTAGCGCGACGGTTAATATTCTACTCTGCGCGCGGAAAGCGTTCACAGGTTTTAAGATGGAGGAGATTTGCTCTCCAGATTCCTTGGACTGACGGCTGAGCAATAATGTGGCATTAAGCATTGCTGGCGGGATCACAGGCAGTGGCAATGCTACAGGCAAACAATCCACACCATCATCAGTAAGTTTCAGGGTATTGAATGCTAGAGACTCTCCTCCTCAAGGAAAGTCTCCTCCCTAAAAGCAAAGTCCATACATCTTCCACTCCCCACCCCTCACCTAATCTGAGACTGGTTGATCTGCTCCCCTGTTTCCTCCCCAATTTGTTTGAAAATCCCTTCCTGCTAAATTGCGCACCGACCTCATCCACTGTTGTCAGCTTTCCTTCGCTTGTAGCTCCGCTTCCTGCACCGTGTCCTCCCCACTATGACGTGTACAATTCTTTGTTGCTTCCTAAAGCTAGATACACACTTAAAAAGTACCCCAATGAAGATAATAATATTAATAACAAAATATCTCTGAATCTGTAAATGCAACAAAAAACTGTAGATGTCTTTCAATATTTCACATCGTCCATGAACTTTGTGAGTGCACCAAAAAAGCCTTAGATGTTCGCAGGACCACCACATGTATTCACCCTGTAGCAGCAGGAGTGAGATGTGGAGCCGGATTTAAAGGTACAAGGCACGCATCTCTAAAATTCCTCAAAACAAATGATTTAACTTATTGCGATCCATTGTCAATTCGTAAGTTGTGAAACAGCTACACAGACAGAAGAGATGGGTAGGATTTCAATGTATAGTTTACGTGATGTTGATCTTACATTATTCAATGTTATTGTAATATTATCAAATTCGCTGTTTTACTTTTGATGCTTTGAAGTCGACGGTGTGGGATTTTAACGAAGAACCGAGATGGCAACGGAATGAGGTGAAGCAAGACACCATTGGGTGCCTCATTTGCCTGATCTGAAACACGAACACACGCAAGTGGATCCGTTAATGAGTCACAGTGAATGTGCAGCAGGAGGAACTTCTCCTGCCGGAGTCTGACATCTGGGAAAAGTAGAGCGTATTGAGCACAATCTGGGAAATGGGCGGGCAGATTGTCAATCATTTTAGGTCAATAATTCCAGGTTAAGGACCCATGATCTTCAGTTCCTGGAGCCAATATCCTTTGAAGTGTCATGGGCATCTTTGAAACTAAGCGATGTAGAGGATAGTAAATACCCGTCTACCAAAACCCCTCTTTAAATGGGAGAGGACCAGTGTTTTTAATAAACGAGCTATTGCACCAAATGAATTCGACTTTTCAACTATTCAAAATAACAAACCTCAGTATTTTAGGCTTATGAGGCTGCCGGCATGTGACCTCGGGTTAGAGAGGACACCAATGGTCCTCCTTGAAATGAAAATGATAATAACCACATGTGTCAGTGTACCCCTCCTTCATGTTTGCACAGCACTCCTGCATGTCTTAGTTCATGAATTGTAACAAAAACGTTGTAGGTTTTGCCCAAAGGGCAGGCACTTTACGAACTCATGTCATGCTGAAATGCTCTACAGCTAGTAAATATTCCAAAGTAACAACAATTCTGGTTAAAATGGCACCATGTCAACTTGCATATTTTTAAAAGGCAGTTCTTGTCCCACTGATGTTGTTACATGGCTTGCTGACATTTCATGCAGTCAACTGGCAGACTAGAAAGCCTTGTGAAGTGGCAGCATCTATGAATAGCATCACAGAGCTTCACAAAATCAATCCCGCCAACCTGCCAATTTTGCTATCACTGGAACACAGGTCTGCTTAATGGTTGGCACGCGCTCTTCCTTCCAGGGCCCCTGCTGCCTTTCCTTTCCCTGCATTACGTTACAGCATACAGGAAAGAACATTAAAAATGATATTTCTCATTTGTAAAGGTCACAAGGAATGATGGTTTGGTTTAAATTTCATTTGACTTTTCCAATTTGAACAACAAATGTGGTGTACATTGTAGAACATCAAGGTCAACCCTGCTTTGAAACTTTGCTCCCAGAAATTCTGTCATTCCCTCAAAGCCACCTTTGACATTAGCTTAATTCTCTAATTGATGGAAGCCTTTTGCTATCTGTACTCATCAGATTCTGCCAACCAAATTAGGATTGAATCTTATAACTCCTTTCATATTGGGCTCCTTTATGCAAGTCTCTCTATGGATTGATTATAGACAGACACCATCTGTTTTACACCTCAGGGTGTGACGTAGTGCAAAAAAACTTTTTTTTTCAACCTGTGCCCTTTTATACATGAGCATATTGTTCCAGGTCATGGTGGCTATTACTCGTCCTCATGTTCATCTATATCTCAAGGGCTATTCAAATGATATCACATCCTAAACATTTCATCCAATGTGTGTGTGTGTTTAGCTCCATTAACGAATATGTAAACATCAGTTGAAAATATTGAAACAAAGGGCCTCATTACACGGATGGCGGTAAGGGTTTACCGGTACCGGTAAGGGTACCAGTGCCGGTAAACCCTTACCGCCTTACTATGAGGTCCCTTTGTGGGACCCTACCTTAACGGCTAGTTTTACCAGCCGTTAAGGACGGGACCCGCAAAGGGACCTTGGAGGTAATTATGGTACCGCAATTTGAGGTACTGTAATTACCACCTTCCCCATTCCCATTGAGCCCTATGGGGGCAAAAATGGGAATGGGGAAGTGCCATGGTGAATGGGGAATTTACCGCCCCCACACACCTTGGAATAGGGCGGTAATTCCGCCATTCACCATGGCGGACTTGGTAAAATACCGGCGGCAAACATGGCGCTAATAGCGCCATGGTTACCATCATCCATGTAATGAGGCCCAAAGACTTCTAGTGGTTTTGCAGAAGAGTGTGCAGATTGTGTGACACTCCTGGGCCTTAATTTTTGCTTGCCCCAAAATTTTTGTGCTCCCCGGCCCTTGCATCCCGAGCACCCCACAAGCTCCCTTTTACCCTTCCTTCCTTCCTTCCTCCCGCCTCCCAGCCTGCCCCCCTCTGTGATTGGCTAGTACCTCCGGGCCTGCCTAGGCCATATACCGTCCCTGCTCCCTTATCGCCTGATTTTTGGTGGTGTTGCAGGTGAGGATGCAGGTTGTGTGACACTCCTGGGCCTTGATTTTTGTTTGCCCCGAAATCTTTTGTGCCCCCGGCCCTCGCATCCCGAGCATCTTCCAGCTCCTTCTTCCCCTTCCCTCCCATCTCCCAGACTGCCCCCTCCATGATTGGCTAGTGCCTCCAGGCTTGCTTGGCCGTATACCTGCACTGCTCCCTGCTCACCTGTTTTTTTGGTGGCATTGCAGGTGAGTGTGCAGGTTCTGTGACCCACCTGGGCCTTGATTTTTGTTTGCCCTGAAATTGATTTTGCCCGTCGGTCCTCACATCCCAAGCATCTTTGAGCTCTCTCTTCCCCTTCCCTCCCACCTCCCAGCCCGCCCCCTCCCATGATTGGGTCAATAAATGGTCTTATCTGGCCTTCCGAGGGCAGCCCTCTGCCCGTGCAGCCCCTGCGGCTAAGGGCCCCAAGGCAAAGGGCGGCTCCCACAGAGGCGGCTCCAGGTTGTGTCTGGAGGTGTCAGCAGGAGAAGCCAATGGCCAGCCGTCAACCAAGGTAGCAGTGGCCTGGGTGGGGAGAAGAGAAATCACTCTACCGTGGAAACCCTGGCACATAGCAAACTTCCCGACACTGTGATAGTACTATGATTATTAGCCTGTGCCTCCCTGGGATAGTACTGTAATTATTAGCATGTGCCTTTCTGTGATAGTACTGTGATTATTAGGCTGTGCCTCTCCAGAATAGTGCTGTGATCATTAGCCTGCATCACAGCCCTTAGAATGTGTCCATATTGATTTGAATCACATCTAGAAAGCACCACACCAGGAAAGTCCTGTGATCATTAGCCTGTGCCTTTCTTGGATAGTATTGTGATTATTATCCTGTGCCTCTCTGGGCTAGTACTGTGATTATTAGCCTGTGCCTCTCTTTGGTAGTACTGTGATTATTTGCCTGTGCCTCTCTGTGCTAGTACTGTGATTATTAGCATATGTCTCTCCAGAATAGTACTGTGATCATTAGCTCACGTTGCACCTTTAGAATTTGTCCATATTGATTTGAATCACATCTAGAAAGCACCACACAGGTTAGTACTGTGATTATTGGCCTCTGCCACACTGAGATGGTGCTGTGAACACTAGTCGGCGCCACACCGTACAGAATTGTTAATGTTGCCTTGAGTCCTTGAGTCACTTCCAGAAATGCCACATTTGGACAGCACCTGAACTACCCTAGCTATACAACCATGACTATACCTTAACAGCAGCCACCAACTACACAATGGGGGTCATTACGACCCTGGCGCTAAGAGGTTAATGGTGCTGTAAAAGGCTGCAGTGCCGTTAACCCCTTAGCGCCTAATTACGAGGTCCCTTTTCGGGACCAGCCCTGAACGGCTGGTCTGGACCAGCCATTAAAGTAGGGACCCGCAAAGGGACCTTTGAGGTAATTACAGTACCACAATGTGCGGTACCATAATTACCGCCTTCCCCAGGCCCATTGAGCCCTATGGGGCAAAAATGGGAATGGGGAAGGGCCAATGTTCAATGGGGAATTACCTCACCGCCAACCTTGGAATAGGGTGGTGGTTCCCCATTGAACATTGGCGGACTCGTTACAACAGCGGCAGCAACCATGGTGCTAATAGCGCCATGGGTTACCGCCAGTGTTGTAATGAGGGCCAAAGTTTGTCTCATGTTAGCCACATATTGAACCAGATACAAGCTATCTAGCAATTACACCACCGGACAGAGCCCAAGCTTGTATCGGACAAACCCACCTCACCCAGACTGACCCCACGATACAGCCGGAGTACGCACGAAATAATGATTCTGCGCAATGACAACACCATCCCCACAATCACGCACAGTGAAGCAACAAATGGAATAAAACCAAACAGAAAAAAACAAGTTCAACTGTACATTCATAACAATAACCGAGTCAGCCAGTAAAGCATTTCACAAGGGCTACTGTCCATGCAACCATAACCTCAACCCCAAAGGAAACCAAAAAGTAATTTAAAACCGACACCGACCCTACAGTGGACCACCAAATAACTCAAAATGCTGCAAAAATGAATTGCACCAAAAGAAATACAAAGGGCAGAGAGAACAAACCCAACTGAACACCACCAAAGATCCACAACTGCAGAACACACCCCCATCGACAAGAACCAAAACAACACCATTGCTGACAGAAGAGAGAAATCAACTACAAAATCACATTCCAAAGCTGCCTTCCCACCAACTTCAAATGCCTTCAGTTACACAAGAAAAAGGAGGAGGCCTCGCAATACCATTAAAAAAAACACCTGCAGATAAAAACAGACAAACCTCTTAACATCATGAACTGCAAATCCATGGTCATACACCTATCAGCGAATCCAAAAACAAACATTAAATTCATACTGGATTACAGGCCACCAACATACAATGCAACCTTTGTCAACAGATTCATAGAAGCCATCACCAACATAGCCATTCAACATGAGCATCTGATAATCCTGGGGGACTTCAATATTTGGTTCGAAGAAAAACACGCCAACTCACAAAGCTAACAAACATGAAACTACAACAACTGGTCAAAGGAGCAACACAGTTGGCAGGGCACACTCTTGACACAATCTTCACCAATTAAAAAACGTATCACCACTGCACCACCGATACAAATACTTTCTCATCATTCCATTTGTGATCACGCTACCGACCAAAGCTACTAACCAGCTACTAACCAGACCCTCAAACTCCCAACTACCACAAAAAGAAACTGGAAAACCTTGAAAGCAAGCAACCTAATAGAACAACTGGAGCAGACCAAACCTTCGACGATAGAATTGGAGAAGGCAGACCTAGATGGGAAAATGGAGTTACTCCATAAATGGATTACTGATACAATCGAAAACATCTCCCTGGAAAAAACATTTACCCCCTCAAGGAAAATAGTAATGGCAAAATGGTTCACCTCACTATTAAGCACCATGAAAAAGAACAAGAAGCTGGAACTAGAATGGAGGAAAGAATTTTGCCAAGATAAGAAAACTCAGTTCCAGAGACAAATCCGATTGTGCAAGAAGGAAATTCAAAAGCAAAGAAAAGGTGTTATGATGACAGAATCACCAAAGCCACCAACACACAAAAAGAAATGTTCAACATCATAAACAAAATGAGAAACCCAGCAGGTTGTCACAATACTCCAATATAACACTCCAATAATTTCACAGAAACTATGCAACAACTTGGCAGACCATTTCGAAAACAAAATGAACATTCTACAAATCATACAAAACAGAACGACCAATCAATAAAGCACAACCAACCGGATCCAACCAGGAGTCAGAGCACAAACTCAAAAACTTCCCGCAAATATCAGCAGAGACATTTGTCAAGCTGGAAAAACATAGCAAGAAAGCATGATCACCCATGGATCCCTACCCCCCAAGTCATCTTCAAATAAATCCTCACACAAGGAACGACATCTGAATATTACAGAAATCTCCTGAATCTGTCACTCGTGACAGAGACCGTACCACGATCCTTCAAATCAGCATATATTAAAACACTTCAAGACCTCTACAACTACAGGTCGATTTCCAACATTCCCTGCCCGGCAAAACTCCTAGAAACAAACATATAGAAACTAACCCAAGAACACGTAGAAAAACACTGGTTGCTAGACGAAGCACAAGTCAGCTTCACACCAGCAAGAGGAACAGAATTGGCACCCCTATCCATCTGGGACGACCTGAAAGCAAACGCCGACTTCAACACAACCTCAGCCCTGATTATACTCTACTTCTCGGCAGCTTTCGACACAGTAAGCCATGACACCCTGATTAGAAGATTAGAAGATATAGGTATAACGGACATGGCACTACCCTGGATTAAATCATTACTAGCAAACAGAACCGAAACTGTATGGCTAAAACCCTTCAAATCTACTCCACGAGTTAAAGACTGTGGAGTACCACAAGGATCCACTGTACTTCAACATCTACCAGACTCAGCTAATAAAGATTTTAGAAAAATACAACCTTACGTGCTACAACTACACAGACGACACTCAAATTGTCTACAAAATCGAAGATACACAAGCAGATCACTCAACACTAGGAGAATGTCTAAATGAAATCTATGACTGGATGAATACCACCAACCTAAACAACATCAACCCAGGAAAGACAGAAATTATTATTATATCCAAAAACCAAGAGAACAACAGCTATATACCCTGGCCGATGGAATTGGGAACTGCACCAACACCATCAAAGGTAGTCAAAAACCTGGGAGTCATAATGGACAACACACTAACCTTAGAACCACAAGTAAATACGATAATTAAGAAATGCTTCTTCCTCCTTCAATCAACAAAAATAATCCTACCTTGCCTGTCCTTCACCCACAAAACACTGACAATCGTCACCCTCATCATGTCAATAATCGACTACGCAAACAGCCTCTACCTCGGGATGCTGGAACACCTCCTGAAGAAATTACAATGCATCCAAAATGCAGCAGCTAGACCCCTCATCAAACTATCTAGAAGAGATCACATCAATCCAGTGCTAAAAATGTTACATTGGCTTCTAATCAAATAACGTATTGTGTTCAAAACAATGTGCATAACACACAGGGCAATCAACAGACAAGGATCAGAATCCCTACAAAAGAAAATAACAATCTACAAGCCAAAGAGACTCCTCAGATAAAGCAATGAAATCCACCTGGAACGAAAAACCATTCACCAGGAAAAAACAAGGGGGATCCTCATTCTCCCACCTGGCAGAAAAAATCTGGAACAACCTCCCGAAAGGAATAATACATGCCAAAGACCACCTAAAATTCAGAAAACTACTAAAAGCCTGGCTCTTCAACACCTCAGAACCAGACAGAAACAACTGAAACAATCGAACAGAAAATACAAGTAACAGGCTGGCAGAATCGAGGACGGCACAGACAACACCTAGAACTGACTAAGGGAAACTCTGACAAAAACAAGAGAGAGAATGTTAGGTGGAACCGACTACGAACGACAACCCTATCAGGACAGAACAATAGCAAACAAGCCTAACACAAAAGGCACAACTACCAACCTTACCCACTCAGACAGGCTTTTGGGTACAGGCCTAGGTCACACGTAGATTCATCTGACAGGACTAGTTAGCACCAACCACAAACTGTGATGTATAAACCGACCAAAACAAAGATAGAAATGCAAAGACTAGCTAACTTAACATAATGACAGATAGGTGAGAGACAGGCTTATCATGCGGAAATAGATCACTGAAAGGAAGACAACCTTTTCTAAATCCCAAAAGACATGCAATAGGAGTGTGCATTTCTCGGGACAACAATGCTACTAACTAACCCTACAAAAACGTCTAAAAAAAACCACCCCTCCACACACACACCTCTCACACCCTAACTAAACACAACCACACCTCTTAAGCCGCAGAAACCCTCACACACCTCAACACACTGCAACAACAAACACACCACACAGACCCTCACACAACAGCACATGATGGACTCGGACCATATACCGCACCAAAAAGCTCTGCGAACGGTGTTAACTGAACTGAAGCTGCCAACAGTACATCACAGCTCCCTTGCTCCTCTCCAAACTTTGCCCTACTAACACCCCCTAACCTAGCCCCCTTTTTCTTTTGGATCCACCAGAGCACCAGGGGAGCACTGTGGTGGTGATGGTGCGTGATAGTGCGTCATACAAATATACTTTAACATTAACATTAACTTCTACAAGCTATCTTGTGAATTATCTTGTATAAAAGGTAGCAAATTACATATATCACATTGACCTTTCTTTTAGTTACTTGAATTCTTCATAGCACATATTTTAATCTCATTGAACATAACAGACAGTACTATAGTGAGAGAATTGTACTATAACCATCTACCTAAACAGAACAATATGCTACGTAACAGCAATATGTGAATGTCAGTGGGTATGGGGACTAGGCATTCAACACGAAGCTCTCAGGCAAACCAGGTTAAGATTCACACAATACCAGGTATCAACACCTTTACCACTGTGCCCACAACAGATTGTAGAGGGGCATGCCAGTTACCGTGCAGAATATGCTGGCTATGCAGTGGGGTCTGTGGAAATATCACACATTTACCGCATATTGCGACATTCTTTCCATGGAACTGAACAACATCCTAGGGCATTCGCATTCACGGCTACTATAGTCATGATGTATGTGACCTATATGTATAGTAGAGATATATGTGTAGTAACTAGAGAAAAGGTGTGTAACAGCGGCAGATTCTGGCACTGCTTGGCTAACTCCTTCCTAGATACATAGCAATGAACAAAACCATGTGTGCCAGTATTCTTGCGCTTGTATATGCAATAGCTCAGAAATTCATCATGAGATCGATAATCAATAATTATAGATAAGTGCATGTTTATTATTATTTTCTCTCCTCAGTATCTATTTGCCTTTTTGCCAACATGTGTTTTGACCTCTGCAGTCTTTTTCAAGGCAAAGTTGAAGATTAATAACAAAGTGTCATTCAGAATTAAACCCCCTCGGGGTATCGAAGTGCCCATATGCAGGTTAATTGCGATGAACCAGAGCGCAGTATACAGCCTGTATGCTCACCAAATAGAAAAATGTGCACTCAGGTCGCATATGGTTCAACACGTGTTTCGACCTCTGCAGTCTTTTTCAAGGCAAGTTCAAGATTAATAACAAAGTGTCGCTCAGAATTAAACAACAAATGCCATAGGCATAGGACCCCATACTTAAAACATTGTTTTATTATCACATAAGAACATGATATAGGGGTTTATAACAATTCAAAGCAAAAAACACCTCTTCAATTCAAGTGTACTATCTGTATGCTCATACAGAGTCCAGTGTGTGGGTGTTGCCTGTAGTTTGTCTGATGTGGAGTTGCTGATTGACCTTTCACAGGTGCCCATTCTTTGCCACTCTGCACTTCTACATCACCCACTTGTGCCCTTCATAGCCTTCTACATGTGGTACTTTTCTATCTGTGCGCCTTCCAGGCTCTCTGACCGGGTTGTTTCTTGAACAAGTGTTCATGTCTCTGTCTTCTTCTGTTGGACATGTTCTCTCTGCCCTCACCCACTGTGATGTCAGACATATCCATCCTCATCTCCCTCTATCCAGTCAACTCCTTGAAATGTTTTTCACCTATCTATCTCTCTCTCGCTCTCTCTCTATTCCACTACTAGGCAATTGTCTTTCTGTGTCTTGTCTCCCTCTTCTCCTCTGTCATCCTCCGACACTGGGAGGTCCATGACTATTTCCTTGTTTCATACAGGAGTTGTCATGGATGTCCAGTATCTTTATGTTGATGCAATGCATGTCTTTTCAGTTGGGATGCACTGGATGCAAGCCAGGTGGGTACCCTTTGCAGTTAAGTGAAGGGCACTCAGGATGGCACATGTGTTGTGGTTGGTGGTAGGGAGTCTGGAACTGTGTGGTGTTGTTTTTCTTTTACTTTTTTGTTTTGATGTGAGCGGGTCCAGCTTTATGGGTGCATGTGACACATGGGGGGTCATTACGACCTGGGCGCAAAGGGATACCGGGCACCGGTAATGACACTGGCGCCGGTAACCCATTTGTGCCCTATTCCGAGGTCCCTTTGCAGGTCCCTCCCTTAATGCCTGGTTTTACCAGGCGTTATGGACGGGACCTGCAAAGGGACACCGGGGTCAATAACGGTACCACAATTTGCGGTACCATTATTGACGCCTTCCCATTGTGCCCTATGTGGGCTCAAATGGGAACGGGAAATGGCTTTTCAAATGGGGACTTACCTGTCCTGCAAAGGTCGGAATAGACCGGTAAATCCCCATACCACCAAGTCGATGGCGATACCGCTGTTGGTGCTAGTCATGGCGCGAATAGCGCCATGACTAACACCAACCTCGGAATGAGGGCCATGGTGATGGTAGGCTGCTGTGTGTATGCATGCTGTTTTCTCAGGGTGGCACTGGCTGTGGGGTCATAGTTGTGAGGGAGGCTGTCTCTGTAGGGCCTTTGTTAGTGAGTTTTCATGAGGGCAGCAGGCCTGGCTGTTTGTGTGCTGTAACACATGCTGATGGTAGTTATCGGGAGTGTTTCCTTGCACTTTTCACATGTGTCTTGCCTGCAGCGTGGCATTCCATTCAATGAGTTTTCCCTAGTCATGTCAACCAACGCAGACAGTGCAATCTTGGTCCTTCTTCCCCTACTGGGTGTGCTGTCCCAAGAAAATTCCACACAAAGCACTTCATTGATGGTCATTTGGGGGATGCCATGTTCAGCACAGACACCAATCACACACCATTGTCCAGGGGTTGGTGTTTGCCACGGTACACCGGCAGAATCTTTGAGGCCTGTTGACAGCTGCTGAGTGCATCTCAACACTCCATTCATTTCAATGCAATTTGGACCCAACTGAATCCAGTCTCTGTGAAGTCTGCCTTCTGTTCCTCTTTCCTCTTGCCTGCTCCTTTTGTGTGGCAGTGCCCTTGGCCTGTGTTCCTCATTCCTTTCTCAGGTCTTCTTGTCTCTTTCATGCCAGTTGCCTGAGTTCCCTGTGTTCCAGTATGACTGCTGACTCTGTGAGGAGCTGCCTTCTACGGGAATCTGTCTTATGTGAAATTGGTGATATTCTTACATCACATCATCTTGGTCTTTACATCATCGGCTCCGCTGTCAGTGTTGACTGTACTGTCCCATTGTCACATTAATCAGGGGATGCAATATTGTGGCATTGGGAGTACTTCCAAGGGGATCCTGGGTGTTCAACCTCTCAGTGATCTCTTTCTGGGAATCCTCTCAATGTCATACCGACTGTGGCTGGAGCAGAGTGTTCACAATGTCCCATCAAAATGAACATAGGCAACTGTTATGTGGTCCTTCACTGCATGGCAGTCTGGTGGGCAAGCAGTGTAGGTGTTGTGGGTGTGTAGGTTGTCACTGTGTGGGGTGTTCATATTGCATTGCCGTGAGGTTGGCAGATCTGCCTGCCCAGGGACAGATGGGGCCTCATTAGGAGGCTGGCGGTAGCCATGCCTATAATAAAGGCACGGCTGCCACCGGTATATTTTCTTTTTGGGTGCCCAGGAATGGGCAATTACCGGGTCATTACGGCCTTGCACCCAGATGCCTTTGGGCCAGGTGCACAATATAAATAAATAAAATACACAATACAAATACAAATCACTAACAGACTCCTGGGTGATGAAGAACAAACTAAAACTCATCTTTAAAAAAATCAGAAATTCTAATTTTCCCCACCAAGTCAAATCACCACATGAGAATGGAGTGGCAAGGAGAGGTGGGAGGATGCCCTCAAACCACTTTTGCATCATAAGGGCCAACACTGTCAATGATGAAACCAAAAATAAAAGCTCTGGTTAGAAAAGGTTTCTTCCAATTAAAGGAATGGTTCGGTCAAAAATTTGTATTGCCCCTACGGGTCGTCCACGTGTTTTTAAGCCTAAATCGCTCGATTTTAGAAAAGTTTCCTATGGACCTTTCCCGAGTTTTCATCCATTAAACGCACGTGAAAACAGGCACCAGGCAGCTGCCATTTTGTGATAATCCTATCATTTCCCCCATCGCCCTGGCTGACCTGCTTTTGCGGCACTAAATCATATCCCCCGCCTCTGAGCCTGTCATCAGCAGACGCGTACCGCCCATTTCACAACGCCAAAGCACGTCTTGTGTCAACATTCGCTGCGCTTCAGCTAATGACGTGTCGCCATGAAATGGCAGGACGCCTCTTCCTCAATAAGTATAAACAGACCGTTTCACAACACACAGCAGCAGATTAATGCCTAATGTCCCCAAAGAGATCCCTTGCCGTTATCTCCCTTACCCTGTCAAGAATGCCAACAGTCTTCAGGTCTACCAAAACAACTGGTAATATGTCTTCAGACAATTGACTACAAAGGAGCCAGACTCCTCCTGTCACTAAAACGACAAAAACCTACACCCAATATTCAAATGGATGCCTGATAAACATAGTAAAAAAAATGCAAACACAAAAGTCATATGTAGCACCACACTGAGCCTTCTATGGCAAGGGTGCAGAAGTCACACAAAAGAAATGTTGCGTGTTCATAATAGGCAGGAGTCTCGGATCCAAGACCCAGTACATTATAGCACATTACACAGAGTGTGATTACGAGAGCCTCTGGGAAAGGGTAGTTCATCCTTCTTTAAAACAAAGTTAAAACTTTAAAATGTCTCAGGAGGATAGCTCAGGGGGAACGTGCTCGCATTGGAAGCGTTCGATCCCCGAGTCCGCACTTAGAAACCTCTGGGTATTAAGCGCGTTATACATAACCTATCATATCAAATCAAAACAAAGTTGCTTCTTGCATTTGAAACACAAAGAGTAATTTCATTTCTAAATTGAAAAGGGAATGAGACTGCTGTAACATGATATGTAAAAATGTACCTAAAGTACTACATTAAAAAGAAAGGAGGAATTGTATAGACTTCTGGAGAGGGTGTTTGCCTCCTAGCCATAAACCTGGGGTCTGAAACTTGTGACTTTGCAGATGTTTTGAACTACAACTCCCATCAGTCCGAGTCAGCATAGTCAAAGACAAGGTACCATTGAAGTCACAGTTCAAAACCTCTGAAGAGCCAGAGGCTGCATACCCCTGCCCTAAACTTCCCCACGTTGCTCTGCGCAAGATAATAAAAAGGCAGCAAGTCACAGAGTATGCGGTACTCTTCCTCCGCCTTTCTTCCAGCTGAAAATCGTGCCCACCACCTTCCTCCTATCAACTTTCACTACAGTGATCAATCCCACCTTTAGGCCACTGCTTGATTCCCAATACAGGTTGATCAATTGATCACGCAACTGATGGCATCGTGGCATTATGGGCATGTGTAGTTTGCAAGGTGTATCATGACATGTCAAAATTGGTGACTCAGATTATAAAGTTTCTCATGACATTGTGAAAAAATACATTTTGGTTTTAAAAATCGCTCATTGAGCCACGAGTATTAACTTCAAATTCACATTTCAGACACATGGTTGCTCTCTGTTCAGTGTGAGTGGTTGTTCTGCAGTTGTGCAGTCTCGTATATTTTAATCGGGAATTGTGTATCTTTTCTGCCATAATGCACCATGTTTTCAAAACATTTTGAAGCAGTATGAATGATGAAAGTTCTATATCTGATGAGAGTACATTGCTATTTAAACAATGGCTTCAAGCATCTGCAGTCAGGGGTTCGATTCCCAGCAAGGCCAACTCAGCCATTCACCATCCTGCTGTCAATAAATGGACAATCTTTACATACAATAATCATAACTATTACAACTAAAATCTATTACAGCACGCTGAAGCAGGAGGAATATTTTATAGTGAGCTATTTGAAATGAGATATCATTATAATGTATTTCGTGATAGGCGCAATCCAATTGTTTGGGTCCTTCAGTGACATAGTTACTATTCCACGATTGACATCTTCTAATTTCTTCTCTTCGTGACAGGCTTGAATATCATTTTTTTCCCAATGTACTTTTTTGAAAGTTGGAATCTGCCCTCTTTCAGAACCACAATGCCCCGTTTCTGACTTATCACAGTGTGTCTTTCTTTGAGCTCTGTGCTGTGAAAATTAAAACAGATGGAAGACTATTCTGTCCGTCGGCTACATAGTTTTAAAAACAAAACACAGTCATTTCCCTTTGATATATGAAAATGAACATGGCAAGCGAATTCAGGATGGAGCAAGCAAAATGATTAAAGTTTAAATGCTTGCCCGATACTATTGGTAAGTAATTCAAAATCCCAATTTAATGATCACTTGAAGGAATCAAAACACATTACCAACCAGTGTGCATATCCGCTGTGATTACTACATTGAAAGCACGAAATGGATATTTCATTACAAAGACGGCTATAATTCCAAAGCAACTGTTCTGAGAAACGCGAGCATATGAGAAATGACAGCTATTTTGAAATGGACATTGGTCCCTTTTTTGTCTTCATTGTTTGTGCCGCCATTTTCTGGCATGAAAGGAAGCACCCCTACAGGTCCACTTTGACATTATGCAAATACTTTGCTACGCCTGTCTTTCCATCTGAATGTTCCCATAAATGCTGCTGCTGGAGAAAAGCATCAAAAAAGCAATTTGCTGAACGGGTTTCCAGGGGAAAACTTCCAAAAGAGCAGAGTGGGTAAAACATTTTTTTAAAAAAAAAATGGAAAAGGCATTCAACCAAGGGGGAGGTGGTGCTTTACCTTATTGTTGGTGCTTTGTTTGTTTAAATGCCAGTTCCAATTGTCGCTCTGAAATTTCGACGTAATGGTAATTACATTTGTTTCTTTTCCTAGTTAATCAAAATGCAAATATTCCAAGGGGGATCTGGGACTGCTTTGGGAAACCTGACAATACGTTTTTTTTTTCTTTTTCAATTACCGCGCAACATATTTTGCTCCAAGTTATTTGAGCCTTCACGTTCCATAACTGTCATAAACCCACTCTGCGAAATGAACGCTCGGCAGCACAGGACACGTACATCACTATATGGAAGGAACGTATTTCTTCTAAGTCGTTTGACATGGAGAGTAACGCATGTGTTCACTGCTGTAGGTGCTGCACGGTGATGCACAAGGATTCACATGCCAAATGTGGTATGTTACATAGGACAATTGTGTCTCATATACAGAGTGATGTCACCCCCTCCCTCCCCACACCCGCCCAGCCATCAGGCTACATCACTGCACACAGAGAGACGGAGCAAGTGACGGAACACAAAATGATGGGCGGCCCATGCAAGATGAGGTGAGTGACACCTTTGATTCACCTCAACCAGAGGCATAGAAAGGAAGTGGGCTAGCATGGGTTCCCTGAATAGTCCCTCCCTCATGGCGTTGCAGGATCTGTGTGTCATGGCCCCGAGTAAGGCAATAATGAAAGGATGTCAGTGGACACACTTTCAGGTGCATTTCATTTTCAAAAGAGATCAGGGGCACCAGGATCTTTAATTGCAATTAAAAAATCAAAAGGCGGAGGGGAAAGCAACTATCTTCCTCATCTGCGCCAATGCACTGTTAAAGAGGGGAGCCACCTGCAGAGGTGCACTTCAACATGGTGTGTGTGTGTATTGCTAGTCAGTTGCCTATTTGATTGCAATCTCTGCCTTGACTTCAGTGACTGTAATGTCAGAATGAAGGGGCCTGTGCACGGAAAGCCAGATTAGCACCTGGGCTGGATGCACAGTCAGTCAGATTGCTTGGAATGCATGCTGTATTCACAGGTACAAGCCCACATTCTGTGAGCAGCATGAGTTATGCGTGTACCTGGCCCTCTCTGCCTTCGTCCTCCGAGCCACATCACCTGTCTCCTTTAGCAGCTGCGATGAATCGACGCAGGTGGTAAAGGCTGTCTAGTAACCAAAAAATGAAAGCTTACATGATGTAGTAAAAAGACTGCAATGATCCGCAAAACTCCCTTTTTATTGAGGTCACGGTCATCAACACTGAAAATGGACTTAATCAAAGAGTTGTGGTTTGCTTAGGAACCCTTTTCCATTTAATTTAAAACAAACCTTAGAACCCTGGGAAGATTATTGCAGGTGTGAATGGAGATGTTCCCCTCCAGAGCAGACAAACTAGTGCCCAGCCAAGGTCATTGAACCATTTCAATTAATCTCACACTCATCTTCATAGTTTTCTATTTGTCTCACTTTCTTTATATGTCTCGCTCTTTGTGTCTCCTTCTCCATTTGTATCCATTTCTATGTGTCACTCTCCCCAAGCTCCTATTCCAGTAATGTTCTCAGGCACTCCTTAACACAGCGCCTCGATGCCCGCGGGCTGTGTGAGCGCTTTAAAAATGCACAAATAAAAAATAAAATAAATTAACTCTCCTTGTAAGTCTGTATAGTCTTGCCTGAGTCTGGGACTTAGGAGAATGATGTGCTTAAACATCTCAGTGATTCTAACCGAAATCTCAGTCAAATGCTTTCCTTTTAAGTCATTACATTTGATTCTGTCAGCCTAATACACCCATCTCTCAAAGATGATCACAAATCACAGGCTGATTTTGACCCGTTTTAAAACCAGCATAGTGATATACCCAAGTTGGCAGGCTTTGAGAACTTCCAATGTTTGCAGGTAATGCACCATGAGATTACTTTATTTGCAGAGGATTACACAGGCACTGAAGCTGGGAAACTTTCACACAAAATTCCAGTTTATCATGCATGGCATGGTGTTAGGAACACACGAATAGCCATGCACGTCATAACAGCTCACATTATAGATATGAACTAAGCTTTATAAGGGGAGTTTTATTAATACATGTTTTCAGTGACTACTAATAAGGGATTTGTTAGGCAACCAGAGCTTTGTTGTTGGCTTTCAGTCTGAAACTTTCCATCACAACTCCGATCCATTAAACATACGCATATTAGAAAAGGCCCTGCTAGTAACAAAGAATATGTTAAAAAAGTAATTGGCCAATCTTTCCAAATCAATTCGTACTCCGCATGCAAACTTGGGCACCAGTAAAGCCCAATTAGGGAAATGGTGTTCCAAGCTTGGCAGCTTTGGAGCTGGATGTTTGGCTCACCTTTTGTCCTGGAAGGTGGGCCCTGAACATGCATGGCATCAGGGCCTTTCAGACTTTTCTTTTCAAACAGGCTCCTAGCCTTAGAGGGGACCCCCAGCAACTGCCCCATGTTGCTGGTCATATGACTCAGCAATATCTTCTGCAAATTAGAACATTAAATGTGCGCTTTACAGCATGCACGTTACAGGCTGGCTTTGCTCCACCCTAAGGCCATCCTCACAGCCTCGCACAATATCCAGCTATGTACTGATCACCTTGTTGCCTTTTACCCCGGTTTCATCTGTATAATCACCCTTTGTCAGCAAGGTGCAAAATAGCTTTTGAGTGGACCTTCAATATTTTAGCGCACTGCGGTTGCCCGTCCCGGTGATAATCAGCAGCTATTAACCCCTCATCGCTTTCGTCTGTTGCCATTGTACTTTAAGCAACCCACAGTGTGCATCAGACTGTTTGCCCCAGTAGTAGGTAGAGGGCGCCAAAAGTCATTACGAAAGGGGCCCCCACAAGCTCTGGAACATCTTCAGAGCACCCTGGCCCTGCCGCAGACATTAAGGACACTGTGCGTTGGGGAGAGAGGAGGAGCCTGAGGGTGGAGATTTCTACAGCAAATGCTGCAGGATCTTAGTCCTTCATTGTGAAACAGGTAAATAGAAATGCTTAAATGTTTACCTCACCCCATAGTTGAGTACCGGTACTCTCCTTCATCTCTGAGAAGTGCAGGTACACATATTGTTAAAAGAAAATAGGGCACGTTCCGAGGGCTGGTTAGAACTATCCCATTTAAAGCACTGATTTCTTGAAATGTAGAGTACCTGCTCAGTGATGAGTCCTTTAAGGCTGTCACTGTAAATGTGCACCAAGGACACCCTTAACAGGCTTGGGTGCTGGGGCCAAGGCATATGGCTGTGTAAGTGCATGCAGGGATTGGTTGCCGGTCCCTTGCATCCTGCCCCCCTCTTATATGCTAGCCCCCTGTGCTAATCTGGAGTCTTGTGTGGGCGGAGATGTGGTGTGGAACAGCAGCGGCACGTTGCCTGCTGGATTCTGTGCCCACATCTCCTTGTTTGCTAGCCCTTTAAAGGTAAAAGCAAGCACATTGAAATACAGAGAGTGTAAGGCTTGTTAAAGATGTCTTTTGCAGCCCACTTTCTGCTGAGGCAGGTACTTCCATTTACTTTGAATGAGAGCAGGTGGTTACTAAGGACCGCTGCCAGCAATCCTAGCCACAGATACTTTTCCTTGGGAAGAGCAACAAAGTGAGGATGGTTCTAAGTAGCCAAGTCGGGAAGGGCGCTGGGGAAAGAATGCTTCCGCCTTGAAGCCCGCAGCTAACCACAAGCATGCACCGCCTTCATGGAGGCAGAAACCCGAGTCAGCTAAAATGACAAAAGGTGAATTATAGCAGCGCAGAGGCTGTTCGAAATCATGTTAACATAAACTAATCAATACTTGGAAATGTCACACCGAGGAATAGCTAACCGCTGAATACACAAGCCTCCTTTCTTCTCAGACCTGCAATTAGCAATCGCAGGAACGGAAAACCCCCGTTCGTCGTCCTATGTTTGTTTCTATGGTCCTGTTACGCATGCTCTTCTCTTGTTTAGACGTCTATCTCTATTAGTCACACATCTCACAAATCAACGACAGGCGGCCCTTGTTTAAAGTAGTTCATGCCAGAATCAAGATATTTGCAGATGCTGCCGATATTCACTTGTTTCACGAACAACACCCGTTTTGCAACGTGGCGTGGTGGATTGTTCCAGAATCTAAGCACTCCAATAATTTCAAGTCAGTGGTTGGACCCAAATGTTGTGCGCATTATCAAAATCCGAATAGTTGATAATCATTTGCTGGAATTCTTTGTGGCAGGAAGGATCAATGAGCCCATGCCTTCTATTTCCTGGTTCCAACCCCCTATTCATTCTTCTCTGTCTGCTCTTCCAGGGGATGTCATCTTTGATGTCCTGGGTGTTAGTCTTAGCAGTGCACGGTGGTGGCGTGAGTTATGGGTGCTTAGCTTACCATAACTGGTACATTTCTGGGGTTTTCGGTTTTACTTGCAACCATAACGTCCCTTTTAACAACGTTTTTTCACTGAATTTCATAGGTTTTTATTAGTGTAACTAAACCATAAAGTCCCTTTAACAACGTTTTTTCACTGAATATATATATATATATATTCAGTGAAAAAACTTTGTCAAAGGGACGTTATGGTTCCAAGTAAAACCGAAAAACCCTTGAAATTCGCCAGTTATGGTAAGCTAAGCAACCATAACTCGCGCCACCACCGTGCACTGCTAAGACTAACAACCAGGACATCAAATATGACATCACAAAGGGAGATAGATCATGAGCGGGGGGTGGGGGGAACAGGGCACACAGGGCATGAGTGGGGGGTGGGGGGTAAGGAGGGAGACACGGGGCATGAGCGGGGGGTGGGGAGAAGGGGAGAGACACACGGGGCATGAGCGGGGGGTGGGGGGGAAGGGGAGAGACACACGGGGCATGAGCGGGTGGTGGGGGGAAGGGGAGAGAAACACGGGGCATGAGCAGGGGGGTGGGGGGGAGGGGATAGTGACACGGGGCATGAGCGGGGGGTGGGGGGAAGGGGATAGACACACGGGGCATGAGCGGGGGGTGGGCGGAAGGTGAGAGACACACAGGGCATGAGAGGGGGGTGGGGGGAACAGTAGGGAGACACGGGGCATGAGCGGGGGATGGGGGAAGGGGAGAGACACATGGGGCATGAGCGGGGGGTGGGGTGGACGGGGAGAGACACACGGGGCATGAGCGGGGGGTGGGGGGAAGGGGAGAGACACAGGCATTAGCGGGGGGAGGAGGGAGAGACACAGGGCATGAGCGGGGGGTGGGGGAAAGGAGGAAGACACGTGGGGCATGAGCGGGGGGTGGGGTGGAAGGGGAGAGACACACGGGGCATGAGCGGGGGAGTGGGGGGGAATGGGAGAGACATACGGGGCATGAGCGGGGGTGGGGGGAAGGGGAGAGACACACGGGGCATGAGCGGGGGTGGGGGGAAGGGGAGAGACACGGGCATTAGCAGGGGGAGGGGAGAGAGACACGGGGCATGAGCGGGGGTGGGGGAAAGGAGGAAGACACGTGGCATGAGCAGGGGTGGGGGCAAGGGGAGAGAGACACGGGGCATGAGCGGGGTGGGGGGAAGGGGAGAGAGACACGGGGCATGAGCGGGGGGTGGGGGTAACAGTAGGGAGACACAGGGTATGAGCGGGGGGTGGGGGGAAGTGGAGACACACGGGGCATGAGCGGGGGTGGGGGGAAGGGGTGAGACACACGGGGCATGAGCAGGGGATGGGGGAAGGGGAGAGACAAACAGGGCATGAGCAGAGGGTGGGGGGGAAATCCGTCCAGCGGTTTGGGCTGTAGGTGCAAGCAAAAAAATGTTCCCATTCAGTCTATGGGGAAAAAAAAAAGTTTTGGGACCCCCCCTATAACTTTGCCCCCCCTGGACAAATCCTCACCAAACTGCAAAAATTCAGAGTGGGCCATATACTTTTTTTTGCAAAGTTTGGTGAGGATTCGTCCAGGGGGAGCAAAGTTATAAGCCACCCAAAAGGTTTTCCTCCTATGGAAACACCAACTTAACCATAACTACATAGCCACTACTGTGGCCATGTAATATATATATATATTATACAATAAAGGATTTTACATTGTCTGGAAATACACTTTTGGTGATTTATACTCAATACTGAGAAGACATTTGCTTTCTTAAAGATGCTCTTCGGAGTGCATTCCATTTCCCTGTACCTTGGTACAAAGTTTGTTTTTCCATATATATATACATATATATATGGTTTGGAAAAAACCTCCCACCAGAAATGTGAACGAGTAGAATTTTGCATTTGGGCCAAGCACACGATGCTTGGATTACATACTCACAATGCCTTGGCTGACGTGGCTCTGAACCGGAGGTGAACTTCCAGCAATGGTTTATCTTGTCAAAGGAAAGGCTTCTATTGGCAATTGGAATCATTTCCACAAATAGAGAGTGATATATTCCCACTTAAACATTTTATCTGGAGCGGGCAGGGTCTCTGGAACTCAGGGGTTGGGACTCATTGTGTGTGTGTGCCTGCTGCCACATATCTCATAGAGTTACTCTTTTGAAAGAAATCCTACTCACAAGCCATATCCGCGTAGTATTGTCAAACTTCCTTATACTTCACTGTTTTTTAAATGTTGAATGGGGAAACAAAGAGAAAACAAGGGATAGGGCAATAGAAACTGATGAGTAATTGGGGGGAACCAGTCTACATTTTTTTCCAGACGTGAAGAAATAATATAACATAAGTATTTCATTACTGCATGCAGGATTTAGCCGGTGGTGTTCTCTTTCACATGATCAAAGAACACTTTGCTTAACATTATCAGCGTTTCATTGAACGCGTAACCCGCTCTTTTGATTCAGAGTGTAACTAAAAACTAAACTAAAGATTATGTTCAACATGTTTCGGGGCTCATGATCCATAAATGCTAACAGATTATGGCCCCTTTGCTCCTTGCCCCCAGCAAGGCCCGTGCTGTGGGTGTTCCAACGCTGAAGCCCACACGCAGCACTGGCTGAGCACTCCATCCCTGGGCCGAAGGCATTTGATACGAGCATTGGGACTTGCCACCTGGTTTTCGGATGGGACTGAAGAAAGACTTGTCTGCAACATCTTTCAAGCATTGAGTGACCCCTCAAGGCCGGCAGCCCTCCCACGGAGCTACGGCATCCAGTGTCGGCATTAAATATCCCCTCATCGGCAAGTTCTTTCACAGCGCTCACAGGTCTCCTGAGGTCCACATGCCAACTGACGGGGCAGGTGACGCGCTACATGTTAAGTGTCCAATCGCCTGCATCGGTAAGGACAGCAGATCCGTGCAATAATTGCCACATCAAATGTCATTGGCTATGGCTTAAAGAAAACGTCACAAGTGGTGGTGTGGTTCAAAACAACCCTCTAACAATAAGCACTGCTGCATGTAGATCTCTAGTATCAGGCAGAGGGGCGCAAACCTCAATCTAGGGCCCGGCTGCAACGCATGCAACATCCACGCCGTCAAAACACCAGAGCCAACGTGAAACCAAGGTGCTGACATGTGTAAGAGGCAGGCGGATTTGCTTTGTTGTTTTAGCTCACCTGCCGGTAATTGATATTGAGGGGCCTACTTCAAGAACATGCTTTCCTCATTAGCCTAATCGACTTCCTGCCTCATATTGCCCTCACATTCTCCAACTGGGGCAGGCAAACCTGTGGTAAAAGCCTGGGAAAAACTCAGATCAAATTTCGAGATGTAAGTCAAATGACACACTGTCAGCGCACATAATTACACAAAGCAGACTGTGCCAATTGCTGGCTACCCACAAAAAAAAAAGGCAAAGCACAAACATCATCAATACTCTATTTCTTTAAGTCCAGAGCCAATTGGTATCCAAAGAAAAATGTGGTTTTATTGACGCCATTTCAAAGAAAAACAAATCTTTTAAGCAGTCCTGATCAAAGTTTCAGAGAAAAATCGGGCAGCAAAACTGCGCATTTTCCGCTAGCAAATGTTGCCAGAAATGGGAAACGTAGAAAGAGGACACAATATCCCTAATTGGAAAAAGGCCCTTTGCAGTAGACATGTTTGTTCCTCCTGACGTGCCCGACAACTGACAGAGAAAATAGGTGTTTGTTTATAACATCTCCAGTGTTAGTTCGTGATATCGCGCGGCCGGCCCAGTGCCGCCCTGTTTACTGAAGGATTAGTGCGATCTTTCTGCAAAGATGGCCCCCTTTTGGGAGGCATTTGGTCAGCTGTGTCCACACGCTTCACTCTGTTCATTAAAACTGCTTTGCTGAGCACGCACCTCGAGGAGAGTGTTAGAAGCATCTCCCCTAGCGAGTGAGTGTCCCTCTGTCCACGCGTGAGAAATTCTCCCAGTACCGACAAAAGACACACTGTCACCTTGACTGGCACCCTGGGTGCGCACCAGGCAGAACATGGATGTCTGATTTTCTTCACTTTCACTGTGGACTGAGAAGTCACAAAGTTCAGGACCTTGGTCGGTGAGTGAAAAAGTGTCTCCACAACCGCAAGTCACAATGTCTTGCTTTCTGCCACTAACTGTTGGAGTGGTACCTTAGGTGACATTTTGGTCAATGTGCTGCAATTAGTGTTTTTTGAAGCACCTTGGGTCAGTGAAGTGGTCACAATTGCCAGTTTCACAGTGACTCAAATTCACCAACCAGGTCCATGTTGGCTAAAAAGAATGACCACTGACCCACAGAGGGTGGTTTTCCTTTTGGCAGCCTGTCCGGCTGGCGCTGAGGCCATTGCCCTGTTGCCCAATAGGCTAAGGCCTTAGTTGGCCTACTCTTGGAGGGTTTGGAGAGACAGATTCTTTAAATCGATCTAAATAGCGCATTGTCCAGTTTTTTTTTGTTTTTGTCTTAAGCAGGTTAGCTCTTTAGAGACAGCATGCTCCCTATACAGAGAGCCAGGTCCTTTGGCAGGGCCAGAGCCCACTGCTCATCACAAACGTGCACGACTCGCTGAAGCGATGAGCTAGAATCGTTCCATCTGCGGCGATAGGCTTACCTGCCCCAGTGGACAAATTACGTACACGCTGAAATTGCTAATAAGCTGGGCCATTTGTTATAAAAATAATAAGGGCATAACACAGGACAATAACAAGCAATTGCTAAACCTGGTGGCAGAAAGCCTGTTTTGAGTGTGTCCTTCCTCTGACTTTTCAGGGCGCCATCTTCCCATTGTCTGTAAAGTGCTTCCTGCCACACAGGCCGAGATGGCTGCCGCACAAGGTTGTCTAGGAAAGGACGCTCAGCTGCCAAAAGGATGGCACCTTGGCTGTGAATTATTATTGCACAACTAACCACCGATTCCCTGGCACAACAATTTTCTTTGTGAAAAAAAAAGACAAACATTTCCTCGAAGAAAGCGCAGAGGACGTCGGCCTTTCTGCTTTTCTAATGAACACACGCGCGTGGCATTAAGTGACATTTCTCTCTCTATCCCTATCCTTCCTTCCTGGAGTTGTAAAATCAGGCATTAATGAAAAACAGCCCTCTCTGCGCCCCCTCAGCCCTTGGAGTTTAACTCCTCTCACATTACAGTATTTATTGAATTTCCCAGCCAAACGCGGTTCTGCTCCATAAAACTCTGACAAGTAGAGTCTGCCAAGCTAATAATGGCTTCATTCTGCTGAAATAAACTTATTTCATTGCGGCAAACAAAATGACATGACCTGGAAAGGTTATTTTTAACTGGGTAATGACTCAGTTCCAACTAAACATTTCTCACAAGGTTCTTTGTATAGTTAACTCACCTTCCGTACACATGCAGACATTCCAGCTCTATTGTGGAGGCTCGACCGCACATGCTGCAGAACCTGGAATTGAGCTGCATTTATTTATTTAATGTATTTATCGTTCACTTATTAGGCACTTATGCAATTAGCAAAACTGTTTCAAAGCGCCCACAGGGCAAACAGTGTGGGGATAGGGGAAGGTAATACAGCAAGGATACATAATTGCATTAATAGTACAACAAATAATGAGAATAAAGGGGAGGGGAGACAAACCTATTATGCCTTGTGAGTGTTCAGAACATGGAAGTGAAGGAGGGGTGAGGGATAAGGTGCTTAGAAGCTCATGGTGAAGTACTCAGGGTAAGTGCTAAGAGGAGAAGAATGTAAGTGCATAAGTGTAACCACCCATGGGTAGGGTGTGCCAAGTAAGTGCAGAAGAAGACAGCGGCTGGGACGAGCAATGTGGGAGGTCAAGGCCCTGAGGACTCATAAGGGCTCTCCTCATGAGTCACGATGCAGTGAGATTAGCTGGGAAGAGAGGAGGGGGAGGAAGAAGTAAAGAGAAAGGTCTTGAGGTTTTTCGGAACATATGGAGGTCTTTGAGAAGGAAGAGTTGAACGTGTGACTTCTTGACAATGTCCTGAATATGAGGGATGAAGGAAAAGGATCGCGTTAGTCCTTGTACTAGGCTGCTCTGCTGAACCATGGTCACCCTTTGCATTACATGAAGAGAAACCGGACAATAGTTAAGATTCTGCAAGAAGGCTTGCTGATTATAACCCTGTGCAACTAATCCAGAACAGGACTGCAAGACTTATCCTTGTCCTCAAGCCCAGGGACCGTATCTCTCCAGCCCTGAAATCTCTCCACTGGCTCCTGGTGGCTGCAAGGGTCAAGTTCAAGACCCTATCTATTGTCCACAAGGCGTACTGGAGCCAGGGCCTGAACTACATGCAATGCTCTATTCTTAAATACCTTCTCCAGACAGAGAGTGGGTGGTAGATCACTCTCCTCTGCAGGGGCCTCCCTGTGGAATTGCCTCCCCGTCCCTCTCAAACCTGAGTCAGATCACCTGAAGTTCCGGAAGCAGCTCAAAACCTTCCTCTTCTCCTCTGCTTTCTCTCTCTCTCACTCCTACTGACCTACCTGACTGACCTGTCTGCTGCACTGACTGGCTGCTCGGCTACCCTCAGAGTCTCCGGGCCTACCTCACACTTAGGGGCTGTAACTGTAACCTCTACAATCCCTTGCCTCCATGCACTTACCCAGAGCCGCTCTTAACTGGCTTGACTAGTCAGAGCATTGATGCCCTGATCCCCTTCACTTCCCCTCTCTCCCTTCCCCTTGCATTTCTCGTTCTCACACTTGTTGTACGATCTGAATGACACAAGATCTAGTAAGATGGTTTGTCTTGTCCTCCATCTGTTTTCCCTCCCTTGTCTTGTCATGCCCAGAAACACTTGTGTACAGGTGCGTTATAAAAGATGTATCATTTCATATCATGGCTATCACCCCATTTCAGGGGGCGAACATGGTTGGTTTAGGCCTGCCAGCCCATGCCTAGGAAGGCCCAAGCAAAGGCCTCAGTGATGGCTAAGGGCCATTATCTGCTTTGTCCACCCCCGACAAGGTGGTGATAACTATTTGCACCCCCAAATAGTTCTTTGTTTTTTTTTCCTTGGGAGATGGGCTCTCTGCATACTGTGTGAGCCCAATTCCACATGAAACAAAAAAGAAACAAGATGGCCACCTCCATACCAAAGAGAAAAGTGAATAAGTCCCTTTTCTATTTCTATGTTGGACCAAAGAGAAGGAGCCGCAGAGCTGGGAGACCCAGCAGCTAAGTGTGTGAGGGGCCTTGTGGATGATGTCAGCGGCGGGAGGGCGAGGAGGAGTGTTGTAGGGGCTGGTGGCCGAGACAGACATAAAAATGGTGGCACCCGGGAAAAGGGCTTGGTTGGCTCATGGTACTTGCACAGGACACTGGCAGTTCACCTGATTGACTGAGCAGCCTTCCCGGTTGCGAATAAGTTATGAACTTAGAATCCCAAAATTTGGGCAAATACACGAATTAAGCACTCGCCTCTGTCATGAGTGCAGTCTAAACTGTGCAAGTTCATATCCAGGCAGTGCAGGCCTTCAACCACCAGAGGATGGTTGCTTGCAGTATCATTAAAGTGGGTAATATTGCTATTGCCAGCTATTATTACAGTGCTTAGAAGCATAAGAGATTGGTCATGATATCAAATATTATTAATTGCACGTGCTCTAAAATTCCCTCCAGGTGAGCTTAAATTGCTGTTTTAGTGGATGTTGAACAAGAACAGTTCTACAATAAGGTTACTAAAAACTGCATGCACCTCATTTAAACATTAGGGACACACTAAAATGGAACTTCATTTCAGTAGTGTAAATCGTTGCAACAGCCCTGATGTTGAAACAGTGCATTTGAAATAAATGAATAGCATAAGCGCCAAGTACACAGAGCAAAGGGGACAGTTTCCCCATTCTCCTTGGACAAAAGGCACAGCAGTGTCATTTTGCGACCACAGAGATTCTGCAACCAAAAACCAAAAAAATAAAACACGTATTGAGTGCCATGCTTTTCTAAATCACTGGGCAGGGCTCCTGGCTCAGGCTTGGTGAAGGTTTGCTATGAATCTTGCAAACTTAGCAAGTGTGGCTGACTCCAAAGTGGGAAGGCTGCCTCATCACCACTTCAACCTTGATTGGTGGGGGACAGGCCAAAGCTATCTTCCTGCGTGGGAGAAGTAGGGAATCCTGAAGCAGGATGCTGTAACGGCAGCTCAGTAGGCTAGGCGTCTGTTGCTACGAGATGGTACATGTTTAGACTTGCCTATGCAATTCGTGTTGCTAAATGGGCTGTAAAATGTGTTGTTTTGAACTGGGGTGGCTACAGCTACCTCACTTCATTTGTTTCGGCCACCATAACAAAAGTCAAAAGAGTGCACACGTGGTTGATGGCACACATCTCTATTCAATCCCTTGCAAGCATAGACTGCGGTGTATTACCATTTGCCTGACTCACATATTCTTGCTTGATCCAACACCAGAACGACACCCAACCAAGCTATTAACCCGATATTTCTCTTCTAAGACCCTGAAACCACAGAGATTCATATGCATAAGACACACTTGTGTACAGGCCCGTTATAAATGACAGGGGAGGATAGTTCAGGGGCAACTGTGCTCGTCTTGGAAACAAAACGACACGGAGCAACGCAGGTTCGATCCCCGGGTCTGCACTTAGAAACCTCTGGGTATTAAGCGCATTATAAATATCAAATCACATCATAGCATAAACAATCCCATCTTTAACTCACTTAATTGGTTTATGAGAACCCCCGAACTGCACTGTATCTTCCTCTGGAAAATGTCATGTTTTGGTAAAGCACACAAAGAGCTGAATCCAGCCCCAAAAGTCTTAAACACATGCCATCAAAGTTTCTGTTACCAGCCTCTAAAAACAGATCCGAGGTGACAGGCTAGAGGGTGTGCCCTGAAGCATGGATTGCTGTTTGCAGCAGTGGCTCCTATGGCCAGCAGTTTGGTTCACCATCCCTACCCACCCACTTCCTGCTACCTGTCCTGTCACTGCTTGGCTCGGACCATGCTGGTGACCACGGTTGACCGCAGAGGGCATGAGCGGCTGAGCATGGAGTGAAAGATTGGCATAAACATCTTGGAAATCACAGATATCAAGGATGATGCTGGCCCAGTCACCAAAGCAGCAGTACTGTCACGCCTTATTGTCTGCAGAACTGAGTAGCTAAAAGTGGCGACGATAAGCCAAAGCGCTGGAAACCTTGGGACAAAAATGGGTGTATGACCTTTTCGGAAGCAGCAAATAAAGGTCTGAAGGGTCGAGCCTCATGGGGGGCAGTAGTCCTGGGGTTGGCTGAAGAAAGAGAGGGTACATCATGCCTACATGTTTTTCTCCTCAGGTTGTGCAACATGAAGGGGATCCAGGCAGAAGTGTGTATAGTTCACACAACAGTGATAGGAATAAGAAACTATCTATCAGTCTTGAGAGTACTGCACCAAATGTTTTGCGTGTTGGATGGTCTTTCTGGCGGGAGGCAATAGCACTTTCAGTTTTCGCTATCGACTTGAATTTAAGATTAGTAAACATCCCAGGGAAATTGCAATGGAACCCTTGTTTGCCGATCCTTTGAGATAATCCGAGGGTTCATTTCCCCTGGTTGAACACAGACTGTGGCAGGATATAAAGAGCACCGGCAAGTGTTCTAGGTCGGCCATTAGTAAAGCAGCTTGCATCGGAGAGGCAGCACAAGACTTTGGCTGGATTACAAACAGGAAGTGAAGAAGAAGGATGTAAGAATGGTCTGGTCTCCTGTGATCTCAGTAACAAAGGGCTATGTCCAGCAAACTCTCTCATCTTTTGAAGGAGCTGCATGGGAGGCACACTCTAGTAATTTCCATGCAAGGAAACAAGAGGATTCGTTGAGTTAGGAAGCAAAGCACCCTTGCACAAAGGGCAAAGAGGTATAAATGGCCATTAAAGGCCTGCCAGAATGTACGGCATGGAAATTGAAGTTTGCCATCACAGCCCAGAAGGCCCAATCAGTCTCAGGCTTAGATTTTAAGGCAGATCCTATCACACTGCCACCTCTTCTGTTCAGGGTAATGAAGGAGCCCCTTAAAAATGTAGAGTCACACTATCATGAAGAGGTGCAGAGATTATTTACATCTAAAAAATAGGTGGACTGTATTTACCCAGAGAAGTATAGCCCCATCTGCCTGATAGAAGCGGGCACACAGATCTTTGACAAACTCCTTTTAGAGGGTAAATATGACTGGTTACATTTAGTGTGGATCATTTTCCCCATTCAGGCCAGTTTTGCTGTTGGGGATTGGGGCAGTGGACAATGCCTCATTTCGGCACTGTCCCAAATGGCTTATATGTGTGTGTGTGGCTAGAACCATCCTTTGGGATGCATTAGGTTCAGAGAGGATGGATCCGGGCAAAACTGAAGCAGTTTACTTCTGGATCGGCATTTAGACATACAGAACATGTTCCTGGTTAGACATCAATGAAATGCCATCTGAGGGGGTACTCAACAAAAACACACAAACTCATGGGGCTTGATGTTCTCTATGGTATTGTCAATGTAGACCAAAATCAGTTGGTTATCGGGTTCAGTACCAAACAGCACCTCGCCTGATAAAAAGGCAAGATCGCATCTGTGGAAAGTGGGTTTAGTCCATTGCCTTATTGCTTTTCTCAGCATTTGTGATTGATATGATATGATATGGCATTTATAACACACCTATACAGAAGTGTTTCAAGGCGCGATGAGGCAAGGGAGGGGGAACAGAGGGAAGACAGAGTCAACAATCCTATTAGGCCGAGGGACATTGAGATTGCGCAAGTGCAGGGGATTAATATTATTCAGAAAGAAATCCAGGGACCAAGCAATGGAGCTTATCTTTAAGGATGCATCAGCCATGCTTTCCTTGTGCATGCTGCCTTCATAGATTAGCATTCATTGTAGCAGGCTTTCTTCAGTTTGCACTGCACCGCGGACAGTCCCAAGAGGTTTCTTTTCACGTACTGGAGATTTGAAATCTGACACGAGTAACAAATTCATGATCGAAATGTGAGCGACACCAGTGCACTAAGAGCTCTTATAAAGTTCATGAGAAAAGACAGGTCACATGCTAAAGTCCACCTCGCACAGTGCAACTGCATGAAACGTCAATGGTATTTTGGTGTAAACAACGATTTTGGTATCTTGCATAGTTTAAAAAGAAAGACACGCTTCATTTTTGGCAAAGAAAAATGTGATCCAGCCAACACTTAGAGACATGGGGGACCTCAGATGCACCTAACAAGAAACAAGGAACTTGGCACCACTGAAGGGCTTCATTAATAAGGTGGGTTGGTCAATATCACTGATGAAAGATTCAGGCAGCTAATTCATTGATCATTTTATTTATACAATGAGCGTTCAAAAGTGGGTTTCATGAGTTAAAGCCACTCTGCTAAAGACACTGGGCCTCATTACGATTTTGCCGGCATGGACAAATGGCAGACAAAATGCCAGTAATTCCGGCACCAGCATTTCTTTCGGACCAGGGAAACACAATTTTGTCAGTCGGGGGCACGGATCTTCTGGCACGCCAGACCTGCAGGTAGATTAGGCCCCTACCGGCAAAGAAATGCCAGAATCACTGGCACCGGAAATACTGGTGCCGATGATTCAGGCAATCCCATCAAATTGAGTCTTATGGGACTCCAAGCAATTTGAACTTACTTCTGTCTGCGCCGCTCGTAATATCCCAGTAATACCAGGATATTGGGCAGTGGGGACGGCAATGCAATTTCACTGGTATCCCACCAGTAAAACCGGCAGAATACCGGCTTAACTATAATGAGGCCAAATATCTTATATGTTGAAATCAAGTCAAGTCGGACCGCCTTCTAACCACAACAAATGTGCCTTTCAAGCACAAAGCTAAGGAGAACACCTGTATTACTTGAAGTAAAAAGATTGCGGCCAGTGACTACCAAAGCAGCAATGGGCTGCCCATTGTATAAATGGCCTAATCAAATAATGTGGTACCCAAATGATGTGATTGAACCACTAAGATGCTCACTAGTGAAACACATACAAAGACCTTGGGACGTAATGCTGTCCCCTAAAGCACAGGCCCCTCTGGGATGCAGGGGTACACGCCAGGCTCTCGGCTGTCACATGCATTACTACGAGTGTGAAAGACTCAACACACACATAAAAGTGTTGTACATTTATAACTGCATAGGTGTTTTTTGTCCAGTGGGTCACTCTGGGCCAATAGTGGCTCTCCAGAAAACACGTATTACTCTGAAATGTGCAGACTATTGTTTCAAAATCTAGGTATTAACCTACAAATTGCTTCATGAAAGTTGCAGTCGGTTTAAACCCGATGAAAGACCAAAAATGCCTTCCAGAATATGGATTGTAACAAAAAAAAAGATTTGCATTTGGTCTTTCCTCTTCTCTAATAAATTGGCAGGCTGAAAAACAATGGTCTGGAGCTTGTCCAGAGCAGTGCCTATGGTTATGATTAATTCAAATCTTTCTAGCCAGTTTTGCATACATGATATGGAGCCGTTTAGCCTGTCTGGTCCCCACACCCCTCCACCCCCACACCATTCACACAGTCTAATGAACTCAGTTATATAATAACTGAGTTCATTAGTTATTATATAACTGTTCTACATAACATTATATAACATTATATAACAGTTATATATAATACTAAATAGAGCTTATTCACTGCATTCAACTATTATTATTATTTGTATCATCATTATTATTATTATTATTATTATTATTTTGGTATTTTCTATTGAGCGCGGACCTAGCTTCGAGAAGCAATGGAGCACTTTACAGAGGTGTACAATAAAACAGATATGCAACTGAGCGCTTTATCGTGGTATACAACAGCCCAGATGCATAACGAAGCGCTTTTCAGAGGTAACAACAGAACAGATATACAGCGGGGCAGGATACAGAGGCGCCCCGAGGAGGGGTACAGCTGTACAGGGTGGCGCGCTGGAGAGGGGCAATACTATATTTGTATCCAATGTAAAATATTTCTACTGCATTAACTCAACGTTACCATAAAAGTGGACACGTTTTGAATGTATTCTTAACATACCTCACAAATGTGGATGTCATTTGAATGCGACTGACTAGATGTTTTTCAGTGTGCATTTGTTCTACATGTAAAGTATAGCAGCGCCCTCAATAGTAGACAGTTGTTCTTGGTGTTTGCAGAGCTATGTATACAAGTCACAGCGTCACTGACATAGGGGTACACAATGCCCCGAACAATCTGCATTGTATTAAAATGTGTCATCTCTGCTGATAATTGAAAAGTCACCTACATTCTAATTACTGTTCACATGCAATGTAATGCTCTTTTTAATGCCATGTTTCTTCAGACTACGGTCTGCCAAATGGCCACTCACTCCAGAGTGCTTCAAGGTTATGATAATGGCAGCAGGCCATTTACAACTATCCAGCAACATAACACAAAATAACTTTGCAGGTATGTCAATTAAAGACCAACTCCTGATTGGCTAGTTACATTTCAGAAACCCCTAAGCAACTGCCTTCATCAAGAAATGACACAACTAACATGAAACATGGTTTTGCTCTGTGAAAAAAGCGGTTTGTCATGTATGTTGAAAGAACACCACACGCATCACAGTGTCATTCCTCCAATTTGGATATGTTTGATATTGCCCGGGCATCCTAGGTGTGTTCTCTATGTGCACACTGAAAAGTAATTAGATTAAGTGCAGAACAATGCTACTATACCCACATGCCCTTCAGCATAATGCAGTTTCCAATAATCACGGTGCCCTGAGATGCGCCCCTGGATGCAGACCAATTGGCACAAGTCTGCTCCTTCAAAAGCTAGGGTGTTATTACTGCATTACAGCTTCTGTTGCCCAGAGGTGAGGCGGGCCAACATGTTCTTTATCATCAGTGGAGGAGCACAGCCATCTAATTAAGTTGCTGTAAGCGACCGCTTCTGCAAGAAGAACAGCAACGCACTTAAGTACACATATCATTGGTCGAAAAGAAAAAGAAATTCATGGAAGTGTTTTATAATGGCCAATCCCATAGGAAAACGTTCCATGAATCAGGCCCCAAATCTTTTCCCATGAATGTATTCATTTGTGGTGTGCGTTATAAACAAGTGAGATGTTGCATACAGTGTGCTCCACTGCATTTGGGGAAGCAAGGCAACGCACCCCTCACACCCGACCCCCCCTGCGGGGTGCTACAGTTCTGCAGAAGAGTAATTCCCTTTCTCTTATGCTGGTATGTTGCGCTCATTCATGGCCTCTATGTGCGGGTTTGCTGGGTGGCAGCTGGTTCATTTGGTGTCTTCCCATTTAACACAGTAATGATCTACCTTGCCTGCTGCGTAACTACTAGTGGAAGGACCACTTTCGGAAGACGTCTCTCAATACTTTGTCAAAAATGGCATCTTAGTATCAAAGAGGAATCTACACTGAACTCAGACAATTGAATGTCCCTTTTAGCTCCTTGGGCAGAAGTGGAGAGCAGCCAGGCTGTCACTCACCCTACCCCAAACCTGCCCACGGTTCTACTCCCTGCTAATAAATGCATAGCAGTATGCCACTACATGCACATATCCGTCAGCAAGGTGACTTAGCAAGGACTTACATCGTTGTAGGTCTACTTGGTCGAAAATATTTGACCTTTTCCAATTTGACCTATTTTGTTGGGTGGCTTTTTTGCTCGAAAATGCGGAGAGGGGGACCCCACACCCTCCCCCCACTTCTCCTGACCCTAACCTATTCCCTTACCCCTCCCCATATATTTATTTAATTGAATTTGAACAACAGAACTATCCAAAAAATTCAGTCACATCGAAAAGTTCAAATGTTTTCGATCAAGTATGCTAATACCCTTCCATCCACATCATTATTCTACTCATTCAAACCTTCTGCTTGTAAACTATGTATTTCATGGATCCAACCCTCCACCAGCATACCCCTTTTCTAAAGTTCACCCATCATCCTTAAAGTAGGGAATGGGCCACACCCTACAACAGTTATCATGAAAACATTAACTCTATGCACTCCTGTTCCCCTGACCAATGGGTATCCATGAATTGAACTTTTGTTTTTTCTCTCCCACTCACTGGCTTAACAGGGGCCCCCGCACTCCCCGCGGGGCGCCCCGCGACCACATGTTCTGGAAGGGGGCCCCACTTGAAGTAATAAAAAAAAAATATATATATTTTTTTTTAACATTTTCTTTTTGAACTCACCCTGCATTTCTAAAGAAATGCTTTCTGTAACAGAAATCATTTCTTTATGAAGGCAGAGTGAATACAAAAAGTCCGGTGGCTATCCCACCCCATGACATGAAGACCCTAGGCTGGAGGCCTCCATGTCATGGGGTGGGGGAAGCCCTGTGACTTCAAAAATAGTTTATTTTTGAAGTCACTCTGCCTTCATAAAGACATTATTTCCGTTATGGTGCAGTCCTTAACGGAAATAATTTCTTTATGAAGTCAGAGTGACTTCAAAAAGGAACAATGGGCCTCATTACGAGCATGGCGGTAGCCGTGCCTGTATAGCAGGCACGGCTACCGCCATTCTCGCTACCGGCACCGCCTTCTGCGATTGGGCAATAACCGGCCCATTACAAGATGAATGGGCCGGTAATTGCCCATTCGCGGGTGGCGGTATTGCCGGGCTCCTGATCCCCATTCTGCCCAATAGGGCAGAATGTGGGTGGGGAGCATGGTTGCGCCGGCACCGTTGATAACGGTTCCGGTGCAATTACAAGTTATGCTCGCGGGTGCCGCACAGCCTGCCAGGTAAGACCTGGCGGGCTGTCAGAAACCCGCGAGCAGAACTCGTAATGCGGCAGGACGGTATGAACGGTGCCGGTGCCTTACCGGCACCGTTCATACCGTCACCGCCAGGGTCCCAATGAGGCCCAATGTATTTTTGAAGTATTATGGCTCCCCTCAACCCATGGCATGTGCGTGTGTTAGTGTATGGTGAAAGAGTGCACACAAATGTATGGGTGGCTGGGTATGCGTGTGTGCGTGTACAGTGAAAGGATGTACACTGAAATGTATAGGTGGCTGCCTGGTTGTGCCTGTATGGTGAAAGTGTCCACACTTAAATGTATAGGTGACTGTCTGTGTGAGGGTATGGTGAAAGAGTGCACACTTAAATGTATAGGTGACAGCCCTAGTGAGTGTATGGTGAAAGGGTGCACACAAATGTATGGGTGGCTGGGTGTGTGTGTACGGTGAAAGGATGCACATTTAAATGTATGGGTGGCTGCCTGGGTGTGTCTGTATGGTGAAAGGGTGCACACTTAAATGTATGGGTAGGTGCCTGGGTGTGTGTGCCTCTGTGGTGAAAGGTTGCACACTTAAATGTACGGGTGGCTGCCTGCCTGTGCCTGTATGGTGAAAGGGTGCACACTTAAATATATGGATGGCTGGGTGTGCGTGTGTATATATGGTGAATGGTGTGTGTGCTTGTGTTCAGGGGTGCAACAAAACCTACATTTCAGGGGGGCTAACTTTAAAATGCTGGGAGAGGTGCTAACTTCATGTGTGGTGGGGAGGAGCAAACTTATTTGTGTGGGGGCATCTAACTTCTTTACGCATTTTAATGAGACTATTCTAGTTCAGCTTCAATGTTACAAGCAGTTAACTCTCTCCTTTAGGTCTGAAAGCACCCACTTATGGGCTGCTGTGAGAATGACTGGTCTCCTGTTTCCGCTCTACCCTTCCAATCAATCCCTGGCATGCAAGTACTAAACCCAAATCACAATTTCAATTGCTTTAAAAATTTGGCATTTGAATGCAGGTACTAACAGTGAAATGATTTAAATTAGTAATTGCTGAGCCGGGCCCTTGTTAATGGCAAAACCCAGGTGCCGTTTAACATCTGTGTCCTTTTCTGTCCAGCAACTGCTCTGAATGTCAGCCAGGTCAAGACAACATAGCTCACAATTTCAGTGAGGAGGGGCGAGGGGGGTGCTGAAGCCCAGTCAGCTCAATGGTGTTGCACCACTACTTGTGTTTAATGCCTTGATTAATTATTGGTAATCTTCTTTACACCTAGCCCTATTCTTCCTCGTCCTAGTACTTGTGTATGAGGCAGTACTTGTCTATGAAGCACTATGCAATACATCATAATGGTCCATGCTAAGCAGGCATGATATGTGGTATTAGAGGCTAGAGAGGCATTTTGGTGCTGCCAGTGTAGTCATTCCTCTGTTTGGTATGACTTTTTTTTAACTGGGTATTTCGGATAAAGCAGTCCTGCTAAGTGTAATTACCTGGCTAGACTGGCATTTGGGTTCTGCCAGTCTAGCCGTTTCTTACTGCGGCACTGTATATTTTTCTGGGCATCTGTGATAAAATTATATGTTATGATATGATAAGTCATATATAACACACCTGTACACAAGTGTTTTTTAGACACAACAAGGCAAGTGCATGAAAACTGAGGGAGGACAAAACAAATGATCTTACTAAGCTTTGTGTCATTCAGATCGTGCAAGTGCGAGAACGAGAAGTGCAAGGGGGAAGGCAGGGGGGAAGTGCAAGGGAGAGGGGAGGGGAAAACAGGGCAGCAATACTCTGAGTAGGTGCCGCCAAGGCAGCGCGGCTCTGGGTAGTGCAAGGAGAATAAGGTACTGTAGGGTTACAGTTACAGCCCCTAACTGCGTGGTAGGCCTGAAGGCAGTGCAAGGGTGACTGATCAAGAAAGAGCCTGGTACCCAGAGAGTCTCTGAGGGTAGCCAAGCAACCAGTTGGTACAGCAGACAGGTAGGTCAGCAGGGGAGGGAGAGAGAGAAAGCAGAGGAGAAGAGGAACGTTTTGAGCTGCTTCCGGAACTTCATGTGGTCCGGCTCAAGTTTGGAAGGGTCAGGGGGGGCATTTCGGAGGGAGGCGCCTGCAGGGGAGAAGGATCTACCACCCCACTCTCTGCCTGGAGAAGTATCTAACCCTTAGGGCTCGAGAAGGAAGGTATTTTGGAAGATAACGTTGGATGTAGTGCAGATACCAGCCCCAGAAAGCCTTGTGGACAATGAAAAGGGTCTTGAACTTGATCCTTGCAGCCACCGAGAGCCAGTGGAGAGATTTCATGGCTGGAGAGATACAGTCCCTGGGCTTGAGGCCAAGGATAAGTCTTGCAATCCTGTTCTGAATTAGTTGCAGAGGGTGGAGAGTAGAGGAAGGCAGATTGAGAAAGTGGCTGTTGCAGTAGTCCAGCCTAGAGAGAACCAGCGCTCTGGAGACAGTGAGCTTCTGGGGGAAAGTAAGAAATGGAAGAGTCCCTTTGAGGAGGTGCAGCTGGTAGTGGGATTTCTTGGCGACATCCGAGATGTGAGGAGAGAAATAGAGAGTGGAGTTGAAGATGACACCAAGAATGAGCGAGAGAGGAGAGTAGGCTGAGGGGAGCCTGAAGGAAAGCTGAGTGTCATCCGCATAACACTGTAAGTTAGAGGAGAAGGTAGAGATCAGGTGGGTCAAAGGGGCCAAGTAGAGGTTGAAAACCCAGGGTGAGAGGATAGAGCCCTGGAGAACGCCACATGTAGAGAGAGGTGGCGGAGTGAAAGGGACAAAGTTGGACCTGGGAGGGGCGGTGCAAGAGGAAGGGGGTCAGCCACTCCAGGGCCCGATCCATGATGCCCAGGTTCTCACAGAGTCAATTGATCAGGATGGCGTGGTTGACCGTGTCGAAAGCAGAGGACAGTTCCAGGATGATGAGGACAGAAGGAATGCTGGAATCAAGGTTAGAGATCAGTTCTTCACAGTTATTCAGGAGAGCAGTTTCCGTGCCTCTGGCAGCTCTTAAACCAGACTGATGGTCATGGAGACAACCAACAGATTCAGTGTGGAGTGTAAGCTGGCAGTTGGCCAGATTTTCCAAGAATTTGGGAGAGGGGAAAAGTTCCAGTGGCAAAAGAATGAGGGGCAAGTTCCAGTGGCAAAAGAATGATTACAGAAATCGGCCAAGGCTGGATCGTGTCAATGTGGTCCTTGATGGCTCTGGAGGAGCAGGCAAGCACCTGTTTCGACGACACTTCCATAGATGGGACTTGTCTAGAAACCTTGTCAGGTGTTAGAGAGAAAGAGGAGAAAGGAGAAGGAGAGGGAGAGATGGACAAAGGGGGCCGAGAAAGGGAGAGGGAGAGGAAGAGGGGATAGTGGACAGGATGTCCTGAGTTTTAGCAGAGAAGCGAGAGGCCAACGCCGTACAGAGGTCCTGTTGAGGGAACAGGAGATGTAGAAACCGCAACAGGATTGGCCAGTTCCTTGAAGATTTAAGTTTGGCTGTGTTGTTAGAGGCCGTAGAGACGCAGGCTTGAATGTGTGCTCCGTTCTTGATGAGTCTTATTGCTTCGACTGGCATTTTGGTGCAACCAGTCTAGGTATGTCTTAATGTTACTGTAATGTTATTATGTGTCTACACTGGTCTACATTGTGCAGCCAGTGGACATGTTTTCATTGTGGCATGGCATTTTTAATAGCAAAGCATTAATGTTCATGTGCACTGTTGGTGACTTGCATGTTTTGGATTGCTGTTACCCTACACAACAATAGCAAACACTGTGGCTTTTTAGTCAATGTTTCTCAAAGTGTGCTGTATATTGCATTAAAACACATATTTCTATCTTTCTCCTAGTGCAGTGTGTGGCATACCCCTTCAGCAACACGTTTGTGCGTATTGCGCAAGCGTGGTAATCTAGGGCGGCCCAGAGTGTGGCTCGACTTGTGATTTGTTGCCGAGTTGGGGGGGCCCCCTCAGCATGGCTTGCAGGGGGGCCCCTAGAGCTTGTGTTACGCCACTGCTCCCACTGACATTTTTGACAACCCACCCCCCCACCCCGTTACTTACCTTCAGACAGCACACTTCGCTGTGTGCAGCCACCTCCGACATCCCTCTGCTACGCCGGTTCCCTTCATTTACGTGCATGGGAACCAGCGCAGCATGGTAATTTTTTTGTATGCGTTATGTGGGCCGTGGAACCCCTGCAACCCTGATGTGATTACAGGGAACAAGGGTGCGGCGTACACCCCCACAACCTGCACTCCCCTTGTTCACTGTAATTATGCTGAATTGGTAGATGTTCTTGAAATTTTCAGCTGCATGTAATTTTCGTACAGCCGAAATTCAAACATATCTACCATTCGGTTTATTATTTTAGGTTTGTTGTACGGATACCCTGACCAATCAGCACTGCAGACGCCAAACAGCAGGCCTGCACTAAGGCCCCCAAACACTCCATAAAAACGCTTCTTGTTTGAGATGTTCTATTAATCCTGGAAGCATGGTCTCTGCTACTCCAATAGCTGGCATTCTCGCTCCTAAGGGCTACTCCATCTTGTGCCTATGTTCTGAACTAAGTACAGTGTGGATCCCTTCCTTTGAACTGAGCTCCCTTCTGTTATATATATATATATATATATATAGACCTCCAGACACAATCAACAGTTTCATGCCTCAATATTTGATGGTGCTGGACCAAAGATTGAACATCCCTCTTGGAGACCTCAGCACGCACTGGAAGATGCATGCTCCACTGGCTTCCCCTGTCTCCATGCTCTGCAATCTACTAGATGACAACTCATAAAGCAACCTTCCATCCAACAACACAACAACACACATGTGGATGTCTACATCCTTGAGAGTTTTCTGTCTGGGGTTAATACATCTATGTCTAAAATAGCACTGCCCTATAAGACAAAGACGCTTTCCTCATTGGGTGGACAAATGCATGCTTTTTAGCTAATTTGCATAGCCACAATGAATTGCGTGATGGTTCAGAACTGTAGGTGAGCGTCTAGCGATGGTAACTGGGCGGCATTTGTGACTGCAAGCTCAAAAAGTATATTTTACGCTTACAAAAGAAACACACAGTGTGCCACCCGTGCTCCAAAGGACTCCATTACATTGACTGTCCCTCATCATCTATATGGGTCACATCATTCCATTCATCGCTGGCTGCTTTCTGACCAAGTACTCACCTCCAGCTCACCAAACAGATTAATGCCCGGCAAAAGGAACCCTCTGGCATCCATTCGAAAACATCTCTAGGGAATCACTGGGTCTATAGTGGAGGAGGCTCTAGCACAGCTACAACCTCCCCTCCAATATGAAGCACACCACTGATACATACATGGAATCTACAAACTCCATCGTAAATCTTTCCACTCCTCAACAGTCAACATGCCAATAAGCATTCGTCCCAACCATTGGTACTCGCGCACACAAACAAACGTCAAGCAATGGATGGAGTAGACCGTTTGAAAATACCAGCCTAAGATTACAAACCCCAGAAAACCTGTCCCGTTCTCTGTGCGGACGAAAATACACAAAAACGACTCTCAAATAAAAAGATGTACTCTTTCAGCTTCCAAATTGCTTATTCCATCAACCACTTTTGATTTGTGTTCATAAATTCAACACATTGTGGGAACTCAGGGCTGATTCCTGACGCTGAACCTGTTCTGAGTAATATTCCCCCGCGCTTCTCTGAAGCAGTTCAGAAATGTGCAGAGATCTAACTGCTAAAAAGAACCCCGCATTGTTCCTTGCGCATAAACGAATGCCTTAGGTCTTCCTGAACCACAACTGATGACATTTGGCAGACACCGCAGGTCAGTGTCTTCACATCTCTGAACTCTTCATCGAATGCAGACCACTAACGTGTTCAAAGACTCATGCTGGCTCTTTGATAAGAAAATGATTCAAGCTTGCCTTTAAAAAAAAACTGCTTTCTCTGACAAGCAAAAAACAGCTGAAGTCTCTCTACTATCAAATAAATCGAACCAATAAAACCTCTGAAAGCCTGAGTACAACCTCTAAGCTGCCCAGCAGCACCGACACACTTCATGGGCGCCTGCATATCCGGAAGATACTGCCAAAAAGGGAGTGCTTTAGCAACATCACCCTCTCGGGAAAATAATACCCATGGCAGCACTTAAAGATATTAGAAATGTTTTTGGGCCTCTGTTCTATAACATCTGGAAGGAGAAAAACGTTTTTAAAAAATCGTCCCTCGCTCGTCTGATGGCAATATTACACATTACTACATATTGAGTATCTGGCACTTTCCAGATAAATCATATCAAGTTACCCCTAATCTACCACAATTGGCTACCCTCAGGTGCAAGAGTCAATTTCAAAGTATGTCATATTTTCATGGGGATTACATACCATTGGGGCCTGCACTGTTTGGCTCTCACAATCGTTAGGGCTACAACTCCCATCAGCCTCAGCCAACATAGTCAATGGCCATGGATCCTGGGAGTCGTAGTACAAATCCCCTAGTGAGCCACAGGTTGCAGAGCCCCGTCACGTTAGCATGCAATGGCCGATCAAGCGGAAGCAAATAACAATTCACACTGAATATCACGAAACCCAGAAAAGTCAAAACTACCCATCCAGACTTCCTAATGCTTTGCAGCTAAAATGTCCCAGAAGACTCGCAATTTTTCCATTTCCTCGCGGCATTCTGCCAAACTTTGAAAACCTACCTTTAAAGCGTCTTTTGACACAAACTCGTTTCATATCTACCTCCTCTCCGCCTACCAGTATACTCACTATTTGTATTGTACATTGTCATGACTTACATGCATAATCTAAAGTGCCATCTCTGTGCGGATAACAGCAGATGTAATCCTCTTTCCCTGACACGACTACGACTTATATATGTTCCCAGGTAGCCCGTCTGACTGATGGTCCTCTTTTGATGGAGCAGAACTAGAAGAAGTTTAATCCTGCCAGGATATTGTCTATAATCAAACCAATATTTGATTAAAGTTTGACATGGTCATTAAGAATTGATTTTAATATGTTGGGATTGAGTGGTCAAATGCTATGGGGGTTATGCACTTCTCTGACACACCCCACCAGTAATGCTGCATTTTTAAAATGGTAAACACAGGCCTATGACGTCACCACGCTTCCTAGTTTGAACATGCTGACGATGGACTGAACATGATTGTCATAAACTAAGAACTTTTCATAGGTTTCCCAACCATACCAGTGCCTTTGTCTACCCACAAAGGCAACTCTTCCCATTATTTCAGGTGTGCGGTAAAGGTAAGTAACAGCGATATGTACAAGGCATTCATGGCATTTATCACATGAACAACATGAGAAACATAAGCACAATAACCTGCAAGTTGGCACTTGAAGACCACCTGCCTAGGACAGTGAAGTTCATCTGATTGTGTAACCTTTCAGAGTTCAACAATTTGACTTTTCGCAATGAATAAGGAATTCTAGTATGTTCTTGTTAATTTCGCTAAAAAAACATCTTGCTTAGTATTTCAACAAGCAATTCATCGATTTTAATACCTGACTTTTTCATCATCCCAATCTAGCCAAGAGGCCACCAACGTGGCAGGGATTGCGCAGTACAAGACCACTTTCCATTATGTGGTATACGCGCTTCTTCTATGATGCAAAGAGCTACTCTGCTTTAGTCATACACTTGTGAAGCACCTTCTGCCAGGTCAATCGTCTGCGAATGAGCTAACCCTCCGTTGACTTGTTTAAAGAGACAACCACATTACGGAGCTGGATGGAGGTACAATGGGACTCACCTACAGCGTGCCTTGCAAGATGGGCGGTCAAAAGAACTGTGGAGAGAAAACAAAGCAACAGTCAAGTCGAATGCAAGCAAAACGAAAACCTAACATGTAAAATAATAATACAAAGTCACATACGTCATACTAGAGCCCTCGTGCATGATCACATGTAAGTTGCCTGAATAATAGCTCAAGGATAGAAATTGTTGTAAGACGCAAGTGAACATGACATCGACTGCTACCAGGAAGCGCACATTAACATATGCATGTGACATTAACTCTCTAGATGTGGGAATGTGGGCAAAGGAGCATTAGGGCACGAACAGAAGACATTGTATGCATTATTGTCATATACCAGGGGACACAATGCTATAATTGGCATCTCATGTGGAACGTAGCCCTGTGGCACAGTATGTAGCAGCTCCCACTCTCCAGGGGTAGATCCTGCCTAATGCTGTAGGAGATGCCGCTGCTTTTGGCTCCTGCTCATACAGTCTTTACTGTGATCCACGTTGCTCTTATGAACACCCACATACATGGTGCTCAATGTATGGCCCGCCGAAAGGTTAAGGGCTGCATTTTTGCTGGGTTTTACACACACATCTCTGAAGCAAACCCTTAACGCTCTCTATTCCATTTTGTTCCCTTTTAGAAGCGCTCTATTTTTGTTTTTACATTTGCCATTGAAGATGAGCACATCCTAAATGTATGAAAAGCCAGAACATGCTCCATGGTTAATTATCAATATCATGTGTTCCATCACATCACAGGCCATCTCATTACGTTGGGTCAAAAGGTCATACTTTGAGACGTGTTCTTGCATCCCTTCCATGTGGTCTCAGGATGGATGTGCTCAATGTATTGCTTTGGGAAGACTGGACGTCCTAAGGGGCATCTAAGTCAATATGGTCCTGCTGTTTCAGCAGACGAAAGCTCCCACGCGATGACAAGGAAGGCACACAGTGTTCTATGTTCTTGCCCCCCAGGGCACTTTTAATAATACCCATTATTTTTATTTTTGAAATTCAATTTTTATTGAGATATTGTGGAAAACATCTAATGACTGGGAGATAAGTTGATGCACGTATAGAGGACGGATACTTATTGTAACAGGTGTGGACAGGATGAAACATCCCAGAATTGCGACGGGGAATTCTGTTCCGATAGAGTGTTGTGAAGCATTTCTGAACTTGCAGTTGTTTCAGCTGCATTTATTGAGATATCTGCATTTATGTAAACGAGAAACGCTCATCAACGTCCAGAAATAAGTACTTTCAATTATGACGTGGATAGTTGAGCTATTTGAATGTGTCGAAATATCCATACACTGTATGTTCTAACGTGTTCACAGATTCTAGCAATGTGCACGTTTTTCAACATAATACTGAAGAAATATGCACATTGCGTTCACATGTTTGCCATTTTGAGGTGGTCTGCCGTTTAGGCTTGCCTGTGGATAAGCCTTGTCCATGGATGCCATGAGGGCCCCCCCACCTGTGGAGTGGTGGAGGTGGAGATTACATCCACCCCTCATAGGGGCCCACTGGCCCACTGCATCATCCAGAGGCTTATCATGGTGCACAGCAGTAAAGCAGAGGCCAAGGGCACCTGCACACGCAATAAGCAGGCTTTCAGCTGGCGCATGGCTCACACACAAAAAGTGTGCCCCAGGAAGCACATCTACAAATCTCCAAATCCCCCTTTGGGGATGTGAGTGTTAATTGTGTCCTCACGAAGCCATCAAATGTAACTTCCACAGCAATGTTTCTTTAAGCAGACTTGATCATATGTTTGTTGTCTGTTATGTTATTTGGGCTGCCTCTTGCATGGTCACCAGGCATGCGCTGTATGCATCATAACTAAAAATCCACTTCTAACTCTGAAACCCATGGAATTTAGCATATGTACATTTACGCATGTACACTAATCTAGGGACTTGGAGATAGTGTGCTGTACGTGCCTATGAATTTCAGGTGTCGGGAATGAGTACATTGATGAGTTTACATAGCATGTGATGAAAACATGCCATGTTTTGTGGGTACTTTTGGTTTGACAGTTTGCATCAGTCAGTTTTGTGAGGTAACACAAGAAAGTATCCAATAATGGCTGTGTTACTAACTGTTTTATTAAAGGGCTTTCAAACATATGTTCATGATGTCTTTGTCCACAATATATGCCAGTATTCTAAGAGTGTAAACAAAATGTTTATGCTGTCTGGGCCAAAACATGTCAATGCTGACTGTGCCAATATATTCTAGTATTCCTACATCGGAACACATTTATGTTTGCTTTGTACATAATGGCAGGACACATACTGTAAAAAAACATGTCAATACTGGACATGCCAATATATGACAGTAATTCCCATATAAGACCACACTCATGTTGACCTTGCCCGTAATGCAAGTACGAAAATGTCTTGCCTCTATAAGAAAACATGTCCAGAAATGTTGCAGCAATGTAGGTCAATATGTCCACGTAAAAAATATCATCATCTTGGCATTGCCCATCATGCCAGCAGGAAATGCAATGACACTGCAAGAAAACAGGGCCATGCTGGCTAAAACAATATACGCCAGTAATTCTCATGTAAAAACAAACTCATGTTGGCTTTTGGCTTTGCCCATTATGCCGGTAAAAAAAAAAAAATCACATGTCATTGTAAAAAAAATGTCCATGTGGCTGCACCACATTAGGCCAGTATAACCATGTATGGACATTTGTGTTACTTTGTCCCATAATGCCATTAAAAATGTCATGCCATTGTTAGAAAACATGTCCATTCTGGCTCCACCAATGCAGTCCAGTATGCCTATGTAACAACAATTATAATATTGACTTTCCCCATAATGCCAGTATAAAATGCCTTGCCACTGTATGAAAACATATTCAAGTTGGCTGCCCAGATGTAGGCCAATGTGTCAATGTAAAAAGCCATATGTTGGTGTTACACATAATTTCAGTAAAAGGTGCCATCGAATTGTAAGAGAACATTTATTGACAGCTGTGCCAATGCAGGTGAGCAGCCCCGTGTATGCACAATCATCATGTTAAAGCCGGTAAAACATGCCATGCCACTGTAAGAATGCACACCCATTCTGGCTGCACCAATGTAGGAGAGTAGGCACATGCAAGTGAGAGGACATGTGTGTAGGCTTTCCCAATAATGCCAGTATAACATGCCATGCCACTGTAAAAAAAGAAAAATAATAATAAACATATCTATACTGGCTGCACCACTGAAGGACAGTATGCCCATACAAGAACACTAATCATGTAGGTTTGCCACAAAATGATAGTCAAACATGCCATGCAACTGTAGGAAAACATATCTATGCTGGCTGGAGCAATATAGGCCAATTTGCCAACATGTTGGCTTTGATGTGATATGATATGTAATTTATAACGCACTTGTACACAATTGTTTCTAGGCGCAACAGGACAAGGAGGGAGAAACAAAGGCAGGACAAAACAACAATCTTAGTAGACAATGATTGTGCCATTCAGATCACAAAAGTGCCGGGAAGAGGGAAGGGAAGAAGTGCCAGGAGGAAGGGAAGGGAGAAGTGCAGGTAAATCAATAAGTGCAGCCAGCAAGTAGCTCATAAGTGCAGAGAGAAGGAACTGTAGAGTTGCAGGTGCAGACCCTTAAGTGCTGGGGGAGCAAAGAGGCAGTGCAAGGGCAACTGAATTTGCAGGAGCTTGGGCCCAAGTACAGTGGGTATCCAGTTGACCAGTGCACAGAGCAGTCAGGTACGTCAGCAGGTGAGAAGCAGAAGCCAAAAGGAAGGTCTTTAGTTGCTTCCAGAACAGGAGGTGGTTCTGCTCAAGTTTGAGAAAGGCAGGGAGGTTGTTCCACAGGGAGGCCCCAGCCAAGGAGAGAGATCTGGCCCAACTCTTTACTTGGAGAAGCGTCTGACCCTCAGAAAGTTGGAGGTGGATGAGCGAAGAGCTCGAGAAGGAAGAGGTATGGGAAAAGAACATTGAAGGTAGAGCGGTCCTATGCCCCAGAAGGCTTGTGGACAATGCGTTGGGTCGTGTTATTGATCGTTGCAGCCATGGGAAACCAGTGTAGACATTTCAGGACTGGAGAGATCCGATCCCTGGGCTTGAGGCAAGGACAAATCTTGCAGTCCTGTTCTGGACAAGTTGTAAATGTTGAAGAGTAGAGGCCGCCAGATTTAGAAAGTGGCTGTTGCAGTAGTCCAGCCTACAGAGGACCAGCAGTCTGGAGACAGTAAGCTTCTTTGGAAAAGTGGAAAGGAAGAAAACTTCTGAGGAGATGCAGCTGATAGTTTGACTTCTTAGAGATGTCAGAGATGTGAGGAGAGAAGTATAGGGTGGAGTCAAAGATGACACCAAGGTTCTTATCCTCACAGGAAGAAGCAGGAAGAGGGCCCAGAGTGGCAATAATGCCATTGAAAATTCTGATAATGGCAATAATTCCAGTACAAATACCAATAATGCTGGCAATGCCAGTAAAAATGGCATGTCACAGTAAAAAAAAAATGTGTATGCTGGCTGCACTGATGTAGGCCAGTGTGCCCACATAAGAACACTCATGTTGGCTTTGCCCCTTATGCCAGTACAAATGGCATGGCAATGTAAGACAACATGTCCATACTGAATACACCAATGAAAACCAGTATGCCCACCTAAGAAAACATATTATTTCGGCTTTGACCATAATACATTTATTAAATTCCATGACACTGGGAGAAAATGATACCATACTGGCTGCACCAATGTATTTCAATACGCCCATGTAAGAACACTCATCATCATGGCTTTGCCCATAATGCCAGTAAAATACTGTGCTACTGTAAGCAAATGTGTCATGCTGGCTTAACCAATGAAGGCCAGCATTCACATATAATAACAATCACGTTGTGTTTTTCAATAATGCTATAAAGAAATGCATGCCACTTTATGACAACATATCCATTAAGGCCTTGGGAAATTGGGCAGTATTCTCATATTAGGACCTTCATGTTAACATTGCCAATTATGCCAGTAGGAAATGCCATGGCACTATAAGAAAACTAGTCTATATTGGATGCAACAACATAGGCCAGTATGCCTTTGTAAAAACACTCATAATGTTGGCTCTGCTTATAATGGCAGGTAAAAATGCCATACCGCTGTAATACTGGTTGCACAAATGTACGTCAGTATGCACATGTAAGATCGCTCTTGTTGGCTGTACCCATAATGCTGGTATAAAATGTTATGCCACTGTAAGAAAACAGTTCCATGCTGAATGAACCATTGTAGGTCAATATGCCCACCTAAAATCTCTCATCATATTGGCTTTGCCAATAATGCCAGTAGAAGAGGCAATTGCAATGTAAACAAACATGTCAATGCTGGCTGCACCAATGTAGGGCAGTGTGCCAAGTGAAAAAAAAGTGTTGGCTTTGCCTATAAAGCTAGTAAAAAAGCCATGCTGCATGTAAGGAAGTTTGTGCATGCTGGCAGCACCATGTGTGAATGTGGGCAAGTATGCCCACCAAAGAACACTACTCATATTGGCTTTGTTCACACTGCCAGTAATACATGTCAGACAACTTTAAGAAAACATGTTCATAATGGATGACCAATGTAGGCAAGTGTCACATAATAGTACAAATGTTGGATTTTGCTATAATTCCAGTAAAAATGCCATACCACTGTAAGAAAATATTTTCATTCTAGCAACATCAATGTAGGCCAGTATGAATACCCAAGAACGCTCACCATGTTGGCCTCACTCATAAAGCAAGCACAACATATCATGATACTGTAAGAAAACATACCCATGCTGGCTTTGCCAATGTAGGCGAGTATGCACATGTAAGAAAATTCATATGAACGTGGCCCTTAATGTCAGTTAAAATATCATACCATTGTAAGAAAGCATGTACTTGCTGGATGTAACAATGCAGACTAGTATTCCCACCTAAGAACACTCATCATGTTGGGTTTGTCTATAATGCCAATACAAATGCCATGCTACTTTAAGAACAGGAAGCAGATTCATATGCTGTCCAATCCACCAAGAGTTCAAGGGCAGGGAAAACCCAGAGATAGAGGGGGAGCGGTTCAGCATCAATTCATTACCTAATTAATTAATTACTACACATACATATGCACACATGCATACTACATACTATACACCTGCACACATTCTCTCTCACTTACTCAAATTTCGAACAGATGCACCATAACACCAACATACATACAAGCTCCCAGCCGCCCCAAATTCCGGCAGCAGCTCAAGGGTCAGGGGCCCCCCTTCACCCTTCCCCTTTCCTGCTGCGGAATCAGGACAGGGTTGGGGTAAGCATTCTGACTCTGCCCTCAGCTTGAGACAGGCAGGAAGAGGGCGGGTTGAAGAATCGTCCTTTCTTCAATGTGCTGATTTTCTAGCACCCAGGGAAGGAGGTGGAAACCGCGATGTCAGAGCAGGTCTCCCTAATGCTGTTCACAGGCGGCCCATGAATCCGTGCCTGGGAGTCTATGTCACTGGCCCAGTTACTTGGACAGTGTGCTGTGCTGGGCATTAGGGACACCATCATTCTTTGTATTTACAAAGAGTCTAAATATGTTTAGATTGTTTGCAAATGCAAAGTCTGCATCATCATTAGGGAAACAGAATCTTGTTCAATAATGCACATTATTTTTTGTGCCACCACCAGAATACTTTTCAGCAACCAAAGTGTCCTGAAAATAGAGAGTGTGGAGGCCTAGCAACACTATTAACAAGCATCCTCTACATCAGACATCAATAGACAAGAAAGTAGACAAATGACAGACCGTGGGCGTGGTGGAGAAGTGGTTTGCAGTCAGCTTCAGTTTACCCTGACGAGCTGTGTTATCTTTGGGCATTTTACACTGTAGTTACTCAGCTGATTATACATGACACCTTACTGTTCAAGTCAGCTTGTTAGCCAGGAAAGGCGGATTCTGCTATTCTGGGGCCGGAAGAAATGAAACAAATATGAATATTGAATTCCTTCAAAGATGTTTTGAAGGTTAAACGGTGCAGGTGGGTTTGTTTAATCTCTGAACAAAATCCATTTACTTTCTCTTCAATTGCGAAAAGAAGCAAGCTGGGGGGGTTTCGGAAGAAGGCATACTACTCATTTCTAAGCAATTCAGGACTACATTTTATAAACCATTTTTAGTTCTGTTTATTGGGTGGTTTTGTAAGTCACGCCTATAATCGGAAACCATTGGCATTGGAAGTGAAGCTAACAGAGATGGGACTTGAGGAGGAATACAGCCTAAGGGTGCTGTTTAGCTTCTTCCCCATGCATTGACTGCCCATGGCCATTCCCACCCACTACCTGCTGCTGCCTCCTCAATACACACACTCCCCTACGATCTCGCTGAGATACTACTGTGCTTGAAAGGGGACGCCAGTATTATTTCTAAGCAGTCTACATTTTATGGCTTATTTGCAACTGTAAACCAGTTCCCAGTGTAATAAAAATGTCTTAAACAAGTGTGCATTCAGTCATTAGATTTATGAGCAAAAAGTGTGCTCTTGCATCTGTTCCTTGCACTACATTCCTGTTAATCCAAGAATTAGCAAAGCCAACAGTTTTGGCTCAAACATCAGCATCAGACATTGTTCAGACACTGCCATATTATTCCCAGTTACTAACACCATTTGTCAGCTGTGGTCATTTTATGGTCAGGTAGTTCCATTATGGCAGTGCCTGGAAAAAGCCTAGTCCATGCCTACACACAGGCCAAAACTGTTGGATTTGTGTCAATGCTTGTTTTTTTCTTTTCTTACAGTAAGGATATGATACAAAGCATATAACCCTGATTGAGAAAACAGTTTGCATATGTGCAAACTCTGCCTTATTTACCAAGGCGTTTTTGCAGCAAACTTGCACCAGTGCCTGTGTAGAGCGCGGACAGAATGGATTATTTGTGTGAATCACGCCCACATGAACATATGTCACTGGATAAACCTACAATGAACGCAGTTTTAATATGTAAAATGGGAGGGCCTATGGAGCTTGGCCAAGCAATGCAAATAAGGGGCACACAGCCAGTCAACATAGACCATGCTGATTCCCCTCAAAGGAGCAAGTCCCTTGCTTTGTGATCCACTGTTCACAGCTTGCCCCTGTTCCAACCCACGTGGTGCATGAGAGATTTCCGAATGAGGAAAATCTGCAGGGACTCTTTTTAACAATGTTTCCTACATTCAAAAATAGGCTGCAGCTGGTACATTTCATAAATTGTGGTCAGTAACACCAAGGCAAAGGTCGGAGGTCATGTTGCTAAAAGTGGTTTACGTCCCCCCAGCGTTTGACAGTACTTTTACCATTGGGATGTGTATTTTTCATTTTTTTTCCAGATTTCACCTTCCCATTAGCCAGGACGCTGCCAGTGCTTTTCTCCTTGAGAATTTGCTCCTGGATGAACTCTTATGTTATTTCAAGCGGAATGTACCACATGTGGAAAGTGCTCCCTGTGTCCCTAGGATTCTTGAGGAATCACCAGGGGCCAGATTACAGAAACTTTTCACTGGTGCACGTGCAATTTTGCACTGTCTCAGTACTAGGGCAAGCACCTATGTTTTCAATGCATTTTTGCACCAGGCAAACGTTTGTCCTGGTGCTAAAACGTATTGGAATTAGTATTAGTGTAAACTTTGCCCAGGTGCAAAAATGCATTAAAAGTACGTTTTTTGCACTGGCACAGATGTTGCCCTAGTGCTACTACAATACAAAATTGCACTTGCCATGGTGGAAAGGTTTTCTAATGTTGACCCAATGTTTTGTGAACTAGGGCAAAATTTGCCATAGTGCTAAAACCATACAAAATTCCACTTGCCATGGTGGAAAGTTTTCTAATGTTGCCCCAATGTTTTGTGAACTAGTTCAAACTTTGCCATAGTGCTAACCATGCAAAATTGCACTTGCACTGGTGCAAAGTTTCAATAATCTGGTCCCATGTGGGCACAGGTTGTGCGCATGTACAGTAGACACACTTTGCTCCTGGTTTCCAATATCTGTGAACATTGGGTATATATTTTTTGTTTAACAAAACTCAGCAGAACTTGTCACGTACTTGAAAATGTGCATGCACTTTTCAGCACTAGGCCATTGCGTGCACCGAGCTTTCCGTGAAGAAATACGTATCAGAAGTGGTCCTTGACCCAGGAGAAAATGCAGGCCAAACCAGCGAACACTGGGAACAGACATATTTATTGGCATGCAATCTAATAGAGTCCCCAAATTGTATTCTGTAAAAGTGACCTCTTCTGCTAGAAAGCCAAGGACCCTTTCATAATTCATTGGAACACAACTGTTTTATATGTGAGGGCAGAGGAGGAATGAACGACGGGGACATTTGAAATGACCTAGTTCACTCTTCTTGTGCATGGAGGCCTGCTTTACGTCTGCCACCGAGGCCACACGTTAACAACCCCGTCCACTGTTAGCTCGGAGACCTCACAGCCAACAGAAAAGCTGCACTTATCAATAGCCTTTTTAGATTCCACCCACTTGTCAATAGTGGTTGTGTATCAGAAACAAACAGCTTTAATTAACAAGTAGCCATGTTTTCCATTCTGTTCCAATGCCGCCTGTAATGAGCAGCTGCCACTTCCGCTTACTGTATAGGGTCTACACTGAAAAATATGTATGCTTCTTAATTAAACTGGAATTTAGATTTCTTAGTGGCATTTGTCCTTGACACCCGTTATCTTGAATCGTGGCTTTTTTGGCTCTGGAATCGCCAGGAGGCCATGCTTGAAAACCGAACGCCTGCCATGCTTATACAGGTGCGCGTGTGTGCGCATGCGTGTGTACGTCACACCACCCTCTCTGCCCATGTCCCTCCTGGGCTATTGTTGTTAACACACGTACCCAGGGTACCGTTTAATGGCAAGGGTGCTTCTACGAACCCGCAAACAGCTATTGGCACAGTTCAGCCAGTCAGGGGTGTTGCTCGGTTTCTAAAAGATCCGGGGCCACGCTAATGTTGGAACTGTGGGGACTCGGGGCTAGCTAGATTTTTGGTTGCAGCCCCTGGACTTCTTTTCCAGGCTAAACCCAAAGCTCGGGCTATAACCCCTCCCAGCCCACCCTTAGAGACAGGGGTCAAGTCCTAAAAATTAAAGTGGGGGGACTCATCAACAAACGCAATCGGATGTGACGTTTTCAGAAATTAGCATATCAAGGTGAAATATGCACATTTCATTAAATTGGCTTTGCATACCCACGTAAATTGAAAAGGGCGAATGGCATTTGCCTTTCATAAAATCAACACAAACAAAACCAAGACAGGATGTTATCTTCTAATAGTGATTTTGAAAACGTTAAAATGTGTGCATGTTTTAAACTCCAAGAACCAATACACATGTGTTCTCTGGGACTTGTAGTGCCCAAATGCGGCATTTCACCATTAGTTGTTTGTTATTTTTGATCCGGTTATATAGTGCAGTGGTGGTGTCCGCCCTACAAACCTGACAACTGCAGTTTGATCCCTGAGTTCTTTATAAATTCAAAGGGGACATCCATGTTTCTCTTTTAGCTGTGGGGGGACTGAGTCTCCCCTCTGAATAAAGTGGGGGGACTCCGTCCGCCCGCGTGTACCGTCGACTTGAGCCCTGCTTAGACACGCCTCTGCAGCCAGAACCTTCAGTATTTCATTTAAGAAGTGACACCTCACCTTTGCACTCATTTAGAACCTTTGCCTTTCAAAGACATTTACACAGCTGGCAATGGCATCAAACCATCAAGACCTGCACACAGAGGGAACTTAATAGAAAACGATATACCTGGACAAGGGTGTACTATCCATGGAGTGAATGGGCGAGCTTCAGAGATGGGTCTTTTGCTACCACCAATTAATGGGGTGGGAAGGGATGTTTGCCTCGCCCTGCTGTGGCGCAGTCAAAGCAGACGTGCTCATCTGCATGGGGCCGAATATCATAACCCTGCTCTTAAAGGAATAGGCCTCGGCATCTCCACGGGTCACTGAAATCTCCAACACCCCAAAAGCTCCCCAAAACTAAAGATGCTCTGAAGATGTGAAGAAGCGTAACTTTCACACAACCACACACACCTAAAAAGCCCTTGCTTGGCAGATTATTCCTTTTACCTTCAGATGCACTTAGTGGGCGATGCATTTCTTCTTCGTGGCCAGCGGCACACCCTTAGGCGATGATCCCTGATTCCCAGCAGGCTATAATGCTTTACTTAGACTGCACCCCCCTTGGCCCACAACGGGCCACTTACCGGCATGCTGGACTGTCAAGACAAAGTACACACGCAGCGACACGCTCCTAACTCTAACTCCTCCCACTAACAGTGGAGCCATTTCTTATTCATTTTGACCTTTTGGCGAAGCTTCAACTTATGCTAAGCTTCTTTTTTTGTGGCTGTGCCGCTACTTTAAAAGATGGCCGCCTATACTTAGCGGTCATACCTTTCTATAGTACTCACCCCATGATATCCACTCTGACAAGTAAATCTCCTCTGGGTGCATTCTGATGGCCCTACTTCATCAGAGGAAGAAAGAGTCATTCATAAGCCCTTCCAGCTCATGAACGTCATTTAGTGGGTGCTGGCAGTCCCAATGGCTTTCTATGCCACAACTGATCTTGTAAAGACAATAGCCCTCATTATATGTATGGTGGTTTGGAAATAAGGGTTCCGGTAGCAACGTACCAGCACCCTTTCTGGACCGTCATACTACAACAATGCCGGTAGGGGCCGCGGATCCCCTTGAAGGCCTGATCTGCTGGGTTTTCAGGCCTCTACTGGCATGGTTGTCACTGAAGCACCGGCCCCGTTAGCAACTATCGGTCTCCATGAAAATGGGGATTTACTGTTACCGCAGATGCTTGTGGTATCCCGGTGGCACCGGGATATCAGGCGGCAGTAAGGGTGTTACGGGTTTAGCGTTAACCCACCGCCTACTGGCGGTTTTTACCAGCAACCCCGTAATGAGCACCAATGTGCCATTATTGGTGCTCGGTTAAGCAGCACGACGTTTCTACACTATCTATTAATATTCTGCAGTTCTATGTCATTGGTGAAGGTTTTTTAAAAATAAATGACTGTCCACACTCAGGATCAAAGGACCTGGTATGTCCCATTTTGGAGGTCACCCAGGGTGCCAAGAGAGTATGGTGTCAGTTTGGAACCGCACACCATTTCTCGGGAAATGACTGCCACTGCTCTAGAACTCGCCATTTCTTCAATCCGCACATGACCTCCTTTGTGTACATTTGCTGCTTCTCAGGGTGTTCTTTTGAGGTTCGTCATATAAGGTACATCCTGGCGGTACGCAGTAAAATGTTGTCACAGTAAGACCGTTTCGAAATCTGGAGCACACCATAGAGCCCCTCTAATGTGTATGTTCTAGAGAAGTTGATTGATCGGTTTGCGTATTTGTCCTGTTTATCCTTGCCCCCAGGATGAACAGCAAAAGAAACCTGTAGTGAATGGAGGCAGTGGGAGCAATGCCCTCCTAAATCTAAGGGCCAAGCATCCTAAATCCTACGCAATATGCATTTGCCATAATGGACAAAGCATCTGGAGACTCTTGGCCTTTGCCCTCTCAAAATCCAGCAGAATCTGTCATTCATCTCCAAAGCCAAATTCACAAGTTCAACGGAAGAACCCTCCACTCCAAGTGTGTCAAGCTCTGTAACGTGAGCCTACCTTAAATTGTGGAGATGCCTGAAACACACCTGTTTTGCATTACCTATGTCCTAGATGAGTCATGGCCTCTCCGGTTCCACATCTCCCATTGTCTAGAATAGGGATGTCTAACCTTTGGCTCTCCAGATGTTTTAGACTACAACTCACATCATTCTTTGCCTGCCTCCATAGTTAATGGTGAGGGATCATGGAAGTTGTAGTCCAAAACACATGGAGAGCCATAGGTTGTTCACCACGTGTCTAGCATGGTTCTATGCAATCTGGTCGAATCTTTTTCATCATAGTAGATTTCTTTTAAAAAAAAAAAATTGACAGGAAGATTTTTCTACAAATATGACACACCATTTACCCCCCTAGAATAATGATTCTCCTAAACCCACCACCCATATACATGTGTGGCAAAATCAGATGAAAACTATTTGACAAAATCTACTTTGACTAATTCTACTGCAGCAAAAAAACTCCCAATCCCATTCAGCAATCAGCATATTTCCTCCAATCATCAAATAGTTAGACATTTGTCCAAGTCTGACAGCCCTACTACCAAGGTAGGGACGGTCCCTCACAAGAAGGCCCTGCCATCAATAAACTATGCTATGAAAATGTTCTAGATGGGGCGATGCTAACAATCCCTGTCCATGTTTGTGTCCCCCCACATTTTAACCCCCTAACATCAAAGCACACTGAGGCATCAGGAAAGTGCGAAGATCTACTTCCAAACAAGAACAAAAAAAAGAGGATGCGTCGTGCTGTCTGCAAAGGCCTTCTTTGGACTTTTGTGGAAAGTAGGTCAGTTTACTACCAGCTGAGCCTCCACTAATGCAGAAGGCGAAGCCTGAATCCTAGCTTACCTGAACGCTGAGTGCTGCGCTGCTGACCATTGAGTGGCGGAGGCGGATTATGATCACAGCGGCAAAGTTTTACCTGAGACGGGCAGAGTGAGAGCTTGTGAGGACGGATGTAATAATATGAAACCTGTTGTAGTTTCTCATTTGGCCTTCACTAATCGTCCTTCTAGTGGAAGGAGCAGTATGAAAAATGATTCCTTTAACAGCTAAATTGGTTAATAAATCACAACTTGATTTAAAGATTGAGTTTGAACTCTATGCAAATCCCGTTTTGTTCTGGATTGCTAGAGTGAGTCAATGAGAGTGCTTAATCCTCCCTGCAAAGCCTGAATCCTGCCATGGAGCAAACCTGCAATAAAGATTGATCGGGAAATCTAAGTTGCCCAAGAAAGCCCATTCTCCAAAGGGCTCGGCCGATTACAAGAATGTTTCACTGACCATCAATTCACCCTAGGAACTGTGAATTGAATTCCCTCAACAACGGCTAAGTCGTGCATAGATATGCAATTATGGCGCCATTTATAATGAGTCTGGCTGCTAAATCCTAGTCAGAAATCCACCACATGAGACCTCACTGTTGAAATTAGGCAGCTAAAAACATAGGGTTTATGATAAGCTTGGAAACTTCTTATTGCCATCAGTTTACTAGCCTTTAAAATATATATATATAGATGAATTAGGTTTGTTTGTTTGTTTGTTTATTTATTTATTGTGCCTGCAGGACCCTGAGGTATCAGGACGCATGAGAAAAAGTAGGTTTACAGCTTGGTTACAGAAGTTACAAGTATACAGAACATGGGAAAACAAAATTTTCTTAGCACCACAGGGTGAGACAAGAACAAGTACAGAAGATGCACAGCCAAACAGTCATCATATAGCACGCGTTAACATAATATCAAGTCAGTCTATATCAGAAGCAGAGGTAGGTGCGTGTAGAGTGTGCAGGTTACATAGCATTCTCAGTGAGCCATTTTATTGTGTTCTTTCTGAATTTGTTGAAAGTTTGGTCAGATCTAAGTGCATGAGGTAGGGAGTTCCACAATTGAGCTGCCTTGACAGGGAAGCTGGATCCTCCAATGGTGGTTAGTTTAAATCTGGGCACTAAGAGGCAATTAGGGCTGACTGTTCTTGTGAGTCTAGTAGGTTTTTTTTTATTAAATCATTCTGTTAGGTAGCGGGGGGCTTTATTATTTAAGCATTTGTGGATGAGGGATGTAGCTTTAAGATTGATTTTTTCTTGGGTAGATAGCCATTTCTATTCCCGTCTTATTGCAGAGATATGTGCTCTTCTGGGAATTCTTAGGGCTGCTCTAAGTGCATTATTTTGGAGCACTTGTAGTCTGTCGATTATTTGTTTGGTTGTCCCTATGTAGAGGGAGTTACAATAATCTAATTTTGATATGATAAGTGGTGATGCTACAGCGAACAATTTATTTCAATTATATTTGCACTAGTAAAGCAGTGAGTTGTTTGGGTTGACTTGGACACTAGCAGTGCCCTGTCCACAGGGTGTTGGTATTCTGACATTGGCGGTACCCTGAGAACTGCAAGTTTGCAGGGCATCAGCTGCAGTATCTGGATCACTTTCCTGGCCATAGCATTGGCCCACATGTGCTGCTGCCCCGCCTCTCTAACTGCTCTAGTACATGACTGGGGAGATTGCAGCAGGATTGGGTGGCACCTGCTCAGGAAGTGCATTCAAGGTCCAAGATGAAAGGGAATGGCCCTACAAACAAATAAACAGTTAACAAAACCACATAATTAAACATCGGGCTCCAGATAACAGAAAATTGCACCAACGCAGTGCAAATTTTGTCCTGTGCAAAAAGAATGCGCCCAATGATGAATGATGCCGTTTTGCAATGGGAAAAATGTGAACCGCACCAGCACAACATTCCTCAAACATAGAGTTGTGAACCTTGGATTGGATGTCCTCACCTTTGAGCATCACAAATAGTCCTCCATTCCATTCGTGTTTTCTATTATATCAATAATACACGTTGTGGGGGCGTAGCCAGCTGCCCGCAAAATGGCTACCTAACCAGTGCCCGTGTTGGCCCCAGTATCCCCCTTTTTCAGTCCTCATCCTTGCTCCCAATTGAGGGAGTGAGCCCAGGTGCCTTCCGTGAGCCATCTGGCGAGGAGCAGTCTTTTTATATGATACAGTTGAACGGTGAGCGGTCATGGCCCTTTTCCCCGCAGTGCAGGCAAGATGGCAGGTCGGAGACCCATGTGAGAGCTGTCGCTGTTCTGGGGCTCCGCAGCTAACCCGCAACGCGATGCCAGCGTCAGCGCTGGTGGCCTGATAACAGTTGAAGCGGGAGCAGCAGAACTCGTGACACGGCAGGGACAAGAGGCTGGCGGCGCCAAGAGGGGAGGGCAGGTGAAGCGCAGGCAAGATGGCGGGTTGGAGACCTGCAGAAGAGCCGGTGCTGCTTCGGAGGCAGTTGCCAGAGCTGTTGGCCTGATAGCGGGTGATGCGAGAGCAGCAGAATGGGTTGTGAGCCCGTGGCACAGCAGTGAGGAGAAGTGCACTGCGCTGAGAGCGAAGGGCAGGTGAAGTGGCTGAGGACAGTGGGATACGCCGGTGCATGGCTACACACAGCCCGACGGCATAGCAGAGGAGGGGGCGAGGCCCTAGACAACACGGAAAATATCTGGTGCAGGCCTAGGAGAGAGGTCTGAGTGGTGCAAACGCCTAGCTGGAAGAGGTGAAATGAGGCAGCAGCCATATTAGGTGGATGCCCCAGTCTACATTGCATCTACTCAAAGACAAAAGGATCAAGGGAGGAGCAGCATGCCAATATCTGCGATGTTGCCCCCTAATTCACTATCTCTACAAAGTCATTGAGGGGTGGGGTAACACAGATATGTATGACCCATGGCAGGACAAATTGTGGAGGTCAAGTGAAGAACCTGAAAGAAATGCCTGATAGAAGTGGGCCATACCGGTCAGGAATACGCCTTGTATAAACTGAAACTGACGCATTATGAGTGGGAGGAGAAAGCGGGGTGCCTGCTGGTAGCCCAGTTGAGAAAGAGGAAGGTGTGACAGAGGATAGCGAGAATTCAATGCCCAAAAGTCTGGGAAGTACATCACGAAACCCAGAGAAATCCTGAATGCGTTCAGGGCATTCTACAAACAATTATACATGACGGAGCCTGCTGTGGAGCTCTCAGGGGAGGAGGGATTTATGGGGGCTTTAACACTCCCGATGCTGGGTCGATTATGATGCAAGAGGCGAGAGACAGTATTGGGACATGAATAGTGGGAAGGTGCCAGGGAAAGATGGAATTTGGCAAAGCGGGGGGAGAATGATAGCAGAGCTTTTGGCGGGAGTGCATAATGAAGCGGCAGAGAAGGGGAACCAGAGGGGGGAGGTTAATGCAGCAGTCATCACAGTGATCCACAAACCGGGCAGGGGCCCCCAGCAATGCGACAGCTACTAGCCGATCTCATTAATCATTGCTGACCTGAAAATCTTACGAAAGTGCTGGTCACCAGGCTAAGAAAGGGAGTAGAGAAACTAGTGCATGCCGCACAGGTGGGTTTCGTACCAGGTGGGTTTCATACCAGGGAGATCGGCTAGGGACAATATGTGGCTGCTACTTCACGTTTGTGTCAAGAAAGAGAGGGACGATACCTGGCAATAGTGGTTGCCTTCGATGCAGAGAAGGCGTTCGATCGGGTGGAGTGGGGGTATATTTTCCATACATTTGAGAGTTTTGGGCTGGGGGAAGGGTTCTTATGCAAGGTTCGACTCTAATATGAGGGCCCGTGTGCTAGGGTAGTAGTGGGGTTAACCTCTCTGATACTTTTCACATCGGCAGAGGGACGAGGCAGTGCTGCCCTCTGTCCAAGTGGCTTTTTACCCTGGCTCAGGAGCCCCTGGACTTGGCCACCAGAGGGCATAGTGGGATCAGGGGAATCGACACTCCGGTAGGCGAGCTGAAGGCCTTTTTATATGCAGATGATATTTTACTAACGTTAGCTACCCCGGACACCACCCTTCCAGTGCTGATGGAGGTCATACAGGACTTCTCAACTTTCTCAGGCTACAGAGAGAACTGGGATAAGTCCGAAGCAAGCCTCTCAATGGGAGCATGTTTACGAGTTGTATAGGGGATGGACGGATGAAGTGGGTGACGGAGCGACTTAAGTAGCTTGAAACACTTGTGTATATGCATGTTATGAATGCCATATCATATCATATACATGCATGGAGACATGGGAGAGCTCATTAGGGATAACCTGGAGGAAGTCTGGGGGAAAATCCAAAGGGACCTTGCTAGGTTTTCAGCCTTAAATGCCTCGGTGTGGGGCAGAAAACAGATGGTCAAAATGGTAGTGATAGCGAAGCTGAATTATCTTTTTGGAATGCTGCCCTCCGGGGTCCCGCCCAATATCATGAAGAAAATGAAGTGCAGCATTGGGTCATTTGTGTGGGGCAAGCTGAGGCCTTGATTGAAAATTGTGAAATTGCATGCCTCGACGGGGATGGGCAGACCAGGCTTCCAAATTTGGAGCTATATTATCAAGCACATCAGCTCTCACATGTGGTTGACTTCTTCCAGACCCAGCAGGATGGGCCCCTTTGGGCTGGTTGGGAGCAAATAATATCTGGGAAGTCGGGCTGGCAATGCTGTATGATGCAACAGCGGTGGGGAGGAAACACCCCATTATAGGGGCCAATTTGTTGGTGTGGGAAAGAGCGCACAAAGGCATCAGAGTGGATAGGAATTGGCACCTAGAGGCACCAGTATGGGACAACAATGCGCTAAAGATAGGGAGTAGGGTGGTCAGTGAGATGGTTGCATTGGAGTAGATGGGGGATCCTCTCCATAGGGGACGTTTGCGAGGGTAATCACCCTAGGAAATGGGGAAGATGATGAAGGCCTTCGATCTGGAGGAAAAGGAGAGGTGGTGGCATGGTGAATTAGTGCGCTGTCTATCTGCAGCAGACAGGCTGCGTAGCTCAGTCCCCCGGAGCTCGCCGGTTGCAAAGCTTGCAGGGTCTTAGAGGGAAGGTGGAGGTATGGTGGGCACGTTTTACACTATATTGTTGGAGGACCTGTGCAACGCCCTTAATAAGGAGGGGATAGAGATGAACTGGAAGGGCTTGCTGGGGGAAGGATCCGCGGAGGCCACAGCTTTGAAAGGGGCCAGAGAGGTGTGCCTTAGATTAATACACTATAAGATATTGCAAAACTGGTACTGCATTCCCCACAAGCTCATGAAGGCCGGTCTCGCAAAGGCAGATAGCTGCTGGTGATGCCACTCCCCAGGGGTTGTGGGGTGGCATCTTTTACAAATTGTTTCATGGGCGTGCCCCAGATGAAAGAGATACTGGATTTATGCTATATTGAGGGTGGAGGACACGCTGGGAAAGGTATTGCCTCCCCACTCAGCAGTGTGTGTGCTGCATGACCTTTGAGTGCCTGCACGGATCTGGAGGAGAGATGGGCGAACACGGCTTTGTTAGTAGCCAAACAAACAGTGCTGAGGTTGTGGAAGACTACGACCTCCCCAACTTTGGATATGTGGGATGCGGAAATGACTAAGATGGTTTCGTATGAGTGGGTCATACTTAGGATGCGGGATAGGGAGATGGAATTTAACTTGACTTGGGGTGGTTCATGCAGCTTAGCTGGGGGGCGGGTGGTCAGGGGCTGGGTCGGCGTGCCTTTCAGTAGGTCACAGGTGTGAGTTTAGGACCTCAAGGGGAAGTGGGCGGGGCAGGATAGCCAGATGATCTAGCGGCACCAATGAGCTTAGCTGTGTTTTTCATTTTTTTTGTTCCGTTTCGTTTAGTTGGGTTATATAGGTGAGGTTTAGGCAGTATTTTGGTACAGGCAGTTGGATCGTCAGGAAGTTGGGATGGTATAACTTTTAGGCTATCAGTTGAGGCAGCAGCAATAGCATAGCAGGCCAGGCTTGCAGCACTGGGGATATGGCAGTGGACCTGTAGTCGGGCGGTGTCGGGGAGGGTTGGATCCTGCCCTGCAGGGCAGAATCGCGAGCAGATGAGCATTGCTCAGCAATCTGCACATCACATCACACGCATTATGGGTGGTAGGAGGGAGTAAGCGATAGGAAGAAGCAGTGAGCAAGAGGGGGGACAGTTTGCTACAGGGGCCTGTAACAGAGGACACAAGAAAATGCACCCTAAGACCAGATTAATTGTCCTTCGTATGTTACTAGTAATTGTACCCATATGCAATGAAATACTGGGCTAGTTTTTTGTATTGGTTTTAAACTTTCAATTAGAATTAGAATTACAAAAACAATACATGTGGTAGCCAGATGGATCTGCCAGCAACGTCTCAGGGCCCAAGTTATAGGCCCGAGCAAAGCAAGGGCCTTAACATTGGGCCTCATTGCCGTAATCAGGCAGATCAAGAGCACTACCTTAGAAGTTACAGCTAACAGCACCCCCGGCTTATAAATAGGGATGCTGATAGCAATTTATTTGTGTCAGTGTATGGGTCGTGGTGAGCAAGCAAATGGAAGCTGGGGCTCTGTGTGGGGTCCCTCTTTCATTTGCATGGCAGATGGGACAGATGAGGCAGTGACACAACACCCCAACTAACTAACTCAATAAATTCTTGTATAGCGCAAAACACTAAGCCAAAGGTCTCAGGGCGCTCACATGGACACACAACAAAGAGCACAAAGCAGATCAAGATGAGAGAAACCCTTTTATATGTCAGGGTTTGTTCACATACTTATTGTTGATCTTACCCTGAAAAACAAAAGGTAAGTGGGGAGTTGACGAGAAGTGTAGTCGCTGGGCAGTGAGGTGTGGGTCTGATGGTAGGTTGGGCACAAGCAGCTGTCAGCTTGCTCGGAATGTGAGCATGGATTGTGAGATTCTCACTGGCTTCCAGTTCAAGCGAGAATCCTCCACAAAACACTCACCGTCACCCACAAATGCATCTGTGACTCTACTCCAATCGACCTCAACCAAAGTATCTCCCACAAAGCCACACCCAGGATACTCAGATCCAGTACCAACCCTCTCCTCTGTATCCCTCACATCACTACCGCCAGAGCAGGCAACACCAGCTTCCCCATAGCAGCCCCGCGCATCTGGAACTTGCTCCCCACCCTCCTCAGTAACGAAATCTCCTTTCCCAAGTTCAAGAAACAACTAAAAACCTGGCTGTTCAATAAATACTAGCAGCACCTACGCCACATAGCCTGCCATTCTGGCATTGGTTCAACTGTTTGCAACTAACCTGCCTGTAACTGCTAATGCTGATTTGATTACTGTTCCTGCAACTGTTAATAACTTTTGAATCCTGAAACTAAGATGTCTGACCAAGCTTCATGTACGCCGTGATACCCATGGGTTTGGGTGTGTAATCAAATGCAATAAATACAAATAAATAAAATTCAGCCAACAATCCAAGCAACCTGATTAGCTGCCAGGCTTGGCCCAGGTGCTAAAAGACATATAATAGATATTGCTCTAAAATAATTAACTGCGGATTTCATTCTAGAAGATTTCTCCCCATCACTTTTTCCTTTCTCTAGTATGTTGTTTTTGCAAAAAAATGAGCACATTTTTTTTCTGTTATTAACTTATTATGCAAAATAAAACAGACTCTTGCTTCAGAATTACTTTTTTCAATGGCACTCTCTGTGGCCTAAATCAAAGTATAACGTCATCACCCTTTCTCTATGCAGCATTGTGGCTTAAAGGTGTGTGAGTCACGCTGCCAAATGTAGACTTCACAAGAAATGCTGAAAATAGCCACGACAGTAAGAGGCCTGCTTTTGTGGCATATTTGAGTTGCACATTCAAAGTCACATGGCACCTTAATTTTAGCCTTCTGCGTTGATGAGTAGATTATAAGATCACTTCATTGACTAAACAACAGGTTGAGTGCTCTGCCTCAGGATGTCGCTTTCAGGGACAAGAGGTGCTTTGAGAGAAGCGATAATTGGAGCACAAGTGAAAGGTAAATTATGTTGTCGACTTGCCGGGAACAGGCATCAAATGGCACAATGCGTCTATTCCCGAACATAACGCTTCTATCCTTTGTGAAAGGTTGTGCCTCCCTTCACCTTTCCCCCTTTCCTCCGCTGTTGTTGAACATGTTCCTATGTCACAGAAATGCATAAGAGAGACAAAACACAAAGGCAAGTGGGCCAAATAAGACAGTATTAAAGATTCCACTGTGATAAGGTAACAGGATGCTAGATTCCAATGCATCATATGTGGCACAACACTGAAAGCTGAACTGCTACCATGTTAGATTTCAAGCAGAAAAAAAAATCACATACCATCTACCAGTCTGGAGATCATCAGGTAGGATCGATGCTCACAGCACTGGTGGCCTCACTAATACCTGTGTATAAATAACAACAATACTCGGCAGTAGGCGGAGGCCGTTGGCCATGGCAGAAGGCATTGCCTAGTGAGCTCCATAAAAACCTACTGGGACAACATGTACAGTGGCCATGGTCGAAGGTCGTTGCTAGGGGGCCCCAGAGACACTGATTTGTGCAACAATTACAGTGGCCAAAAATGAAGGCCATGGTTAATGGGCCCAAAAGAAAATATGGTATAACAATACCTTTAAAATTCCATGAACAAACTTTAGTTAAGGGAGTTAAGGTGATCAGATTTAACGTGCAAAAACATAGCAACAAAAGCTTTGAAACTCTGTGAAAAAACGTTAGTTAAGAGAGAGTTGAGGGGATCAGATTTAACACAACAAAACCCTTGAAATACAGCACTTGCATGTGAAGCAAGTCCCCCTTAACTTTGTGCCCCCTGTAGTGCAGCCTACGGTCACAATGACATAACAGATGACATATATCTATATATGCGAAAGAATAGAAGGACATGAAAGTGCTCGAGATCGCACTCAGATGAATCCATACATTAATCAAGCAAAGGTTAAAGGAAGCTATCGAAGCAACGTGTTTCGCAGCATTTGGGTCTTGGTCACAAAACTAGGGAATCCACCCACAGTGCATACATATAATGTAGTCCTTTGTGTTTTTTAGTAACTAAAGCATAACACCAAGATAGAAATACAATGTCTGAACAGCAACCATATTGGAGTCCAATTTAGTCCAACGGACTAAAGCACAAAGTGTGTGGATAACAATCTATGTAGAAATTCCTTTCAACCGACATGCTTTGATATATAGAATTTAAAAAAAATAATATCCTAATATTGTAACACTTTAGTTAAATGTATATCTTCAAAATATAATTAATCCCACCAAATAAATTACAATTGCTAATGAAGATTACAGGCTAGTGTTATGAACATGGCTCATTGTCCAAACCATGTCACCATCAATCCAGTCACATTAAGAACTAGAGATAAGCTGAATGATAAAGTGCATAGTGCATACAATATAAACGTCCACGAAATTACACATCATAAAATATCACATTAAAAAAGTAAGTTGAGTAGACCACTCAATTACATAGTGCATACAAACATGACTTTCAAATAATCGAAACATAATAAATACATGATGATGAATATTAAAATTAGGCTAATTTAGTAAAGTGAATAGAGAATGCAAAGTATACAAAAAAAAATGGTGCAGACAATAAATGCAGGCACCAGTTAAAAAAACAAGAAAATGCATGATGCCATATTGCCACAAATCCTGGTGCAAATATTGCATCTAAATAAATACATAAATTGCTAAGCGCCAAATAAAACGAAAATGGAGCTGCAGAATTGTGTTCTGACCTAGGAAATAAAGGGTCAAAAACAATATATCTATAACAGGTGCCTGCATTCGAGAAATGTATATACCACAAACAATTGGGAAGAAAAGAAATTAAAAAGAAGAGGGATAAGAAAAAGGAACATGTCAATAAAGCATTGTATAACAGAAGGAACACATCCTATGAATACAATAACAAGGTTAAAACCAACAGATTACAATGAAGCATACATATTTCTCAATTTTCAAGTACCCAAACGGTCTACATTTCCTCATCAATATTATGTCATTTGGGAACCTTACTTTCAAAATCCAGAATAATATATGTCTCCAATTGACATAATTGTGGCTGAGTATCCATGCCATGGATGGATACTCAGCCGAGTGCTTTGTCAGGTATACTTTCAGCTCCTAATATTCAATTGTACTGCATCTGGCTGACTGAGGCCTAAAAGTGAAGAACATTGAAGGCACACCGTTGACTGGCAGTCAAAAAAGGCAGTATTTCACTCACAACTGCAAAACATCAGAATGCGGTTTTCAGAGAAAGAACAATACACACACTAAATGTGGCCTGTATTTGAGTGACTAGGCCAAAGACCTGAAACTACTTTCCATTACATGTGAATGATGCCTAAAGTGCAGCTTTGCTAGCATAGAGAGCTACCATGTAAATGTATGCATTCTGCAGCTTGGAAGCAATTAACATTTTGAATAGGAAACTCCATTGACAGAAGTAATTCGAGGGCCCACTTTAACGAAGGTGGTGACTTTTTAAACTATGGAGCAATACTGACACAAGCAGTACAAGGAAAAATGAAACGATGTATATCTACTTTGAGATGTAAAGCAGATTCAATGTGTCACAATGCAGAATGTAAAAGCATCATGTATTTTACTGTTCCTAGAAATTGAGCTAAAAGCTGTGCTTAGCCCAAAAGACCATTCCCCATGAGATGTGAAGGCCAAGAACTGTTCACCTTCCCCCAAAAGATCCAAGGGTGAAGCTCAGCCTTCCCATCTATCTGGAAATCTCCTTGAAGCTCACAGAGTCAGGAAAGGATGGTGGCATGTACCTGATTAAAATGTTATGGTGGTGATTTGACCCACACTGTGAAAAGAAAAGACCAAACTAATGGATGTAAACTCTTAACAAAAAAGTACACAGACTATAATTAAATGTGTGGTCCCTCCCTGGGCTGACTGATAGATGACATGAAACAGAGGTCCATCATATGATGCCAGAAGGTGGAGTTATCCTTTCTGCATCAGAAGAAAAAGAGACCCAGGGTCCGCCCATTAACTTGGAAAGAATGCTAAGTGTGATTTTATTGCAGGCTGAACAAACAAAGAAACAGATGACTGGACCTAGATCTAAGTGGTGAAAAGAAATGTGCTGTTTATGTAACTCATAATGGTTTAGGTTGAAATGCTCTAAAAAAAAAGATCGAAATGACCAAAAGTTCGAAAAATGCTACCACCAAAGGATCGAACACCAAAAGTTCGATCCTTTGGTGGCAGCATTTAATAAAAATGGGGGCTGCGGGTGTGTCCCCCGCATTGCCCCGCTCACTATACTTTACGGTATAATGAGCGGGGGCTGCGGGGGACACCCCCGTAGCCGTCCTTGTAAAAAAAAAAAAGCAAACGGGGCTGCGGCGGTGTCCCCCGCATTGCCCGGCTCACTATACTTCATGGTATAGTGAGCGGGGGCTGCGGGACACCCCCGCAGCCTTCTGTTTAAAAAAAGAGAAGAAAAGGACCCTGCAGCGCTGGTTCCCTTTCACAGAAGTGAAAGGGAACTGGTGCTGCAGGAACCAGCGTGAAGATGAAGGTAAGTGGGGTTTGTGTATGTTGAGGGTGTGGGTGGGGGTGTGCTGGGGGTGTGTGTGTGTGTGTGTGTGTGGATTTTGGAAATTATCGCGGCTGTAATGTCCGAAAACAAAGTGTTCGAACTTTTGGTTATTCGAACACTTTGGTTTTGGTCATTTCAGCCTCGATAATTTTGGCTTCGGCCAAATCACTGGGATTCACTCATAATTGGTATATAATTAGAGATTCTCACTTGGGGGGATAGCCCAGGGGCAACGTGCTCGCCTTGGAACCAAGACGACACAAAGTAACACAGGTTCGGGTCCGTGCTTAGAAACCTCTGGGTGTTAAGCACGCTATAAATAACCAATTACAATTTGCAGGTGTTGTTCAATTGAGAAAGATTGAAAATGGTGGATGGATGAACATAGGGTTATATGGGGAATTATGATTTGCCATTAGCTCGTGGACCATGACACCTATAGAAATAGTTCAAATATTTCTGAAAAGCTTATCAAAAGACCTATGCAATGATATAACTATAAATGTGACCTTGTGATACAGAGTTAGAAGCTAAAATGGGATTTTAACGGCTCATTAAAAGTTACAGAGTGGAGAGTCAGGAAGATGGTAACTTATTAAATTAGATATATGTCTGTAAAATCTTGTTATGATAACTGTTGTACTTTTTGAAGAAATCACACAAATCTGCCATTTACACTGGCAACCACATGCCAAAATGAGACACAGTGCGTAGCGTCTGTCATGATCAGACCAATTCCAAAATGTATAGTTTGTGACTCTTTTTTGTAAATTGGAAAACATTGCATTTTGTAGATTTTAAGTTCATAACTGGAGGGTGCAGAAATGCTAATGCAAATGGGTGGAGTTATACTTCCCAGAAATGGAACCTGATAACTTCAGGACCAATCAGACTGAAAATGAGAGGCTTTGTTTAAGGTAGAGGACAGATAGATGTATAATCCAAATAATGAGCCAATAAACTGGCACTGGAAAATTGAAACATTTTGGGGTGTGATTAGGGGTTTAAAAGGAGGCACACAACAGGAAAAGGGAGAGCTGGCTGAAATTATCTGAGGTGAGAAAATGCTGGAGAACCAACATTGCCTGGGAGACAGAAGATGCAAGAGGAACACCAGGTAATGAGGCAGAGGCTGGGTATCCATAACCAGGAGAGGCAACTAGAGAGATTGATGTTGGAATCTCGCCAGGTCCCTGTCCTTTAACATGAGATGTTCCAGATGGCTTGATGTCTTTTCCTGAGCACAAAATCCAGAGATGTTCAATGGAAGTAAATATGTCCAACAGAACCAGTATTTTGCGGATATGTTTGAATTAATACCTTCCACTTATTTATTGGGTGGCACATGGAAGGAGATCCCTAGCCTTTTCTTACCAAGTCATAATTTAATTAATTTCCATATAGCTAAATGACAGTGGGAAATTTCGTGGAAGTTCAAAATCTTCAACATCTCACCCAGTGTGAGCCACTGCACTGTCATTAAAGTAATTTTGGGACCACATACATCGGTTTTACCAACCTCAAAATTCCCTAACGGGGGGTTGGATTTAAAAACGAAATTAACTACTATTCACTATTGCCAAGACCCTGCCTTAAAGTAGAGGGGTTCAAAATGATAAACTGAATATCTGGGTTTGTGCTGGGGCAAAAAAGTGTCTTGCCCAGTAAAAGAGAATTAAACAACTGATTGAAAAGGCGCACCCTCTACCGAGAGTGTGAAAGAGCAATACATTAAAGAGAGATTTTTCGCTGAAGGGCGGTAAGGGAAAAGGGTCCATTCCATTGTAAGAAAGGTATTTTTGGTTAAAAGTTGGTTGTGCCAGAACATGGTTAGAAATAGAATGTGTGCAGGGTTGTCAGAGTTGGATGGTGCTGCACATGGAAAGTGTTTTGCCAATTGAATATTGCTACGTGTTACTTAAAGTAAACCCCATGCCAAATAATGAAATTGCTCTGTCATGCCTAGGAAGCTGCTTACTACTTTACATTATGTGTATTTGTGAGTGACTACATCATTTGAAGTGTTTATTTGACCTGTGTGCCTTTTTACATGAGAGCAGGATTGAAAATACACATGTTGATGATATTTTGATATTTTGTGAATTTGATTATCAAAAGTGAATAGTGTTCAAATGGTTTGTAATGAAGTTTGTGCCACAGAGTAAGGTGATGTGACTAGTGATCATTCTTGTGCTATATTGATTGTGTCTACTAAATAATACATATATATTATTTCTGCACACTGGCCTGGTTCTTGTTTTACTATCATCCTGTGGCCTGACGCTGCACAGTCTGTCAGCCAGGAAGTCAGTTTTCAATGTCCATGAAGGACGTCATGAACATTGAAGAGGGACTGCCTGGACAACAGTGCTGCACGGCGCCCAGCTGCGGTATAAAGGTACATTTTATTTTTTCATTAGAAAATAAAGAAAAGACTCCATTAGCGCCCTTGTAGGGCTACGCGGGTGCTATGGTGAAGAGGGAGCGGGGAAGGGAAGCACACCCAACACTAATGAAAATGCTCAGAACGCCGGATTTCTTTAGTGAATAAAGCCATGTTGAGAGGATTCTCATTGGTTGACAGCACATGCAAGGGTACTAATGGAAAAAACTCCACTTTTGAGAATCAAGGGATCTGCGTCTGGACAATGCCAGGTGCAAGATGTGACAAGCACTATGAACTTTGCATACTGAGTCAAGCATTGCTGGTAAATCTGGGCCATCAATTATATCTCTCAGTTGAAAGTCATTTGTCATGTGTAGGCTCTAATCCAATTCTCCAAAATTAGAAATATGAAAAGATCAACAATGTTATCAGGGGACAAAACTCAACTTCATTACAAAATGCATATAGAGTTTTCTTTTTTCAAAGCAATAAACACATGTATGTATAGACCCAAAATCATTGCAGTCCTTCATTAGGATTTATGGTTTGCTGAAAAATAACCTGATTTTAAGTCAAATTATGAACCTGCTCCTTGTGCTTCAAAAAAATATTTAGCTGAATCAGCATGTTCGTGTCAAAAAAGCCTTCATCACAACTTTCACAGGAACAGTGCTAGAATGAAGGCTAGCCGGCAATTCTTATCTTCCAGCATATGTATTGGAAGGGGCGTTATGTCATAAGAGCAGAAGCTTTTAACATCAGACAAATCTCACTGTAGAACATCCATATTAATGCATTGTAGGTGATAAGACTTTCATAATAATGGGATAGTGACTAACATACAAGAGAGTCCAGACAGGAAAAGTACACTGGGCTTTGGGTGGCATGTGCAGGTGAACAGCTTATCAACCACTTTTTGGAAAATCCCGCTACAGCGGCTCATGGAATTCTTGGAATGGCTTCAATTCCCAGACTCGCCAATTCACCCAAATGTTAACCATGTACCGTCCATCCGGCAAAGCGGTTTGAAGTGATTGTAATAGCATGCAATGCAACCGCTCTGCCACCACACATCCCCCAAAGAAATAAATACATAGTTTGTCATACATTGTTGACCAAAAAGGCCTAATATGCTTTGCGAAATTTGACTTTATGAAATGTAGAAAACACTGTTATAAATCATGATCTCCAACACAGACAATCAAGCACAAATCCTATTCCACCACTTACATGTTCATGCATGTTTTATAGGGCCGACCTAGCAAAACACACCCCTTTTAAGGCCTTCTAGGTTGTCAACACTGTGCTGAATTCAAGAGCAGTTTTGCTCAATTTCATATTATAATACGTTGGAAGCACTGCATCTCTTTCCTTCCCAGGTTGCCAATTACTTCCTCTGCAACACCGTCATTATGCTCCTTCCTGCCACCATTCTCGTTATGATACCGCTTCGTTGACACGAAATACAGTATAAGCGATTGTTCTAAAATTGATGAGAAGGTTTGGCAGACAGCTATTATCCATGTCAAATCCCCCCAAAATGGAGCATCAATGTTTGCACGGAAAGAGTTCTGGCTGTCAGCAAGGGAAAAGAGGAGACATTCAAGAGACTAAAATAGAAACTACGAGCAGTCAGAGACTCTCGCCTCTTTGCTGATCTCCGCCACGGAACCTAACCAGTCATTGCTAATGAAATCCGTAATCACTATAATCAAGCAAACAAAGCAACTACATATTAGGGGGGAATTACACTATTATTTAGGAAAACAGTATATACTTCTGAGTTGCTAATTATATTTCAAAACGAGTAACAAATGCCAGATTACTCTGAAACTGAGGCTTTTTTGGGGATTACGGTTTTGGTTAGAGCTTGTTCAAATAGTTGCGCTTTCAACAACCAAACAACTCACCGAATATGAACGATAATTACCACTGCTTGTTTTTACTAAGCACACTACCTGACGGTGGTCCCATCTGCTCTGTCTCCAGTAGGTGCCGCAGCGTGTGTGCACCGCACATGAATAATTTATGGTGTCATACTAAACACAGTTCCCCCAAGATAGGTGTTTGGGAGATCAATTATTGAATCCATTTCAATTATTGAAATCCATGCATTGCAAACTTGATTTCCAGGTTCAACCACCAATGTACATAACTAGGAGAGTATTTATGTTGAAAACCTGCAATACTAATTAATCTTCCAGGCGTTTATTGCAGATATAGGGTAATTTCCATCTGCCAGCATACCGTATCCCTACCTATTATCTCCACCAATAATATTGCCGCACAATAATATTGCCGCACATATGGTCGTTTGTCTCGCCGTAGGTGATATTTTTGGGGGGGATAATTTGTGGGAGCAGGGGGCGCGGGGGTGTCGCCCGCACATTTAAAAATAATGTGGGAGTTGCAGGGGTGTCCCCAGCAAGGTCCATGGCTCAATATTGCCGCATAAATATGGCAATATTTTTGTATTGCAATATTTTTGCGGGGATATTAACACATGGAACCCAGCATACAGGTTATTTAGTGGAGAGGTCATTGGCGGATGAATGTGGGTGGATGTTATAATACTTCAACACCCTTAATGTGAGACTTCAAGTCTCTGAAGTCTGCACGCTGCAGGGTAACAATTTTAGATTGGCAACTGTCCCGAGTGGATAGCTCAGGGGCAACACACTCGTCTTGGAACCAAGACGAAAGTGGAGCAATCCAGTTTGATCGCTGCATTCACGCTTGGAAAGCCCTGGGTATTAAGATCGTTATAAAAACCATATTATAGTGTTGCATCATTCTGCATGGCTATATTTACCAAAAACTATATTTGAAAACGTACCAGTTGTAACACCAGTGATTAAAACATGTTCTCAGATGATAGGAGGAACAATGATTTTTCATAAGATTTGATGGAGTTTCTTCTTAACATATCATATTGGCTAGATATTAACTAAATAAAAACTCCTTAGATTTGCAAAAAAAAAACCAGAAGCAAACAGAGTGAAAGTGTTTGGCGTCAGAATTTATTTAACTTTTCAATTCAGTAATGCTGATGGAGGAGTCATAGATTTGATGGCATCCTTATCTGCAGCGCTACAAAAAACGTATTGCCACAGCAGTATGAATTCACAAATATTTACCAAATATTACAGCTTTTCTCATACAAAGCTGAGGTAATGGTGCACAGAGCGGGGTTTTTAGCATGCTGGCAGTGCATCTCTGAGTGCTTGGCAGCAGCTGGACTTGGGTATGCTGCATATTACTTCATCTGCCAAGCACCATTTTCTACAGTAATGGGACCTATTTGGTGGCAGCAGGTATCGGCCTCTCATTGCAAAAACTCAGAACTGCGAGTGCCTTCTGTAAAAGGCCAATCTTTGAGTTTCCCCACAACCTAGGGCATTGCATGCAACATAGTTCTGGACCCTCAGAAAGTGCCACTCACTTCAGTTATGTGTTTCGGCCGATAGCTGTTAATGTGCTGGTGGGGCTTAGTGCACTTATTCAATAAGTGCATCTCACCATCAGGGGGTCCTTCATCACGTTAAGTCATTATCTTTATCTTTTATAAAATGGGAATAAAACATTGATTGGATGTATGTTTTTGATTGGCAAAGACGCAACTTCAATATGGGGCTAGCATCCACAGTGGGTTGGACGAGTAGGGAGTCTCTAACTATCCTTTCAGTCCTGAAAAAGGAGTGGACATAAATCATTTAACCTAGTTGAAACATATTGACAACTCTTGTTGAGCCAAAAGAGTGACCAGACGGTAAGAGACCTAATCTAAAAGCCTCCGCCGGTTGAGCCCACGAGTGATTCCAGAAATGGCAATGTATGTCTGCATGTGTAAGTCATCAACATTCAGTGTTTTCTTCTTAAACCAAGTGTTAGAACTGCATTTTGTATTTTAATTGTATTTATAGACCGCTATGCACCAAAGCGCTTTGACAAAAATAGAGGAGCAACAGTAAATATCATAAACAAAACAGAAATTGAGGAATTCTGTTGGATAGCAGATGATCCTTAAGGTGAAAGCAAAAGTGAGGAAAAGAGAGCAGAGAATGAAGAGGGAGGGGAAGAGTGCTCCAGTGCTTAGAGGCAAGAAGGGAGAAGCAGCGGAAACAAGATTGAGCAGTTCAATGGGATGAAGAAATGGTTTACGGGGGTTTGCACACAGATTTCCTGAGGAATTACTGAGTTACAATTTTTCATATACATGTTGGCGGGGTGTGGGCAGCAGTTACGGGAGACCCTGCACACTGTTTGAAGGGTGTGTGTAATCGCGGGTGAGCATGCAAGAGTAGCTGTTCTGGCTGTTTTGTGTGGGGGCGTGTCAGGGGCGTGACTTGCAAATACTGGTACTTTGCGTAGTGAATTTCATGAATTCCATGAATTCGAGGGGCACACTTTTTTTTTCTGCATGCAGGCTCACGCAGTGTCCTTCTCAGCATGTGGCCCTTGCAGGATTTCTGCGCACTTTTCCCTGAATCAGTCTCTATGTTTGGTACATCTGTGCTAATACCATTGGCGCTAAAGCAAGTCATGCGTTTAGCACTGCAATTCATTAGTGCATTACTGCCACTGGTGTTCATGTTAACAGGATTAAAAACAATTATGTTGTCATTTTCAATAAAATGCTAATTGATTGCAGGGGACCAACAACGTTGGACCTCACCTGCTGCTGGTCCCCTGCATGCATTTTTTTCAACACTCACAAAGCAGAGTGTAATTTTGAAGAGTAAATGAAGGCAAAATCGCTGTTAATCTTCACTTTTTCTCTCTGCATTGTGAGAGATAAAACGCTGCCTACAAAAATAAGCTTTGCAGGTGGCGCTTTTTAATCGATTCCCATGGAATATGCCTGGTCTTTAGAATGTGCTAAACCAAGGCGTATTGTATACCATGGAAATCATTCAGTTTAACACCTGCAGGAGGTGTAAAACCGTGTGCTCTTCCAAGACAGGGGTGGAAAGCAAAGCAGAGATGCAAACTCCACTTTGCTGGCCTCGTACGCCTTGGAAAGGCAGGAAAATGCAACGGAGCGGAAAATGCAAAGGCAATTTTCTGTTTTCGTTTTGCACAGCACTCATTACAAAATGAACCCCTTAGTTTGAAAAGGAATGCTTAGTTCTAGCAAGTTAGATGATCAGAAAGGACACATCAGCTAAAATCAGAAATACTGCAGCAAATACGGCTAAACATGTGGAGAGTTTAGCCATGAAGCCAAACAGGTGCACTAAATAACCCTGGCCAATAAAGAACCTACATGTTGCTGTTTCTCAACAGTTGTCAAAATGCTGCTGTGAAATTCAAAGAATGAAAAAAGCCATTTAAATGCATACTTCTGAAAATCCATGCCCTGGGGAAGCCCCTGCCAACCTGCACATGCTTCAGATTTTCCGCCCTTTGTGTGTAATTCCATCTTAAAGAGAGGCGGCCATTTAAAGCACGTGTTCCCCATTCGGGAGTCATCTGAGCTTCCAGGGTGGAGGAGGAGCAGCAGCTGACTGTCTAAACAGAATAAATTGCAACTAGTGAGGACGTTGCAGCTGGAGGCCGGCAAATGGGAGCGAGAGATTTGAGTCTAGCGGCAGATCCATTTAAAATGTGCCACTGTTAGTTTTATTATCGCTCTTAGCCAGATAATTTGATATGACAGGTGTGAGGCCCCGGCAATACCTCTTTCCTTCTTAAAACAACAATTCCAGGCCTTTTCGCTTCACAAAGGATACCAAGGTCATTGTCTCGATCAAACAGAAAGAGCAGCTTCCATCAACAGATGTCAAAACAGATAAAGGGAGATTTGACATGCACTCTCGTGGCTATCACGGCTGCCATGACAGCTGCGCAGTAGGGCCTCGCCGACCACTCGGCATGCGCCCCGACTGGCTCGCTGTGCACGAGGGTTAGTATGACGACAGAACGTATCAGCGATTAGGGCAGCAATTACCAAACTTGCGTATGTTCAGTATAAGATTGTGTTGCCCCCAACAAGTGTATGTTAAAGCAGTGACGGCTGGCACATTTTTTAACTAGTGGGGCGTGAATGTATGTGCCTAATATGCATGCGTGACCAAGCACATTGAGGGAGCCTGAACCAAACCAGGGGGATTCTGAGGTGGGTTCCTCCCTGCCCTGAATATTGTTTTTAAATAATGGTTTAATATGATGCATTTTCACAGCACTTTATGTGACCAATTGGATACAAATCCACACAGTTTGCAATCAATTTTGTATGGTAGCAAATGAAAAAAAAAAAAAAGATGCAAGTTATCAACGGTGCCCAGGACCATTTCCCAATGCATTTTCATTACACTTTTTCTACACAACATATGCTAGTATATAACAATATTTTCATGCTGGCTGTGCCCATAAATGTCCATGCACACTGCACCAATATGTTAGTAGTACCATATAAGGACTACCAGCCAGTAATACAATGTCATGACACAGAAAGAAAGCTGGCTAGACTGGCCTACAATGGAGATAGGCCAGAGACGACAATTGCCAGGTTTGCTTTACCCTTGTTGCACAGTTAAGATGCCCAGTAACTGTGCATCAAGTGTAAAGCTAAGTCAAGTGCTATTATGTGGGTGGACTGGCCTACATTCAATGCAACCCCAACTTATATGAGCTTTGTGCAGTCAGTTTCTGAAATGTACATTTCTGTCACTATTTTTTGTTTGGATATCATTAGCCCATGTGCCTAACAGGTTCATTACACATGATCATATGCTTTTTGGCATGGGGGGTATGCGAAAAAGGATACTCATTTTCGAAGATGTGTTTACAGTACTTGACACAATAGCACAAAATATAATCAACTCAATGTCTTGTCTTGTAACACTAGAACATTTTTCAGGCCCAGTCTTCGAGCTCTTCAAAGATTGTTCAATCAATGTTTTGCACACAATTTGGTGTCAGGAGGAAAGGTAAGTGTGGAGTAGGGAGGATGGAGAACAGACAGGGGGCAGGGAAGCGGTTGGGGGAGAACTCTAGTAGCGGGGAGGAGAGTGTCAGAAATTTCAGGGGTGTCCTCACATAATGATAAAGGAGACCCGCAGGGCAAGTGGAGGAGGGAGACGGGAGGAATTAAGTGATGGGGTATCTTGGGGTGTCTGTGGAGAGTACATGGTGAGAACAGGAGGTGGCGCAAGTGACAGAGTGAGAGAGACAACCATTTTGGGACTCCCATTGCAGAAAGAACGGTATGCAATGGAGTCTCATTAAGAGCACATGCAGTCTACTGAAGTGGCCTAACTTCCTTGTAGCTGGAGTGCTCATTCATTAAAACCTTCCATGGGCAGCTGTATGCTGATGCCAAATCCAACTGATTGCATCATGTCCATTAACGGAATTTGATGCACAAATGTCCATGTTGCTCGCTGTAGTCCACCATGCATGGCAGCATCAACTGGAGGCTGTTCCTGAACGTGGCCACCCAGAGATGATGATCTATCAGGACATAACATCACCTTGATGGGCAAAATATTGAAGGACTCTCTGAAACCAGGGTTCGAAATTGAGGGGAGGTGTGAAACCTTTGTATTCCTTGCTTCTAATCTAGAAGACCCTCATGAGCCTGATGCCAGCAGCAACAAGGAGCTAAGTATGGCTCTCCAGGCCAACAGATGAAGCACAAGTACCCTTTCGCGAACTAAACTCTGTGTGTTTGGGACAGTCTATGAATACACATTAGAACACATCAATATTGGATTTTAATCATAAGGGGTCATAAATAATGGACCAAATGATATTTTTGCAACTTATGTGGAAGTTAGGTTTGCGGAACACTATGTACTCGCTCCTCATCCCATCATGGTTGCTCCTGCTTACTGGTTAATGCTGGACACCCAGGAGCTGCTTTTAACTCCCGCTTATCCAGTCTTAATTGCGATCCCTGCAACCCTGAGATAGCATACTCAGCAGAGTAAGGATTGTGTGGTTCCAGAATTTGACTTTTTTTTTTTTTTGCCGAAACATCACCTTGCATAGACATAAATCTGTTTTCTAAGATAACTGCTGATCAAGTTCTCCGTAATGTGTTGGAACGTTTTAAAAAAAAAACAATGTATATCTCATTCTATACCTGGAAAGTGCCTGCTCAAATCGAGTACTTAACAGATGTTAGTCTGGCTGATCCATACTCCCTTGCCGTCCATGATCTGTGCAAGCCATGGACACCAAACAAACTCTGCTGGCTCATTCTTATCTGTTGCTGAATCTACCTGTTCGAACTTATCCCAATTGAAGAAGAGATGCATTTTTCACATCTGTCTCAGAAAGGACATCAAGCACTTTTTTTTCTTTCTCCTGACTTTTGTTTTTCTCTTTCCTGCCCTGTCTGCAACAGGATGATATTCAGACTATCATTTCCCCATAAACATCTTCCGCTGCCATGAAATCTTAATTCCTGGGCCCAGGAGCATAGCTCAGGGGCAACGAGTTTGGCTTAGAAGCAAGACAATAAAGAGCAAAACAGGTTTGAATCCTGGTCCCCTGCTAGTATCAAGTGTACAATTAAAGACACATTAATTAATTCTCCGCAAAATGTCCCATAGGTCAACATGGAAAAATAATAGGACTTTGTAATTGTTTTACACAATAATGAAGGTAAGGAACAGATAACGCTAACACTGAGCATCCCGGATGTAGGCCTTTCTGAAAAGGTAACATAGAGTGGATGCCTCCATTCCTTATAGATTGTTTTATTGACCATCACAACAAATGTAGAGAATGGGAAAGAGGTGGTGGGAGGGGGGTCACAATGTGAGTCAACTGGAAGCACAAGCATTCCAACACTTCATTACACCATTACAAAAAATCAAACCTGTGTGTGTGTGTGTCTATGTACACAACAGGTTAAAGGGACGTGATATTAACCAAAGAAGTAATGTCAAGGAAAAGGGACTGCTTGGAAAACAATTGGCAGGACTTTACCTGACTCATAGCCATAGAAAATCCCCATTGGGAAAATACATATTGCTTGTAACTTACATATGCAATCCGGCATGAGAACAATTCTTTTACATATACACTTATCAATTCATCATTTCATTAACACCCACGCGGAGCTCTGATTGGAGAATACATGTGAAGTAGGTTCCCTGTCGCAGGTACTGCGTGCCAAGATCCCTAGTGTGGGAATGAGGTGTTACTACTTCCTGGACAAATGCACATAGTTGCCTGGCATCTTAGTAATGTCCTGACGCCAGGGGTGTACTGGGAATCAAAAGAGGTCCTGGAAATCATTTTCAAAGTGGCCCGGTATTACGCATTTTCAGGAAGACCAAACGTTTTCCTATGGGAAAATGTGGAAATGCCACACAAAAGAGGCCCAGGGTGCAGAGGCCTACCGGGAAACTTCCAGAGCTCCCTATGGGCCAGTCCAGCCCTGCCTGACGCAATAGAACGTTGCTGATGATTGTGGGTGTTTAACCTATGTTCTCTCAGGCTATACTGTAGCCTCCTCGTGGTTTGTCCCACATAGAATTTACCATATGGCCAGAGCAAAGCATAAGCTATAAAGAGCCTCATTTTAAATGGGTTGGAGCAGGAAATGGAAACGTAAAAGTGAGGTCTAAGGCTTCTCTGCCGTTTCCCACTCTGCCCCATTTTCCTGCAGTGACATGGCAGAGGAAGGGCACGACGTGTGGATAAAATTACCACCAGGGTGACATTTTCTGTCTTGTCAAGAGTGTTTCTTTCCATCTCTGCATGGCATCTCCACGCAGGTGTAAAAGAAATGCATTCCAATGGAACCCACCTCGGGTTTGCACCTGCTAAAGAACAGGCGGATTTAGAGGTGCACTGGCCTGCAGGGAACTCTGGGGATTTCCTGATAGGCCTCTGCACACTGGGCCTCTATTGTGGGGTAAACTATTTTATTTACACATGTTGTCATAGGAAACGGGTCGGGCTTTGTGAAAATATGTAATATGGGGCCCCTTCGAACATTATTTCAAGGGCCTCTTTTGGTACCCAGCCCACCGATGGGCGGATTCTTAGAAATCCATTAATAAATGCTGCCTGCGCAGTGCAATTTGCAGATAGAGAAATAAACTAAAAAGTAAATGGGAATATGCCCAATTTTACTCTCTCGTATCCCACAATGGCACAGAACTGTTAAAGCAGGGGGTCCCCTGCAGGCAATTTGCATGTGATAGAAAATGACCCTGCTAGTCTGTAAGTCATGGAGCATGGTCTTTCAGTTTGAAATGTATCCCCATACGGGAGTGTGCAAATGAGTTTCTATTAAGGATATTCCCTCAACTAGGGCAAGGACGGCCTGTCAGGGTATCTGTTTTCTCTATCAGCTGATGCCTTTGTGAGCCTAATAGGTGGAGAATGTGAGCAGGTGCTTCAATGTTTCCTAAGGTAAATTGATGTTGGTGTAGAAGCCATAGTGTGTGTGACAACATACTTTTTGTAGTGCACTGTGCTCCCTATAAATACAAGTGTGTTGAGACTGGCCAGTGGCCCGCCCACAGGTAAGAAGACAGCTGATAGTTTAAGTGGCATTGGGTCTTGTCGTTACCCCTAGAGTTGCACTTCTGTCTTTTGCATTGTCTTTTCTAAAGTTCCTGAGAAGCATTGCTTAGGGAATCCTTACGATTAGGGAATCCTAAGCATTGCTTAGGGAATCCTCCCTCTGGAACAGCCTCCCTGCCTCTCTGAAACGTGAGGAGAACCATCTCCGGTTCCGGAAGCACCTGAAGACCTTGTTCTTTGCATCTGCTTCTCTCTCCCTCTCCCCTGCTGATCTTTTCTGTTTCTGCCCTGGGCACCTGGCTACCCTCAATATTGGGGCTGCAGCAACGCTTCGATGGTATCGCGAGGACGCATGGAAGTGGCACATATGTATTTATGGTTATGGTAAAATAAAGAAAACTGAAATATGTGATTGATTATGACTTTGGTATCCAAAATTGTACTGTGTCCTGGACTATTTGCAAAGCAAACTTGATGGTAGGAACGGGGCTGGGGCCAGGGTTCATGCCGAACTCTGCCGACCTAAATTCCTCAAATTCTTACAAAAGTTCCCCTTTTTTCTGTTTAATAAGACCAACATGGCTTCTCCATCCCTTGCTGATGGACCCTTGGTGGTCGCCAAGACCGACCCTAGGTGACAGAATGATCTCTCCATAAAGTATGAATGTGTGCAAAATGGTGGAAAGCTGTAGGATAAGGAATGACTGTGGGGCATGCAATCATCAGCACACAATGGGATGGCCAGTGGCACTACCAGGTTCTCCACCTCTAGCACACACTGAACGCTCATCTCCACTCGCACTGTCTTTCGTGGCTGCATGTCGATTAGGGTGTGCTTTCCGGAGACGCAGATCCCTCTCTGAGAAGGAAATCCAGGCTGGCTCATTCATTCAAAGAACAGCTTGAGAAGGGAATGGATTTCAGCCAGGCCCAGGCACTCCTGCTTTGTGCTTTACTGTGCTGTTTATTCAAAGCAATTATTTTTTCCCGATATTTTTCCTTTAGATTCTGCAAGGCGGCGAGATACTTGCTTTATGGGTGCTTCAGTTAAGTACATAAGTGTGGAGGCAGACTTCTGCAATTTCATAGAGCAAATTATTTTCTTGCCCAGGGTGGCTTCCTTCAAAATATGCTGAAGCTTTGTGAACCCCGGCATCACCTTAGAATACGTGCTGCATTAAACCCGCCGGTATACGCCGAGCGCCTTTTCCTTTGGAGAACTGATTACCATTCAGACAAAAGGATTGTCTGTCGCAAGCTTGTTCGCCAATTTCTTTTTACAGTGCACCGTAAAGTGCACCCTCTGAAATGGACTAAGCACATCACAAATCTGTGTGCCTTATCACAAACGACATCGCCAGCCCTCATTGTTATGCCACTGTATCATCCAATTTAAACACAGCAATTTGACTGCATTAGTCCCTACAAAGTACCCCCCCAGTGGCACTCTGCGAATTGGATGCATGCTTTAATGGAGCGGCCATTCCCTGCTTAACAAAAGAGGTCTCGTCCCTATGCCGTGGGCTTTACACTGCCTCCAGAAGACAGGGCCAGAACACCGGCCCTTTCACAGAACATTCAACTGTTCTGCTTGCTAGTTAATATTTCAGTTTTCCCAGGACAGTAACACAGCAGGGGATAAATTATTCATCGACAGAAAAATAAATGAAGAGGTAAATCAACAAATCAAAATCTATAAATAAATAAATAACATTTGCAAGAGGGAGGTTTCAGAAGCCAAGAAAGAGCGATTATGAGGCATTTTTGTTAGTCGCTACCGCTGTCTCAGAGAGGGGCCTTGCAACCCCCGCTCCACGATCAGTTGCTTCTGGAATCTTTCTGGAGTCTTTTGGCTCCTGAGCAGGATTCATGGAATAGCGTAACAGAGTGGGCCCTGTATGTCATCGCTGTTCACCCTCCGCTACCTCAAGGGATGGCACTCTGGAGATACTGTTGCAGGGCACAGAACAGCTTTTAGGCAGTGTGCCTGGAGGAAACCTTGCTTTCATTCACACGCATCGCCATGGCAACAGAACCAATCAAGAACTTGACAAAGGCTTTCATGTCAAGTTGTGCTAAAAATCTAATAGGCAGTGTAACTCCCTGAAATAAAGCTGCATTCATGAAACCATTGCTTGGGAGCATGGGATGAAAGCGGCATACATCCTTTGCAAATTAGCTCACCGTATAACTCAGGCGTTGAAAACCGCTGACACAGCAACGCTAACCTTTGTAAAGTCATGTAATATGGGTGCTTCCCTAACAAACTAACTTCATGCGACGCAGGGGAAAGGTTTGCTTTCGGGTGTACCTTTTCGGCGACATTAACATACGAAGCAATCCATTCCTACAGAAAATACTCAGAGAGCCAAAAGGGTCTTGAGTTTGTGCAGCGAAATCAAAGAGAGGCACTATTTCAGAAGGGACAACTATGCTATGTAGCTTTCTTTGTCTTTTATAAGGCGCTCCCCATTGCTCGGCGTGGGGGTCAGGGGGCTGAGGGGGCTATAGCCCCGGGTCCTTTGGTTGTAGCCCCGGATACAAGCTTAGGGGCTACAAGTAAAAGGCCAACTAGCCCCGAGTCCCGACTGTCCCGACTTTAGTGTAGCCCCGGATCTTTTCCAGACCTAGAAACACCCCTGCACACCACCACTGTAGTGGTCTGAAAGTTCTCAGCCTCGCCCATGCAGAGATGGATTGTGACACTGCACAGAGTTGCAGCCAGACCGACTTCCGTGTGGTGAAAAGGAACCGGGGCCAAGGAATGCAGAAATGGGGAAACAGCGGGAAAAGCATACAGACTTGAATCACCACCTAGCACTTAACGTATCTAAGCTAAAAATGCCACTTACATGAAAATAACAAGATGAAGGTAAACACACCTTCCAATTAGAGCTTAATATAAAAATGTGTGTAAGATAACAAATCCAAAATAAAATTCCCTTTTGGGATGCACCCATGTGCATGTCAACATTCCCATTACAACTTAAGAAAACTTCCTGGGGAAAAAGACAAGAATCCAGAATGCCAGCCAATAACTAAGTAAAATAGTTGCACTTCCCACCTTTTTATAAAATCTCTCTAATTCCTCTCACCCCACCCCCCCACACACACACCCTCGCCCCTCTTTCTGCCCTTGAGGAACAAATAATACATCACTCAAAAATGTAATAGCACTGATTCCCTCGTGGTTTTCATGTTATTTGAGTGCATTTCATTTACCTTCACAGGAGAATTGAAACACAACAACACAATGTCACTTGTTCATACTCATTCTTTTTTATGATTGCAATCCCATCTTGGAGATGTCCCTTCAAGGACACCTGTGACCAGGTACTTAGCATGAAGCCCTAAGGTCCATGTAGTGCTAGGGGTTCGAGGGGTACCGTATTCATTGGCATCTACCTTTTGGACCATACCCTCTACGGCCTGTGGAGATGCTAGTTCCAGGAAACCCCTGACCACATTTTGCAGGGGGGAATCTATTCCTGAATGTTAGGCCTATGCCTTTGGCAATATTTGTAAAAATAGATTCTCTCAAATGCAATCATTAGCCATTTACCTTGGGCAAGGATGTGTGCCGCAGCGTTTGCCTGCAAAATAACATGATGATGCTATGACGCAATTATCCAAATTGTATGGATCCCAGAGATAATGGGGAAGATGTAGCCATCCACAAACTCTGCATTGAAGCAATAAAATAGTAAAGAATTGGAAGCTAAAGCCTAAGAAAATATGTTTTGTTTTATAACGCACTCCCTACCCGAGACCAGTTTCTAAGCGCAGGAAAGGATATTGAACCTATGCTGCTTGGTATAGTCTTGTTTCATTGCCCCTGAGCTATCCTCCCAGCCTAAAGTTGAGAGTGATTAATTTCCTACATTCGACCTGACTGCTCTGGTGAAGAGAGCCAATGATAAAAGCAGTGAGCAGGTTCTTCAGAAAATAAATGTTTTGCAGAATATTATTCATGCGTATAGTAAGGTATTTTAGTTTTGTGGCACAAAATACATGATTTGGATGGAATACTTGTATTTGGTCACACAAACAGAATGGACTAGATAGCTCACTGAAAACCACAATTAACCTTTCGACACTAGGAGAAGGACCTGTCAGAAAAAATCAGTTTCATTGGACAGTGCCATCAGCAGTGCGTATGTCAAGAAAGATGTACATTTCATGATTAGACGAGAACAAACATGAGCAGTTTAAATGTCTGGTTCTCTCCCCCGCCTTACTCTATTTCTTTTGCCAGAGCACAATACGATTAGTCTACATGACTACTATTAGTCACATGCCTGGTAGCTAATGTTTGTGATCTGTACTGCCTCCCTCCTGTCATCAGCTGTTTGGACTGCATTTGCTCAATATATCTACTACTGATCAGCACAATCTCTGCCATCCCATTAAGTTCCTCTACACAGATTGACGTAAAGGATGCTGCATGTAGTGCGTATTTATTTTCATCTTATGTTGGGTTACTATGCTTTTATACTGTGCCAAATCAGCACCATAGGAACTTCAGAGTACCTGTGCTTTTCCATCAAGCGGAGCACTGTGCTCATGACAGGTGTGTCCGGATCTTATTCTGCTGGAACAAACACAGTGGCCGAGGGGAAGATAAGAAGATGGGAAAGCGGGAGAAGACATGTTTGTGATAGCATTGGCGAGTGTCGGCTCTGCTACTGAAACCATAGTTCTGCAAAAGGCAGGAGGTGATATATGATAAAGTGTTTAGGATAATAAACATCCAGTTCAGGAAGGGGTACAAAGAAGGAAATGAGGAGAGATGTAGAGTATCTGTTTTGAGACTATGGGGGTGATTACGACCTTGGAGGTAGCCATGCCGCTACCTAAGGACGCCTGGTCCCGTGCGGAGACCTCGTAATGAGGTGGTAGGGTGGTAGGGGGTTATCGGGGCGGGCAGCTCTACCGGCCCTGTTAACCCCCTACCGCCACGGTCGTTTTGTAAAGGGGGCCTGACTAGAGGGTGAGGAGTACAATAAGAGAGAGAGACAGAGTCAAAGGCTACCCTAACCAAAGGCGTGACACAGGATCACAGATTTGCAGAGGAGCTAGGTAGCTGCTAGCTCAAAGGACAAAACCACTTGAGATACAGGAATATCAAAGAAAAGGTTTTATTTACACTAACGCAAAAGACATATTTACAGAAAGTGCGTAGCACTAAGGATATGCATTGTTGAGCACATTGTAATCTGCACAATCGTGGGTTAGTAGGCAGAATGACAATTTATTTCATGTATTGCTTAGGATGACAATACGTTATTGTCATCCTACGCAATACATGAAATAATATGTAGTAGTAGAGGCTAAATTCTTCTCAAAGGTTTGCAGTATGATGTCATAGCTACATGGTATGTGACAGCTAATGGTCTTCTAGAGCACTGCCAACAAGGCAGGTGTGAAGCCCATCCAGCTGGCTAGGTATGCACACGTAGGGTTGTGAGACAAGCTTTAAGAGAATGGCCTCAAGATTTCAAGTCTAATTTCTAATCGGTTGTAGGTTAGAAAATCTGCAAATTCAATGCATATTTCACCGTTTTAGAAAAGGTCATATTCACTCGGCCTCTTTCTATCATGAAATAAACTCCTGTTCACAGCAGAGGAAGGATGTGTTAGAAAATATGACCGGTCTCCCGACCCTTTCTCCATAAAACCTCATCTGTGCTTCTTAGGTCTCTCCGAAAGACGATCCCTTAGTCCATGCACTCCCCATCTTCTCTGATGAAGCTACAACAAGCATTGGCAAAGCTAACCACTTTAGCTTTGCTGAAGAGGAATTCTGTGCCTGTGCTTGCCAACATGGTGACTCCAGTGTATATGTTCTGTAGAATCTTGCTCTTGGCAAAAACCCTTTCCAGTGCATTGGATCTCTGCTGTTCATGTTGGAGAGCAGTCATGCATGGATCCATGGGTGTGGCTTACCCTTTATCATACAAGCTATTTTACCCCTGGCTTAATTCTGAATCCTTCAAAAAGCAGAGGAAATCTCTTTCCATTAGTGCGTGAAACTATGTGGTTTTTCTAAAAAGAAAAATACAAAAAAATACAATCAGTCTTCCTAAATGTGCCTTCAGAAAATTCTCTTCGGAACTGTGGCCAATATTTTGGGTGTTATTTGTTTTTGTAAATAAAACCTGAGAGTCAGCGGTAGAGACACCATTTTTTTAAACGTGGACATGACTTTGAGGTGTATCCCTGCAGATCCAGTTCTACGCAGGGAGGTGCTCTCTCCTATAGTTAGGGTCTACTTGAAAGAGCGCATTGCTTCTGAGACAGGGTAACTTTCAAGGGCACACACATTGCCAGAGGTCTCTTTAGAGTTGAGTCCCCTATTGGCTGCTGATCTTGCACAGAGACCAAACATTGGGTGTGGATTATGTGGTCACATATTGGAGGGCAACAACTGACTGCCTAGTTTTAATGTCAAGTGCTCTTACTCAAAGCAAATTGACATCAATCCACTGGTTTAATGGGGGCCCCCGCACCACCTGCGGTTCTGGGGGGGCTTGCTGCCCATGCCCAGCATGGAGGTGGTGAATGGGTCCCCTCATCAGGGCTTTCGGGGGGGGCGCACATTTTGTGTTACATCACTGCATCAATCACCACACCTTTTCTGAAGTACCTATAATCTATGTAGTGTGGCTTTGGCCAATTCCTAAAAAATCATCTTCACCAAGGAACCATGTTTTATGATTGTGGTAGCAATACAGACATAAATTACCACCTTTGTGCTTTTGCCATGCACACGTGTACACAAACAGCAAAAACATGTAATTTCAAAGATATATACACATTTCATAAACAATATATAATATCTCCAGGTTATGCAAACAAACATTTGCTACATTAGGGCATTGATAAAGAGGTGAGGCAGAAGCAAACTTGCATCCTGCTTCACGGCCAGCAGGCACCACTGGGTCGGAACAATATCATATAACATCCCCTCAAAGGCAGTGCACAGGCAGCAATCAGTCTGGCTGAAGACTGTTCAACAGGAAAATTATCTGCAGCATTGTGTGGTGAAAATGATGGTGGGGCATTGGCTCAGAGTTGGCCCTGGATCCCCCATTTTAACCCCCCAAGCTGCGGTTAATAGGAAAAATGGAATCTATGTGATTACTGCACGTCCCGTAATTCCGCCGATGAAAATGTCGACTTCCCTGACTCCTGTTACTGCATCCAAGGAGAGCGGAGGGCACCCCTGAAACTCCTGCTCTGCTTGGCCGCAGTAATGAGGTCAGGATTTTTGTACCACACTCAGGCTCAGTTTTAGTAATGTCACCACAATCATGGAGATATTTTGGTATGATTCAGAAAAATTTAACCCGCCCAGGTGTGTATCCACAGATGCACAGAAAATCCTGAATGATCCTCAGGCAACTGGAAGAAGGGGCTACCCAGACATAATCTCGGGATGTATAAAGGTTTGCTTCCTGGGCCAATTATTAAATTGAACAGTGGTTTCCTTTGGTCACTTCTTTGCAGCAGTGCAAGTACAGTGGAGGCGGAAGGGTGTCTACTAGAGAATCACGGTATCTCTTTCTCTAATTTGCATGAGGAGCTATACCTTGGTGTGAGGAGACAATATTCTATTCGGCAAAGGTTTCAAAAGAATCTCAAATGTCTTCTAGTTTCACAGCATTCAGGAAATGGTGCACAAATCACGCATCATTACAGATATATTTTCTGCATGGCTACATAAACAAGATTCCAGTAGCTATGTCTTTACAATCAATGTTTAGATATGGTATAATACAATAGGTAATGAGCTCAACTGGTTTCAACTGATAATTTTGTTAAGAAAATATTCCTCTGAAATAAATGAGGGTGGAAAATATTTTGCTCAAAAAAAGGTGCATTATATTTCAGTGTTTTATTTAACATTACTGACATTTTTTTAGGGTAACTGAAACAGGATTAGGTGGATTCCTAACTAAAAGTAGAGAAACAGACCTTATGCAGTTGTTACTGTGTGGGGAACGCTTCTAGGACCATTAACATAAGTAATTGTATGGTTAAATTTTGTATGAAATATTTTTGCGAAGTAATTATTCCGAAGACACTAATGCACTTTTAATCTAAAGTATTTACCTGCAAAATTAATTCAGAGTAACTAATTAGACAACATTAATTCAAGCAAAATTAATTAACACAATATTATCACATGGCACTGCTCAACCAGAGAGCTTGACTGCGGAGTCCTTGAATGAATGTCACCATAGCCCACCTGCCTGTGGCTTCAAATACCTTTGGATTGGAAATATCTAAATTCCAAAGTGCACTTTTACTGGCAAACGATAAGTACAGGTTGAACTATCAGTAGGATTTTAAGAACTACTTGTCATGCCTAATTTGCCGGTGAAACATTTTTCAACTCTATTCTGCACCGTAGTTAGCATTTAATGAGGCTGCTTTACAAAATGGTTACACCCCTGCTTACCATCAACCATTAATCCTTGAAGTATGATATGATGTTGAATATCCATTTTGTCACATACACACCTGCCATTATTTGGTATATTAATATCCAGACTCAGAAGAGACTGCATAAGCACCAGTGAACTGTCAGCGGTGGATTAGAGCTATTCATGAAGCTAAATAGTAAATGTAAAGCATTACATATCTAATAGACCATATTTTGAGGGTGAATCAAATGCCATACAAGAGTTTGGAAAACATGCAGGAGCTCTAATGGAAAATCTCAAGACAGAAATCAAGATCATCCTTGTAGGTGATTTTAACATGCAGTATTAGCCGCATGATCTTATGGTGGAGGAAGATCATGCATGGGTCATACCGGAAATCAAATCGATTAAACCAAAGAGAGCATACAAGCAGGCATAGGAGACATAACGCATATTCTTTAATCTAGAATTTAGGGCCTGAAACGGGTGGGCAAATGGAGACAGACCCACAAAATCGAAATTTGTAAAAGGGGATAAATGTACCCATATTGACTATGCTTTTGTAAAAAATAAAAATGTTCACTTAGTGAAAACGATGCATATTATCGAGCGTGAACAGAGCAACCATTGACCGCTTTGCCTGGAAATTGTAAATTGTAAACAGTAATTGTAAGCATGGAGAAGCTCAAAATCTAGGTGGGAAATCAGGATTAATAATCGAGGGAAATGCAAGGAAATCATTGAAGTTGGTAGATATAGAGGGCACTTGCACTATCCTATTATTTATGATTATATTTTACCACTGCTAGAGAATCTTCTGACAAACAAGAGCTTGAACAATGCTGGTATTGTTACATGCCATGAACATGTAATTAAGGTAATACATCCATTCGTTACGAAATCCCAAATATTTGTCAAATCTCTAGTGATAAAAAAGACTGAATGGTATGATGAGGAGTGTAGCAAGGCAACATCTGCTCTGTTAAATCGGATTCAAAATATTGAAAGTTACAGTAGAGAGCAAATCAAACAATTAAGGGGCCTTTACAAAGCCACAATAATACAAAAGAGGAAAGAGTATACAAGCGTGAAGTGGCAAAAGCGTACAGAAGCCATAGAAAACAAGGGCAGCATAGGATTCTAAAAGAAGGTCACTGCATCAAATACAAGTGCAAGCCACATCAACCAGGGGGGCATCCCACCAGAGACATGGTTGAAACATTTTAAGAAATACATACCCACTAAATGATCAAATAAGGATCTGGGAACAGAGTACTGTAATTGGGAAGTTACAAAGCAAATTGGATGACCAGTTAATATTAAAGTTCACGCTGAGTGATGTTAAAAATGCTTTAGAACATCAAAGAGGTGGGAAAGCACCAGTCCCTAAGAGGGTGCCAATTAATGTCTTCAGGTCAGAACCAGACATTTGGGCCCCAGTGGTCCTGTGGCTTTTCAATTCAGCACTGGAAATTGGCTCGGTATCAAAATCCCGGACAACAGCAGAAATGGGTCCTCTATATTAGAAGGCAAACCACATGCCTATTTTGCTGCTTGATGCGGCAGCTAAAGAATTTGCAAGGGCTTTATCAACACATGTAAGGGATTGGGTAACGAAAAAAAAAAGTAATGTTGAGCTGGTTCTAATCACCATCGATCCAGTCTTTCAAATTACACCTGCTAATTCAAAAATACATAAAACTGAGAAAGAGGAATCTATAAGTAGCATTCAGTGATTTAAAAGCTGCATTCGATTGCATGCCAAGGACAAACGTATGGGAAGCATTGGCCGAAATAAAAATACCCACCCAATTACCTGATGCAATACTTTGCCTTTATGACAGCAACTCGATTGTAAAATGGAGCGTCTCACGTGAAACCACTGAATCATTCCATATTGAGTGAGGGGTCAGATAAGCGTGTATCCTGGTCCCAACGTTATTCTATATATTCATTAACAGGTTGGTTAACGTACGCATTACCTCAGAGTTAGGTGTGCTTACTTTGGGCTTTGATAAAATTCCAATATTATTGTTTGCGGATGAAGACGTTTTAATCTCATTAACTCCAGTTGGCCTTTCATGAAGGGTGTAAACTTAATTGCCTATCTATGAATTTTAATAAACCTAAGTCCTTAATTTTTCACCCAACTTTCAAAAAACGCAGAAAATAAATTTTGCACTGGATGGGCAAACAATTTAACAGGTTGCTAGCTATGACTACCTGGGTATGAGATTCATGGGCAATGGGAGTTGGACTGAACAGGTCAACAAGTCAATATTCACTGTTGAGAGGACAGGCAACAGTATCAAATGTGTTTATATTCATAATGGAGCCAAAATGTGGATCTTCTCAAATGGGGGATACAGTCTTGAAAAAATGGTTAATAAAGTTGTGCACATTGAAATATACATTGACACACTGCTAACACTATTAAGACCACTAATGTATTGGGTCCGCCTGTGGACATCCCCCATATAGGGAAGTACAAAAGAGCTTTGAATGACATATTATCACAGGATGGAGGGAAATCCATACTGTGGTGCCAATATGTCAAGGCAAACCTTTATGTGTGAGGCCTCCTAGAAACCTGGAGTAATACCGAAAATATCAGAGGTAACATAAAGTTGGAGATCAAGAAGGCACATGCCACAAGGAAAGAAGAACAGATCTTAGTTGACATTACCCAGTCGAGGCAAATGGCAACATATTGGTCAATAAAGCAGGAGTGGAGATATGAAAAATACATAGATCAGATCAGCCCTCAGTATGCACGTCCACTGTATATGAGATACTGATTTTGCACCTTACCGTTAGCAGAGATGACGAAACTTGCCGAGCATGCCACAAGCAAACGGAGAGTGTGGGGCATTGTGTGCTCTTTTGCCCAAAGTATAGGCAGACAAGGCAATTGTAAATGCAACCTATGTTGATACAATTTGGTGTACCCGTATTATTACTTGCAATTGAGCTATCCAAATCTACCAACAGCGATGCAGTGACTTATGCAGTATCTAAGTTCAAATATAGGGCATCGGAAATTAGAAAGACAATTGTTGGTAATAGAAACACAAGCATATGCATATCTTAAAAGCATGTCACATGATTTATCTAGCTGTTTCACAAAAAATTATCAGTTGCAGGACTAATGCTAAATATAAGACAAAAAAAGTGCGAGCCTCACATTTGGATATAGATGAATACATAATCATAATAATTGAGAACAGCCTAGACCTATGTAGTGATTAATAATGTAGAGGTATTATGGATTATAATCTTAGATATTTAAACATGTTTTAAGTTTTAAATTGGGCCATTTTTTATTGTGTTTTTAAATCAAGTTTGATTAATGTTAGGAATTGTTGCTGTAGATGGATGTTTAACTAATAAAAACAGGCATAATTTGATGGTTATTTCAGCAATGTAACCTGAACAGGGAGCATTACTTGTCAGGTAATTCCTGAGTGCATAAATTAACGTTATAACGAGGGCATTGCCTGACTAGTAATGCCTCCTGCAAGGGTTATATTGCTATTAGTACTGCTGCAAGTTGTATTGGGGCATTAATAGTGTGTTGATCTCAAGTTGAGAACCAACGTGTATGATGTTTCTCAGCCTGTGATAAAACTACAAGTCAAGATGCCACCATGGATCAGGGAGAAGGGAACTACATGTAGTCCTTTCTCCCTTCCCATGGAGGCCATTGCCGTGACAGGGTCTCACTAGGAACACTAGTGTTCCTGGCGCCGATGAGGGAAAAGGCAGTGCAAGGTAAGTGTGGTGTGGGTGGCAGGGATTGGAAATGTGAAAAAAAGGTGTTGGGGTGGGGTTAAGCAGACACAATGGAGTGCACTTACCTGATTCCGGTGAGGGAAGATGGTGGCATCCCACTCTTAGGAGGCTCAGAGCGAGATCTTTACTGTGTGGTGAAGACCTCGTTCTGAACCTCCTCATTGGCTGGGAGGCCACCGCCACCCCGTAGCTGTGTACTAATAATTATTATGCACTGGATAGAGGACGTTGTCTGTCTTCATGTTGCTGTTTTTAATTGTCATGTATTGTTGTGGATATTGCTATAAGAATAACCAGTCAAATAAAGTAAAACAAATGTAATGTAAAACATTACTAAGCCTAAATCAGCCAATTACCCATGAGTGGCAGGCACACTAGGGAAAGAGGAAGGGTGGGAATGAGTGAGACAGAGAGAAAGAACGTGAATTGGAAAGTGAGAGATGTGCCCTCATCGGCCTTGGATGCCTTCTTTCTTCACCTCTCTGGCAAAGATCTTTGGGAGAGCCTGTATGCCCAACAAATGTCTCAATTAATTGTTCTTGGTCTTCTGAGAATCCTGAGATGATCAAAGAAGGAGAGGATTTTCTCCCCATGTAAAGGCAAAATGTCACAGGAGAATGGCCCAAATCAAGCCTGCATTAAGGGGTGTACACCAGCCTGTTATTACTTGTGAACTTTGCCTTCTGCAATCACCCCCAGAGGGGGATTCCTGCAGGAAATGGGGGTGGGGGAGGTGGGCAGGAAGTGGTAATGAGCCCTAACAGAAACCAAGAGGGAGGGACCACTCTCTCTCAGCAAATTGTTCTATACTGGCTACTCTAATTCTGCCCCTTTCCAATGTCTAAAGACTTCAAAGGGACTCCAGTGGTCAGCAATCTTGTGCAAGAGGGTCTTTGTTAGGTCAGTGCTGTCTTTTAAGCACTGGTTCCCAGGAGAGCTTCTGGGGGAGGTTCCTGTGGCCTTGGAGGAAAGTGTTGCTGTTGGGATCAAAGAGGCAGCATCCTGCCCATTGTTTCACACATGAGCTGCGGAGCCAGTCAGACCATGCACAAATACAAATCATTCCTGACACACCCGATCCCTGAACAAAGAGCTGACACAGTTTGATAACAAATTGCTGTGGCTGCATAATTGAGTGCTCTTAGCAGTCACCGTGCTGCAACCAGCTATGCTGCATAATTAAAGATGCATGTGCCACTAAACCAACTAAGGTGTACCATTTTAAAATTTGGAAACACTATTGCAGAAGATTAAAATGTTATCTCAGCCAGCAGGAACTTTGTGTTTCAGGCGTTGTCAGGAATGCACATGTGACCTTTGACCCTGCCCTGTGCCAATGCATGGCTGAGGTTGATGGTGTCTGTAGACTTATCTCAGCACATGTTTGCACTACGATTTTGGCATGGGATATTTACGAGAAGGGGCATCTGATTAATATACCTCCTTGTCAGAGACAGGATATCAGTATCAGTTTAATTTATAGAACTCAAACAAGCTTGCTATAAAAAGGGCCGTTAATGACATACTTCTATAACCCGAAGTTACCACTTTTAATGTATTCAAAAAATGCCCCACGAAAAGAGAGCCTTATCCCACAGATAAAAAGACTTGTTCACTTGATATGGCCATGATACTTCATTTGGAATGCTAAATGTCTTGCCAATCTCAGGTCACCCTGTGAGTAAACCAATAATCTCATTCTACGTCTGGTGCAATGCATATGAATTAACCAGACACCTTTGCAACCATAGGTCTGAGTACGAAGATGGGTTGATCTGCATAACAAAGCTATCTAGGATGCATGAAACACAATTCCATCAATTAGGTGTACAATTGGTTAGTTCTGTGCATTCATCCCAGATTACAGCTTCTTCCTGGCCCCACTTTCTTTCCTAGTTTTCCTTTCTTATTCCCCACGATCTGCCTAAAACACACCATTTCTAACGAAAGGTACTGGCAGTGTAAGAATATAAACTTTTAACCCTAACATAACATAGCATGACGTAAAATGAAAATGTCTCTTTGTAGAAAGTTAGCTAACTGTGCAGCGAGCACCAATAGTTACAATACACAATCCTCTCATAACACCACACTCATCAGGGAATATCCATCCAGTGGAAGTCCCTGAAATACATTCAAGAAAGAGTATACAAACAAGGCATGATATGATAGGTTATTTATAATGCGCTTAATACCCAGAGGTTTCTAAGCGCGGACCCGGGGATCGAGCCTGTGGTGCTCCGTGTGTCGCCTTGATTCCAAGGCGAGCACGTTGCCCCTGAGCTATCCTCCTGAGACCGCATCATACACACTAACAACTTCCCATGACAAATCGTCAACATATGGCACAATGTATCATCACAACCACAGAGGCCTTGCTGTAGGTTTTGTCATGTAGATCCACAGAGAGTTATCTTAGACAGAATTCTTGTTTCTGGGTAAGTGCCCGATCTCGTTAAGAAGGTATTCTAGGAAGATGTTCAAGCTTTAAAGGAGTTCACTACCTCCCAACCAAGCTGGGCTTCCATCCTGAAATTAGCCTCAAGTAGGCAATATAGCTTAGATAAAGTGTGATGGGTATGTTCTACCTGTTCTCCGCTAAACAGCAAGGTACACATCTGAAAATGCCATGCTAGTGACATAGCCTTCACTGTGATGAACCCTTGCTTGTTTTCCAAATGATACACTATATTGGCCAAGAAATTGGAGCATTGATAGAGTCTCTGTATGATGGACCTTGAGCAATATGAATGAAAAATGAATAATACAAAAAGGTGATGATCGCTTCTTGAGTGCTCTATTAAGAGTAAAGCCCCATTATTACTCTTCTGAAAAACTGAGCTCATGAATGCAACATCAAATAACCTGGGGCTCTTAATAGAGAGAGCCTATGTACTGTTGGTGATTATTAGGCAGTTAACAGAACTCGTCACATGTGGTAAATCAGTTACTGTATCTCAGAAGTTCCTGCGGCGAAGAAGAAGAGAAGTGCAAAGCTGTTAGGGTGGAGCGAGAGCACTGTTTTGTTGTTAGGGCAAGTAAGTTGATACTGGTGAGCCAATACTGGGCTGCCTGTCTGCCCTGTCCCCCGCTCCCTTTCCTGTGACACACACAGGCCTGACATCTGACCACTCTCGAATCAGGTAAGGGACATCAAACCCAATGCAAATCTTATTTATTTGCGATTTCACTGTTTCTGGCTGCCCCACCAGGATTTTGTTCTCTGTCATCCCACTGTGGTTTTACTCCCATGCTGCAATGCAGTTCTGTTTGCAGGTGTCAAACAGTGATTCCTAATAGGTGTTGCTCTCTAATTGCTGCCTTACCGTGAATTTGCACCGAGGTGGCCCAGTGTGATTTTACCCCAGGCCCGACTGTAGATCTTGCCTTACGATGATTGTATTCATAGGCGACCCACTGCTATTTCACTCCCTGGGATTCTGCTCCTAGACATCACGCTGCGATTTTGCTCCCATGTGCCCCAGTGTTAGGTTGGTCCCGTGTGTCCCACACTATTTCTGCTTCTAGGTGTCCCGCTGCGATTCAGTCTGCTGTGATTTGCCCAGTAGGTGCCACTGAAATCTAGCTCCCATGTGTCCCATTGTAATGTTGTGTTCTGTGATTTGCTCCAAGTTCCCCCAATGTAGTTTTGTTTTTTTTGTTATTTTTGCCCCTGTCGCCATTTTTATGGCCACCCAAATAATATCGCCACAACATTTTCCAGCGATATTATTTACGGCGACCATATATGTGGCGATATTATTACCTGATACCCTCTAGAGTGAGTCAGGACTTCTGACAATTACAGGACCCCTAATGCTCTATGAAATGACAAACTCAACTGTGTCCATTCCAGCATAGAACAAGCATGCCAAATAAGCCTCTGACACACAGACTTGAATTTTATTAATGGGGGGCACATACCCCTCACCCCTTCACTAACACCCCTACCCCATCACCTCCCAATCCTGCATAACCCCTAACCCTTAAATTACATCTATAGCATTACTTTGCCACAAAGTGATTCAAAGTCATTTAAAAAGAAGTAAATTACCTCAAAGTAGTACAAATGTCATATGATGCATTGTATATGAGCCAATATGCTTTAAAAGTACCGATATGTGTCCTAAAGCTCCTCTTTGCACATTCTCCAAAAGGTTAATGTCACACAGATATGTTTTTCTGTGGCATCAGTTGCCCAGGATAGTCTAAAGTAGCTACTTTTGGCCTCAGGCGTCAAGATAATCTAGCTCTTTTAGGCTACAAATTATGTTATGCACAAAAGATGTTCCTGGGAGTCCCTCTGCCAGACATTAGTCCTGGTTACGTGAGACTTAACCACAGTCTTTACTACCACAAAATAGCTCCCAGCAAGTTTTCCCCTCGACAGTACATTAAAAACCACCATATGCAGAGAAGTCCACGCCAAAGAGCATTGCATGTTCTGAAGGTGTATTCCAGCTGCCAGAAACGGCGCGGGCACCTGCTGAGGCATGTGTGCTGCCCGTGCTCGGAAATGCGTGGGCGCATAAACTACCACTTTTATTTAGATCATTATTGTTTCCAAGGATTCCTTTGTCGTGGAAGTAAATTGGAGTTCATTTCAGGTTGACATTAGGTGGCATGCCCCACATGAAAGAGGACTGCTGCTTACTGCGGCTCTCCACTGTCAATCAAATATTTAGATCATATTTACTAAGAACAAGTGGGGGCCTTGGTTTTGTGGCTAGTCTAATGCATTTAGGTGAGAATGTCTGCTAGCATTGTTTTGCTTTATAGACATAGAAAAATAGGGCCTCATTCTTGGAACTTTCAGCGCGGTGCAAAGTGACTTTGCACTGCAAAAAAACTCTTTGCACCGTCCATTTAGGGCGGTGCAAAGAGTACTTTTGAAGTGCAAAATGACTTTGCTCTGCAAAAATGCACTTTGAAATGCTCAGTGGATCAGGGTGTTTGTTGGCAGTGCAAAGTGACTCCATTTTGCACCAAGCTAAAAGTTCCATGAATTAGGCCCTTGAGTGTTTAATTGAGCAATCATGTTCCACTGATGCACTTGACATGCCTTTCTGCACACCCAGTGATAAACTGGCCTATAGGGATCTCTGGAAAGTCCCCTGTAGGCCTCTGCACCCTGGGCCTCTGTTGTGTGGTATTTCCATATTTTCTCATAGGAAAGGGTTGGGCTTGCTGAAAATCTGTAATATGGGGCAACTTTGACATTGTTTTCCAGGGCCTCTTTTGGTTCCCAGCCCACCCCTGTGCACACCTCTGTGCGGTGATTCTCATGTGCAATATCTGAGAGCCTTCACGCGAACGGCACCCATTCATATTTACCAGCGGCAGGCCACAGGACTGAAACTAATGTGCGTAAAGCGCCTTGAATGCTTGATTGGTAATGATGCTTGTTACATGTGCATGCGTGTGTACATGCCAGGCCATGGCTGGCTAGAAAGGGCATGGCTAGCTTCCATTCTTGACTCCTGCCACCCTAGAGGTTTCTATTTCAGGTTTGGTGGTTGGTTGCTGAAAGGCTTTTTATGGCAGTGTGGATAATGTATCCCCTAGTGGTTAACCTAACTGCAGGCATAGCTGCGGCTCCTTCATATTTCCTAACAGCCTTTCCCGATGAATGTGCCTGCTAAATATGCCTTCCAGTTTGCTGTAATAGTAAGAGCACCAGCGGTGGCATAGACACATTTAATGATACAGGGTAACAGGCAGCATCCAAATCACCATGGGGTGCCAGTGAGTGACTTTAAAAGCAATGTGCTATTGCTTTAGGACCAATTCCCTAACAAACAATTGTGCCGATTGCAAGGTGGAGTTTGCCTCTTGCCACCCTGTGCCGGCACGTCAAACCTTGCAAGTGCCTGATTCACGAAAGTGATATCTACGTGACGTTGTCTGTAGAGGCAAAGGATGCAGAACAAGGCCTCTTCATGTAAACCTAAGCATTGAGCACAGTCAGGAGTGGACTGGGAACCAAATGTGACTCTGGAAATGTGTTTCAAAGAGGCCCTGTATTGCATGTAATTGTAGTGGGTTATTTATAGCACGCTTAATACCCAGAGGTTTCTAGGTGCGGACCCGGGGATCGAACCTGTGTTGCTGAGCGTTGTCTTGCTTCCAAGGAGATCGCATTGCCACTGAGCTATCCTCCTAATGTGTGAGTGAATGTAGCAAGCAAGACCAGTAGGTTTTGGAGGGTTCTCCCCCTAAGAAAATATCCAAACATTGTAATTATTAAAGGACATTTGTCCCTACATAAAGATTACAAATTAGTTAAACATGACACAAAGCTGACTTATAAGATTTAGAACACATGTAATAACATCCTGGAAGGTCTATAACACATTCTTTACTTCAAATAGATGTGGGGGAGGAGGAGAGATGGGGTAAGGAGTGGCTGGGGGAGAGAAGAAGAGGAGAGTAGAGTTGTGTATTCATCTTGGAAACCACAAATGATTTTGTGAAGTTTGGTGTAGTTTCGTCAAGGATGGAGGGCAAATATGTAGGTGGTCCCAAAAAATGTGAAATCCTCATAGACATAATGGGGGAAAAAATTGCTCACGGTTACAGCCCAAACCCACGGTTACAGCCCAAACCGTTGGAAGGATCTGCACCAAAACATGCGGGAGGAGTGGCGGCTTGGTCCCGAACGTGTGCTTTTGCAAATTTGGTGCAAATCCGTCCAGTCGTTTTTTTTTTTAAATGGCAAATAGTAGACTGAATAAAATTGTGATATCTGTATCCAGTCCATGGACTAATTTCATGGTTCAACCAAGGTGTACACAGACTTGGCTTAGGTGCTGTATAGCAATATGGCAATCCTCGCATTGAATGTTCAATATGGCTTCCTTCACTGATGCACATGGCCTTGAATTTCCCAAATATCTTGCTGGCTACAAAACACACAAAAACACATTACCTTGACAGTACTTGCCAATGTGATCAGAGCAAATTAACCCAATCTAGTTTTATGGATGAGAGACCAGATTTAACATTGGTAGTTGTGTGCGTGCCATAGCCTTCACTTTTTACATAACTTTTGACACTACTATGAACTCATTCTTGGGGCCAACTTTGCCTATGGATCTGCTTGCTGAGAACAGCGTTGCCATGGTAGCGATGCCTCATAAACCTGTACAGGGTCCATTTGAGGTGCAACAAACAAGGCGTTATCACATTTATTTCTCATAACCCATGATGTCCTTCTCTTGCTCGCAATTGACCAAGATCACCATAAATAACATAAGACGTCCTGCCTTCACATGCAGGCCTTTAACTTGTACCCAGAAGTGTGAGTTTCTCAATTTATTTTTGCTTGTTATAATGTCACGCAAACATCTTATATTCCATTGGACACTTATGCCCTGATTCATGGAATTATTTTCATGGTAAATAGGGACTCTGCGAGCCAAACTGCATACAAAATCCCGTGTGTCGATTCATGGAATCGACTGTTCAGCACTTTTTTTGGACTTTGCAGGGACTTTGCCAGGCTCATCACATCTCTGCAAGTGGCCGAGTTCCTTGCGCAAGTCACCACGCAAAATGTGGGCATAGCTTGAACAGAGGGCAGGGAAGGGGCGGAACTTGTAAAATGAGGAAGAACAAGGGATAATGTCCCCATTACGAAGGACAGCCCACAGGCAGTCCATCGGACGCCCACTATTGCGCAGAACGATACATATTCATGGATCTGACTGTGCAACCTTTCGGCAGGGAAATGGCAACGCAAAGCCCTTATTCCATCCGCCACCTGAAGACAGGCATACAGACACTTGTGCATAGGATTCACATCACAGAGTTAAGATCACGTGTCGGATTTAGGGGTCCATATATGCAGCTGGTGTTCCGATCTAACTTAGGGGTGCATGTACGTAGTGTTGTGGGGTGCAGAAATGGTTTGTGCGGGTACGCATACAGATTTTTGGAGTTTTACCTGAGTTATGAAAAATCATATGCATGTGTCGGGGTGCCAGTAACCCTTACAGGGGACCCCATGCAGGGTCCCCGAGATGCAGGCCTGCTTGCAGGGGACCCAACACACTGTTTTAAGGGTGCATCTATTTGTGCCCGGGGAGCACGCAAAGGTAGCTGTTTCTGGCCGTTTTTGCTTTGCATGAATACGCAGAACGCATTGACAAACTTTTGCACGCAGGCTCACGCAGAGTCGTTCTCTGTGTGGAGGCTTTGCGGGATCTCTGCGCACTATTCCATGAATTGGACCCTTAGCATGGTTTGGAACAGCACAGGTCATTTATTTTTTCAGCCACAAAACTTATAACACCCAACATTTTGTTATGCTGAGGATTTCAACATATCCTGGGGCCAGGTTACACAAATATTTTTGACCTCTGCTAAATATTTGGTGGGATTTGGGAGGGATTTTCAAGTTTGGAACTTTAAACACTACCATTATGTTTGTGTGCTTTTATTTTGCCGAGGTTGTGTTTTGCGCTGGCTTCTTTTTTTGTGTGGCTGCGAAAGTGCATTGGACTAAGTCTGAGCATCAGTCTTCTGTTCACCAATGTTCCTGATGCCTTTGGTCTGGTGATAACACTGTCATGGAGTCTGTGAATGTAGTGCATAGGGTTCAAACTTAATAGACTTGCTTGCAAAGAGGCCTGTGTCATGCACGGGCCTCTTTGCAAGCACCTACAGCCAGATTTGGATTATTATTTTAAATAGCAATTTAAAATTACAACTCCATTAATGATATAACAAATGACAGAGAATGTAGGTTCCAGAAACGATGCCAAAGCAAATTTGCACAAAATGAGAGTGTACAAAAGTAGCTTTAATACAATATTGAACAAACTATCACTAATGAAGCTAAATTGTACAGACAAAACATATTTTTGTGATCCGGCACGTTGATCTTTTTGAAATTCTTGAACACATTAGTTTACTGCGAAATCTAGCCTTTACTGATCTGACCTTTTTTAAGTACATCTCTTGGGAACTAAGGGCAGAATTCATGGAATTTTCTGCACGGTTCACAGTGACTTTGCACCGCTGCAAAGTTACTTTGAACCATGCTAAATATTCCATGATTCAGGCCCTACGTTTATGGCAAGTGATCCGCCCACGGTTCATTTGCAGAAACGCCATGGATGTTAGACTCCCTCGACTGTCAACATTGGAGCGTTTGAAGTGGTCGTATGTTTTTAACCCTCATGAAAAGGAGAGTAAATACCGCCGTAGAGAAGGGTCCCTGGGCTTGACATTCCAGGCATGGCTGCTCTGTTTGCGCTCACTCCCACCTTGTGCGCGCAGGAGGCATTCGCCAGCTGTCAGCATTCGATGACGGCTGTACTTTACCCAAAGCTGGCACAACAAACACCGCGGCCCTGGGAGGTTAGTGCCTAGTTTTCACTCACTGGCAGCATTTGCGCTGTCTCCCTGGTGGGTTCCCACATTTGATGGGTTTCCACAACAAAAGCTCAAATCTCAAGCCTGGTGCCCTGGGCCCAAGAATTCAAAGAAAGGCAACTTTCTTGAAGGGACATTACCGTTTCATGAACCTATGCGAGGATGACATGTTCGTAGATCGAAACAGCTGTTCTGTGCAGCTGCTTAAGAACACTGTATTATACCATTCCTGCAGGTTTAGGAAAAGGCAACTCTCCTTGCCCCTACCATTGGTATTCGCTTGTTTTAAACACGGCATCATTGAATAAATGGATAAACATGTTGTAAAAATCAGGAGCACTTTATCAGTTGGTCTAGACGGCAGAAAAAGATACCTGTTCAAATTTATATGTACACATCTTAAGGTACTTTGTACAATTAAACTGACAGTTAAACCCCTCACTAGTTAAACACTAAAATAAATAATCCTCAAGTCTCTAAATTGCTACTAACATTAACACAATTAAGAGGGGACGGCCCTCTGTTGATTGTAACAGTGCTATTCTGAGACTTGTGCAATAAACATACCTGTGAGGAATTTGACCATCCGCACGGCGGGTGTGCGCTCACCTGGGCTTTTTTGAAAGTTTTAATTAAATGGAATGATGGTGGATCAACCTCCGGAAAATGTGTGGGGCTAACCCGCACACATTTTCCTATGCTCACCGCACAACATACACATAGACCCGTGTACTTTGGGTGGGCACAGCCTACAGGCGCCAAACCCCCTGTCATATTTAGTTGAAATATGGCAGCCAAGAATACATCAATGCATCTCAAAAGGGGAGGGCAAACCCTTCCTCCTGACATGGCCAGCCTACTTGGCTCAATATGTAACCCTGTGCTGCATTATCACCCATGTAACTAATCCTGCATATCTAACCACATGTATGTGCAAATTTAGCCAATTCCTAGTAACCGTGCCACAATACCTCTGGGCTGTTTGTGCGCTTTTTAAATGCAAATAAATACATAAATGAACTAACAAAGGCTCCATGGATCCACCCTGTCATTTGTTAGCTGCTGGTGGCAGCTTCACATACTAATCACAGTTAATTCAAGCATGTCAACGGGAGGGCTGCCTGCAGGACTAACAAAAGATAGGATAACCCCAACAACCTTTGATATGCACTGTGTCAACCTGAAGCCAGCTCTCACCTCTCAGTATCAAGGGAAGTGACCTGTTATGTCCGGGACTATGTGTTTACATTAGCCAACCCTCACAGGCGGACCCCATTCAGAAGTTACGAGTATGTGGATTGATGGAGACAGAAAGTCTGTTCTTGCCACAGCTTCAAGGGGGACCTGACACTTTAATCAGGAACCACATAGAGCTCCATTAGCTAGAGAGACCCTTTGATCCACAACAGACTGGAAGATGGTTGGGACTTAGTATTACATGTTTTCACCCCTTTACCTTTTCTGTTGCAAAGCACTCTGTGTATGACCTCATGCATACAGGAGATTGTTGGTGGGGACACAGCATTGGGTAATTAAGGTAGACCTAGCCTACACCAATTGCTGTGGCCCATTTGTCTTTAAAAGAGGACTGTCCCTCTTTTTTGGGCAGATCATCTGAAGACTTTGCAAGAAGTAGCAAGAAGGACTCATTTGGGCCCTGGCTGAAGGTAGAGTCTGCCTTACAGCTTCCGCCAGTGAAGGAAGGCCAGGATTTCCAAAGAGGGAAGCACAATCCCTCCTCCAAACATCTCCAAGGCAACAGAAGGAAATACTGAATCCAGAGGACCCTTTAGCAACTACACAACTGGTACACAGCCAGCACACAGCGTGCCCTGTTAGGCTCTGGAAGCAAGACTCCTAGGTGGGAAGTGTCAGAGAGTCTTTGAACCAAGCCAAGGACAAGGCCTTTGCCTACAACACTCTCCTCAGCATTGGGCCATCCACATTAAAGGACAACACAAGTTCAGTGAATAAGCTAGTAGGAGTGCATCGGTAAGCATCAACCAATGTCCACCTTAAAGGACATTTTGGAGCTATTCGAGCGCCTCGAGCTGCAACCCACTGCAGCGCTGACTGTTGTCACTCCGCAGTCGCTACCGTCGCCCGAGACATCTCGACCAGTGCTTCAGACCTGCCAATTAGCACTGAGACAATGATTCCTGACCCAGTGACCCTGTGTGGGGCATCCTGCAGCTGTCTGTCCAGCCTTGCTCACCAAACTGCCTGTCCCCTGATAACCACAGCTGTCTCCCATCTTGAACTCTGTCACCAGACAGCAAACAGTCCTGAAACAGACTCGACCCTGTTGAGCACCAAGAACCTCTACAAGCACAAGGCACATTGAGGTTCTGTACCCCTGGTCCTTCCCCAATGGCTGCTACTGAAGTTGTATGACCATTTTCTCCCTTTGTGCTCAAACCAAGTATCCTTGAACAATTGTGATTAATTACTTTAAAGACTACCCTCTTGTCAGTATGCAGAGTGCATCTCTGTTCCTTATTGAAACTGTCTGTACTCTGCATTTCTTTACAGGGTGAGTTGTATTTTGTAGTGTGCTTGAACTGTCCGTTAAATAATAATAAAGTAGATATTTGTATACAACCTTGACTGGACAGTCCCTTTTATTATTGGATAATACATTTAATTTTGCTGTGTTGCAACTAACCAACGATCCGCCGGTCGATCCACATTACCTAAATTGGACAAGGAGTTTTATGATTTGCTTATGTTTCCAATCTGTTCAGATCCCTTCTGGTGCACTAAAGGTGTGGGACTGATTGATGGTTTAGAAACCGATATTCATACGTGGACTGGTACCACAGAAGTTGATTTGTCACACTACTTCTGTCTGCAATGTGCATAGCACTTAGATAACAGAAAGTAGTGCATATTCTAACTAAAAAAGTGAAGAAAGACTATTCGGTTAGTCAGGCAAATAACTTTATTGCAGCATAAACCATATAAATGTACAGCAATACATATCTTTAGAATTTAGAATAAGACACCAATAGCAAACTCAACCTTCAAAATTTAAAACATATAAAATATCATTCAGTTAAAAAAGAATCACCAAAACACTTGCTTCAAGCTGGCCTAGTACATCTCACTTAGAATATTCAAAGGTTAATAAAAAATAGCATTACGGCGAAGGAGATCTATATCTGCTCACATTGAATCTCCTAAGCCATGCTCTATGCAAAAATGTGGCTACAAAACCGATCACTGGTTCTCTTACAGTAAGCCGTTGCCACTCCCACTTGACGGACTTGACGGATACCAGACTGCCTAACCATCAGGGCTAGATATTTTGCTCTGGATTCTTTGTACCCTTCACAAAAATACATAAACTGGGTAATAGATTGTACAACGGCCCACATGCCAGACAGGCCGGAGTATTAGACCCATGCCAATTCTGCATATATGTTGCCAATTCAAAATACCAAAACGAAATTCTAAGTATAGCAAGTATGCAAGTCATGGAGTTATATCCAAATAGGCTTGGAAACCAAACTCATCTTTAGACATCAAATAAAACCAGCCTGTATTAAGTTGCCACATGCCGCCAACAAAGCTCGCCGAGATGAGTCGAGGATTGCACGCTTTATCGGTCCCTTTGCCCCACTGGCCATGGATTTGGATGTTCTCCAAAGTGGACCTACATTTCAATTTAAAAGCCATGTTTTCACATGTTTAATCCACTGAAGCGATCTTCAGCCTTCAAGACAAATGACATGCATAGGCTTGGCAAAGTCCATATTCTAACCCAAGTCAATATGGGTTTCAACCCAATAAGATCGTCTACCGGTTGCAGATCACATTCCATGTGCAGCAAAGCATTGGGGGTAGATAAAGGCAACAGAAAAAGTGAATGCAAGAATTTATTTTCTTCTATACTCAGTGTTTGGGTGCTAGCAAATCCCCAGAACTCGGCTCAATAGGAACAAGACATAAGTCCCTGACGTGGATACGTCTGAAGGGCCTGAGTGATAGCCCCACTACAGTGGCTATGGTGGATTATCCTAATGCCTCCACTATACTTTTCCAAAGTAACAGTGCCTTAGCCACATGTCTTGACCACAGGCCATTTTCTGAGTACCTAATGCCCGCATAATCGTACGTTGTTACCCGCTCAAGAGTTGCTCCATCCGCTTCAATGCTAAACTTCACTGACTTTGGCAGCCGATGCCTGAAAACCATGGTTTTGGATTTCCCCTTATTTAATTCCGGAGAAAGTTCCTTGCATTTGTCGGTAAAAATCTTCAATGTGTGTTTAAGACCCATGGGAGACGTGGCGAAGAAGAGTGCTGGGAATTGTATGATATGATATTATATGATAGGTTATTTATAATGCGCTTAATACCCAGAGGTTTCTAAGTGCGGACTCAGAGATCGAACCTGTGTTGCTCCGCATCGTCTTGCTTCCAAGGCGAGCATGTTGCTGCTGAGCTATCCTCCCAGGACGTATCCCGTATTACCCAGCTTTGGTGGACATTGGCTGTATGCCTCCAACCCTTTGATGACATCCTTTATATATAAGCAAAAGAGAAGAGGGGCCGGCATGCAGCCCTCTCTTACCCCTCTCTGCACATCGACGGACTCAGTGAGTGCTCCACCCAGACCCCAACATGCCAAAGCTTTAGAAAGACTACTGTCTGCTAGCTACAGTTTAAGGGTTGGGCAGGTGGCTGTTTTCCAGGTCTCTACTGCAGGTCAGGCTAAATGAAACAGTGCACTGCTCATCTTCAGCCTTGCCTCATGCATGGGTTTAAAGAAATAAGGCACGCTATGATATAAATGCTGGTCTTCTGAAGCCATAACTGACATGAGAGCATTGAAAGGTTGCCCCAAATGTAATAAGAGAGCCTCTCAAAAATGCACAGGTCAATTCCTGGCAAGTGGGTGTGGGGTTTGCTGGGTCAATCATTTCTCCAAATCTAAGCATCCGGGATTGAATTGCAAGCGAACAAGTAGCTCTGGTCTAAAACTGGCACTTGGATGTTCCTTTGACGTAGACATGCCATTTTTTCAACTTTGTCAAATTCTACGAGCACTTGCCGTCTTATAATCATATTTATAATTGTTCTTTTATAACGTGCTTAATACCGGAGACCAGTTCCTGTTTCACCTTGCACTCAGTATGCTAAGCTCCCGGGAGTTTTCAGTAGTGAGGGGGGAATTATGGAGGCCATGCTACATCTACCAATGATTTTTGTGGAAATTGTTTCCTACCCAGAACCCCGAAACAATATTCAGGGACCCTATGGGAATTTGTCTTCTATTACAGGATAGATCATATACATTTAATTAAGTCTCTCAAAAAAACAAAACTACAGCCTCAGAGATTTTGCTGATCTATAATTTCCACAAAAATAGATTGGTCCTGGCAATACCAGAAATCCGCATGTATGATGACAACGTCAAGTATCTGAGCGCAATTACGCAGGGCGCGAGCTTCTGATTTCATCTTGCGGCGCGGCCCCAAAGCCCAAGACAGTCTGAGATGTAAAAGCACGGAGGGAATGCGTGCCAGCAGTGTAAAGATCTGAGGCAGCGGCGCCTCACACGCACGGCCTCCTGGGAAAGGAGGGCGGTGATCAAGATCTCAGTCCCGGAGACAGCCACACTGTTGTCATTTTAGAACTACCTGGGAAGATCATTTGCGTTTTGTACTCAGTAGAATCAAACTGCCCTTTTGAAAATGCAGAGACTCATTTGTAAGGAGATCCCAGTTTAAGGAATGCAAATTAGTAGCCTGGCTATTTAAGATTACTTTTAAAAATGAAAAAGAAAATCCATTTACTAGCAGAAGGCAGGAAATAAACCTGTTTCAGAAAGATGCATAAGGTTTCAAGACCCTAGAATTAATCCCCTGACTCAGAAGCCAAGTGAAATGAAAGGGGACTTGATTTGCTGAGCTATTTAGTCGCTCCCTGTGCAGAAGGCCTTTTGTGACTACGCTTTCATGACAACTCTAGTTTCCGGCAACATCTCCATGTGAAAGCAAGAGTCGTACATAGACTCCAGAAGCTCCGAAGACAACAGAGCAGAATTCAGTTCATTGCTTTTGTGCTGCCTCGCGACTGAAGCCCTCCGGTGAATGGCATAGCCAGCTGTATTTCATTGCACTGCGGCGCGTGGCACTCAACCGCAGCACAATCGCTCTCCCGAGATGCACATTGTCATGAACCCTCAGACAATTCCAACCAGCTTGCAAACGGGTTTGGAAATGAAATGGTTCAATCAGACACATATGGCGAGCCATCTTGTCGGTAAACTTCATCAAGAGACATCCTCAGAATGCGGGCCCAATAAACAGATCTCCCGTCCCATTCCCTCCACCAAATAGACGTCGGGCGAACAAGCTGTGTTACTATGCATTGACTGGACATGAGATCAGGACTCACACTACCTTAGCGGGGTACATGATACGCTATACGAGGCATGCGTGGCGTCTGCGGTCCGATGCGGGCGCATGACTGGCGGGTGAGGTGACACCAGCGGAAAGGCGAATCCCAGAGAACTGCTGGAGACAGAATGCTGAAGCTCCAGCATTCGGGAAATCAATGGTGAGTCCATTCATAGCAGCTTTTATTCTATTAGTCAATGCTAGCAGATGAGAAGGAATTATTTACTCCACACCTCCCTTATTTTCATTTAAGCACTGGGGCTATCTGGATCTGAGGGCTTTCTTAATCATTTAAGAACGTCTAAGATGTGTCAGGCTGAACCCACCATCTGTTCCATTACATCTATTCAGGAGGGGGGGGGGCAATGGAGCCAGCAAATGGAGGAGACAGGCTCAGAACAATCTTTGCTAGCAGTACAATTAGTTCTACTTCCATTGATTCAGGAGCGTGTTCCACAATGGCAGTCAGACACTCGTCTTCGGTAGACTGCGCAGGCTACACCTGCACGGTGCTAGGAGAGTCACTTCAAATCCGCTTTTCCAAGGAAATGGAAATTGCAAAACGGATTGGAATGTGGAGCGCGTCCCGGCCGGTTGGAATGCGCGGAATGCCGTGGAGGACAGCTGACACATGGCCGGCTGTTTGAGAGGCAAACGCGGCAGGGCAGACGCAGACACACGCATGCGCACACACGCACGCACCAGCAGATATTGTGGCGCTTTCGCCTCCAGGAGCACGCAGCTGAGATCCTCAGGCCGAGGAAGCGCACAACAAGCCTCAGGGGCAGACACTGCAAGGTGGTGCCTACCCCAGGTGACGGTAATGGGTGGTCGCGCACCAGTGAGGGTGGACGCCTCCCTGCGGGGCATTATCTGCCTTGGGGCAGCACTAAAGACAGCCATAGCCAGGCAGAGTCAGCATACATGGAGATGCGGGGAGAGGCGCTGGTGGGGCAGGCCACCATTGGCGGCCCAGGCTCTAAAAGCAACATAGGCAACTGTTTGTGGTGTATAAAACATTTGCATACACTTCTATTTCATCATAACCAAAGAATTCCAGAACAAGGTGAGAATAGTCATGTAAAAAGACTGGCACACGCTCGAGTTTTAAAGCAAACTAAAAGCATGAGGCAACAACTATGATTTAATGCAACTTTGCACACGCGTGTACATGTAGGGGACCATACCGCGGGGCAGTATATCAGGTACCGGACATGGAAACTATTTATGCTTGCACACACTACAGTATTATAGCACTGGGAAGTGTGAGGAAACTGGCGTTGAGTGCTATATATAGAAACACTGGCATTGAACGCACACGCTCATATATGTTCCTCAGTAACTGCCTTGCCCTGTGTAATGGCAGCTCCTCCAGTGCCAAGGGCCCTCTCAAGTCTCGTGTCTCGAGGCGTCCTAAGCATATATGTTTCACTCACGATTTCTCAAAGTGTTCGATCCTAGAGTGATATCGCCACAAAATGACTCTCGACCTCTTGCATCTAGTGAGCACCGCTGCATTTAGCAATATTTTCAAGGTCACTCCCAGGGGTCTCTTAGAAGGCACTAGCCTGTCAATATTAGCATGGTATTGCAATTGAAGCTCCCAGTAAATATCAGTGCTCTTCACGCAGCTGCTCTTCCATTTTAGCGAAGCACAGTGGGCCTGATTCATGGAATTTTTAGTGCGGTGCAAAGTGACTTTGCACTGCCAACAACACCCTGATTCGCAGAGCGGTGCAGGGTGTATGTTTACCCTCTGCACCAGGGTTTAGGCCCATTTAACAGGTTGCAAAGAGTACTTTTCAGCGCAAAGTGACTTTGCATTGCAAAATTACACATTGCACCATTCTGTGAATCAGGGTGTTTGTTGGCATTGCAAAGGTACTTTTGCACTGGGCTGCAAATTCCATGAATCAGGCCCTGTGCCTTCCACGCTAGAGGATATGCATACACTGCATTTTGTTAATGCTTGCAGTTAGTAGCGGTAATACAGGCATGGAGCCCTCACTTTTTGGGCATAGAGAAAGGGTGCCTGCACCTCAGCCACCAATCGCCCATGCCACCAAACAAGGTGGAAACACGTGCCTGTCTTCGCTGCCGGTACTCTTCCTCCGAGTGGAATCAGCTAGCTTGTTGGTGTTAGATGGAATCCGTGGGCAGGCCCAGGATAATGCACAAAGGGACATTTCTCTTCTGGTATGGCACAGACAGCTACACACCCATGTGAGTGGGCACCATCCCAGAGAATAGGTTATTTGGCCTTGTTTGCTCTCACTAGCATTCAGGGGCACACACTTCTGGTTTTCTCAGGGGGGTGGAGGAGGGGGTGGGAGGGGTGCTAGCACCTAAAAAACAAAAAACAAAATAATCCCATTGAAAAGATTGGGATTCCCATGCAGATGGCCTTTCCCGGTACACATGTGGCCTTACCTGAGGGGGGGGGGGAGGGGGCGTTGGGCACCGTAGCACCCACGTACTCTGCGCCACTGCTGGCAAACGTTTGGAAAATGCATTGAAAACATGCATAATAGTAATAATGATAATAATATGCATCATGGGCAATGCTAACACTTTTGGCTTTTGTGTAGGCATGGGAAAGGCATCTGGCAGGCCCTACCTTAGTGGTATTAACTGGCCATCAATGGTAGCAGTTGCAGAATGGTGCATGTACCTTGGGATATAGTATCAGTGCCTGGCAAACACCTAATACGTATGCACAAGCAATTGATTGTTTTTAACAGGAGTTCACTGAAAGACATGCATAGATAGTGCTTATAACTCGAATGTCTAAAGGCAGACCTGGCTAAGAGAATTTCCCTACAGCAGTGGGGTGTTTACAGCTCCAATTAAGACATTACAGTTCGGAACACTGCTATGAAAAACGACTGGAAGGCACTTCTAACACAACAGTTTATTTATGTATGTATGTATTTATTTATTTATTTATTGCATTTATTACACGCCCAATCCCTTAGGGATCACGGCATAGTTACAGATACCTTTGACATTGAGCGTAGGTACATTCAATTTCATATTTACAGATAGCATGGAATATTAAGAATATTAATGTACATGGAATGAAACAATACAACAGTAGAAGTTATTTACATGATGAAGCCTCACCCATGGAATGTCCACTGGTAGCACATGGCTTGATAAAGCTAGCTCAAGAAATCCCAGGAGGATGTGTTTTGGGTGTGTTTGGGAGGGGAGGTGCAGGAAGTGGGTGGGATTCTCCATAGGGATTATCATGGCCAGTGGCAATCAATTGGTGGGTAAATACCCAAATAACACCTACAAGCTTTGTGTCCCTCCTCATATGCCATTTTCCCACAGCTGTCCTCTAATGCAATAGTTCCATCTTATAGTTGCCGATTTAGTGCCACACAAACTAGCCAAAACTAAAACTCACAATAAGACCATAGAAATTGAGTGTCATGGATTATTATACATTCATCACGTTAACATACCTCAACTAATGTAAATCAACTCACTCGTCATATTCAAATTAGATAGTTTACTCTTCATTGTTCTTGTGTATTTTTGACTGTATCTTGGATGTTTGTATAGTGCTGTGATGCACCTGTGCCATGTCCATGCCTAGTAACATATATTAATATTATTACTAAAATAAATTATAGTCCCTCCTCCCGAGCATCTCTAACCCACATTTTGAGATTCAAAAATGGCACTTTCATATGGCCACCTGAGCGGCTCAGTCACAACTTTCCATGTGTAAACAAAAGCTATAATTCTAGGTAAGGACACACAGGACCACCATTGAAATTGACGTGCAGGGATGGAAAATGTATTTATTTACTAAGGCTCAGACAATGATCTCAGTTGAGGAGTAGATGATAAGGTCCATGAACAGCTGTCAGTCCTCCTAAATTCAGTTTGTGACATAGACACTGGACAACAAAAGCAAAGCTAACGTTCATGTCATCCAGCGTCCATGCCTCCACCATGTGCGACAGGCTGCCTCCACCCAGGTGTGCTATGTCAGGCAAAAATGCAAATCCCCCTCATCGCTAGATAGAAATGCATGCAACATCCACACATGATGTGAAGGCCAATTAATGCGCCACAAGAAACTTGCATTCTGATCTCTTGCTTTCTTCCAGCTTCTCAAGACATGAAGGTGATGCAGTCAGAACAGCCAGTGATGCCGAGGCTGAGGAGATAAAGGACTGTTAGAAGGTTTCGCCAAATTATTGGTCAAGGAGAGCCTGATGCTAATCAGATTGTGGTTGACTCGAGCCAATCTGTCTCCATGATGAAAGCATCAAAGCATGAAGTGGTGGGTATGAAAAGGCCACGGAGAGAGCAAGACGAGTGCTACCGGCGGACATTCCATGGATGAGGCTTCATCAGGAAGACAGAGGCCACAGAACCATGCACACAGACTTGACATTACCCATCGATAGCCCATACATATGGTGTAGGGTTTACAGCACTAAGGAACCCTTTCATGCATTATAATTCAGGGCAGCCACTTTTTCCCAAATTGCCTACTGTATTTTATACGTGTGACCAATTAGTTTTCTATGCACGCCATGAAGTGTGGTATGCAGCCAAAGCCTCGGAGGGCGAGTGTGGAGAAATGAAGAGGGTGTCTGTGTTTGGGGGATCCAGAGGGATGGTTTCATGAGTCAATGTGCCACGGGGAGTCTTTGCGGGAGGCAAAGGTGAGGAATGAACAGTGGCGGGAGCCAAACGACAATAGGTCCAGAGAGCGGGTAGGCAGAGGAGAGGAGGCGATATGGTGATCCCTCACATATAGGACAGATGGGATAGCATGGATGGGAATCCAGAACAGGCGACAAGACGGGAGTTGGTTAGAGTCTCCCACAAGACATGAGAAGGTTGGGAGGGCAGTGTGGGCAAGTTCGGTGGCAAGAGGATGAGCGCAGTCAAGATTAAGGTTAGAAGGGATCACTATAGGGAGATTCAGAGGAAAAGGGACAGTGGGCATTGCAGGGAAAGTCCTACAACATCATGGAACCCTTTCCACACATGCTACTTCCTCACAAAGAGCTCCTGAATGTGCACGCCAGGAATGATCCGATTAAAAGGAAAAAACAAATACAAACTAGGCAGACTGGGTGTTTCACACGTCTCAAAAGGTGCATCTTATTTTACAAATAGGATGTTTGTTAAAATGTGTACAAATTAAAAGCTCAGGTGCCGTGGGTGCACAATGCATAGAAGGATCATGTCTGAGACCAGTGCAGTTCTTCTCGCTGGGACAACACAGCTGAGTACCATGTATGTTTCTATTCACCAAAATGTCCCTGTAATAAGCCAATGAAGACCCATCAGAGTAAAATACGGTGCCAGCAGTGGGTTATGGCGCCCTATAAATACATGGCACGTGTATCCTCTCAATGGAGTCGCCCAGTGTCTCCTTTGTCCTGGTGCAGGGCCCTACGAAACGTTCAGGCCATATTTGTGAATACGGAGTCCAGCACATTAGAAACAATAGGTCATCTAAAATAGTGCCTCCTCTGTCATTATGCAACAAATTGTGTGGCAATGAGTATCGTAACAATGCTCATGAATGCAAAGGGACAGCCCAATGAGCTTTGCTTTCTCTAGCTCTCCAGGGCTGCAAGCAGCCCCCACGCCCTCTCGAGACTCTGGGTTTCCAGCTAAAGGTATGGCTCAAACAGCCTTACCCAGGGCTCCTCCCTCATGGGAACTCTACAAGGGTCCTCTCGCTCCAATAGGCCCTCCACTCCAGCACTGAAAGCCTAAATCCCTCAGAATAAGTAGCAACATGTTTGAGAGAGAGAGACTGAGAATCCACCAGGGGACCCAACACCATTGGAGAGGTTCCAGCTCTTCTCAGGAAACACTAATGGCCATGGGATAGAATGAATGGGTCCCTCGCCCATAATCAGAAATCCCTGTCCACAGATCATTCCCACACGCTTTTCAAATAGATGCATGCAAACTATCCTGTACAACAGGATTCTGCACGTCAAATTACCTCCCAAGGACGCCGCATCTTGTGTTCTAAGTGCTCTTCTGCGGTGATCTCCTTAACAGGCTCTCGACACCCTTGACCCAAATGTTCCATTGGAGTTACTTGTGCAAAGCTGTAGACCTGTCCCAGTGGGCAGTATAGTTACGCTTCATGCTCGAGAGGGTGGGGTAGACCTCAGCTCCGGAACTGAGAAACCATGCATGTGCACATTGTGAATGTGGTGTAAATAGGCCCGCCAAAAAGCATCCAAGTACCGAGGGACCTCGTTGATCTGTCATACTTTGATCTTCTGTGAAAACGCTCTGTTTTTTGAGACATTGCTGAACTAATGGGGAACCTTCCATGAAGGCAACCCACACCTGCAGAAAGAAACGTGACTCTGGGGCAGCCATGGAAATGCAGAATGCTAACACAGACCAAAAGACGGGAATAAATAAACGTGCCCACTTCCCATTATTATCACTATTAGTATTATTATTATTATTATTATTATTGCATGTATTGAGTGTGGACCTAGCTTCGAGAAGCAACAGAGGACTTTACAGAGATATACAACAACCGTATAATCAATTCAGCAATTACACAAAGGCACAAACAGGGGTGTGCAGCTATACCGCTACAACTTACACTTCTCAGGGCAGGAGCATTCTCATAATACATGCACAACCACTCAGTGCAGTAACATCCCTTAAAGAACCACAAGCTCTTCAGTTACCCTGCCAGGACACATTCACATACAACGTCTTGTGTAAAAAGTGTGGATCTGTTGGTAAAAGGGGGTAACTGCGGTGCAGGGAGGGAGGGAGGCATACCAGGAGGGAGTTGAAGGGAAGTGACCTCAATTCAGAACTTTCACGTTAGGTAGATTACAAATTGAATCCCACTCTCACTTTAACCTTACAAATGTACATGGACTCATCTTCCTATAACCCTGACCCCCTCCCGGCATTCCTTTTTCTTACACAGTCACTTCGGACACGGATGCATAAACTGCATAAGCTCTGGCAGTCTCGCGATGGACCCTGTTTGGGTGCAGTTGGACATGCTACAAACTAAATTGGACTGTGTGAGTACATCTCAAGCCAATCACGCAATCAATTGCACTCCTCCTGGGTCCCCCTACCTGAAAGTGCCAGGTCTGCCAGCTGGAACACAGACCTCCTGCAGTCCTAAACCATTCATTGTCTACACTTCTCAAAGTAGAAAAGATGATCCCGCACAAAACCCAACTTTAAACACAGACACCCACACTCCCGGTCACTGTCGTTCCTTACGTATCTTCTACAGTGTGATTTCCACGCCCTCGTCTTCTCAGCACAGACAACAGTCTGGAAACCTAGATGTGTGCGCAATATGCAATGTCCACTCGGACAAGCCTCATCACTGGTCGGCCACTACTGTGACAGTGGGTGAGGTAAAAACATCTCTTATATTACGTAAAATACGAGACTCTGAGTCCATGAGACGTACATGTTATTAGACCATTTAATTTTATGAGACAATGCTTGCTAGTATGAAACCATGTGCTTAGATGAGTCGTGTTTGACCAAGTGACATAATCTCGCTATCACGTGGCCTTACGATTTGGTGGACCTCATTACGAGTATGGTGGCAGCAGTATAAACTTTCACTATTTTAAACACCACCTCTTTTTAAAATACCACCTAACTATGAGCTGGAATCGTGTGAGATATTAACGGCATAGTGTAGCAAATGGGGTTAGTATTTGCTCCACGCAGTTCTTTCCCTGTAGGCCACACCACTCATATCTTGTGGGATAGCTAACTATAAAGTAACTTGTATTTTCAAAATAGAAGGTATTTAAAATACCTCATTGGTACCGCTGCCATCGCCCATACTCATAATGAAACTCCATGAGTCTGTGTGGTTCTATGCGGTCTTACGGTTCAATCAGGCGTTGACGTCCCTAAAGTCCTGTCCTTGCTAACCTGCATTGCTGTTCGGGAAGACTAGAATGTAGGATATTACATACAGAAATAGGCCCAAAGTGACTAACATGCATGTGTCCTGTCCTTTCTTCTCTGGCAGATAATCTGCTGCCATTCGCCAACCCTTTAGGGTTCACCGCACTGTATGACAGATTTTAATGAGAAATGTCGCTGCATGCCCCTTCCCTCACGTTGCTTGCAGGTGGTTGTACAAAGGTTGTTTATTATAAAAGCACACATTATTGTTCCAATTCTGCATAACCACATGGAGTGGAAACTGACGTCCTCTCCCTCTTTGACCCCCCTGCGCCCCCACCCTCAAACACAAAACGCTATAATCCTGAACCTCAATAAGAGGCTGTCCAGAAACAATAACGTAAGACACTCCCTCCGTCAGCGGGCAGTTTTCAGAAGACAGACGCACGCACGCCTTCAGATGTCACGTGGTTCGTCTCCGCAACGGGCGCTGCTTCCCCCATCCCCTGACAAGCAGAGGCTTCAGTCACATCCTCCAGCCTGAGACTTCTCCACTAAGTACTCTTCATTATGAATGTGGTATTAAACTGAACACAGAGCTAACACAATTAAACCATGGCTAAATGAACTTGAATGAAATCCATTTGAAATAATAGGCCTGAAATTGCACGGAAGAGTATTTTTCAAGAAATTCATACATTTTCACGATGATTAGTACAACTTCCAGGGGCATGTTTAATCGGCACGTATAATATTAATACAGCACATAATCTATTTTGAGTTGTTGATGGGTTAAGGCTGCAATCTCATTAGAAACATCATGGCGGCATTGCCAAGAGTAGTTTGAACTTGCCTAGTAGGCGGAACAGCATCACTTTATATAGTTTTCCCTAATGTCGCCGGCAGCTTTTAAATAGAATATAATGCTGGCTGTGAGAGAGTGCAAGTCCGGAGCTGAAAGAAGCCAGGGGGCCGGAACCGGTTCACATGCCACATGCCCGGAAACACAGAGACCTCGTGGCGAGCAGACAACATTCAGTATTTGCCACGAAAAGACCTTCGTTTCTAGGCACTCAGGTGTCAGAGGACACATCCCAATGGGGACCACTGTGGGGGCAAGGGAGGATGCGTGCTTCATTGGCACATGCTCCAGCCTACACATGGTACCCCCCCTTTACTTTGCCACATGCACATACTTTGCCTTGCATCCACTTCGACAGACATGTACCTTGCCATGCCTTTACTTTGCTTGCATCCTCACAATGTGAAGATGGTAATGGGTGTAGTATGGGGTAGGGTATGGTTAGGTTAGGGATCAAGGGTTAGCAGAGGAAATAATATGGCATAGCAAACAAGGGAGGGCAGGGAGTCTCCACCTGCAATGACAAAGTACATGTCTGGCGAGGTGAATGCAGACAAATAAATGTCCGGCGAATTAAATGTGGCAAAGTAAGGGCTGGCGATGTGAATGGTGGCAATGTAAAGGCATACATCCCCTACTAACATGCCAGTCTGTGGCAAAGGGCCATGTTTCTCCTATAATGAGCTGCTTTCAACGGGTCGCTGCCCCTATTCACAAAGTGCCCTAGTAAATCTCAGATCACAGGTGCGCTCGCTCCTCTTGCTGAATTTCAACTGCTGGCTGCATCGACTATCCAGCCAGGAAGTGGAATCATCGACTAGTCAGCCAGGAAGTGGAACCGTCAACTAGCCAGCCAGGAAGTGGAAGCATCAACATGCCAGCCAGGAAGGGGAACTGTTGACTAGCCAGCCCGGAAGTGGAATCATCGAGTAGCCAGCCAGGAAGTGGAATCATCGATTAGTCAGCCAGGAAGTGGAATCATCGAGTAGCCAGCCAAGAAGTGGAATCATCGATTAGTCAGCCAGGAAGTGGAACCGTCAACTAGCCAGCCAGGAAGTGGAAGCATCAACATGCCAGCCAGGAAGGGGAACTGTTGACTAGCCAGCCAGGAAGTGGAATCATCGACTAGCCAGCCAGGAAGTGGAACCGTCGACTAGCCAGTCAGGAAGTGGAATCATCGACTAGCCAGCCAAGAAGTGGAATCATCGATTAGTCAGCCAGGAAGTGGAACCGTCAACTAGCCAGCCAGGAAGTGGAAGCATCAACATGCCAGCCAGGAAGGGGAACTGTTGACTAGCCAGCCAGGAAGTGGAATCATCGACTAGCCAGCCAGGAAGTGGAACCGTCGACTAGCCAGCCAAGAAGTGGAATCATCGATTAGTCAGCCAGGAAGTGGAACCGTCAACTAGCCAGCCAGGAAGTGGAAGCATCAACATGCCAGCCAGGAAGGGGAACTATTGACTAGCCAGCCAGGAAGTGGAATCATCGACTAGCCAGCCAGGAAGTGGAACCGTCGACTAGCCAGTCAGGAAGTGCAGTCGTCGACTAGCCAGCCAGGAATTGGAAACGTCAACATGCCAGCCACGAAGTGGAACCGTCGACTATCCAGCCAGGAGGTGAAACCATCGACTAGCCAGCCAGGAAGTGGAACCGTCAACATGCCAGACAGGAAGTGGAACCGTAGACTAGCCAGCCAGGAAGTGGAATTGTCGACTAGCCAACAAGGAAGTGGACTTGTAGTTACAACGTCATTAAAACGTACCACGTTTTTTGGCCTCCTCTTTCATAGATCCAAAAATGAATACTAGCTTAAATCATATTCGTGTTTAAAACACCCCAATGCACCCTAATCCAGGAAATCCAGTGTGCCCCGGATCTATGCATATGAATGAGGCTGGCATAACAATAATGTTGTCAATGCGATACGGCCCCTAATGATATTGTTTATAGTATGTAATAGTGATAGCGTTCATGTGATGTCAATGTAACATGGTTTGATGCCATGCAGTGTGGTATTGGCCTATGCAATATTTCGGGGCTGCATCCCTTAAAACTTGTATACGTTTATACACTACATATACGTGTATAATGGGAGTTGAATTAAACTGTTATGGAGATATGTGGCAAAAAATGGGTATTGAAATTACCGAAATTGAATCAAAAAGGCCTCTTCAAAGGACGTCCTTATTAAGAAGTATGTGTGCCTATGACACATCACTGTGCCATATGTTTGTGCTAGCCTACCGGACAATACCAACAGGAAAACAGAGTGCCAGGTGCCATAAAAAGAAATGGGCATGAAGGGCTCCTTTTAAAATGCAGCCTGCATTAATCAAACAATAAATAAACGAATGAAGACAAGTAGCTTGGCAGTAAAAGCTGTTCATTGCGTCAGGGAACACTTCCAGTGCGTACTTATTCTACCCTGTAAAATTGATGAATACCAGAGGGGAAACTTGCTCCATTTTCAGAAGTAATGGATTTGTTTTACAAATTATAAAGCATCATTTTTACGACTAAGTAAATGTTGTTTTAATATGTTCCATTTACAGCAGCTTAGTGGGAACTACGTTCTGAAGAAACGGGGTTCTGTGCTGGGGCGGTTCTACCTATTGGACGGCTTCCTATGGTTCCACCCACAGCGGGCTAAGCTATTGGGCCACAAGCGGAGAATCTGGCTACCTTTCCAGTGAGCCTGTGATATATCACTTTCCCTACAGGGCCTTGCACCGGAGCAGAGGCCCTGGTTCTCAGCATGGGTATGGAACTGGCGTAGAGATCATTCGCCCAGAGACGTTGCTAAGGGGGGGCTGAGAGGGCTATAGCCCCGGGACCTTTGGTTGTAGCCCGAGATAGAAGCTCAGGGGCTTCATCCAAAACGCTAGCTAGCCCCGAGTCCTGATTGTCCTGACATTAGTGTAGCCCCGGATCTTTGCCAGATCTAGCAACAGCCCTACGATTTGACTGTGCTTGTACAACAAAGCATGGGCCAACCCCTACCCCCACTGGATGCACCCGTGAGAAACACGTGCTGCATAAGAGTGACCTCACACCGAGGGCAGCTAACAATGTTAACCACAGAGAGGCAAAATTGAATTCCACCTCCAGGAAGAAAGCCAAGATCTCAAGCCAGAATTATACCGCAATCGCTGGCCCCCTCTTACGGTGTCCTCCGAGACGCTTTGCTCGCAGTGATTCAGTAATTGGTGCCGCGGAATCCCACATGGTGCGGATCCCAGAAGGGCCCACATGTGTGCATGACTTCACTCCAGAAGAATGGCTCAGAAGCTGGTGTGTAGAGCTCTCTCTGCTATTAATATGCACCACAGTCAGACGAGAAATGTTTGCTTTATCTCTGAACAGGCCTGCCAAGATTCATTAAGAGCGATTGGCGATTATTCAAATAAACACTGTCAAAACATTTGTAAAGCATATGCACGAAAGAGAAAGATAGCTCTCTCATTGTATAATTGGGCGCTGAATGACATAGTTTTTAGAAGGTGCGATGCAATCGTGGAGCACAGACTAAGATGTATGTTATGTTATGTTATGTTAACCAGTATTTATATATCACCGGTCAACACTGTAGTGGTTTTATGGCACCATATCTTGTCCGTGAAGTGGTGGTTTGTGACCCTGCCAGGGTGTTGCCAGACCTTAGTCTGTGGATAGTGAAGACGAGAGTAGGAGGAGGGGGCAGTCAAGGGGATTAGCCGACAGACCAACAAATACAATAGGGAGCATTGGGATGAAGGGGACGAAATATGGCTGAATAACAAGTGAGTGGGTACCTGAACTGTGATTGTTGGTCAGCACGAGAGATACCTTCATGAATAGCGCTACAAACCCTCAGGTATCTGAGCGCTGCTTATTTCCCACAGTGTGTGGTGCTCATTTATCGACCTCGGAAGGATGAAAGGCTGAGTTTGGCCTTGCCGGGATTCGAACTTGCGTCAGCAAGCTCTGCACAGTGTCAAAGCGAGCGCTCTACTCGCTGTGCTATCTGACCAGCAAGTCAAAGCCTGGCATGTAATGCACAACTGAAATCCTTATTTATTTTTTTGTCTAAAAATTATTTTATTCTGAACAATGCACCACTCATATCACGCCCCTCTCCTGGAACCCCCCTCACCCCAGTCACACTGAACCAGGAATCAGGCTGGTTTGCAAAGTTAAAATATTTATTTATGTATTTACAATTTAATCACACTATGTTTAATGGGTACACAGTAATCACCAATGGGGTGATGTAGCACTGAATAATCTCTTTAATACACAAGGAGTAATAGTGAGCAAAACAATTCAGCACAGAAATAATATTTTGCGTGTGTGTTCAGATCAAATAGCACTGTGGTTACTAGTTCCCCCTGCACACCCCTCAACCCCCCAATAGGCAATGTAAAGAAATAGGAGGAGAGACAGGAGGTATTCAGGAATGGCAGAATTCAAACAGAATATCAATCCCAATTTCCCCCAACAATACAAGAGAAAAACGGAATTGATTGGCAAGCTGTCAGAATGGTTTTAAAGTTATCTTAGAATGGAAGGTGCAAAACACTAACTATGGTCTAAATTGCTGAAATTGTGATACATTCTTATGGGAGCCACATTGGATAGTTGCACACAAACACTAGCAATGATTTAATACCAAGAAACAATTTGAAATCTTAAAATCAAGGTCGGGAGCAATCAAAAGCTGTTTTACACGTGTCAGAATTTCCCTCAACGAAAATGTGCAGCAAACTTTTCACTGCACGATACTCGTGATAACGGGAGGATCACAAGGAAGCTGTGGATGTTACCTACAAGCAGAAGTTGAAATTGTGTTTCTAGCACAGAAACTGAGGAAGTTATGGATGTTTTAGTGGAGGTCACGTTTTCGCGATAGGCGCAAGAATGGAAAACAGGAATGCACTTTTAAAATGACAAAAGGATTCTTATACTAGAGGATAACTATGAATACAACAAATACCACACAAGAACACAGCCACTTGATCAGGGCGACTGCCTGCAGTTGTCCCGCCTTCTTCAGATAAGAAAAGATCAGCGCAGAGATAGTTTTAACAATACTAGCACAGGAGGAAGATAGGAGGGATTGGATGGAGAGTTCAGACAATTAAAAAATACTCCTAACAATATCAGGTTTTGAAGACAAGAGAGGATGGGTTTGAGATAGGGATTAACTAAGCAAGGTACATAGGCTAGTGACACAGTTTTATCTATAGATACTCACTAGATATGATTTTAAACAGAACTGTCAGGATTCTTGTCCATCAAGATCCTGGTCAGGGAAGGAAACCTGGTTCTGGGACTGACAGCTGGGCACATCGGATGGGACTGAGTCTGCAATCAGCAAGGTGCTCTGGTCACAGCATGGCACAGGACTGGATCCGATCTGCAAGTCACTCTGGTCACAGCACGGCACAGATCTGCCCTTTTTGGTTCTGATGATAATTTGAGTTTAGCAGGCAAGCAGTACAGCACAGCCTGGCTGTATTTTGATGCTCCCCTTAGGTGGTGGGATTCTGGTTCTGGAATATAAAGCCTAGCTGAAAATGGTTCAGCTATGCAATGGGCCTTTCTGCTTTGCCAAATTTCTGGAGTCTGGAGCAAGGAAGATGTAAAGTTCTGCAGCAGGGTGCTCCACCAGCATTCAGAAAATGGGTGAATCTGTCTGTGTTTATCTGCCTTCTGCTGTCTCTATTTATGCTATGATAAAGGGTGGGTGTGTGTTGGTTTATCCTAAGCTTGCCCCTTTGACGGGGATTGGTCAAGGTCTCCTCTCTGCCTTGATAGGAGGAGAAAAACAGTTTTTCACCTTTATGGTGCGGGTTTATAAGGCTTACAGTCCACCCCTAGCCTCTTGAACACAAAATCTACTTTTGACACAATACATATTTAAACGTGAGCAACCGCTATAATTATCACATATAAAGATTACATAATTTGTGTAGCAGCTACTCCACAAAACCCTGTTGCCGTGGGATCTTGTGCCTGCTTTTCACCGAATTTTGCCCTTTTCATCGGGAACATAATGTCCAATATATCAGCAAATTTCTACAAGTGTGCACGTATAACATGGGCATAAGTGTATAAAGTTTCACACTTCTAGCAGAAATACATTTGGTGTCAAATCACATTTTCTGCCGTTTCCTTCCAGGACATGTCACACGATCTTTCCGCCTCTTGAAATGTGCAACCAAAATTTAGGTTTACAATTCTGTTGCTTTTGTATTTTTGACAATTTTAAGTGGCAAGTTATATGTATTTAAACAAAAGGTGATTTGTGAATGTCCAGCCACAGATGGCTGTTTGGCTCCGTCTCTTTTTGTCTCCGTTCAGTACAGAAACATCTCCTCCCTGTTCTCTTGGCAGAGACCATTTTATGATTGTCTTCTCACTTTGCATTTCCTGCTTTGCAGTTTGTCATTGTTTCCTTCCCCACTGCACACCAGGTTCTTCCCACACCCTATAATTATCACTTAGGTGTGATTTCCTGCTGTAGAGGAAGAAGGCCTCTATGAGGTAACCTGTTATTCCAGTTTGGTTGGCTTTAGCCAGGCTTAAATTTAAATGTTAATTCTGTTGCATTTTTCCTTAGCTTAAACCAAACTTGTGATTTCAAAATAGCAGCTAGAATACTCATTCTAATTTTTAAACCATGGGATTAAACAATTACAACATAGGTTACTCTCAGTAACAAGCCACTTAGATTGCAAACATTTGATTTCAGTTTATACATTTTAAAATTTTACTCAGGCAGCTTCCTGACAGCTGTCATTCAGGCGGCCGAGGGTACTGCACCCAGATTTTGACAGATCCACAGACCGGCTAAATTTGCTGTGGAAATCCCTTGGCGCTTTCAGCTTTTCAGGACATTGTAAGTTCACAATTATTTCTTGAACTCAGTGAATTGTAGCACCGAGTAAGAATGTTGGATGTTTGCAGGTGTTTTGTACCGGCATTCTAGAGTTTCAGAAACAAAGAAAAAGTGATTTAAAGCAAGATTTGGGGTTTCCTTTAGCAAAGCACTGCTTAACCTTCTGCGCTCCATTTTCACATGTTGAAGTCGGTGGATCAGTGGGAGAAAATCTCTCAAGGATACATTCAAAATATTGTAGCATTGCAAAGCAGACATTAGACTGCAGATCCCACTGACAAGGTGTTAAAAACTCCCCATGTAGAGCTCTGCTGTGAGAATTGCAATAATCAGTGATGGTGTTGCATTGCTTAGATAGCCTGTCTAGCATGTGCAAAATAGAGTCCGAGGGGGGGTTTCGATTGTGTGGTTGCAACTTGTGTCACACTTGCAGTTGGCGTACTTGATTTTTGTGATTGTAAGTCCAGCAGAAATTGGCACTCATCTTCTTGGCCACAGCAAAAATGTCTTTGGCAGACTGACAATTGGTGATAAAGCATATGGTCAGGTAGTGAAGAACATGCACAAAGCATCAGACACACACATTGTCTTGTCAACTTGTAAGGCAGCAAGTAATGCCACAAATCCCAAATGAAAACTAGGAGGCCTTGGCCACTGTGCTTCCTCCTCTTCCAACTTCTCCCAAATGTTAACACCCATTATTATTATTATTATAATTGTTTCTTTATAACGTGCTTAATACCAAAGAGGTTTCTAAGCGTGGACTTGAGATTCCGACCTGTGTTACTCTGTGTCGTCTTGCTTCCAAGACAAACGTGTTGCCACTGAGCTATACTGGCCATGTGGCTTCTGCCCTGAAACTCTTGCTGCTGCCCCATGGAATTATTCCAGCACCTCTCATGCCTACTGGAGGAAGGAATGGCCACACAATGTATTGTGTTGGTCATGTAGTGAATGCTCTGACCACTGCTCCACATGTTCATGGTGAAGCTGGATGTTTGCCCTACAGACTGCTGCAGTGCCCACAATACTGTAGCAATAACCTCTTTGTAGAAGTCCAGAACCACTTTGCAAGACAAAAACTGTCAGCTGGGAATATCCCAACAGTGATCAACTTCTCCAATAACACACTGCAATCCAGCATTTTCCACAAATGAGTTGGACAAGAGAGCTAATACCACCATTACAGCCAGGTTGCATCGAGCAGACGGTACCTGTCATGGGACTTGTGATAATTCTGGCTAGGCTCAAACGTTTCCATAAAACTGCCCTGATGCAACTGGGGATCACTGCAATGACCTGCTGGTGGGGCAGGGGGTAGAACTTGGTGTGCTACTCTTGGTGTCAAGCATTAGTGCAGAAGACCTATTTTCAGGGATAATTGCATGGACAGTGGACGTATGCTACTTCTCTGATGGTACAGGTTGCTATGCACTGCAGATCTTTTCATTTCTTCCCATTTATGTGCATGGTGCTATTTAATACGGCACCGCCTTCCTTCATCACACTGTTTTCCAGTAGAATGTGCATGTGGACATAGGCTGGATTGATGGGGTAGGATAGTATGATAGTGCTGGCGGTGGTAATGCTGCTGGAGTTCTGGATGCCAAGTACTGATGTGAAGTGCTTTCTGATTTGCAACGCAAGGTCTGTTTTGCAAAGAGGCGATATACAGGTGAGGGGCAAAGTTCAATTAATACTACAGCCTTCGCATCTCTGGTGGTGTCATTATCCTCTTCCTCCTCATTATCACTGCCTTCCGACAGCCATGTTTGTTACCGCCCAACCTCTGATGAAGCCTAATCTTTGACTTGATCACTGCCATCCATCTCATCATCGTTATTGATTGATTGATTGATTGATATTTTATTTCTATTGCGCTCGTACACAAGTGTTTCAGAGCGCGACAAGGCAGGGGAGGGGAGCAGGGGAGAACAAACCAGCGATCTTACTAGGCCCAGTGACATTGAGAATGCGCAAGTGCATGGGAGAGGGGGGAGGGGGAAGTGCATGGAAGGGAGGAGAAGTGGAAAGTGCAAAGCAGAGTAGAAACAGATAAATGACAATAAATAAATAATAAAGGCAACAAACAGTGGTAATGCAGCCAGCAATTTGCAAGTGCGTGGTTTAAGGCAGCAGACAGGGTAGCTCTGATAAGTGCAGGAAGAAAAGGGGGGGCTGTATGGGTACAGATACAGACCCCAGTGCAAGAGGTGGCCCGGAGGCAGTGCAGGAGGGTGGCAGGGTGAGCAGGTACCTGGGCCCAAAGGACAGAGGGTGGCCAGGTGCATGGTGCCAAGAGAGAACAGATCAGCAGGGGAGAGGGGGAGCGAAGGCAGTAGAAAAGAGGAAGGTCTTGAGGTGCTTCCAGAACCGGAGATGGTTCTCCTCAGGTTTTAGAGTGGCAGGGAGGCTGTTCCAGAGGCGAGGCCCCAGCAGACGACAGAGATCTACCCCCAGCTCTTTTCGTTGAAAAAACGACTGACCCTGAGGGAGTTGGAGGTAGACGAGTGAAGAGCTCGAGAGGGGAGGTATTTGCGGAGGGAAAGCTGAAGGTATTTTGGACCCAAGCCCCAGAAAGCCTTGCGGACAATGCAGAGGGTTTTGAATTTAATCCTTGGATCCACTGGGAGCCAGTGGAGAGATTTCAGAGCTGGATATATACGATCCCAGGGCTTGAGGCCAAGGATAAGTCTCGCAGTCCTGTTCTGGATTAGTTGCAGAGGGCAGAGAGTAGAGGCAGGTAGATTTAGAAAGAGGCTGTTACAATAGTCCAGGCTAGAGAGAACCAGAGCTTGGGATACCATGAGCTTCTGGGGGAGCTTCTTGGTTTAACCCTTTACTCTTTATCTCCACCCAACAACATCCTCAACTTTGCAACAGGCACACTTTTCAAACAATCCAGTTCCTGCCCTACCTCTAACTACTGTTAACACGCTGAATGGCTCTCCATACAAAACCATGGTCTCTTTAAATTCCTCCTCCTCTATAAATCCATCCACTGTTTTGTGCAACGATACCTGGCTCAATGCATCTCTCTCTTACTCGCCTTCTCAAATGCACCTCTCCTTCTCGTTTCACAACCTTTCAGTCGCCTGTGGCTCCTTCCACTTTGCCTTGTTTTTCCTGATTACCCCACCCATCTGGAACGCTCTCCCATGGCCACAAAAGCCCTCTCTTCAGTGTAACTCTTCAAAATGATGCCGAAACTTCACCTGCTACTTGAAGCCCCGGCCCTCTTATCCAAACAAACTGCCCAACCCACTTAACCTGCATTTTTCCCTCAGGACAACTCTATTTAATGTGTTAATATGTATATATTGCCGTAGGCTCTCAATGTTAAACATATTGTCATGTTTATCCACTCCCTGTCATATGCTCCGTACTCTGACCCAGCATTTGCCAACCAATCCAGTACTGTTATGTGAAAGCACCTCACGCTTGGACTGCTTCTTTTCTCTGTTATTGACTACTTTCAGGGCTCACAATATCTACTAGCCCACTCACATTGCCACAAATATTTTATGAAGTGCGAGTACCATTTGCATGGTACTTGACCTTGCTGGCGTGTTTGGGGATGTTTTGAAACTTGTATTGACACTATGGGAATGTCAAATAAAAGTTTCACTTTTCATGGCTGACCTTTGGGTGGCACCATTGCACCAAATAAGAAGTGTGCTTATGGTGACATGCATCATTTTACAGAAGGCACTGCTAAATAGTTTGTGAACCGTCACCATGGGGCAAGCACATTTCCTTTAAACGAGTATGTAAATGAAGGGTCTCAGCAAGCCAAGAGGATTTTTAAGGATTTGTGAGACCAGACTTTGCAAGTCATTTCTGTTCGAAATGGCACCCTGCTCCTTGATAAAATACAAAATAGAAATGCAAATATAAAATATTTTGCTAAGGCTTAAAAATATCACATTTCACGCTGAGCAACATTTTTTGGCAGATGTTCGGATCACTGTATTTCAAAGATTGTAAGCAGAAACGAGTGGATACCTATAACTAGTAGGTGTTTCAATACACCAGGTAGCTTTTTTCTACAATGGGAGTTTGTAAGGACGCATTGTTCCTAAACTTCAACACATTAGGTCATTATTACACAGCAACCAGCAACTAGCTCGCAATGCACAGAAGGATTTCATAACCTACGAAATGTGTTTCCAGTGATTCGCCGCCATTTTGGGCCCTATGTTTCAGTACGGTGCGCCTCCAGTGCTAGAGAGATTGCATACTCAGCAGTGATCAGCCAATGACAGGCGCATGGCAATGACGGAACCCTTCAAGCTCTCAGGGGAGGGGGCGCTCACAATCCGCTTCCCAGTGATTTATAAAAGAAAAAGCGCACGTGCTGACCCAGTGAACGGGGATGAGTGAGATATAAGAGCTGCCAGTAGAAAAGATAATTAAATCCTGTGTTAAAAATGTCAACCTCGCCGTTAAACGCCGACGCATCCCCGCGTGACCTATGCCCAACTCAAAAAATCAACATCGATTACATTTAAAAAAAGAAAGGAAAAAAAAGTGCTTCGAAAGATGAGAATATTTGTCGGCGAAAGGCAGAAAACATCACTTCCAAAACTTCACAATTACGAACCTGTGCACTCCTGTGCTATGTCACAGTACCTCTTATGAGTCCGCCCTAATTGTTAACAAAAGCATGCGAGGGATGGAGATGCACGGCAAACAATAATTTGCATATACTAATTTGTCTAAAATTGTTTTCTAAATGACAGTGTTTTACAGAGGCCACATTCCATTTTCTCTTCAGTGCTTTTTTGACAGTTGGAAATGGATACAAGTTGTAATTTACCCGCATCCATTTCCTGCTTTGCTGGTGTCCAGTGAAATCACTCAAACGGTATGACAGCAACAACAACAAAAAAAAGGCAATAATGAAAAGTGTTCTCAATCTTCTGAGTGCGATAATGCGCGCCGAATGCAAACTGTATTTAGGGAATGGAAAAATATATTTAAAAACTCTGACGGTGGCTGCAATGAGGCGAACCCCTGAAATATACCGTGGGCCCTGCAATGAAAATGTTATGTGAGGCAATGTGCAGTGATCCGGCTAAAGCCTACCCATCCCCCACCCGGCCAGTCTCAAGGCCATCTTTAATATGCTTGAATGGCTTGAATATGGAAGTCCTTCGTGGGCGGGGGCTGGGAGGCGGTTTTTGGTATCACCCAGCAAGATGTAAGTGCAGCATATTCCCGCAGTCCAAAAGGAAGAGCATATACAAACATACACAAGGCCAGGGAACGCTAAAGCTGTCGCCAGTCCTGATGCAAATAACAATCAGCAATATGAAGATTACTGGGAGAAACTAGGCAATAAATTACCCGGCGAAAAGCCGCTCAGGGCAACGATCTCCCTGAAACAACCATATTTCATCAGGAGCCACCAACCAAATTGTAATTGTAATACACTTTTAGATAATTTATATCTGAGATTTATCAATTATGGGAGGCTGGACGCTGACTGGGAGAATGACCTTACTTACTCTTTCAAGGATTGTTTGGCAGATATTGAATTTCGGATGCAAATGAACCCAGTGGAGTTGAACACGAGTACGTCAGGCTTCTTATGGCTGGCCGCGGGGACAGGCCGTCGCCGACGTTGATTCTGAAGGTGCTTTTGCTGCTAAAGACCAATTAACGGAGCAATTGAAAAGTCAGGTAGTAGTGCCGGATGAAGAGTGATCTCCCGAGGTGTGCAGTAAATCTGTGGAGAGCACCCGTTCTAAGAGCTGCTGGCACCCATCTTGCCAATGAGGAGATTGGGCCGAGGTCAGGGCCTTGGTCCTGCGGAGGCTCAATTACTGCGGCATGGACTCGTGACGTACACTGTTAATATTGCTGAATAAATGCAGAAGGGATTGGTCAGACTCAGAGCAGCAGTTTACCGCGAACAACAGCTCCCGAAACTTCCCTTGCACATTTATCCTTGCATGGCTCCTGCCCTCAACATATCTAATGCATTTTCTAGCTTAGATCCGCTTGAAAATGTATTTCGCACTTTGAGGAGCCTTATTTCGAACCTAAAGAATGTTCACAGCAATGGTCCTAAAGACGTTCCATGGAAGAAGAGCACGTACGACAACTACTTGACAGAACTGTACAGGAGCATGTCTCGTCTGGTTCTCCCAGATCAGCGGTCTGTAACTTTTGGCTTTCCAGATGTTTTGGACTACAACCACCATCCGGCTTGTCCAGAATCGTCACTTGTGAGGGATCAGGAGGGTTCAGTCCAAAACATCTGGAGAGACACAGGTTGTAGACCCTTGCCCCATATATACACAGATATTCTCTGGGGTAAATGAAAGTCTAACTGGGACCTGTTACTCTTGATTTGTCTTAAACCATCAATGCTTTCAAGCTTCTGAGACTCTTCCGACCCCCCTCTTCCCATCTGAATCAAAGCCATGAAGGTACAGAGCTCATTTCAGGTACCAGAAACATTTCCAGGGATCACAAGCAATGTTGAAATCCCCTGTTCAGAGACGTCATGCATCAGGTAATTGACTGGAGACAGCCTTATGCATTTTGCCTGCACTAAAGTGCACTGTTAGTGACAGTAAAAACATCTTCTGAGTGACACTGCGTAATGAGGTGCCATTACCTGCCTTCTGTAGTTTATCTGTGGGAGGCCTCCTATCATAATAACCCGTCTGACGCATGGTGTCGGATGGTGCCAAGATGGGAAACAATCCAGTACAGCAGTGTGTCAGCGGAAGACAGTCACCGACTAACACCGTGCAGAGGGCCATCTTGTTGCACAGAAGTCTGGCTTTGGAGGGGATTCCTTATACAGAGGTCTTTCTTTTCCTGCAGTAAAGGATGACTATGATCATTCCATTGGAAAGGCAACATTTAAAAGGGACGATATACTTAAAAGGTCCTCACGACACTTCAGTATGGCTTGTGAAAAGGCTCGCAAAATGCCTGGAGTAGTAAAGGATGCATTGTTTGGCAACGGGGGCCATATTTGTGGGTCCTGGTCATTTCATCTCCAATGAACCTCTAAAGTTGGACTCAGCTGAGCAGAGAGAAATCAGTAGCAAGTGGCAGACTAAAGATCTTCACTACATGCCTTCTGAATCTCAGAGGTCTGAAGGCATCGTTTATAAAAGTGTCTCTTAAATTGGGCAAAACCTCTGGTCTTACGAACCCCGACATTCCAACGGGTCTACCCCAGTGTAGTTTTTTTATAGGATTCCGTGGGAGCAGATGCTGATATTAATCGCACTCAGGAGACTGACTCGCCCGAGTGGTCCTTTTACTTGACACTGGTTGCAGTTCTTCATGCAGACCATAGATAAAACCGTGTGAATCAATGGAAGGGATCCAGAGTCTATGGCCCAGGATAAATCTTATCGGGTGTTCGGCAGAAGACATTACAAAAAGCAGTGAGAAGCACTATCAGTGAAAAGAAGAATAGGGTGTAATACGAGATCATTGGCAATCCCTTTGTTCTCCCTCCACTTTCAGATAGTCATGCGGTCACAGCTCGCAAGGAAAAAGCACCCACCAACCTCGATCACGCGATCTTGGATTTACCTGCAAGTAGCTGCGAATAAGTACAAGGAAAAGGATGTCCACAGCATGACAACAGTTGGGTTCCATCCTCAGGCCAACAGCATTTTTCTAAAGGCTTGGGTCAGTTGTCATCATTGATTAAATTCGGATGCGTGGAACCACCAGCATGAGCGATTCCCTCATAATTGGACTGGTGCTGTGCAGCAGAAGCTGCAACACTGCAGAAAGAGCCCCTGTGCATGATAAGCAAGGCGCATTTGCACCATCTTTAGTAGCGCTTACGTGAGGCTCCTAGAATGCAATCATGCGCTATGAAATGTCCATTCCTGGAAGCATCCCAGAGATGCCCTCTCATACAGGCGGGACATGTGCCGCAAGACAAATCATCAACTGAATCCACAGGGTAGCGGACTCCAGCATCATCGCTACAAAAGGTTGCATGGGAGCCCTAATCATGACCCTTTTGGTCCATGATGTTGAGAGGTAGATGGATGATTCAAATGCTATTTCATTGTTAAAGAGAAGTTAAAGATCTGTGCATCATCCAGCAAAGGTGAGGATTGCCAAATGTTACCTGCCCAGAGCATGTCGCAACCACACACCAACCTTCTGGTTCACGCATGGCAGTCAGAACCTTCAGTCATGCAGACACTTGTCAAATAATGGATTCAGAGCGTTAGGGTAACAAGACAAAATACACACCATCATAGCAAGTTTGAAGGGTTCGTCTTGTGTAAGAGCCTGTCTGGCTCTGTGAACCCCAAAGGGTAAGAACTAAAAATCAAAACATAATGACTTAATATAAGACAATAACTATGCAAGATTGGCATCCAAGTCAACAGAAGAATTGCCTGGCGTTACTAAAGAAGGCATGCATCTAGGAAATTCGTTGGCAAACCCAACTGGGCCAAGGAAAGGTTAACAGGATGGGACATGCTTACTCCCATTGCTTCGCAGCGTATAAAACAACAATAGCATATCAGACGTGATAAAAGCGCATAGCCATTTAAAGCCACCTACAGCACTATCTAATATTACTGAAGTTTCAACAAGGATTGCCTTTCAAAGGACACATTCAGCATCGATGTGGGGAAGAGAAAGGAAGTAAGGAAGGGAGGAATGGGGAAGGAAGGAAGGAAGGAAGGAAGGAAGGAAGGAAGGAAGGAAGGAAGGAAGGAAGGAAGGAAGGAAGGAAGGAAGGAAGGAAGGAAGGAAGGAAGGAAGGAAGGAAGGAAGGAAGGAAGGAAGGAAGGAAGGAAGGAAGGAAGGAAGGAAGAAGGGAGGGAGGAGAAAAGCGTGAAAAGGGAAGAAAGAAAGAAAGAAAGAAAGAAAGAAAGAAAGAAAGAAAGAAAGAAAGAAAGAAAGAAAGAAAGAAAGAAAGAAAGAAAGAAAGAAAGAAAGAAAGAAAGATGTGAGGAGGGAAGAACGAAAGACTGAAAGTTAGAAAGAAAGAAAGAAAAGGGAAGGAAGGGAGGGAGGGAAGAAGGAAGGAAGGAAGGAAGGAAGGAAGGAAGGAAGGAAGGAAGGAAGGAAGGAAGGAAGGAAGGAAGGAAGGAAGGAAGGAAGGAAGGAAGGAAGGAAGGAAGGAAGGAAGGAAGGAAGGAAGGAAGGAAGGAAGGAAGGAAGGAAGGGAGGAAGGGAGGGAGGGAGGGAGGGAGGGAGGGAGGGAGGGAGGGAGGGAGGTGAAGAGCAAAAAAGACATACCCTAGCATGAACGAATACAAGCATATTTTCCTATCTTACAACAAGAAATGTTTTCCTTCTAAAAATATGGACTTCAACTCATTACAATAGAAATCCCGATGTAATCAGCCATTTTGAGCAGCAACTCTTCTAAAGAAAGAGGCTTCCACTTGAGAGATGCTTATATCATTGGCATAGCATGCTACTCCCGTAGTGTGATTGTGTCTTTGATTACACTGATTAAATGCTAATTGTTCTGTTTGTTCTTTTCTTCATTTTCAACTGGGGTCTATTTCCAGTTTGCAGCCTTTATTAATAAAAATAAATAATTATACGCATTTATTTTTCCAGTTATTAGTTCCATTCAAACAAGTTGGTGTTTTGCCAACACGCCTGTTATTTTATTCCTGCAACGCTTATTCCAGTCTACGGGGAGCCTTAATGGTGGTGAACCAAGCAGATGTCTGTGTGTGTGTGTCAAGACCGGTGGGGGGGTCTGTACTTCCGCTCTCTATATGGTAGAGGAGAGGCACAGAAGACCCCAGCCAAGATTCTCGATTACGGTAGCTATGGACGAGCAATCAAGTCCTAGCTTCTCAGGAGGTGATGCAGGCTGGTTCTTAAGTACAGTGTATCCCCAAGCCCCCACAAAGGAATGTCCACACACTGTATTACTGAAAACACAGTCTTTATATAATTAATATTCAAGGGTTATGTACACTTATCACAACAACGCACTTTGTGCTCAGGAAAACCAATAATGATAAATATCTACAATTCTAAAGTGGTACCACTAATATTAGACCTCATAACAGTGCATTCACAATACTGTAGCAATGGCACGCAGATCAATAAGCAGGAAACCAGCAAATAGAGAGAGGAGAGATAACAGAGGGTTGAAACAATAGGCAGAATACTGGCCCCTACCACTGGACACAGTTCTGTGTGGAGATCCCCCCACCTGGGCAACCTGTAAAATAAAGAGATATAACACAAGCCCAGTCCATATATTGTTCAACAGTCTTATTCTCTCCTACAATGTTTTTACCCCCCCAATGTACCTGGTGGAGTCGAGTTCTTCGAAGAGGCGTCGATAGATCCTTCTTGAATGACCCCCTTTAAAGCAGGAGTCACGGATCGTCGAGAGGCGTCGAGAAACGTCGAAGACCTCGGGGTTCGGCGACGGGGAATCGACGGCCCTTCTTGAATGCCTTCCCTTTCAAGCGGGAGGCACGGGGCGTCGAACGTCCGTCGACAAACGAGGTAGAACGATGTCGAAGAGGCGGCAGCTTCGTCCGAGCGGTGCTCGTCGGCGTCGGGGCGTCGGCGTCCTGCAAGGCGGAGGTGTGCGGGGCACCTCGATGACAATAGTTCTGGACCGCAAAGATTGTAGAGACGGGAGCCCAGCAAGGGCGTCGAGTCGCTCGAGTCTTTGGGGTCGTGAGGTGGCGGGAAACCCACCGGCGGATTCTCCTCGGCGCGTTGGTCGTCCTCGACTTTCTCCGGCAGGGCAAAAGCGGTCGACGGTGCGGACGAGGGAGTCCTTCGAGTCAAATGTTCTTAGGCAAGGAGCGGACGGCTCCGGTCGTCGGCGGCTCGGCGTCAAGTGGTTCCCCCGGCTGGGCAACACAACTTCGACGGGCCTCCAGCGGTTGCACAGACCTGCGAACCCTGGTCGACGGCAATGGACTTCGACAGCGTCGATGTCCGGGTGCTTTACTTCGGTCTCCTCGGCAGTCCCCTTCTCCGGTCGGCAGCCTTTCGATGGTCTGGCGTCCAGGGAGCGTCGGCGAAGATTCAGCGGTGCTCGATGGTCCCTCGGAGCACGGGAAGAGGGCGCCTTACCAGGTCCTCTCTCGGGTCAGTCCTCGACGATTTCGACAACCTTCAGTTCCGTCGAAGCAAATGCCACAGCAAGTCTTCTTCTTCCAGCTGGACGTCGAGGATCAGCAAATCCAGTTACTCTTGAGTGGAGACTCAGCTTCTGAATGCTTCTGAACAATTTCCAGTGGTGAGAGGTCCCCAGATATACTATTCTGTCTCTCATCCACACTGCTGGCACACACACAGCAGCCAATCACACAGAAGGGCATTCATGCAGTCAGTCAGCCAATCAGGCACACAGTGCATTCAGGCCACACTCCTCCCTTTCAGACACTCACAACAAGGAATGTGGATTGGGACAAGTACCCAGCCATTCAACACTACACACTGCATTCAGGCCAGTTTCGGGCAGGGCTGTCTCAGTCTTTGTCTCTCATGCCAGAAACCAGACAACCACAACAAGGAGTGTATATTGGTCACACACTCCATTCACCCAGGTCCCACCCACAGGAGGTACCCACAACATACAGTCACTGGGAAGGCTCCAGTCAGTCTAGCTGGGCCTTCACAACAACACCATATATGGAACTTCCACCCAACAGCCAGTCAGGGGGAAGGGACAGAGTCAGGGCTTCCCAGGACTTTGGGAAAAACAAGATAACAGGCAATAGAAAGCAAGAGGCCACAGGGGCCATCTTGTTTCCTATCAGGAATCAACTGATTCCAATGGCAGGGCCTGGGTATCCCAAAATGGAGGACACGCAGAGCACCTGTCAAATTCAGCATGGAGCTGCCACCAGCCCATACCCTGCTCTGTGGGCCACCCACAGGTGCCCAAAAACATACACTAGGGGCACAGGGTTGTACCCCTACCCATGGGTGCCATAAGGGTATCCCATGGGTCTGTTCCCCAAACCAAAAGAGAGCTGCACTGCCAGGAGTCCCTCATGGACTCCTGGGCAGAAAACATGACAGAACACACGGTAAAAACAGAAAAAGGACAAGGATTCAGAGGCCCTGTCCCTCAGATGCATTTCCGGCATCACAGTCGCCCCCCCAGACTGAGGTGGAGGGTGCCTAATCTCCCACGGGATAGACACCCTCATCCAGACGGTCAACATACCTTCTGGAAAGGACATCTGCATTATCGTGACTCTTCCCTGGTCTGTGCTCTATGGTGAAGTCTAGCCCTTGTAGGCTAATCGACCACCTGAGCAATTTCGGATTCTCACCCTTCATCTGCATAAGCCACTTCAGGGGCTTATGATCTGTTTGGACCTTGAAGGTGGACCCCGTAAGGTAGGGCCTAAAACGCCTAAGGCTCCAAACTATACTAAAACATTCCTTTTCAACAGTAGCCCACCTAAGTTCTCTACCCTTGAGTTGTCTACTGATGAATATGATAGGATGTTCTCTCCCTTTGTCATCTAACTGGGACAAGAAAGCTCCAATTCCGGTGTCGCAGGCATCCGTCTGGACGATAAAGGGTCGGCTGTAGTCAGGCGCACTCAACACAGGTGCCCTACACAGACTTTCTTTCAAGCCATCAAAGGCCCTCTGACAGTCTTCAGTCCAATTAACCTTCCTAGGCTGTTTGGGTGAAGTTAGAGCTGTCAGGGGTGCAGCTATGGTTCCATAGTCTGCCATGAAATTGCGATAGTACCCAGTGAGGCCCAAAAAGGCTCTCACCTGGGTTTGAGTAGTGGGAGTCTCCCAGTTCTGTACGTCCTGTACTTTACTGGAGAGAGGTTGGATTTGACCCCCTCCTACCTCATGACCAAGATAGGTAACTTTCCCCTGAGCTATCTGGCACTTGGTGGCCTTGATAGTGAGGTTAGCCCTTTTCAAGGCCTGCAACACCTTATCCAGATGTGTCAAATGCTCTTCCCAGGTGGAACTGTAGACGGCAATGTCGTCTAAGTAAGCCACACAAAAGGCTTCCAGCCCACTGAGCGCATGGTTGACCAATCTCTGGAAGGTGGCAGGGGCATTCTTCAACCCAAAGGGCATGACCCTAAACTGGTAGAGTCCCTCAGGTGTGGAGAATGCCGTCTTTTCCTTGGCATGGTCCGTCAGAGCTATTTGCCAATAGCCTGAGGTAAGGTCAAAGGTGCTCACAAATTTGGCAGCACCTATAGTGTCCACGAGCTCATCAGCCCTGGGCAATGGGTGCGCGTCAGTTTTGGTGACGGCATTGACTCCTCGGTAGTCCACACAGAACCTCCAATCCTTGGTACCCGCCGGGGAACTTGCCTTGGGGACAAGGACCACTGGACTGGACCAGGGACTGGTGGAGGGTTCAATAACACCCAGATCCAACATCTTGGCGACCTCAGCCTGGATGTGGTTTTTGACGGTATCTGACATACGATAGCTCCTGCTTTTGACAGGCACACTGTCACCAGTGTCAATTTCGTGCTTACACCACGGTGTAAGGCCCGGTGTCAGTGAAAACAGAGGGGCATACTGCTGGAGCAAAGCCCGGCAGGCCCTCTGCTGCTCTGTTGTCAAATCGGGAGAGAGTTGTACTCCCTCCACTGAGCCATCCTGAGGGTTGCTATGCAGCAAATCAGGAAGGGGCTCACTCTCATCCTCTTCTTGCCCTGAAGCTAGCAAGAGACATGAGACCTCTGCTCGCCTGTGGAAAGGCTTGAGCCTGTTGACATGGAATACCTGGGGGGCTACCCCAGAGGCTCCCATGTCCACCAGATAATTGACTTCGCCCATCTTGGAGATGATCCTGAAGGGTCCAGTCCACTTGTCTGCCAAAGCTCTAGGCTTGGTAGGCTCCATCACAAGGATTTCCTGTCCCGGAGTCCAATCCACTTGCGAAGCTTTCAGGTCATGCCAGTACTTATTCAATTCCTGGCTGGCCTTGAGATTTGCTGTTGCCTGACCCATCATTTGTGTCATCCTCCGCCTGAGGCCTAACACATAGTCCCCCACTTGCTTGGCGGGACCTGGAGGGGTGGCTTCCAAGCCTTCTCGGATCAAGGCGAGGGGCCCCCTCACGGGATGTCCAAAGAGTAACTCAAAGGGGCTGAAACCAACACCCTCTTGAGGTACCTCTCTGTAAGCAAACAGCAGGCATGGCAGGAGGAGATCCCATTTCCTCCTTAGGGGCTCTTCCAAAGCACCTAGCATGCCCTTGAGAGTTTTGTTAAATCTCTCAACCAGACCATTGGTCTGGGGGTGGTAAGAGGTGGAGAACTTGTAGGTTACCCCGCACTCTTTCCACATGGTTTTCATGTAACTAGACATGAAGTTGGATCCTCGGTCAGAGACAACCTCCTTGGGGAATCCAACACGGGTGAAAATGCCCAGGAGAGCCCTGGCAACCACCTTGGCAGTAACAGTCCGAAGGGGTATTGCCTCAGGGTACCTGGTGGCATGATCTACCAAGACCAGGATGAACCGATGTCCACCTGAAGTGGGAGGGTCAAGGGGACCGACGATGTCGATGCCCACCCTCTCAAATGGTGTGCCAACCACTGGTAATGGCTGCAGTGGGGCAATGACCCTGCCTCCAGTCTTGCCAGACAACTGACAAGTTGGGCAGGTCCTGCAGTGGGACTCCACCTCTACTCCCATCCGTGGCCAGTAGAAATGGGCAGAGAGCCTCTGCTTAGTCTTCTTGGTCCCAAGATGACCAGCCAAGGGCACCTCATGCGCCAACTGCAGTAGGAAGGGCCTGTAAACCTGGGGTACCACCAACCTCTTGCGGGCACCAGGTTCGGGCTTAGTGGGCTCACTAACAAGGAGCTCACCCTCCCAATAAATCTTGAATGTCCTAGGCACTTCACCTTGTGCCTGGGACAGGGCCTGTTTCCTCAGGCCCTCGAGAGAGTGGCACTCTCTCTGTCCCTTACAGAAGTCTGCCCGGGAGGGTCCCCCTTCAGCTAACAAGCATTGAAGGTCGGGATGATCCTCCGGGTTGAGAACCTCTCCCACAGGAGAGTCTTCTGTCTCTTCTCCCACAGGAGTTGAGTTTGGGTTTTCCGCTGGACCCAGCCCGTCCGGAGCATGGATCCCAATGGGTGCTGTCGGAACAGCAGGAAGAGAAGGTGTTCCCTCCACAGAGGTGGCCTTCTTGGTCTTCCTTCTTCTTGCCTTAGGCCTCGCCTTTGGCTCGGATACCTGACTCACAGCCAGGCCCGGTGTCACCTGTGACCTAGTGACTGCAGCAGCAGTCATGGGAAGACCATCCGAGATCAACCCCAACTCTACTAGATCATTTCCTAACAGAATGTTAGCAGGGACATTGTCCTGAACCAGGACAGGAAGCTTTGCTGTCTTGTCTCCAATCATGAGTGTGACTAGGGCTACAGGCGATAATTTGGGAGGCCCACCAGCTAACCTGGTGGTTCTCAGAGGAGCACCTACATAGTCCTCTGGCTTGAGCAGGGTCCTGTCCACCACTGTCATGCTTGCCCCAGTGTCTCTCAAACCAGTAGAAGGCTGGCCATTCAAGAGGACACTTCTCAAAAACCTACGGGTGTTCTGCGGGATAGTTGCCAGTACTTCTGCGTACTGGTCCCAGGCCCCAAGGGACACTAAGGAAATCTCTACCGGAGCACCAAATGTGATTCCTGTAGAGGAGGGGAGGACAGTGGCCTCCACCTCAGCCACGGGGTAAGGGTAGGTCAGGCTGACAGCCTGTACTCCAAGTGCCTTACCTTTACACTTGGGGTCACCCCTTTTGTGATCCAGAGCCCCACAATCCCAACAAGTGCCAGGAGTGCGGGGTACGGTACTGGAACCACTGGGAACCTGCTTTGCAGCAGGTGGACCACTACTCTTATTCCCACCCACAGAGGACTTATCCCCACCAGATTTTTGGGTCTTAGGAGAGGAAGGTTTTGGTTTACCCGACTGTGATTGCTTTTGGGACTCCTCAGCTTTCTGAGAGGTCCCCTTTTCTTTGTCCTTGTCCTTCCCACTGGAGTCCTTAGGGGACACCCGGTGGGAGACCCACTTGTCAGCCAACCTAGCCAGCTTAAAGGGGTCCAAAATGTTCTGGTCAGCCACATACTGACGCAGCTCTGGTGAACAGGCTTCAGAAAAATGCTCAAAAAACAAGAGGTGGGACAACTCAACAAAAGTTTTCACCTTGTAACCGTCAATCCACCCCATCATGTTCATGTGCGCAGTACTCACCCAGTCAACCCAAGACACATTCTCTCTTTTCTTAAAATCCCTGAACCTTTTAAGGTATTGGGTAGGTGTCTTGCCAAACTTGGCAATCAAAGCAGACTTCATACACTCATACTGACCCCTTTCCTCCACACTCAGCTTCAGAATACAGTCATATCCAGTTTGAGGCACTCTGCTTAACAAACACTTAGCCCAATCTCTTTTATCTACATCATGAATTGCACAAGCCATTTCAAACGCTTCAATCCATTGGAGGATATCTGAACCCTCCACAAACACACCAACCAAATCTTTCATAAACTTGGTGGCTGGGGACCTGCCACTCTCAATTGGTCTAGCTGAAGTCTCCACTCTAGCTCTCTCTAGCTGGATTCTCTGACATTCAGTGTCCTTGTCTTTGAGCGCAAGATCCCTATTCTTGAGTTCCACTTGCTGTGCCAGCTCCTCTTTCTTAAGCTCAGCTTCTATTTCCAACTTGCGATATTCAAAGGCCAATTTCATCCTTAATAACTCAAGTTCCATGGAATTGCTGGGGTTTGGAACAGAGGCAGCAGGAATGGTGGCATTCCCAGAAACAGATTCAGCGACAACCCCAGGGGCAGAGTCCTTACTGGTTGCATCCCCCCCTTCATCAAGGGTTTCACCATCAGTCTGGTAGTCCACCAGGGCAGCTATCAGCTCAGCCCTAGACTTATCCACAAAGTCCAACTCCCTGGCTTCACAAGCACTCTGGAGAGCCTCTAAGCTCATCCGAGTCAATTTACCATTTGCAATGGGCTCCATTGCCTGTAATGCAGTTATTTGGTACACACCCAAACCTTAATCTAATAAAGTGCGGATATTTTGTAAGTGGCACGGTTATACACTGAGTCTTAAAACCATAAGCATCCCACCGCTGCCACCAGCTTGTCAAGACCGGTGGGGGGGTCTGTACTTCCGCTCTCTATATGGTAGAGGAGAGGCACAGAAGACCCCAGCCAAGATTCTCGATTACGGTAGCTATGGACGAGCAATCAAGGCCTAGCTTCTCAGGAGGTGATGCAGGCTGGTTCTTAAGTACAGTGTATCCCCAAGCCCCCACAAAGGAATGTCCACACACTGTATTACTGAAAACACAGTCTTTATATAATTAATATTCAAGGGTTATGTACACTTATCACAACAACGCACTTTGTGCTCAGGAAAACCAATAATGATAAATATCTACAATTCTAAAGTGGTACCACTAATATTAGACCTCATAACAGTGCATTCACAATACTGTAGCAATGGCACGCAGATCAATAAGCAGGAAACCAGCAAATAGAGAGAGGAGAGATAACAGAGGGTTGAAACAATAGGCAGAATACTGGCCCCTACCACTGGACACAGTTCTGTGTGGAGATCCCCCCACCTGGGCAACCTGTAAAATAAAGAGATATAACACAAGCCCAGTCCATATATTGTTCAACAGTCTTATTCTCTCCTACAATGTTTTTACCCCCCCAATGTACCTGGTGGAGTCGAGTTCTTCGAAGAGGCGTCGATAGATCCTTCTTGAATGACCCCCTTTAAAGCAGGAGTCACGGATCGTCGAGAGGCGTCGAGAAACGTCGAAGACCTCGGGGTTCGGCGACGGGGAATCGACGGCCCTTCTTGAATGCCTTCCCTTTCAAGCGGGAGGCACGGGGCGTCGAACGTCCGTCGACAAACGAGGTAGAACGATGTCGAAGAGGCGGCAGCTTCGTCCGAGCGGTGCTCGTCGGCGTCGGGGCGTCGGCGTCCTGCAAGGCGGAGGTGTGCGGGGCACCTCGATGACAATAGTTCTGGACCGCAAAGATTGTAGAGACGGGAGCCCAGCAAGGGCGTCGAGTCGCTCGAGTCTTTGGGGTCGTGAGGTGGCGGGAAACCCACCGGCGGATTCTCCTCGGCGCGTTGGTCGTCCTCGACTTTCTCCGGCAGGGCAAAAGCGGTCGACGGTGCGGACGAGGGAGTCCTTCGAGTCAAATGTTCTTAGGCAAGGAGCGGACGGCTCCGGTCGTCGGCGGCTCGGCGTCAAGTGGTTCCCCCGGCTGGGCAACACAACTTCGACGGGCCTCCAGCGGTTGCACAGACCTGCGAACCCTGGTCGACGGCAATGGACTTCGACAGCGTCGATGTCCGGGTGCTTTACTTCGGTCTCCTCGGCAGTCCCCTTCTCCGGTCGGCAGCCTTTCGATGGTCTGGCGTCCAGGGAGCGTCGGCGAAGATTCAGCGGTGCTCGATGGTCCCTCGGAGCACGGGAAGAGGGCGCCTTACCAGGTCCTCTCTCGGGTCAGTCCTCGACGATTTCGACAACCTTCAGTTCCGTCGAAGCAAATGCCACAGCAAGTCTTCTTCTTCCAGCTGGACGTCGAGGATCAGCAAATCCAGTTACTCTTGAGTGGAGACTCAGCTTCTGAATGCTTCTGAACAATTTCCAGTGGTGAGAGGTCCCCAGATATACTATTCTGTCTCTCATCCACACTGCTGGCACACACACAGCAGCCAATCACACAGAAGGGCATTCATGCAGTCAGTCAGCCAATCAGGCACACAGTGCATTCAGGCCACACTCCTCCCTTTCAGACACTCACAACAAGGAATGTGGATTGGGACAAGTACCCAGCCATTCAACACTACACACTGCATTCAGGCCAGTTTCGGGCAGGGCTGTCTCAGTCTTTGTCTCTCATGCCAGAAACCAGACAACCACAACAAGGAGTGTATATTGGTCACACACTCCCTTCACCCAGGTCCCACCCACAGGAGGTACCCACAACATACAGTCACTGGGAAGGCTCCAGTCAGTCTAGCTGGGCCTTCACAACAACACCATATATGGAACTTCCACCCAACAGCCAGTCAGGGGGAAGGGACAGAGTCAGGGCTTCCCAGGACTTTGGGAAAAACAAGATAACAGGCAATAGAAAGCAAGAGGCCACAGGGGCCATCTTGTTTCCTATCAGGAATCAACTGATTCCAATGGCAGGGCCTGGGTATCCCAAAATGGAGGACACCCAGAGCACCTGTCAAATTCAGCATGGAGCTGCCACCAGCCCATACCCTGCTCTGTGGGCCACCCACAGGTGCCCAAAAACATACACTAGGGGCACAGGGTTGTACCCCTACCCATGGGTGCCATAAGGGTATCCCATGGGTCTGTTCACCAAACCAAAAGAGAGCTGCACTGCCAGGAGTCCCTCATGGACTCCTGGGCAGAAAACATGACAGAACACACGGTAAAAACAGAAAAAGGACAAGGATTCAGAGGCCCTGTCCCTCAGATGCATTTCCGGCATCACAGTGTGATCCGGTAGGTTTGGACGGCAACCACCTATTGCCAAAAGGAGATGCATTGGTGGCAACGTGGCACAATCAAAGGAAAGACCCTAGCCCACATGCTGGTTATCTTAATAAATTGTGGTAGTGGCCCCCATGTACTGCATCAAGTTATTGTGGTTAAGCCTTAAAAAAAGTCCCACAGTGCACTAAACGCATGTTGGCTTTAGACTAAGGAAATGCACAATATGATTGAATATTATTAAAATGGCCAGAAAAGCAAAATATTTGAGCCTCTCCAAACAAATAGAGAGAGGCCTATTTCTCTGGAGTTCTAAGATGTGCAACACACACATGTTCTCTATGCTCCTGCCTTCCTGGTATACTTTCCTGCCAGATCACAGGACCACGTCAAGGAAAAAAAGTGAAATCTGGAAGCAGTTTTAGCAGTAATTCTTAATTCCACCACCCCTACTGCTCGGTTGCCATTGGCTTAACTTACCATACACTTTAATTGGGTTTAATCTCCAGCCTGGCACTAATACTTTTATTCATGCTTCCAAAAAAGATATGTCCAAGCAGGATGGTTCAGTGAGTAAAGTGTGTGTCACGGACATGTGTGTTAAGCCTGTATGAAGAGGTTGAAGTAAGTGGGAAACAGAAGGAACTGAGTTCCGCTACCTGCTATTTTTTAATCTCAATAGTTCTACTACTTTTTGCAATCACCTCTACCGTTCCATTCCATACCTATTCCTTTTACTTCTTAGGCATCTCCATTTTACTTAACCGGCTCTTTAAAGCTGATCCCTTCACTAGGCTAGGGCTCTTTCTGAGCTGATAGGCCGTAAGACCTTCTTCAAGTCTATTCTGTCTCTTATGGGACTGTCGAGGGTACTGCCAGGTGACCTGGCTCCACAAAGGCACGTCGTTTTGGGGGATTATTATGCAAAGGGAGACACACACATTCCGCAGATTGCACATGCACGTCCTTCTTCTCCAAGCCTGTGGCAGAATCTTGAGGATCACAATCAAATAGCATGTTCCATCGGCCTATGTCTCTCTTTATTACTAATGTGAGTCCCTTTCCACGTTTTTTCTAAATTCAAGGTGTGCACATTTATTGCTCACACAAACACAACTCCTGTAGGACATCTTTGGGGCATTTTCATTATTTCCACGTGCAACTCCCAGAGCCTAGACAGGTGAAGAGTGGCAGATTTAAAAAGGCCTCCCTGCCTTCCAATGAAATTTCGCAATCCTCCCTAATTTGCTTTCCACTTGAAATGCTGTCATTGGAAACACTGAGGAGCGGATGCACTGGAATTGATAAATATGTCATCACAGAGCTGACAATAAAGCAACAATCTAAACAGCCACACTTTACACTTTCACTTCAAGGGATATACTGAGAAGAAAGTAAAAAGCAAATCCAGAAGGACCACCTACTTGTGCCCAGCCCGCCCTCGTGGCCCTCTACCCTCCCTGTTGTCCCTTTATACCCTGTGATACTGTGTCCTCCGTGCCTAGCATTGTCTTGGACTTATAATCTGCCTACAGACTATAAGTATTATTTTACAACGTAGTTAATACCAATAAGTGGTTTCTAAGTGCGGGAGTGGGATTCGACCTGTGTTGCGCTGCGTTGCCTTGCTTCCAGGACAAAAAAGTTGCCCCTGAGCTATCCTTCCTCCCCAGGATTCAAGCTCGAAATACGGCTTGGCTGACACAAAACTCGATCCTTCATAGGTCTTAAATTGAGTAGTATGTAACATTGGATAACAAGTAAGAGCTGTCATTGAAGAGCCCTGTGAGGTTTCACGGTGTACTGGATTTGCGCAGGTGCTCCCTTGAAATGCACACGGGCCGGAATAGGAAAGTGAGCGGGAGGAGCAAGTTTCAACATTGTATCAAATAGCTGCAGGTCACCTCTTGTGTGCTTCCAGTCCATACAGCACCAAAACGGCTGGTACAAAACCTGCACAGGCACACTCCCTTAGGGCTGTTCCCTCATTTGTATTGGGACATTCCCCAGATATTCAAAGTGAATGCCTGTTGCCCCACCACATGTCGTCATTTCAGAACATCTACCAGGGCAATAGGTGTGTCTTGAGGGGTATAGCATTTGCTCCAATGAGGCAGCAGCGTGTGGTTGCACTTACCATGAAGGCCTTTGGGGGAGGCAACAGGAGGAGTCCTGTGCTACTCACCTATATGAGTCTTGATCCTTTCTCAAATGCAGGAAGGGCATTCCCTGGCACAGAGCCAGGCACTGTGACTGGGGCACCGCTGCTTGGCATTGGGCCAGACGATCACTGTGTTCTACCTTCATCGGCCGCCAGTGTGAGGTTAGGTGAACTCCAGGCTCAGACTGCCCTATAGGGCAATAGGGCAACACCCGAACCAAAAACGCACAATGCTGACGTGGGCCCGTTTTTTGGGTCAAAGTGGGACTCTTTTTTGGCCCATGTCAGCCAGTTTGATGAGTTACTTCACTATGTGGCTAGTAGGTTTGACCAGTGTTGCTGAATAGGTATCTTTAAAATACAAAAATGAAATCACATTTCATCAAAAAACTCCCCCAAAGGAACTATTTAAACGGTCTGCCACACAAGGAATGAATTACCATATGCAAATGTGGCCACTTTTTCATTAGTCCCCGAGACAATTTTATGCTCCAGGCTGACCCTGGTGAAGTCAGGAACTTGTGGGGTTTTCCAATCCCCATGCCCCCAAATACTGAGGGCCCCATACACACACTAACAAGTGGTGCATACATCTGCCAGCCTATGGCCAGTTCCCTGTGTGTTGATGCACAACAGTGCAGACTATTGCTGCGCATGCCGGCCTAAACAAACAATATTTTGCTTCTATAAAGTAGCGCATATGCCTACAACAACGTCCTTACACATGACCAGATTTCCAAAAGGTACTGTGAAAAAAACTGCATTTCTTAGCTCGATAGGCTCAAAACTGCCCATCGCCTCATAGAATTTCCTCTCCCTTTGCCTTCAATGAGCATCTTCCATCTTTGACAGCATCAGTTTTATGGCGTCATCACCCTTATTATCGCCCATTTCACAATGGGTTGTGTCTTGTGCTGATGCTGGTGGCGATGATGCGTGGGTCTCACAGGCAGTACAGCCAAGGTGCAGTTCTCTCTGCATCGGGGTGCAACATCGCCTACTGTGGGCAGTGTCGGCATTGGCACCATAGCCATGCTTCCTATTTATCGCTCAATACATAAAAGCACTTTCTTGGGGAGCTCGATGACAGGCAAGAGGGCTTGCATTGAGGCATGGGTTCTCCAATACAGACAGAGGAGTATAAGGAATGCTTCCAGCCTTTACTCCCTAAAACAGACGGTTACCCAGAAAGATGGCACGCATATTTTGAAGTCTGCCATTAGGTGCACAAGGACTTTGGGAACCATCTTTGAGGAGATGTACAGGTTACAAGATTTGCACCCAGCTAGACAGTGACACCCGGTAATCACCCATAAGAATAGCTGCAGACTTTTCTGTGAGGAGCTCGCTGGTGTTCATTCACATGTCACTTCCGGTTTTCATTCATTGGTGTCAATATACGCTTAGAAAATGCCTCAAAGCTTGCAGTTGGATGGTCTTTTTGGTGTCAGTGGGCAGTCAGATGGGCGATCCTAGGCAACTGACAAGAAAGTGTGGTCCCTGAGGTTGTGCCATGGCGGAGTGTAACCCGATGAAGCATCACTTTCCATAACATCAAGGCAAGTGGCATAACAAGGCATAAAGGCCAGGAGAAAGAATGTTTTGCATGGATATAAAGAAATACATGTGACAGCTATGATGTTTCAAAGTGAGAAAGAGGTCCTCCGCTGTTATTGGGTGGCCTCTTGGGAAAGGTATGATACCTCCCACCCTAACCAACGGCACATCTGAACACAAACCTCCATCACCAAAACAACCCACTGGGTAAGCAGTGGACCGTGGATGGCCCAAGACATGCGTTTCCACTGAATTTCCCTAAACAACACACATTCCTTAAAAATACTCTGACAGACACCACACACAACACGAGTTACATTATCAATGTAGAGCTTAAACGAAACACTGCTTGAGACCACTTACAAAATATCTAAAAATTACACATCTCAGTGAGCTCTATCGTTTCTGATCGGCACGCATACTCATTGCCACATAAAACCTTGTCCTGTCCCGCCTGCTCCGACATTAGCCCCCCCACCCTCCTCATATCTTTGATAACCTAAAGCTCTAAGGAACTAAAAACATGACAAAGGTGATATACGAGGCATACCATATAGCGGGGCGTAGCAACATCTTTCACCCAGTCTCCTGTGGGGAGTACTTTCTACTGGCTGCCCAAGCAACAGTGGTGATAGGCAGCAATAGGGGAGGGTACTAATGTTCTGTCTTCTGCGGTCAGTCTGCTGCACTGGAATGTCTGGTGCACTGACGGGCTTGTGAGGCTATATATTTGCCTTTCGTATCATGAGATCCGGGACTTTGGCAGGGTCAGTGCAAGAATAACGCAGTTCCAACCAAAGGTCTCAAGGATCCTAAAGATAGAGCTTAAGGGAACAGCATGTTGTCCCTCAAATCAGTACATCAGTCCCATCATAGAGGAGTATTTTCTAAACTCTATGAGCTTAACCACTTCTAAAGGCTACAATGTTTGCAGTTAAGTCACAATGAAAATACATGATTTGCAAAGAAGCACACACTTTGGTTAATTAGTGAAGCAGCCATTTTAACTCAATCTGCAATTTGGACACTTCACCACATAGCTTGCCAGTTGTAGCTGGTACAGATATTTAGGTTTTGATTTTGAGGGCATGCAGAGAATACAACAATACTGTATTGTATGTTTATTTGAACAGTAAAGCAACCGGACACCATCATCATTTTAGAAACATGTTAAGCCAAACAAATATCACTGCGGCTTTATTTTCCACATCCTGAATGGAAAACTACAGGTCCGACAATTCAAATTAATGCATGCCTGAAAAATCTCCTGTTTAACACTGCTGCACTTTCAGCATATTAAGACACACGGCCAAATACATCGAAATGATATGATTGGTTATTTATAATGCACTTAATACCCAGAGGTTTCTAAGCGCGGACCCAGGGATCGAACCTCTGTTGCTCCATGTCGTCTTGCTTCCAAGGCGAGCATGTTGCCCCTGCCCTCTCCTTCCGACACAGTGCGAGACTATCCTCCCAAGACAATCCTCCATTGCGAATTAAGGTCACCTGGGTATCAAGATTTTTTTCAGAAGCTTCCAGGTTGGTGTTATGCAAAAACATTTGACTATCCACACAAAAGCAAACTTGTTTTTGCATATAAAGTTGATATGCATCATGTATTATAAACTCCTCTTTAAAACTGGCCTCTATTGTATAACTCACTTTAATTGTCTTGGAAGCAGACATACATTTGGTAGGCAACTGGATTTGTGTGGGGCGTTTTAAGTGGAAATATCCCAGTGTGGTGCCCATTGCCTAAACATTCAAGCATAAGAAAGGAACTGTTGATAACAAAAACAATATGCTAATTGTGAGGCAGTTTTTATGGTGATAGATGACAGCCCTGGTTGCGTTTATCATCTACTTTTTGTCCTGCTCATGATAGCCCTGAAGGTGCGTTGGACCGTTCAGCAACAGCTCAGAATTGTGAGGGTTCGGCCTAATGCCCCAGTAGCCTTATGATGTTACATGGCATCTTGAAGGTCCCACAAAGAGGAGTACAGTCTGTAGCTGCTCTCAATCTTGTAGTTGTGGGCATTCTCCTCTTGGCTCGTTTTCTTCTTCTTGCTGACAGATTGCATCCATCAGCTGTGATTATCGGATACCGAGTCTTAAGCCTCATTACACCATCCTCTCGGGTCGAGTGTGTAGATGTGGGTTGGATTTCTTCATGGTCTGTGTGGACGTGTCACAGTAAGGCTTTTTTCACAGGGTCTTCTCCTCCAGATGTTTGGTGCGGCTTTATATTCCTGCATCAATGTGCTGGGCAGCCGAACTTTGCAGCTGCATGGCAGACTTGGATTTCTACACAGTACCCTGCAAATCACTGCTTTCAGTGCCACACAACTCTTACGAGTGTGTGCAGTCACAAACAGGTGCATTGCTATTGTTTTTGTTACAAGGGATTATGGGCTTGATTCCTGAAATATTTGCCTCGCTCAAAGTGACTTTGCGCTGCTGACCCAAACCCTGATTCATGGGACTGTGCAAAGTGTATTTTTGCAGTGCAAAGTCCAGGCAAAGTCAGTGCAAACTCTTTGCACCGACTCTGCACTGCAAAAATACACTTTGCACAGTTCCATGAATCAGGGGTTGTGTCGGCATTGCAAAATCACTTTTCAGCAGTGCAAAATCACCTTGGATCGTGCAAAAGAATCCATGAATCGGGCCCTATATGTTTGTGAAGTTGACTTCAAACAGCCGTAATTTAGTTGCCAAATTTGGAAGGGAGTAGATAGCGCAGCCTTCTGCACGACGAAAGGCATGAGTTTTCTCTAAATATGGTTGGTGAACTAATGATTGTAATCCATGGCGTGATCTGCATTCGGAGAGAGATTGTTGGTGGGTTAATGCACTGTGATCTACTGGGTTAAGGGTCCCTCACGCACAATACAACCAGACCTTTTCTGCTACTGACACAGAAGGAAGGTGTGGTATTATTACCATGTGTGGTGCACTAATACGAATACACTGTATATTCCACCTAATAAAAGTCATTTGTCATACGTCACTATGTGAAGCCCTCCCATGTGCATAGGTGTTTTAAGGCTGCTTATGTTTGCAGGTTTATTATTATTATTTTTTTGTATGTATTTGCATTAAGGCACCTATACTCGAATGCATGAAAAACTCGAACTATGAAATCTCAATGTCGCTATGAATTAACCAATTTTCTACAACATAAAATATCTTTCATTTCCATCACTATTTAATTGTTCTAAATTAAGATGTTCTTGATAGCAGGTGTTAGTGCTTCTCGGGCTGGTGTATTTGATGTCCTGCATCAAGATGAAGAAGCATGTGATGCTATGGTAACAGGGATGCAGATAACGTGGTGTCAGCAGCATACAGACGGTCCACTCCTCTGGAGGTCGACAGTAAAACGCTCCTTTTCACACAGGGAAAATCACATGTTCATTCCTGGTGGGAGTCTGTGCCTTGAATCAGCATTTGTGGTAAGAAAATCAAGACCGTTCTCCCTGCAGGTACTCTTTGTGGATTTATGCCTGCCACCGAAAAAAAACTGCATGCGTGCCTTATTCTGCAAGCACAAACCCTATCAGGTACTCTTGGCCAACCCGCACCTGTGTTAAAAAACATGGCTGCGTTATCTCCAGTCACCATAAACCCCTTCCCAACACAAAGGGGATTCCTATGCCTACGCATGAAGCCGACCTACAGCCACTCCCTAGCGAAAAGCCACGTCTCCACAAAGACTCTCCTTGTTAACAAGACCCCAAACAAGATGGCTGTCTCTGAAAATGTGGGTTATCCAAGGGGAATTGCAAGGATCTGTGCACTCTTAGGCAACATGCTATTCTGGTGCCCCTGATACACAGAAACAGCACCACATTAACGCTTATATCGCCAATCCTCTGCCACTTGACTCCCTGTAGCTGGTGCCTGAGGCTGCAGTCTAGTATTGATTTTCAGTAGAATGTCCTGTTTGCTCTCCTCCAATGAAAACAAAACTTCTCTCCTGCAGTCACCTTCTCACTCTCACTGTACCCCGCAAACTAGTTGGCATCCCTTCAGGCACTTTGCCTGCATTCTATCCAACCTTGTGGACACTTTTGATCTTTTACAACATCAAAATATAAAGGGGAATCAAAGGTTTGCGTATGAGCTCTCGACCGCAAAATTTGCTTAGTAAAGGTAAACATGAACTCACAAAAAACTTCAGACACTCTTTGGTTTTTGTATTTGATCCTTCCACAATGGTTTGATGTATGGGATTTATAAAGTGCAGACCTAGCTGGGAAGCAAAAGGCACCGTACAGTGGGGATGCACCCGGGGGTTACAAGTAGGATGCAGGGGTAGCAGAGGAATTGGGATGAACAGGGGAAGCAGAGGAGGGAAGCAAACTGCAGCGGGGAATAAAGGGTTGAGTGAGGAACCAGTGATTGCAGAAATAGTTTTCTGTAGGTTCTTGAGGTCCTTCCTGAAGTTTAGGATAGAGGCGGCCAGTCTTATCATCATTGGTAACTGGTTCCAGAGATGGGGTGCATAGCCCGTTTCTTGCTTGTTACCTACCCTCTTGCAATTCTGTGTTGCCAGGCTGGAGATGGTGTGGCTTCTGGTGGGCGCACTGGCCTCTGGAGGACATGAACATGAAATCTCTGGCTTCTCAAAAGAGGGGCACCAGAAATCCTCCCTGCACTCTTTGATGTGTCTACTATCTGTACAAGGCAGGGACTTGCTTATATCAGGGTAGACAGAGATCTCTCTACTTACAGGTGTCAGACTCAAACGACAGGACAAAAAGCGCTGTCGTCACCTGTGTAATGCTACACAATTGTTATGTCTTTGGTCCGCTAGGCTATTAGTTCAATGCCATGGTACTTCCCATCTGCTTAGATTTCTTAGCAGTTCTGATAAAGTGGCAAGATTTCTGATAAATCAGACACAATATATGACCGTTGCAAGGAAGCTTATAACTGGAGCCACCTTCTGTGGTGTGGGTGGCTTATGTATATCTTGAACTTTCTTGGGATCTGCAGGTGACCCTTGTGCCTGAAAGACATATCCATAAAATGCTAGTCTTGTCATTAGGAATTTGCATTTTTCGTTGTGTAGTCTAAAACCATGCTCTTGTAATCTGTCTAATACAGCAGTCAAATGTTCAACATGTTTGATTCCGTAGAAGCATATACCAGGATATCGTCACTTATGTTGAAGACTCTTCAGAGTCCTGATTGGCTGAAAAACTTTAGCCACTGAAGAAATACTAAAACCTAATATCCTTCACTGCTACAGTCATTTATGTGTAGTGAAATTGGGACTCAGAGTGTAGCACCACTTGTATGAAAGCCAGCCTGAAATTCAAGTCTGGAGAAAAAGATTTCTCCTCGGATGTAAGCCACTACATCATCTATACTTAGGGTGAGGCGCCTCTCTCTCTCTTTGAATGGCCTTTTTTGGGAGTCTCATGTCCATTCATATGCGTATGGAGCCAGGTTGCTCTGGTTTGGCGGCAATTACACCAGGGGTTACCCATGCGGTGGGGCCTGTTACTTTTTCAATTATATCCTCTTTGACCAGCTGGCCCAACTCTTGTTTTACTTTCTCTCTTGGATGGAGTGGCACTCGCCAGTGTTTTAGAGACTTGGCTCTAAAACACTGGCGTTATCAACCCCCAGCAAAGTATCTTCGCTAATGTTTGTGAGATAAAATCTTTAAGTGACACAGTTGGGTCCATGCTGGATATTTGTCACAAATGGGCCTTCAATTGGAATTGGCTTTTTGCCACCAAAGGTGTATGTTTGCGCTTTTAGGTTGCTCAGAGCACTTGGTACTGTGGTGCACGGAGTGAGACATAAAATTTACTGATGCCCCAGTGTCAATTACAACTGGGGTGTCCTTTCTATATATGTTTCCAAGGTAATGAGGTTGCTGTTTCCAATTTCATCCACCACCCAGAAAAGAGGATATGAAGAACATTCCATCTTCATCTTCTTCTTGAGGGAGCTACTCCTCATGTTGCCTCAGAGAGTCTATTTGCCCACTTTGCCCCTCACTCTGGACTGGAGGTATCAAACCCGTGAATAGCTTTTCAGAGGGTTTATGCCTGTCCTATCTACTGCACTCCTGGCATTTGGCTGCACAGGGACCAATGTGCAGTAGTGTACCTCCACAGTAACTGCAAGATACCGCATACTTGTTCTGCAGGTCTGCTTTTGTTTGCTGGGCACTCCTTTCGGCGTGCCCTTAGCTATGGCACTTACTTCCTGCACACTCAAGGCTTGCAAGGCTTGAAACATTCTGCCCCTTCCATGACCACAATCCAATTCCAGTATTTTGGTGAGAGATATGACGGGTTCGCGTAGCATTTCCGTACACAGCCTAAGGGAGAAGTATTCTTGAATTATCTGAGCTCTCACCTCATCCTCTTTGCTTATTAGAGTGAACGTAAAAGCCAACTGTCTGAGTCAAGCATGGAAAGCATCCAGCGTCTTCTTTTTGCCTGGCATGATGCGGCAGAAAGCATTCATATTCATCATTGAGCATGGGACTAAAATAGTCGGGCAGGGCAGCTTCAGCAGCTTAATAGGACCTACCCGTGGGCGATTGAGTCCTAAAAATGTGATACGCCTCAGCGCCCGCCATGTACAGTATGGAAGATCTTGTTGCTGCATTGTCATCCTCTTTCATTGCGGTAATATACATTTCTAATCTCTCAACCCAGAGCGATCAGCGGGGACGTGCCACATTCAATACCAGCTGGTTTGTTTTCTTATGATTACTCAGCTAGAGAAGATAGTCCTGTCGCAAGTCTAGGCTGTGACATGGGTCTGTCGCCACCATCATCGGCCACCTCCACCATCACTAATGCTGAAAAACCGCAACAACATCACATACGCCAATTCTACTTCTGGATACCTAATTTCCATTCCGTGTGTCAGACGATCAATATTAATTTTACTTGGGCATCCCAGCTCTTTAGTAGTGGCAAGAATGGCCTTGATAGTGGTCACACAATAAGGGTCATTCGTAGGGAAGGAGATAGGAGAAGAACTGGCGCCCAAGCACTTTCTTATGACCCAGAACCCAAAGGCACCAACCTAAGGAGATGTAGTTGTTTCGTTTGTGGCTGACGCCGAAAACCAGAGTTTAGATTGCTAGATATTTATTTATTGTAATGAGTGTACAATGACTTGTCTCCGTGATCACCGGGTAGCTCTTTTTCCCAGTTGTAGTGTTGTTATAAACTCAGTTCCAGTTTCCTAGTGCGTTGACAGTAACGCTAGGTGGAAGCTCAGGAGTTGTGCTAGCAGGGTTCTCGGGATCCCACTTCGTTGCCAAGTCTTTGGTCCACTATTGACCAGGGCTGAGCGGTGGGGAACAAAGGAAACACAGACACTCACACTCTACATAACTACTCCACCCTGGTCTGCCAAGCTTGTAGCAACCAAATCCTTGTATTATCTTCGGGGTGTAGTGATGTCGCACACATCACTCTGAGACACCTCAGTACACACGTGACACACAACAAACATCAGTAGAACGATGAAAAGTTTTCCATTAAAAAGTGCTAGTTACACATTGACTTTGTAACAAATGCTGTGTTTGCATCATGGTGCTAGTACGTATAGAGCTTAGATGAGGAGAGGCAGCATTCACTCGCCTGAACGTTTGAAACAAATGTCATTATTGTTCTCAAAAAGTCTGACTTAACCTTTTCAGTGCTTGCCTCTGGGGTTCCTACAATGATGGGCCAAACACCAAAAAGCGTTTGCCCCGGGATGCCGAGGACTGGATAGGATGACTCAGCACGTAGTGCCCTCTCCCCCACCCCAAATCTTTTAAAGCACCATCAAATTATTAAATTAGGTGAATTGATATATTAGTTACCTATCTGTGCACATGCAAATATTTTATATATTTATGTATGGCTTTTGAAGCATTCAAACTTAATTGTCACAAGGCAGAGAGGCACCTTCGAAGACTAGACATAGTAGCATACATGGATCGGGGTCACGGCCTGTGGTGCAGTGGCGTGTCCCGACTTTTGACTGGGGTGACCCAAGTGGGGCACTGAGTTATGCAGGGGTGGCATGAAGTACGAACACAGTGAGATAATGATCATAGTTTAGGATAATGGGGGTGGCCAATCAGATTCCAGGGGTAGCGTGTGCCACCCCATGCCAGTTCCTGGACACGCCTATGATGTGGTGGATGGAGAAGAGATAAAGGGAATGTTTGTGACAGTGCTGATGCCTGTTCAGGTGCCGTACCACCCCCCCTGCTCCCCGCCCTCATCCGCCATGGATGAGAGACACTCGGGTGTCACCGATCCCTGGAGTTGACGTATTTTGCCGGGTGACAGAAGTAGCCTGTTGGATGGATGTCGAGCCCGGAGAATCGGTGAGAGAAGCGGGGGCATGGGTGCCCGCTTACACCAGCGCTGCCGCTTTTTACACTGATGGGGACCCGAGCACAAAGTAGAAGGACGCGGCCTTTGTCTTTAGGCCTCTCTTTTTTTTATTTTAACTGGTTTATTTCCAGCCTTATTTATTCACGCATAACACAAAATAAATCATTACAATTCTCAATAGTAAAATCTAATATATTTAATGCAAAATTCATAAAAAAGGCACACCTAATTCAACAAAATTCCATAAAATCATTCCAAATCTCACCAATACAATCTAATTTTTCCAATACAAAATCCATAGAAAGAGAAATTAAACCCTCAAGGCCTCCTTTAAGCCTCTACTCTCTGAAAACGACGGGCTGGTGCCTTTCCTCAAAATTTTCGATGCTGACGCTACGCCTCCCATGGAAGCGTGCGATAAAACGTCAGCGTTCCAATCTCGGAGCAGCACACCCCCACGGCGCTCCCTGGATATTTGGTGGTCTCGAGCACTGAGGCCTCGCAGCTGTTCACAGAGGTTTGTTTATTCATGAGGCCATTAATTAAATACCTCTTGCCTTTGCCGGCTGCAGTGATCTCCCTAACCGTTGTGTGATGCATTCAAGGCGCGGGCCGTGGGGCTGCGCGCAGCTCGCAGTGGCGAGACCTCACATGGCTATGTAAGGCAATTTTTTGAAAACCTTAAGTGGCAGGCAGGTGTTAATATATTAATATATAAATCCTGGAGAGTGGAAACGGCTGCGCGTACAGTAGGCCCTGCTTCACGCTGATTAATGGAACGGCGAAGGCCGCAGCGTTGCGGATGTCACTTAAAACAAATGCCGTACTTATCTCGGCTAATGCCATACACCTTATCGCTCATGTGTCAGGGCTGATGAAAGTGTACCGGGCCTTCGTATTGCCAGCGCTGCGCCATTACTTAACCGCCCAACGCGGCCAAGGAGTTTCAGTGGCGTGAACGAAAAGCGCGCCAGGGCCTCGTACCGCCCCAGCCCTGACGTGAAGGAAACCAGAAGTAAATAAACCAGCTGGTGTTGCCAGAATATTCCATGCCAGCTGGTTTATTTACTTCTGGTTTTGAATATTCTGGCAACACGGAAAGAGTTAGGGCCTGGTTCATGGAATGTTTAGCGCGGTGCACAGTGAAGCGCAAAGCCGCTTTCCACCGAGCTAAATGCCATGAATCAGGCCCTGTCAAATGGGCCTGGTTTACAAACGCGTTTGCAATGGTACAATCCCATTGAAAAGCGCTTAGTAAATCAGGCCCATTGACTGAGCTTTCGTTTTGCGCGTGTTATGTTAAGTGTGTTTTTTTTTTTTGTTAATACTGCGCCAGTCAAGCAATGCGCTGCGCTAACGCCTCCAGGGGCAGGGATGGGGCAGGCCGCTTAGCCCCGCGCCACCGCCCAGATGGAAGAAGGCCCTGCCGCCCTACGCGCAGTCGCGCACCCAACCCGCTCTCTCTAATCCCGCGAGCCTGCGACAGCTCTTCCTGGCCTGACTCCATTCGGCATAGCTGCGTTTAACCCCCTTCAAGGTTTTTCCAGGGGAATGGCGTCTCCCACTGCGCGGTTCATTTCGGAGACAGCGAGAGGCTTCGTGCTTCACCTCCTATTTTAAGCAAGGAGATTAATAAGGGGACCTCTTCTACTGTATTATTATCAAAGTCACATTGCCTGACGCCTTATTGGACTGTAATCACAGGGACGCGGGCACGCGCCGCGCATTCTAAACGCGCTACAAAAGGAAGGTCGGGAAACGTGCCCGCTTTCAGGCGAGGGGGGGACGTGGCCTGGGGTTTAAACTCATGTGTTGCATTTGCGTTGCGGGTTGTTGCCGTTGCTTTGTCGGGTTTCTGCTTTTGTTAACATGTGTGCTGCTTGACAGCAGAGAGCGACACTCCGTCTCATCATTGACATGGCGACATGGTCATGTTGCTAATTGATTTCTTTCAAACCCCGTTCAGCGACTTTTTTTTTTTAATTCAACAATCCAGAAGTTTGTAAAAAAAAAATCATATATACATGTTTTTTTTTTTTTTTTCTTTTTTTTTTTTTACAGAATCATATAATTCCCGGCTCTCCTCACACCCGACCAGTCGACGATTTTGTGCGCAAGACTAGAGCAAGCCCGCCAACCGGCTGCTTGCCTGATGTCGGACACAGGAAATGAAACAAAGACCCGCTCTGCACAATTCACTGCACACCCGATTCAGCCACTAAAAACGAATGTGCAATGCAATAACAACACAATGCAACAACCTCCATAGCTCGGCCGCGACTTCCAACAATTATCACGGAAGTGTTGTAGGATACAGCTACACATGAGTGAACATAATGTGTTCCTTTGGCAATGTTCGATATGCTGTCTATACATCCAACTTTCCATAGAAGAGAAAGAAAATGTTCATATATGAAGATCGGGTTTCCCTAGAAAACATGTTTCACACCGTCTTCAAATGGCTTCCACGTTTAATAGCCATCAATCAAAATCTGCCTCCACCCCTGGACCACTAACAATTTCAGACTCAAACGGACATTTTCTCAATCGCATGGGAGCGTTTAGTTCGGGATTACTTGTGCGCAGTTCATTGGTTCTCATGAGTAATGTGCATGCCGGGGCCGCCATTGAGAAGGGCGGCTGTACATTCCAACCCGGCAGCGGTACCGGTGACCTCCCAGCAAACCCCACAACTGGCTGCAGGCGCCCGGCATCCATCACTGCTCCTGGCACCTAATAATTTTTAGGAGGACAGCTGCACGAGGGGCTTCCAAGTTCCTTTCGAAGATGCGCAAAGTCCTCATTGGGAGCTAGAACTGCATGAGAGCTAAGCAATGTGGCACCGTGCTTGCTGGTCGTGGTGCGCGACCACTGTTTCCAAACGTTCTCTACGGCGACCAACCTTCCTAATCAAGGTTGCTTTGATCTGCAGTGGTTCCTGCCTGGAGAGAGGGGAGTCATCCAGCAAGCTAGACGTGAAGCGTGAACATACAGCCGCCGAGATGTCTTCAGATGGAGAGTCAAGCACATTTTACCCCTTTCTCCTTAGGACAAGTCCAGCAAAATGTTAGGGCCCGATACTGGTCTTGTAAGGTACGCAGACAATGTAGGCACCCAGAGTTCCATCACTCAACATGTTTAGCAGCCAGCGCTGTTGAATTCCACCTCAACCAATTGAGTCGCAAAGGTCGTCGATCTTCAGGCACAGCTGTCCAATTACACCAAAGCGAAGCTGAATGGAAGATGGCTTTCCAATAAATGAGTGGAGACAATTAAGTAAGATCCAATCTCAAGACGGGGAAGGTGGGCAATGGGAAGGAACCATTTTGTGTACGTGTGGAAGGAAGAGCCATATTATAAAGCGGGGGAGCTGCAGAAGCGTGCATCCTGAACCGCTCTCAGCAACAGTCCACCCAGGCAAGTTTATGACCTATCTGGGCAAAACACTGACATGAGATATGGTCTGAAAACCACCTTTTCCTCAAAGCCATATCCTACACTAAACCCTACAGGAAAACATGTGTAGAAGACTAGAACATATTTTGATCCTGAGTAACCTGTTGCATTCACTTAATACTATCTGGTACGAAGCAGTATGACCCGTCACATTACATTTTGCTGAAATTTAAATTGAATTTGATCAGGCTCTATGATGTATGGATGGATGGGGAAGCAGGTATATAGTCATGAAACACTTTGCAGGACAGGTTTAATGGCAGATTATTTATTACTGGTTGTGAGGAAATACTTGTATATTGACTGTGACTTCTGCATCTCATGTGATAAACAACCGAGCCATCTTGCCAGCCTAAACTTTATCATAATTTCTCATTTACTTTACTGTATTGCTGATGCTCAACTGGGTTCCAAGTCCTTTTCATCAAGGGAGTTGGAGAGGTGCTCACTTTAAGAGGGATGATCCATGATAGAAAGTCAAAATCAGATTTCCGGTCGACTCCCAGGACAGTTGCAGTTTCTTGAGGTATCCGTGTGTGAGTCGATTGGTTCCATGTGTTAATATCCCCACAAAAATATTGTCATACAAGACTATTGCCATATTTTTGCAGCAATATTAAGACATGGGAACTGTGGGGGACACACCGGCAACCCACGGTCCCAAAAACCCCATACATTATCCCCACTAATAATATCGCCTATGGCTTTACCCCACAACCATATACATGGCAATATTATTGGTGGGTATAACATTACCTGATACCAGTCGATTTAGGCCTTTATATACCATGCAGACTGTTTTGATTTGTTTGATTGGGAGCCAAATCAATGGCTTCAAAGGTGTGGTGGGTGGTGTCGTCAGAACATTTAGCACAAAGATGAGGCGAACGTGTGATTTTAGGCATTGTGACGGACTATCATCTGAGTGGCCATATCAATCTGTACTTTTTTGATTTTTATTATAAAATGATGCTGGTAGTTCTATCTCTGAAAGTGACTTCTTCTAAGCAGACCTCACTTTCGTAATGCACCATGCTGAAAACTATAGTGTCAACATGAAACTCAGCTCACACTGTCTAGTGACACTCCTCAGCAGTTGCCTTGAAGTTTGCTGCCTGGACAAGGCCTATCTGCTTCCTGAACATTGAAGTGAAGATGCAGCTCACTGGTGGTGAAAGTCCCTGCATGCAGTCTTGCTGTCTGGTGAGGTCAGACAACGGACACCCCTTACCAATGGACACCCGGACTGAGTCCCACAGCAACCATGAAGCAAAGGAACATCCTTGGGTTCTGTCTCCCACCTCGACCCAACACATGAGTTGAGTTGACCATGGTCATTTCAAACTGCATCAGGACCCCCAGAGCTGCCTTTGTCACTCTATGCATTTCGAGATGCTGTACACCACTCTTCGATCCTTCTCGACACCGACTCGACCCTCTGTCGGAGTGCATCCCCAGTGGGCTGAATCAGGGGGAAGCAAGCTCCATGTGGTGCTATTTACAGGGAAAACCTGCTCAGGGGAATGCTTGCTCCTTTAAGAAATTCCCTCGGAAGGTCCCTGTAGTACAGCAGTGAAGACCTTAGCTGTTCATCTGACGACCTAGCCCACCCACCATGTCTGCCTGGCAATCTATTGATAACAGAAAGATTGCATTTTGAAGTGATGGCCATGTTTCAGGCTAACTGTGAATGTTTGGCATTCACAGGACTAAACCAAGCAAGGCCCCCATCTGCAAATTGAAAAGCATCCATAAATGATTTACTGGCAATAACCTGGGGTTTTAATTTTGCACAATTGGTAATAACATGCTTCAAGCACTACAATGTCTGCACAGATATTGGCATCTCCCTTGTCTCCATTGCCTCATAGGGGATGGCTAGAAATGGCTTGCACTGAAGTACAGCTTTCATATTTAATTAGAAATTAGACTGTACTATTTGTTCTGCAAATCCAATAATTGCATGCTACATCATCTCGGAAGATTAAAAAAAAGTTGCAGGTGGGGGTTGGGGCGTGGGGGGTTATCAGACGTGCCGCGACTATGAAAGAAGGTTGTTTGTGCACACATCAGATCCATCAAGTAATGAAAACCACTGTTGTATTCAAATAGGAGGAAAACAATAGGAACAGGTTAGGGAAAAATGTGTCCTCACTTTCTTGCAACAAATGCATCTAGACATTTGGTAATCTACAAACTGCAATCAAGTAGGACACCGTTGGCAACATGTATGCTATCATTGGACTAAACAGCACAGTGCTGCTTGGGTGTCAGTGTGGTGCTGTTCTCATTCATGTCCGTTGGGCATGTGGGCACATCGTGTTGCCGGTCTGTGGGTTATTGCATTCTCTGCAGAGAGTGATGACCAGCGGCTGGATCTACTCAGTCGATCCTTCCTCAAAGGCTGGTCAAATATACCCCATTGAGTTGGTCCATAATGACACGCTTTGTCAATCCCTGGAGGGGATTCAGTTCACCACGGGGCGGGCAACATGAGCCAACATCAGCCGATTTTTTATTAAAACCGAGGACTCTTATGATATGATATAATAAGTCATTTATAACGCACCGGTACTCAAATGTTTCTAGCTTGGGCAAGTGAGTCTAATTTAAGGGAAATTTGAGTGTTGATGATGGATTTGGATCTAATATGGTATTAAAAGGACGGCTGTGCCAGCTGGGTCACATAGAAGCCAATATGGAATGAGGCTTCTGCTCCCGAGCTTACTATCAAAAGTCTGCAAAGAACGCCCCCGGGAGGGTGGGACTTTCTGTGCACAGGCTGAGTCCACATCAGCCAAGACCTTGCACCCCCCGCATCGTACCCCTGACACTTCCTTCCACCGGCCTCCCTCAGGCCACCATGAGTCCACACCATCAAGCAAACACTGCTCGCAGAGCATAAGCAACTAGCAGTTCATAGCACCCTCGGCCGATCCTTCCAGCTTCAGAAGATGGGCTGCCCCGAAAGGAACACGGGCGTGCCTGCGATAGGGCTTGGCTGCAGACCCTCCAAATGGAAAAATCCCATCACAGTTTCAGGATGACCAAGACATCAGCAAATAATCTCCAAAGAACTTCATTATCTGCAAAGGATTATCATGCATATTTAAGCCGGCTATATGGAAAACCAGATTGGATTTTCTCTTTGGCGAGGGTTGCCAAACCTAGCTTCAACAGTGCCAGCATGCTTAGAAAACTGCCGGGACATCACACATGCCACAGGTATTCAAGAATACTTGATATGATAGGTTATTTATAACGTGATTAATACCCAGAGGTTTCTAAGCCCGGGGATCGAACCCGTGTTGCTCCGCGTAGTTGCCCCTGAGCTATCCTCCCCTGTGCTATCCTCCCTTGGCATGGGATGGAAGATGGCTCTTGGGAAAATTATGTGTTATTTATATAGCGCCTTTATCCAAAGCACTTAACAGAGCACATATTTACATACAATATCACCCAACCAAAAATGGTACTCATTTATCGACCTTGAAAGGTTAAAAGGCTGAATTGGCCGTGCAGGATTTGAACCGGTGATCTGCAGATCATGTACAGATCACAGCAGCGAGCGCTCAACCTGCTGAGCTATCTGACATTGCACACTGGTTCGCCTACATACGATCCCTGCTCCATTTTTCTCTGGCCCCTGGGTAACATGGACCATGGCAGTCCTTCAAAGGCAATTGCTGCCAGCAGCGTTTAGCCTCTCAGTGCTTTTTTGCAACCTTTCTTGAAAGAGCAGAACATAAATAAAATATCGCTTTGCACAGACCTTCTGCTGAAATATTTAGAATGGGCTGCATTCTGGTATTCCCTCTAGCAGCAGACACTGGGAAACCCCACTTTCAAGATGTGCCTCCCCACCCCGCCCCGCACAGCTCGCAGCTGATGTCAAGCGGCAGTGATTGGCCTTAAAAAGCAGAGTCGCACTCGGTGCTGCCAAGGGGAAGGATGGCCAGATGCCATTGCAAGCCCCGTCCAGCGCCCCCACGCCCCATATCAAGAACACTGCACATAGTCGTGCACGCCATAGTGCCGTGAAGCGCCAGTAGTCCTGCAGTGGGCACTAAGCTGGTGCAGCTACCACGCGAGCAAAATGGCAAAAAATGACAGCCACTGTGTCTGGAAATGGGCGCTGCATCACTTCCACCGTTTCAATACAAATACCCATTGGGTTGTATTTTGAGGTTGTGCCCCCTTTTATCAGAAATCTTCAACATCAACCATGACGCAAATGTGATTAGAGAGGGGCCAGCCCCTGTACGCAGGACTTCCTCACAGAACGTGAAAACATGCATCCTGTTGGAACCCGGCTACATCACATTTGACCCCTGGCTTTCCCAGGTAACCAAAGCGGTGTGATCCTGGTCAAATCACTAGTTCTCCCTTTGCCTCAGCTCCCTTATCTCAGACACATGGGAGTGCTTGGAGCAGGCTAAATAGGGTTATATGTGATTTTACCAGCGGAAATTTCAGAGTGGTACATTGCATTGTGACCATAATACCAAAAAACACCCAGTTTTGTATTTTTATTTGAGGGGGTCCCCCACCCAAGTCCCCAATTGTTTACCCTTATAACGCCCGTCCAATCCCACCGACTCATTTTAACCCCTTACCCCACTACCGTATTTATATTTATTTCATAATTTCAGTGTTTTTCGGTATTATGGTCTTCGGTAAAAGGCACCGCTCTGTTTTGTTTTTGGTAAATCGTCTAAAATAGTCGTGCTAATTGCTATGTAAAACATCCTGAGCGGTCTGTCCAGGGCAGCAGGACCTCTGCATAGCTATGCCTGCCACTGGTTCTCGGGAAGCCTCCTATTACTCACTTTACTCACCCCACTGCACTGGTACTCAGTGATTCACCCCAGAAGTCAGAGCCCAGCTCCCGTATCCAGGCCTTTACCCAGTATGAATTCAGAGCTCGACCCCACAAATCAGCCCCACCCGTTTTTATGACGTGCCGAGCGTAAAGGCATCAACAGCCGCATTTAAGGCTTGACTCAACTTTTCAGGGTTAAACTCTAGTATTAAACCAGCCACACACCCCTTATTGTGGGTTGAGCCCCAATATGCATTAGTCACCTGTATTCAGTGCGTAAACTCCAAAAAAGAACATAGAGAGGGATAAGTATTGTCACATGCATAAATTGAGCTCTTGAAAGTAGTAGGGTTAATAGGAGAACCTGAGGGACGTGTCGAGAGGCTGCATGACTCCCTTCTTGGTCAGTATTGCTGCAACTTGCAAGTGTTGAAATTTCACAAACTGGGAGCTGCGGATCCCCTTGACAGATTTCTAAGAATAGATATTTTCTTCTTCTCCCTTCACTTAGTTGGAAACTATGGTGTTAAAAAAAAAATCATGCAGGCCAGAGGCGGTAAACATATTCTGCTTTACTAAGCAAATGAGAAATCTAAAATAAGAAGCAGAGAGGGCCCCCTCGCTCTCACACAAGAGACCTCTGTATGTGGGGCTGAAGGCGCTCCCCTGCCAGCACAGTCACCACTTTTTGCCTTTTATACTATGAGAAAGCGTGACAGCTGAATTTATGAAAGTGGCCAGGCTGTCAATTTCACCCTCCAGGAATACAATAAAAGCAAATCTCACAGGAGGCAAGCAGGAAGCGGCACAAAATTGCTTAACGTGGTAAGCAGCCGCTGCAGATTTGCGCTTTCTCCCACCGGGGGTGTTGGCGGGCGATTGATGCTCAAACGGAAGAGTACGTTGTTCTTTGAGCCACGCGTGATGGTGAGGATCCACGCGCAGCCCCAGTAAGCGGGCGTTTGACACATCACACTGAACATGGCGACCTAGCTAGTCCCACCATGGAGGGTTGCTGTCAGCATGATATATTAAGGTGACAAATGGAAGAACCTGGCTTCGCCTTAATACTCACTTTGCGCCGTACCAAAAAAGGCACCAGATCTGGTTTGCAATAGGGACTGGGGTGATAAAGATTTGCTCAAGTTAACGTTGCATGCAGATAGTTCAAGCTAGACAGCAATGCAGCAAATCTGTTGCGCACAATTCTTGATGCCTGTATAATATGAACTGGATGAGGCATATTTTGCCCCATTGTAGCCTGCTTCCATTTCCTAGAGGTTACCACCGTCCGCCCTGATGTTCAAAGGCTCCAGTGTCAGCCATGTCGAGAGGAACCCAAAATCATAGACACGTGGAAATGGATAACCCCCGATAACTCTGTGACTGCAGCACTGCGGGGGGCTACCGGAAAGAACGTAAGTGGCCTGAGCGTGCTCTGCTTTCGAAACCCCTGTTTGCAGGCGGGCAAGGAAGGGCCTGTGTGGGGACCCTGTAAAACAAAAGCAGGTACCAGAGATCCCCAGAAACAGGTACATGTTCATCCCCAGGCCATTCGCATCTCGGCCTCTAATCCAATGGGATACTTTTGAATGCCTCCTCTGGGGTGGGGATCTGGCAGGACGCTCACCAGAGACATCCGAATATAAAAGTGTGAGTGAAAGAAGCACACATATGAAGAGGTGACGAGAGAGGAAACCCTGCACAGACCAGAAGAACAGCACAACAGATGGAAGAACATTCTGGATGTCCATCCACTTCTTTATGGAAGAGGATCGGTTTGAACACACCCTGGATATAAACCCATCCCAGTTACAGAATTGGCAGTTAAGTGGGGGATCTGACCTGATCTGTGTAGGGAGTGAAATCACAGCAGAGTGCACCTGCTCCTGCTGACTCCAAGCTGGATGCCACACATCGCTCCTACTCCGCTCCTCTTGCATTAAAGGAGAGTAGCAACGTCAGTGCCTGTTTCTGCCCCGTGGCTATCAGTGGCAACCAGCTACTGCCCGTCGTTTGCTGCTTTCATAGCATTTGCCCAGTCCGAGTAATGGGCATAAGCCCAGCAGCAGGGAAAGTCTACCAAGCACACTCTGCACTACCCTCTCCCGCCTCCGAGACAGGCCCTTTTCTCCACTCCTTTTTGTTTTCTTTGGCACCAAAGAGACCAAAGCTCTTCCAGGATTTTTAGCTTGGCTCTAAACGACCCCCGTTTACAGGGGCTACATCTGAAACCAAGCTTGAGTTCCTGCACGTGATGCTGGGGTTTCCATCTCCACAACTGTTCATCCTTTATACGGGTGTGTGAGGGAGTATCGGGATGGCAGTAACGGTACTATTAAATGGGGATCCGTACGGCGCATCTTTGTCTGGGCAAGGAATGAGGATGGACAGAGGAGGAGGCAGTGAGAACATGTTAAGCTCACCCCTCCATCTATGAACTGCAGTCACTGACACCATCCATAAGGTGAGACAAGGCCACACCGCTCCCACACATCCAACACAGGAGCAAATGTCACGAATGCGATAGATAGATAGATAGAAGCCCCATTCTGCTCTCTATCTCCTGGGAAGCAAAGGTCTGGCACTCTACCCTCCCTCCTTGACTCCTGACTGTCTCAGCATCTCATGCTGCACGGTCGGTCCGCACAGCAGGATACGCGTATTCATCTAGCCTTCACCGGGAGGATATTGTGAGCAGCTGTTTTACCTATGTAATAAGCATGGCCTGTAGAATGAATCCCAATGTGGTTAAAAGAGTGAGACTTGGACCGGGAACGCAGAAGCGGTCTCATCCTGTTGTTCTACTCGTCTCCTCCCTTCCCTGATCTCCTCTCTGTGCTTTTCCACTGTCCTCCATTTTGGTGATCCTTGTCACTCTTCCCACGGTTTCTCCATCCTCTCGCAACTCCTTCCTGGTCCTTCCAACTTGTGTAACTCCTCCATCTTGCCTATCTTCACCGTAGATATGTTTCTGGACCCGAACCTCGCCCTGACCCCTTTTCTTCATCTTTCGAGCCCCTTTCACTTCTCCTTTAATGTTTTCCCCATTAACATTTAGTTTGAGTCCTTACCACCTGCACACAATTATGTCGGGGAAGGCTCGCCCAATTCTGCTCATGTGTGTCAACAAGCACACCAAAACCAAAGGACTCTGTCAAAGGACTTCCAAGAAGGTCTTGTCATGCCAATGGAAACAGAGCAAGCTCGGAAAAAGGGGTGGCGACGCAGGCTCTGAGAAACATTGGCACGGGCTCAGGAAAATACAGGTGGATTCCCAGTAGGACAAGGGTGCATGCTCACCAAAGAAGGGGTGTGGGCTTAAAAATAAGAGTCAGTCCGATCTGTGAAAGAGGCTGCATCTTCAAAAAGGGGGTGCAGACCCAGATACATGGGATTAGAGCACCTTCCTCATAAGCCATTATCCAGTGCACCCATCAATGAGTGTACACACCTGTTCTAATCTCAAAAACGAAAAGAGCCATCACCTCCTGCGGAGAGAATTCAGTTGAGTTGCAGAGGGTCCTCTTTTCTAAACAGGGTCAATTACCTTCTTGTGATTAACGCATAATCTGTGGGCATTTTAATTGTTAGGAGGTAAATGCACTGCTTGTAAAACACCTCAGAAGTTGTGTTTTTGAAGTGTGGGGTCAATACTGACGAATCCATATACCTCTCTTCCTTCTGCCCTCCTTTTATTTGACTAAGTCGGGGAAAGGAGTTGCCGGCTGTATGGAAAGATTACAACAACAGAAACACAACAAACAGTGATGGCAATACTATTATCGATAATTATGCGATCAGGTTTTCCTGCAGCATTTCTGCCGGATTGCTTCTGCTTCTGAGACCTCAAATGACAAGGTTGAGAATTGCCCTGTTTGACTGGGAGTTTATTTGAGCGAGTGCAAGCACCCCTACTCTTCCGAGGCACTCTTGACCCATCAGTGGGGCACAGTCCTGTGCAGGAGAGGAGCCTGAACCCCTGCTTTCGGAGGCCACCTCGTCCCCGCCAGCACGAGGCAGGTGCGCGAGGAACCTGTTGGGAGAGGGGGCTAATGGGAGGAATCGTGCAGCGATGACAGGTCATGAAGAAGTTGAACGCCAGGCCGCGTCCAATTCCCGCGGCACAAGTATCCAAAATAAAAACACATAAAGAGTGTTTGATTGTAATTGTTATGAAGACATCGCCTTGTCCTATAGGCAGCTGGCTTCCTTTGGCTGCCATGGAATGATAACATGTCGAGTCAGCGCGTTGGTATTTGGGGATATGATTCGCAGAATGCTCGCACCGCCTCTACAGTCAACGCAGTAACCCTGGTAAACTGGAAGTCTGGAAGTGGTACCCCAAAAGTGGCTGGGAAGGGGGCTTGACTAAAAACGTGTTTTTGCCTGCGATACTGCAGGCGCTCTCTCTGGGTGGGGGTGGGTGCGTGGCATCAGCTCCTGCTCTCGCAGCTAGCGTGTTTTTGTAATAACTGACGAGAAAAAGTCAGGCTTCTGCGGACTTGCGGGGTGTGGAGTTTAGAAGTGAAACTGCCTGCCAGGCCGTCTCCTCTCACCTCAAAGGCTCCTTTGCATGCGCGCATGCCTGGGTGATGCAGGGCGCTTGAAGGATGCCACCCACACGCCCCTACTCCCCCCCCCCCTCCCGTGGACCTCACTGGCACACTGAAACTGACCCCGCTGGATGAAAAAATAAAATGCCCACTGTTTGCCCGGAGCACGAACGGCGCTTAAAATGCGTGCGTTTCATTCCACTGAACTTGGGGGAGCGGGCGAGGGTTAGGGCTTGGATTGGATTCGAATAGTTTCGCCGAATAGCATTCTACCCCTCAAACTGGACCCCAAAATGATCATGTGCGTGCTTAAGAAGAATTACCCTGGCATGCTTCAGGTAAACAAGGTGGCACAACCTGGGACCAGGGCTAAAATGACATCACAAAGAGAACCCCCCCCCCCCCGCCCCCACAAGCAAAATCAGGCCGATCTGGGACGCGCACCAGACTACTTACTGGGTTTTGTGGAAGGGCAGCCTCATTGTGCAAGAGGGACGCCAGTCCTTTATAGCGCTCTCCAGAGACCGCGGTTAAAGGGAGACCTGCGCGAGGTAGCCTTCCACTCCTCGCTGCACTCGTCAACGCGCCGCAAGGTTACAAAGATGCCGCTGCCGATGGAAGTGTGCACTCTTCTTGGCGGCTGCTGTGGCGAGCATGCCTGGGCTGCTCTGTGCAGTCAAAACAACGAGGCAATCCTGCGTGTGTGGACGAACCAGGTGGGCCCCCCGCTCTCTCCGCCTCTCCTGTCAGGGTCACGTCTGCCCGGGGAGTTGCGGGTGGCGGACAGGGGCTCCCTGGGACGGGAAGGGGCACGGCTCCGCAGGTAGGGACGCCTGGCGTCGCCCTCACTTTCCAAGTTCCTCGAAGAGCTGGCACACGCCGGTAAAGCGGGCGAGGGACGCCATGACGACTCCTCCGGGCTGGCGATGCCGTCTGGGGGCAAGGCAGAGAGGGGTCAGAGGGATGCCGCCAGCAAACGCCGAGGCGCCCGGGAGAGCGTCTCCCTCGCTCTCTGAGCGCTGCCTCACAGGTCCACGCTCCCCCCTCCTGGCGGTGCCTTCCTTCTCCGTCTCCTGCTTGCCAATTCCCGACACACTGTTCCTTTTTTTTTCTGGTGCTTTCCGAATTCCCACCACAAAATGGATAAAGCAAAAAAAAAAAAATGACAAAAAGTACTGTTTCCAGGGAGCAACACACCTCGAAGCGTCGCCACTAACAGCAAGTGAGCAAAACCAAAAACAGATCCGTTTCCCAGCAGCAAAACATTCGGATTTCTCCTCCACTCCGTGAGATCCTTGCCACCCCTTTCAGAGAGTGGGAATGGTTTGCAGACTGGAGGTGTTCTTCCGGTGACAGCAGAAGGGAAGGCTCCCTCTTTCTCTGCGAGACCTGCGCCTCCTCCCACGTCCAGGGGAGATCTGATGTGAGTCGGGGTTCTCTGGCTGGACGCGCCTCCTCCTTCATTCACCCTGTGTGAGAGTATTAGAACATATGACTGAGTGAGTGCGTGTGTGTGTGCGCGCGCGCGGCCGCGGGGAGTAAGCTCAGCTTTCTGTCCCACACCCCCCTCTAGCTGTGGCACACACGCCGTACACAAGGAACACAGGGAGCACACATTACAGGGAAAGCACAGCCAAGGACCGGAGACAGCCCGAGTCTCCCTGAACCCCAGACTGACTTATCACCTCTACTCGCGCCTCTGACGTCAGCGTTCCCCGAATGTGAACGACTATGTTCCAAAACCTCCCTGTAATGCTCACGCGTGCTGACAATGAGGGCTATATTTTGAATAAAATGAACAATGCACATACTATGTGTTGGCTTCCAGTAAGCAATCTTCCTGGAGGGAATTGTGTAAGACAAACACAGGACAAGTTAAACGAACACAGCATATGTGTCCTCTTAAAAAGGGAGGAGTCTTGCTGACTCTCACATTAGCATTACCCATTGAGATCAGCAGCTCCTTACAATTGTCCTATAGTGTTGAGGGCCACGGACCCGGGGATCGAACCTGTGCTGCTCCGTCTTGCTTCCAATGCGAGCGCATTGCCCCTGAGCTATCCTCCCGAGCCGCATCTTAGCTGGCCATTGTGGTGCGAGAGCAACACTAGTTCATGAACTCCTGTTTTATAATGCACACTTACAAATAAAATAAAAACGGTGCATATCACTTCCTTGACACATAGGAGTATTGAAAATCGAAATGTGAGCCAGGTTATTGTGCTTAATCTGTGTGCGCCAAATTTGCACCCCAGAGACAGACCTAGCACGAGAAAGGTAAAGCGTGGGGGGAGGGGAGGTTACCTAAAATGCACAGAGACACAGGTAGAGACAGGCATATGGAAGTGCAGTTACCCCGAGACGCTGGCACAGCAAGGGGCACAGGCAGACTGGCACCCATAGGCAGAAAGAGAGAGACTTGCAAATAGGCAGAAGAGTTTATAGGGATATTTCTACAAATACAAGACGGCCACAAACCGTGACCCATACGCAGGAAGAAACACCAAGTAAAATGCGAGAGAATGAAACAGTGTCAAAGAGAAACAGAGGCTAGCGGCTGAGTGGCAGCTGTCTATGGTGCTGGCTGTTGATCTTTTCATTTTTCTAATGGGAGATGCACTACGTCCCTGCAATGTGCACGCACGACCAAGCGTCGCACGGTAGCCTGCACAAAGCAATGGGAATTTTCCACTCAAGACATATTTTCAAATGTTGTGTTGAAAGGGAGCTTTTTACAGGTCACTTGACTATGAAAAATGGGCTACAAGGCCATAACATTTACTAACGAAAGGTAGCACACGAGCAATCCCAATAGATGCCAAGCCACCGGCAGTGGACAGGAGCAGCTCTGAACACATGTTCATGATGCCTTTGCCCACAATACATTCAAAGTAACAAGATATGTTCCGTTTGTTTGTTCCCCATAATGTCAGTATTGCCAGTGTTAGAAGACCCGACCAACTTATGTTTGTCCAAATATACTAGTACTAGTGTACAGACCCCTCCCTGTACATGGCCGAAGTGCAGTTTTTTGTTGACACAATAGGGCCACCATATATCTTAAGCCAACAGCTCCCCCTAGCGGTGGCAACAGGTGAAGATATGCAAATTGGACCACTGTAAATCCTAAGGCAACATCTCCCTCTAGCTGTGGCAACAGGCCAAGCTATGACTGCATCGGACAAACATAGAGAGACAAACGTACATCTGGCCTTGTATTATATTGTTAGATTTCCGACTAAGAATACTCCAATTTCTAGCACATGATGGCAATGATTTAATTGTAAGAAAACATGTCCATGCTGGCTGACCAATACATGACAGTAAATTTGTAAGAACACATTCCTGTTTTCTTTTCCCATAATTCCAATGCTGACTCTCTACGAAAACAGGTCAAGGTTGTATGTGCCACCATATGCCAACATTTCCAATTAAGAACACCCTCATGTTTGCTGTGCCCATAATGATAGTATTGCCACTGTAATATAAAATATCCATGCTGGCTGTGCATTTTTATGTCAGTATCCCACCTAATAACACATGCATGTTGACTTTACCCTTGATGCCAGTAATGTCACTGTAAGAACATTTCCATGATGTATGTACTAGTATATGCCAGTATCCCCATGGAGTATGAACACTCACTTTAACTTTGATTTTACTGCCATCAATGCACATGCAATAAAACACGTCCATTGCAGATGTTTCAGTTTATTGAAGTATTCGCATGCACGCACACCCGTATGTATGCTTTGTAAGTAGGGCTAGTGATGGCACTCTATTAAAGCGTGTCCATGTTGGATACATCAATATTTGCCAGTTTTCAGGTCTAAGAACATCTTGACGTTTGCTATACTCAACACGCAGGTAATATTTCTCTTAGAAAACATGCCTGTGCTAACTGCAGCAATATGCACTCGTTTTCCAACTTAAGAACACATTCATATTTTGTTTTTCCATAAATCCAGCAATGCCACTCTAAGAAAATATGTCGGTGCTGGTTGCACGGAAATGTGCCAGTATTTCCATGTAAGGACACACTCATGTTCGCTCTGCTGATATGACCAGGAAGGATATTAAAAGATAACATGTCCATGCTGACTGTCCCATTATATGCCAGTATTCCAATGTGAAACAGACTTATGTGTGCGTTACTGATAAAAACCAGTAATATCACTCTAAGAAAACACATTACAGCTGGCTGTGACAATGTATGCACGTTTTCCCATGTAAGAACACCCCATGTTTGCTTTTTACAAAATGCCATTCATGCCACTCTAAGAAAACAGTCCCATATTGTCTGTGTCAAGAAAAGCATATATTCGTAGGAAATGACCCACTAATTTTAACTTTTCCCATATTACCAGTAAAAGCACTCTAAAAATACAAGTCAAAGTTGTCTGTGGCAATTTATCCCAGTATCCTTATCTAACATCACACGCATGTTTTCTTTGACCATAACGACATGAACACCACTGTGAAAAAACACATCATGCATGTTTGTCTTCCTATAATGGCACTCTAAGAAACATATCCATTGCGGATGCACTATTATATGCCAGTTTCACCACATGCAACACATCTCCTGCTTACTTTGCCCTAATGCCAGTAATGTCACTCTAAGAAAACATGCCCATGCTAGTTGTGCCAATATATGCCAGTATTCCCAAGTTATAACACATATGTTTTGTTTGCTTTGCCCATAATTTTAGTGGTGACACTCTTAAGAAAACAGGGTCATAGTGGCTTTGCCACTATTTGTCAGTATTCTCATGCAATTACACACTCATATTGACGTTGCATATAATGCTATTAACCACCCTCAAGAAAACATGTCCATGCTGGCTGCATGCATATTTGCTAGTATTCCCAAAGAAGAGCACCTTCCTTTTTCTTTGCCCATTGTGCCAATAATGCCTCTCTAAGAAAGCATGTCTAAGCTGGCTGCATCAACATATTCCAGTTTTCAGAAGTAAGAACGTCCTCATTTCTGCTGTGACCTTATTGCCAGTTATATTACTCCCCCAAGACTATCCATCCTAATCCTGAATACATGTCAGTATTCTGTTGCAAAATTGCCCATAATACCAGGATTGTGGCTCTACGAAATCTGTTTATGCTACATGTGACAATATATTACTGTTTTCCAATACAAGAACACACTCATGTTAGCTTTACCCATCTTTCTAGAAATGCCACTGTAGGAACAAAATGTTCACCCTGGCTGTGCCAATATATGCCAGTTTTCCAATGTAGCAACTCCCTCATGTTTGCTTTCCTATAATGCCAGTAATTCCACTTTAAGTAAGCATATCCAGGCTGTCTCATTTAATATATGCCCGTTTTTCCTCATGCAAACATCCTGTTGTCCTTTGCCCATAATGCCAGTAATGCCACTCTTAGAAAGCAGGCCCACACTGTCTGTGCCCATATGAATCCACATTTTGTTGTTATTACACACTCATAATTGTTATGCCTATAAATACTGTGACACCACTCCCAGAAATAATGTCCATACCTGCTGTGACAATATATGCCAGCATTCACACATACGAACACTATTATGCCCATGCTTGCTCTGCCTGTGTACAATATAATTCTAACTTGAGCATACATTCATGTTCACTTTAATCATAATGCTACCAATCGACTGTACAAAAAAACATGCTCACTGCACTAATATATGGAGCTAATATATGGAGGTTTTCTCCTGTAAGAAAACCCTGATTGCATTACCCATACTGCCAGCACTGCTATTGTAAACAAAATAAATGTCAATTCTGGCTGTGGCAATACATGCTAGTGTCCCCATGTGAGCACAAACTCACTCATGGTTGCATTGCCTATAATGCCATTAATGCCACTCTAAGAAATCATGCCCATGTGGCTGTGCCTATATATGCCAGTTAAAGTGGTATACCAGAATCAGTGTGCATATCCACACATTATTACAGAGTGCATTTATTATGCATGTATCCCACATAAACCACACTTTGTACAGTTTGGACAATTATAATAACAATTAATGAAGTCAAAATTATCATATGGCTCTATCCTTGTATGGATCAAAACAAATACAGTTTTTCCAAAAACGAAGAATAAATACATGAATTATTAACACGTCATGAGAAGTCTTTCCTCACGAATGCCCTAGCCAACACGTGTTTCGACCAACTCAGTCTTTCTACAGCACGCGGGAGGCCGATTGCAGCCAGGATGATTTCTAACAGGACATCCAATACATAATGCGCCACGAACCCTAATGTGAAGCTTCAACAACCTACACTGTGAAGACCCTAAGATCACACCATTAATTCCTTGCATAATACCTCACCATCAAAAGTGAAAACAACTACCGAAGATGGTATCAACTCAAGTAACGTTATTTTGGTATGGCGCAGGTGCATGAACATTGAAAGGCAAGAATTGTAAAATGAGTTTGCAATTTGCGAGATGTTGAGGATTGATATGATATGCCCATATTAGACTTGAGAAAGACTGAGTGCCTTTCAAGGCTTGGAAGCATAATGCCCCAGTCTTGCACGGCCCATTGGGCATACAGATCTGGGTAACCCACAACAGGGGACACCTTGTGTTCCCAATAACACAACCTGCTCAGCCACAGTTCCTCAGCTTCTCTCGGCTGCTGAGGGCGTGCCCAGCCTTTCTACTGGCTGGCCTTGGGTCCTTCAAAATGGGTGGCATCTCAGCACCCTGCATCCACTGTGGACGATGTGCCACTGTTTCTAACACAATAAGGGTGCCAGCAAACCTTACAGAGTGGCAGTAGGAGTCAGATACTGTATAGTGTGTGTCAGCCAAACACCATTTGAGCTTTGGTGTGGGCAATTACACATGTAGTATTTTCTTACCATCTACGGTGCTATAAAGCGCACATGTCCTGCACTGTATGCTCTCACTAGAACTGGAAACTCTCAGGGACCTATCGGTATGTGCACAGTGTGCGTGCTGTTTCCTGTTAAAACCTCTTACACTCACTCATGCAAGAACTTCCCAGAGGCCATCTCACTAACCACAAACTCTCTCAAGGGGTGCCTATCACCCATCAGTCACTGGATGGGCCTTTGTTGTCTCATGCACAACTCATCCTAGAGAGAAATAATCGGCCTCCTTGCTCCATTTCCCATTTATCTCTGTTCAGCAATTTCTGGTATATCCTTTCATTTCAGAAATGCAAAACATACATGCTTCAAATGTTAAAATGGTGGGATAAAGTACATTTAAAAGGCTTATGTGAACAGCAAGCCTTGCACATGCTAAGAAGCCATAGTAAAAAGAAAGTGGATGGGGAAGAAGACAGGGTTCTCTGTAATGGGTGTGCTATGTCTGCATAGTTCGTTGGATGCTACATCTTCTTTCCATGTGGCTTCTCACACGTATCTAAGGTCTGCTCCTTCTTTAATTACTTTCATTTGTCTTTGTGTAATCCTCTTCCTCAGGCTTCATGCTTTGTGGAGTATTGTTTCTACAATATTTGTGGTCTCCTGATGTATTTTGCTGATAGGCTAAATATTTTAAATCCCCCTTCCTTAATCGCACAATCCTCTTCCCCTATTCCTCTCATCTATATCTTTATCCCCCGACTTACTGTCACAATCCCCTATGGATTGCAACCTTGGGGTCCGCTTTGACAGTGACCCCAGAGTTCACCACTTCATAAAAACGATGGCTACTGTGGCCATTCTCAAGGGCTTAATAGTCTGGATGGTCGAGCGCTCCTTCTCTGTTCAGTCAACTAAAACCCTCATCTCCACTCTTCGATTCATCATCTCGACTTTTGCTCCAGCCTCCTGCTGCGCCTTCCTTTCCTCTCTTTTGATCCCCCTTGACAAAATCCTCAACTTCTCTACCTGCGCTGCCTGCACCATTCCTACAGATCTCCTATCTTTCCTCACTGTCTTCACACTGATTGGTGCTGTTAAAATAACGGCTCCCTCTTCAAATTCATACTTCTAGTTTTTAAATCTGTCCATTAGCTAGCCCGCACTACCTGTCGACCTCTGCCACCTTTCTGTACATCTATCCTTTCTCACTGTTTCAGAAAATCTATCCAACCTTTCCATGCTTCCCTCACATTGGGCATCCTCCTGCTTCTGCTTCCAATCACCCGCCCTTCGGTATCCTCCTGCTTCCGATCCTGCTGCTTCCGATCGCCCGCCTTGAGCATTCTCCTGTTTCTGATCCTGCTGCTTTCGATCGCCCATCTTGAGCATCTTCCTGCTTCCGATTGACTGCCTTGAGCATCCTCCTGCTTCCGATCCTGCTGCTTCCGATCGTCTGTCTTGAGCATCTTCCTGCTTCTGATCCTGCTGCTTCCAATCGCCTGCCTTGAGCATCCTCCTGTTTCTGATCCTGCTGCTTTTGATCGCCCATCTTGAGTATCCTCCTTCGATCGACTGCCTTGAGCATCCTGCTGCTTCCGATCCTGCTGCTTCCGATCGTCTACCTTGAGCATCTTCCTGCTTCTGATCCTGCTGCTTCCGATCGCCTGCCTTGAGCATCCTCCTGTTTCTGATCCTGCTGCTTTCGATCGCCCATCTTGAGCATCCTCCTGCTTCCGATTGCCCGCCTTAAGCATCCTCCTGCTTCTGATCCTGCTGCTTCCTATCGTCTCCCTTAAGCATTTTCCTGCTTCCGATCCTACTGTTTCCGAACGCCCGTCTTGAGCATCCTCCTGCTTCTGATCGTCTGCCTTGAGCATCTTCCTGCTTCTGATCCTGCTGCTTCCGATCGCCCGCCTTGAGCATGCTCCTGTTTCTGATCCTGCTGCTTTCGATCGCCCATCTTGAGCATCCTCCTGCTTCCGATCGCCCGCCTTGAGCATCCTCCTGCTTCCGATCCTGCTGCTTCCGATCGTCTCCCTTGAGCATCCTCCTGCTTCCGATCCTGCTGCTTCCGATCGCCCGCCTTGAGTATCCTCCTGCTTCCTATCGTACACCTTGAGTATCCTCCTGCTTCCGATCCTGCTGCTTCCAAACTCTGGCCTTGAGCATCCTCCTGCTTCTGATACTGCTGCTTTCGATCTCTTAAGTAGTTTGTGCTTTGGGGACTGAGCATTTGCTTAACCATCCTTGCCCTGAGACCTGTTTAAAATTCTGCACAGGGAAAGGGAACAATATCCTACTTCCCCTACTTAGTTAACCCTCAAGACCTCCTCAACCGTTCTTTCCCCACTCTCACTGTGATACCTGGCTCTCAATCCTTCAGCTTGCTTGCCCCCACCATGGAACTCCACACACCCAGACGTTAAGTCCATCCCCACTTTGGCAGGTTCCAAAACCACCCAAAGATGTAGCCCCTTCTCTACTGAAGGAGCACTTTATCCGTCTACTGGTATTCACGTCTGATACTATCCACATCCTCTCCAAAACATTTCCCAATTGTTCAATTTTTGAGGTAGTATTGCAAACCTTAGGGCAGACACTTACTGCTGAGAAGCAGACTTAATAATGCACCACTCATATTTCCAAGATGTGGTTGAGAGGAGGTCTTCGAGTCAGCGGGTGTTGGTGGGTATATAAGGCCCGGTCTAGAGAATCCAACTGGGATTTGTGCTAGGGTCACAGAGGGATGGCAGACTACATTTTATTTATTTATTTATTACATTGTAAAGCGCTCTATACCCAGGGGATTCAAGGCACTAGTTACAGTACAGGATACAGTAAGGAAAAAAACATGTTATGTTATGTTACTTGGCATTTATATAGCGCCTTATGTATCATTGGTATGATCTCAAAGCACTGGTAGGTTGAACGCCCTCGGAAATCGCAGTTCAAGTCAGTCGAGAGAGAGAGTGTCATATGGTGCATGGGCGCAACGGATATGTGTGCAGCTGGTGTGGTTGTTGCATGATAGCTGCTTCTTAGCAGTAGGAGTGGTGCTGAGGAAGTCAGATGTGTTCAGTCTGGAGGGTGGACACTCAGACTGAGTTCTGGCTGCGTTAGGCCTGATGAGATGCCTAAGCTAGCCGGAATGTGCTCAATAGTGCAAAATAGTTCAATGAATGTCGGGGATAGTGGTGGAAGAGAGCTTATTAAGGTAAACTCTCTAGGTGAAGAGCCAGGTTTTCAGGTCTTTGCAGAAAGACCATTCAGACGGCTCCGTTTTCATCGCTGGCCGCAGTGCGTTCCAGAGTTTCACTGCAATGACTGTGAAGCAAGAGTCACCAGCTCTGACCCCTCTGAATCTAGGAGTAATGAGTCGGGGATAGCAAGCAGTTCTAAATGAAGCAGAGGCTTGTGGGTCCACCCAATAGGGTCATTCCCGGCTCCCGAGATACATATTTATCATGTTACTAGCAGGGTCAGACTGCACCATAAAATTGTCTCGGGCACTGATGAAAAAGTGTCCCACAGTTGCAAATAGCTATTCATTCCTTTTGTGACACTGTTAGAAGCGTACCCAAGGGGAAGTTTTTTTAAATAAATGGTGATGCAAATTGTGCATTTTAAAGAAAATGTATTCAGAAACTCTGGCGAAAACTACTAGCCACATAGCGAAGTAACTCATCAAACTGGCCCACAGTTGCCAAACAAGTGGCCCAATTTGGCCAAAAAACGAGCCCAAATCAGCATTTGTGTTTTTGGTTCGGCCATGGCCTATTGCCCTATAGGCCAGTCCGAGCGTGATTACTACTCATACTAACCTTATACTATGATAATAATGAAAATAATTATAATGATGTGTTATTTATATAGCGCCTTAATCCAAAGCGCTTACATAGAACATATTGACATACAATATCACCGAACCGGAATTGGTACTCATTGGTACTCATATTATACATGGGTACTGGCATGAGAGAAAACTTGAAGCAAATACATGCTCAACGCTCAGTGACCAGAACGCGTGGCACCATATGGGAATGAGTGCTCAATCCCCAGCTCCAGCACCATTCATTGTCTGCAGCTGAGAATACCCTGCAAGTGAAACATAGAAAAGCCCACCAAAGGTCTATTGTCACAAGACCAAATCCTGGCTCTTTTCCCAAACTACCAACTAGCACATCAGACTAATTCCCACACTGTATATAGTGCACACACAAACGGGACACCTTTTTATGAGCATTTACTCTAGCTACTGCTAACCTACAAGTACCTGGGCTGACTGCAACACCCTTTGCTAAAATCAGAACCTGCCTGAGTACTTAATCTATCTGTAAATACTTTATCTATTGTAGACGTGTAATCTTGTCACTGTCATTGTTATGACTATGTAATCTCGTAACTGTAAATCTGTTCTTCAAATGTATTTTACCATGTAACCTACTATGTATTCAAGTTCAAGGGCCCAGTTACCCTTGAGTTAGGTGCGCTATATAAGTAATAAAATAAACTAAACTAAAGTAAACTAAACTAAACAACATGTTTCGGCCACAAAAACGAATGGCCGCTGCACTCACACTTCACTCTTTCAGCTTAATGTGCTCCTGTTTTGCATATGGGGACACAAGTCCTATTTCTGCTCCGCTCACCTCAAGTGGCTTTTCGTTCCTCCCGTATTGCATTATTTATACCGCCCGCTACCAGAGAGGCGGAGCCAACTCTCAGAACTCTTTTCCCTAGACCAAAAACGAGCGTGGGCAGTCAAAATAAAATATTGAATATTAAATACTTTAGCATTAAAAATGAACGAGCATTGCCCTTTAAAAATGTACTATGAGCAAAACAATGTGCTTTCCCTGGAACACAGGACGCACGTCTGACTTCATGGCGCATGCCGCGTGGCGCACAGCAGGATGCACGCAGTATAAGGCTGATCACATATCCGAAAGTTGCTCTTCAAAAGGTAACGCACCCACTGTGGTGATCAGAGGGAGCAGGCCAGGTTATACTTGTGAAGGTGACAATGTTTCGTATCCGGAGTAAACCGGGCATTATATCTTTATTTTATGAACCACAGTCTGGCTTGTTCAATGGGATTCTGCAAACCAGTGGGAACTGCAACATCTCAATTCAAATGATAGGTGCATCTACATTATAAACGTGTTATCTTATGAAAAGTTTGGCGCCATTTTGAAAACAGACAACATATGCTAAATGGGCATCATTGTTTGGGGAGCCATGCAGAACATGGACAGGCCTAATTATGGGGCGACTTGATGAGATGCAGTAGCTGCGGACCGGGCCAACAAGGACATTACACATTTCTGCTTTCATGGGCACACTGAAAACTGGCAATTGTTGCTGTTGTTATCCCTGCAGTGAAGCCCCATAACTGTATAACCGTTTTTTCTGACTCACCTAATGTGCTTTGACAAGGGAATTGAAATAAACCGTGTGCATAGAGTTCCCTGGGAGGGGGCATCAACCCCCGCCCTTCTTGCCCTCATCCTTCGTAAAATTGGGTTGTCAAGCTGCGAGCACTGCACTGGGTCAGCCCTGGGTCAAGGTACATTTTTGATACGTTCTTTGAACGGCCATCCTTAACATGAAAACCATATTATGAGCTGAGAACCACACTCTCATTAAAGTGCCATTGTTTGTAAGGTGTGGAAGGTTTCATGCATATGGTTAGACATTCAAAACCTAGAACATGCATGCTAATAGAACAATAACATTGACTGAGGATCGGCTCTACACGTATGTTTTGCCAGGGCAAGTTCATGTGGAAGTTGCTTCGATTTGCTCACCTCAACCAATGGACCCGACCAGAAAGAGCAGTATCGGCTGTGGCTTTGACTGTTGTCGGTCAGGCTATCTCAATAATTTTGCTTCAGGTGATGACTATATGAGCATTACTGACTGATCTGATTACTTCTTCAAATGACATATTTTGACTAAGCTCAGACAGGCAATTCTGGATGACCTGTGATGCAAGATGGATGCCATGGATCCTGTAAGAGATACTACTGCCTTTCACGCCTCCAATCCTCAATAATGTCCCTTGACGCCCAAGACCAGGCACGCAACGCAAATGGATTCAGCCCATTCGCCAACCCTCCCCCCCCCCGTTAAAGCTGGTGTTCAGTTCATCACATGTCCAGGGCCACAGGGCACCACAGGGTACTACCCTGGCTGGTCTTCCATTCAATCCATTCATAAAGCTGATGAGATGTTGTCCTTATAGAGGCTACCACAAAATCCTGGGCATGTCTGAGTCAGAGGAATTAATGGATGCTCAAAAGCGCCTCCAAGATGAATCTAGCTAATTAGACATTGCTCTTTTGGGGGCCCACACACAGCCTGCTCCCCAATAATCTGCCTTGTGGTGCTAAGCAAATGTTCCACACTGGTTGACAGCCCAAATCTCTTGATGATGCCTCTGGTGAACATTGTAAACAACTTAAGTGCTGTGGGCTGGATTCATATAATCATCTGCATGGAAAATAGGGTACTTGCGCGCGCGACTGCACCCAAATTCGCCTTCATCGATTCATGGAATAGAATGTGCGGTACTTTTCCTGCACTTGCGTTGAGTTTGCAATGGCTCAGCAGTGTGCGAGCCGTCGAGAGCCTTGCGCGAGACTCCACAAAGAGCGTGGTGGGTGTGGCTTGTGCCAAGGACTCGGAAGGGGGCTTAACAACAAAAATGGGGAAGAACATGCAAAAAAGCAGGTGTTCCTAGGGACAACATGCAGGCAGTCCCTCGCACGCCCACTATTGTGCGGCATGAGATGTATTCATGGATTCAATTGTGCAACCTCTCGGCTGGGAAATGGCCACACAAGTCCTCCAGACCATCTGCCACCCGAAGGCAGATTTGAGTACACTTGTGCGTAGGATGTGCAGCGCAGCGGTGGGGTTGTATATCAGATATCAGGGTGTGTTTACTCAACCGGGGAACCCATGTAACTTAGGGGTGCGTATAAGCAGTGTAGCAGGGTGCACAAATGGTTTATGGAGGTTCACATGCAGATTTTCCGAGTTTAGGCAGAATTACGATTTTTCATATGCAGGTTGTTGGGGTGCTGGGAACAATTATGGGGGACCCTGTGCAGGGTTCCTGGGATGTAGGTCTGCGTGCAGGGGACCCCACAAACAGTTTGAAGGGTGTGTGTATTCGATAAACGGGTAGTGCACAAAGGTAGCTGATCTGGTTGTTTCTGCTTTGCATGTGGGCATGTCGGGGGCGTTCTGGCTGCGACTTGCGAATCCGGTTATTTTGCGCAAACAATTCCGTGAATACGCGGGCTGTGCATTATTTATTCAGCGCACAGGCTTGCACAGTGTCCTTTTTGGCGTATAGCCCTTGTTGGATTTCTGCGCTGATTTCCATGAATCAGGCCCTGTATATGGTCTTTTCTGACCTTCATTCGCAAGGTCACCTCAGAAATCTTACATTCACGAAGAGTTTGGAAAAACTGCAACTTCTACATTAGGTTATATGATATGATATGATAGTTTATTTATATAGCGCCGATACACAATGTGTTTCAAAGCACTTCAAGGCAAGGAAGGGAATAAGGGAAAATACAATTACATTCTTACAGGCCATGAACAACAAGAATGTGAAATTATCTATCGTACTCGGCCTAGCAACATTGCAGATAGTGCAAGTGCTAAGACACAAGTGCTAAGACACAGATAGGAAGGAAGTGGAAAACAGACAGGCAACTACCATACTAGGCCTGACGACATTTCTGGTAGAGCCGGAATATAACAAGAGGTGAGGGAGGGGGGAGGAGAAAGGAGGGAGAAGAACAAAATAAGCGACTATCGTACTAGGCCTGACACTATTTCAGATAGTGCTGGATGGGGGGGGGCAAGTATGAGAGGGAGGGAGCCAAACAATTGTTGCTATCGCACTCGGTCCAAGGACAATTCTGATAGAGGTAGAAGGGAGAAGGGTGAGGAGGAGAGAACAGAGAAAAAGAGTGAACACGAGCCAAGAAGAAGAGGGGAGAGCGAAATACAGTTGCAGAAGTCAATAAAGCAGAAAAAGTTGCCAGGAACAAAAAATGTAGGCAAGGATTCAAGAGGACAATGGGCACAGCATGGATCAGGGCCATCCTGAGTATGAGATCCAGGGAAGTCCGGCATGAGAGTCGAGAAGTTGAAGCATCAAAGTCGATGTGTCCATAAAGTCAAATCCAAGCGTAGGCAACAGGTCGGAGATGGTGAAACCATAGTGAGTCAAGACAACTCCTGCATTGAATAGGTGAGGAGAGGGGTGGTAGAAGATGGGAAGGGGCTAGGGGGAAGCGGGGAGGAGAGAGCTGGAAAGCAATGGGGAGGGTGGGAAAGGACATAGGGTGGCCAGAGTGGGGGCACAACAACATCACAGGGGGACCAGGAGGGGAGTGGGGGGTATAGAGAGACATCACGGGGTACCAAAGGGAGGAGGGGGGCACAGAAAGACATCAAGGGGGACCAGAGGGGGGTCACAGAGGGGGTTTTGTGGCAAAGAGAGACATCACAGGGTACCAGAGGGAGGAGGGGGGCACAGAAAGACATCAAGGGGGACCAGAGGGGGGTCACAGAGAGACATCACAGGGGACCAGGGGGGGGGGCAAAGAGAGACATCACGGGGGACCAGAGGCATGTGGGGGGCACAGAGAAACATCACAGCGGACCAGCGGAGCACAGATACACATCACCGGGGACCAGAGGGGGGTGGGGGCACAGAGAGACATCACAGGGAACCAGTGGGTGGGTGGGCACCCAGAGAGACATCACGGGGGACCAGAGGGGGTGGAGGGAAGAGAGAGAGAGATCACAGAGGACCAGAGGGGGCTTGGGGTGCCCCAAGAGACATAACAGGGGACCAGAGGGTGGTGGAGGGCACAGAGAGACATCATGGGGGACCAGAAAAGGGGCACAGAGTGACATCATGGGGGACCAGAGGGGGGAGTGGGCACAGAGAGTCATCACGGGACAGAGGGGGTGAGGGGCACAGAGAGACATCACGGGGACCAGAGGGGGTTGGGGGCACAGAGAGACATCACAGAGGTCCAGAGGGGGGTGGGGCACAGAGAGACACCAGGGGGGACCAGAGGGGTGTGGGGGGCACAGAGAGACAACACAGGAGACCAGAGGGGGATAGGGGGCACAGAGAGACAACACAGGGGCCCGAGGGGGCTGGGGGGAACAGAGAAATATCACAGGGGACCAGAGGAGTTTGGGGGGCACAGATAGACATCACATGGGACCAGAGAGGTGTGGGGGGCACAGAGAGACAACATGGGGGACCAAATGGAGATGGGGGCACAAAAGACATCACAGGGACCAGAGGGAGTGGGGGCACAGAGAGACATCACAGGGGACTAGAGGGACATGGGGGGGCACAGAGAGACATCACTGGGGACTAGAGGGGGTGGGGGCACAGAGAGACATCATGGGGGACCAGAGAGGGTTCGGGGCACATAGAGACAACACAGGGGACCAGAAGGGGGTGGGGGGCACAGAGAGACATCACGGGGGACCAGAGGGGGCCAGGGGGCACAGAGAGACATCATGGGGGACCAGAGGGGCAGTGGAGGGCTCAGAGAGACATTACAGGGGACACAGGGAGGTGGGCAGCATTATGGCAGCCGACACGGAGTAAGTAGACAGGGGCCTTACATATAGGCCTTGTAGGTGGGCCGGCATTTGCCTGCCAGCTCTCCTGATTGGTCCAGCAGAGTCTTGATTGGACCAATCTCAATGCGCAGGCAAGGGGCAAGGCGAACAGGCACTGAGGACAAAAGGCAAGTTGCCATGTTGGAAGGGCCTGCTTGGGGGTAATAGAGTTATAGAACCAAGCATAAAATGCCACAAAACATGATGCAAACATCACTGTAGAACGCAGGAGCATTCAAAATTCAAATCTCATAATTTCGGGACACGATAGCGGCAGAAATGCAGATAATGTGGAGCACCATATGCGCATCGAGAGCTGGCCCATAATTAGCCCTTAGGGCTTATCTTTCATTTGGTGGCAAGGGTGGAGCTGTCTAAGGCCTCCAGGCCTCGGAGTAGAGCCCATCCGCAGAGAAGAGAAGGGAGAAGTGAAGGGGGAAGGCAGGCACCAGGAGCCTACACCACAGGCCTTGTAGGTGGGCCGACATTTGCCTGCCGGCTCACCCGATTGGCCCATAAGAGTCTTGATTGGAACAATCGCAATGCACAGGCAAGGGGCAAGGCAAAAGGCACTGAGGACAAAAGGCAAGTAGCCATGTTGGAAGGGCCTTCTTGGTGGGCATAGAGTTATAGAACCAAGCATAAAATGCCACAAAACATGATGCAAACATCACTGTAGAATGTAGGAGCAGTCAAAATTCAAATCTCATCATTTCGGGACACGATCGCGGCAGAAATGCAAATAATCTGGAGCGCCATATGCGCATCGAGTGCTGGCCCATAATTAGCCCTTAGGGCTTACCTTTCATCTGGCGGCAAGGGTGGAGATGTCCAAGGCATCCAGGTCCTGGAGTGGATCCCATCCACAGACAAGAGAACGGAGAAGTCATTGTCTTCATTCCACTCTACTTAAAAGCTTTCTATCCCTCTCTCTGTTTCTTTCTCTCATTAGCTCTCTCTAACTTACTCTCTTTGAATCTCTTGCTTTTCCCCAACACTTACTCTCTTTCCCACCACGACTTTCTTGTAGTCTGTATATCCCTTGCACTTTATATGTCAGCACTTTCCTTTTCTCCCTAATTCTCTTCCCTTTTCGCAACTCTCATTGTCTTGCTTTCTTCTTTTTATTTTCTACTGTAGTTCTCCATTTGCCTCTCTCACACTGTCTTTCCCTCTTTCTCTCTCACTTTCCCGACCACTTCTTCTCTATCTCTCTCTGTCATTGCCTCGCAACCTTTTTCACTCTCTCATTCATTATCGATCTCTTGTGCTCTCACCCCCTGCCGCCCAATCCCCTCTCTGCCCTTCTATCTTTCCTTCTTTGCTCCTCCGTTCACACCCTCTTCATATCCCTCTTCCTCTCCCTCCTTTCCTTCTCTCCCCCTCTCTATCTCACTTGCACCCCTTTCTTTTCTTTTTTACTTCTCCAGTGCTCACCCTCCTCCTTTCACGCACCCTCTTCAACCCCCTATTCCTACTCTCCTTCTGTCCCCTCTCTCTCCCCCCTCTCTCCCTCACTCACACCCATCTCTCTCTTCTATCTTTTCATCTTTAATCCTCAAGCACGCACCCTCCTCCTTTCACACACCCTCTTCATCCCCCTCTTCATCTCTATCCTTTCCTTCTCTCCCCCTCTCTCCCTCATTCACACCCCTCTCCCCCATCTTTACTTGCTTCTTTACTCCTCCTGTTCTCAGCATCCTGCTTTCATGCACCCTCTTCTTCCTTCTCTTTCCCCTCTCTTCCTCACTCAAACCCCCTCTCCTGTTCTCCTTCCTTCTTTGCTCCTCCTGCACTCACCACCCTCCTTTCACGCACCCTCTTCATCTCCCTCTTCCTATCCCTTGTTTCCTTCTTGCCCCCTCTCTCCCTCACTAGCACACTCTCCCCCTCTATCTTCCCTTCTTTACTCCTTCTGTGCTCACCATCCTCCTTTCAAGCACCCTCTTCGTCCCTGTCGTCTTCTCCCTCCTTTCCTTCTCTCCCTTTCTCCCTCTCTCTCTCTCTCCCTCACTCGCACCACTCTCTCTTTTCTTCTTTACTCCTTCTGTGTTCACCATCCTCCTTGAACGCACCCTCTTCATCTCCCTCTTCCTCTGCCTCCTTTCCTGCTCTCCCCTCTCTCTCTCCCCTTTCTCCCTCATTTGCACCCTTCTCTCCCCTCTCTCTTTCCCTGTTCACCCATCCGGTGCTCACCATCCCCCTTTCATGCACCCTTTTCATCACCCTCTCCCTAGTTTCCTTCTCTCCCTTCTCTCTCTCCCCTTTCTCCCTCATTCGCACCCTTCTCTCCCCTCTCTCTTTCCTTCTTTAGTCATCCTGTGCTTACCATCGTCATGTCATGCACCCTCTTCATCTCCCCCTTACTCTCCCCCTTTTCTTCTCTCCTCCATTTCTCTCCCTCACTCGCACCTCTCTCTCCCTTCTCTCTTTCCCTGTTTACTCCTCCTGCGCTCGCATTCCTCCTTTCTTGCATCCTCTTCATCTTCCTTGCTCGATTCCACCTAGCCCCTCTCTCCCCCTCACACACTCTCTCCCTCTCTCTTTTCTTCTTTACTCCTCCTCCACTCACCATCCTCCTTCAATGCACCCTCTTCATCTCCCTCTTTCTCTCCCTCGTTTCCCTCTCTCCCCCTCTCTCCCTCACTTGCACCCCTCTCGTCTGTCTATCTTTCCATCTTTACTCCTCCTGCACCCACATTCCTCCTTTCACGTACCCTCTTTATCTCCCTCTTCCTCTTCCTATTTTCCTCTAGACACCCTCTCTCTCCCTCACTCGCACAATCTCTCCCTTCTCTCTTTCCTTCTTTACTCCTCCTGTGCTCACCCTCCTCCTTTCACACACCCTCTTCATTTCCCTCTTCCTCTCCCTCCTTTCCTTCTCCCCGTTCTCTCTCCCCCTCTCCCTCACCCCTCTCTTTCCTTCTTTAATCCTCCTGTGCTCACCCTCCTCCTTTCACACACCCTCTTCGTCTCCCTCTTCTTCTCCCTGCTTTCCTTCTCTCCCCTTCTCTCCCCCTCTCTCCCTCACTTGCACTCCTCTCTCTTTTCTTCTTTACTCCCCCAGCGCTCACCCTCCTCCTTTCATGCACCGTATTCATCCCCCTCTTCCTCTCCCTCCTGTCCTTCTGTCTGCCCTCTCCCCCCATTCACACCCATCTCTCCCTTCTATCTTTTGATCTTTAATCCTCCTGTGCTCACCCTCTTCCTTTCAGGCACTCTCTTCGTCTCCCTCTTCCTCCCCTCCTTTCATCCTTTCCTTCTCTCCCCCTCTCTCCCTCATTCACACCCCTCTCTCCCATCTTTACTTCCTTCTTTACTCCTCATGCGCTGACGATCATCCTTTCATGCACCCTCTTTGTTTCCCTATCTTTCTTCTCTTCCCCGCTCTCTCTCCATCACTCGCACCTGTCCCTCCCCTCTCCCTTTCCTTTATTCCTGTGCTCACCATCCTCCTTTCGCGTACCCTGTTCATCCGCCTTGCCCTCTCCCTAGTTTCCTCCTAGCCCCCTCTCTCTCTCCCTCACTCGCACACTCTCCCCTCTCTTCCCTTCTTTACTCATCCTGCGCTCACCCTTCTCCTTTCGTGCAGCCTATTCATCTCCCTCTTCCTCTCCCTCCCTTGCTTCTCTTTGATCCCCTCTGTCCCCCCCTCTCCCCGAGTCAGCCTGATAGACTGAAGGAGGAATGGAATTGTTTCTTTTTCCTTGAGCAAGGCCTACACAGCCTATTTTATATCTCTGATTTCTGATCTGTGCTGCTGAGGCAGAGCCAAGCTCTGCATGCAAACCCACATGCCCTGCAGACCTTCATCTAATTAAATCCTTAACTTTCCCATTTCAGTATCTCTTATGAATTCATAGGCAGGGAATCTGGACCAGCAACATACAGGCTTCCTTAAACATGCACCGCCTCACCCTGCCCAATCTTTCCACGAATCCTGCACTATTTGTATTCTTCACTTGGAAACTATTGACACAATAGCATTATTTATTTGATTATACGTTTAGATTTCCAATGAATGTAAGTGGCATTTCCCTGCGATTGGACACATAGACAATGGCCCCGATTCATGGAATATATGCCCGGTTCAAAGTGAATTTGCACTGCTGAAAATTGACTTTGCACTGTCGATACAAACCCTGATTCATGGAACTGTGCTAAGTGCATTTTTGCAGTAGAAAGTCCGGGCAAAGTCATTTTGTACTGCAGAAATACTCAGACCATTGTTTTTCAGCTTGCTAAGCCACTACAGAAGCATAAAGACCATATAAAATCAGGATAGGACGCACCACAAAGGTGGGAGTCCAGCTCGTACTGCTAGAACACATCCCTTCTGCATGAGAACACAAGCATTCCCAGATGCGCTCTGGCCACATCTGGCATCATCAGCGCAGTGTATTTTATGTCTGTCTATCTCGGACCCACATCTAGGCATACGGGTTCCACTGTGGGTTACTTAAGCAAAACAGAAGGTTGATGGTTGGAAGATTTTCAATTCATCTAAACCACAGAATTGATCTGGGCAGCCCTCAAGACCAGCATTGTTCAGCCTGACAGGCAATTACAGAAGGGGAAAGACCATATGCAAATTAGGCTTGAGCCCACCCCAACTGGGGCAGCCCAACCCCAACTGCTAGGCCACAGCCCTTCTACAAGAGAGCACAAGCAACCCCAGGCATGCTTCGGCCATAACAAAAAAACAGTGGTGTGGAGGTTTGGCCAGAGCAATGCCAGTGATTAAGATGCATTCATAACCTTTCACCCATCACATTTTTTGGTTAAAGCGTGTACACTGACCATGAGGTGCTCAGCCGATCTTGACCCGAAAGATGTTGCTGTAACCATTTGTGACATTATGTGGGGGGACATATGCCCTCTCTCCAGTGCTGCCTGGAGAGACAGCTCCTCTTTCTCGATTCCGGGTATGCTAATGGGAAAAGAGTGATTCCATGCTCAGTGTGCAGTCTTTGGCAGCTTGTGCATATTTTGGTTCTCCGGTAACACCCCATGGCCCCCAATACCTTTTGGGTATCACCACGAGCTAATACACATATTCCTCGAGGATGCAAATCAACGCTGGGATTAGAATGTGTGACCCCCGGATTATGCACTAGCCTCTACAGTGGTTGCCTGCTTCCACTGAACCATCATGCTGGGATTGGAGTCTATGTTCTGTGCTGCATCCACAAGACTCTGCAACCAGTGCCATAATCTACAGAGTTCCTTAAATAAACATCAGGTAAAGATGTGGCCCGTCCTAAAGTTGAAAGTTGGACTTTATTTCTCCGGGCACTGTTTTTAAAATAGCAGGCGGTTAAAGAAAGAGACATGCACATTTCAGATGTATGTCATATGTGTCTGACTCTGTCCCAGCCCTAACTACCTTTCAAGAAGGACCAGCATGACATCTTCCACCATACCTCTGTCTTGGAAAGCCCATCAGACCTAGTGCTGGGCCAGTGATAGGACACACATGCCTCAGTGGCAAGTGTTCATATCCACTTCCTAAGCATACACGTATGCAGAGGCGTTGCTAGGGGGGGGCTAACGGGGCTATAGCCCCTGGTCTTTAGATTGTAGCCCCGGGTAGAATCTCAGGAGCTACATCCAAAAGGCTAGCTAGCCCCCAGTCCCGACAGTTTCAACATTAGTGTAGCCCCGGGTATTTTCTAGACCTAGCAACACCCCTGCACGCATGACTCATGCCAGCCTCGCTTCAAGACCCAGATTGCCAGTTTACACATAGTGCATTGGAGCAAGCACATTAACCAACAGAGCTATCCACCATACACGAAGAAGACCTGTGGCACATTAACCATTTAGACAGTGTATACACAGCACATGCCATTGCCACGTTGCTTTCCTAATACTCGGTGGCACTCGTTTTATCAAGCTCCGAAGGGCAAAAGCATTAATGCATTCTGCCCTGATATCAGCCCGCTCACCGTAGGTTCCAGGCACGTATTTGCAGGAGGCTCTTCCACCCACACACCTTTTCAGTGGACATGTTCACCTTCCTCTCGCCCCTCCCTGCAGCTTGTCTTCCTTGTAAAAGTCTATTCCTAATGAATCTCTTCAGTGAATCTAGAACCTCTGCGGAAGATGTGGGTCACAGAAGCAGGGTGTTCATTCTACCCACAATTTGTTAATGTTAATGTTAAAGGTATTTGTACCGTGCACTGTCACCAACGGATTTGGTCCCCAGGTGCTCAGGCGGATCTGCAAACAAGAAGGCGGGGTGGGGTTAGTCGGGAGAAGAGGGAGTAGGAAAGTGAGAACGGTGATGTCCTGTTGTCAGCTTCTGTTCAGTTTTCACTGTGCACTGAGTTTGGGTATGAATATCGGATCGATGCGAGTCCTCGTGTGCTGTTGGTGCGACTTATATGTTGGATTACGTAGTGGGATTGTGACAGACAGAGTGGTCTGGAGTTTGCCCAAATGCCAGAGTCTTGAGAAGGCCAGGATCTCTGAAATGCTAGCCACTCTGCCAGTAGTCGATTGCTTAGGGCCGCTGGCCGTGGGTGCACGAGATATCTGTCTGGGCGTGTGATGTGCAACGCTTGGTGTCCTGCACACAGTAAAAAAGAAGGACAACACGCACATAAGCACTTCCCCACTTGTGCGAGTCAGCCCACTGCCCAGACAGGAAGTGCTTGTGTGTGATTCACTAAAGTGCACCTGCAAATGCACTTCAACTCGAGGTTCAACCCAAAAGCATATCAGTGCTTCCTTCGCATTGCAAGGCACATCTGTGTTCTACAAAGGCATTTGTCTTGGGTTGTGCATGTGCTCCTCTTTTCACACCCTTTCCCCGTGTTGGAATTGCACTGAATAAGACGTGGTGCCGCAGAACCCTGTCTGCCCTCCAGTGCTCGGTGTAAGGCATGAATGCTTCTAATTTGCCAATGGTGATAACGTGCAAACGCAGTATTTCAGGAGATGGACTTTATAAGGATCATCAAAAGTGTATCCTGTGCCCAGGTGGGTTGAGGTAAGGCCCTGGTTTTCCATCCGCATAGAGGCAGGAGGCCAATGCGCACCTAGGTGTTGGGTGCGTGCACCACTTTGATAGGCAAGGAGGATCTGTCTCAAGACACATGCTTTTCATCTCTAGCCACCTCATGGCACCCCCCACCCCCAATGAACATTGTTATCCATGTTATTTTTGGGCTTGCTCAAAATAACTTGATTCCTGCTTCCGGGGTTGCTGGAACTGGTCTGGTTCCCCGGGGGTAGGTATCATGACAGCACTCCCCCCCAAGGCTCCTCCTAAAGTCGTTCTTCCCCGTGGTTTTGGTTTGTCTGGGAAATTTCGGTGGAATCTTTTCACCAATCGAGGTGCATGCGCGTGGTCACTAGGTTCCCAAGACCTTTCCTGTGGTCCGTAACCTTTCCAGTCGATTAAATAAAAAAGTTTTGACTTCACCATCTTGGAGTCCAGGATGTTCTTAACTTTAAATTCGGGTTCCCCGTCTATAAGGATGGGGTCTGGTGGCTTGGTTAGTCTTGTCCCTGGTTGCACTGGCTTCAAAAGTGACGACGAGTTGAATTTGCATATTAGCAGGTAAATCCAACTTGACGGCCACCGGGTTGATAATGGCCTTAATAGAGTAAGGTCCCAAATATCTAGGGTTAAAGGTCTGCGTTCCCTTGAGAGGTATGTGTTTTGTGGCCAACCCTACTTGGTCCCCTATCTGGTACTTTGGAGTATCACTTCTATGCCGATCAGCATCTTTCTTATATTTCTCCTTCGCCTGTTTTAAATGTCCAGTTGCCTCCTTAAAGGCTTGTGTAATCGTAGTGTGTAGATGGTCCACTGCGGGCATTTCTAAGTGTTGGGGTGAGTCAAGGTCTGAGGTTCGAGGGTGGTGCCCATATAGGGTATAAAAGGGGCTTTGTATAGTTCCAGAATGTACTGAATTATTGTATGCATATTCGGCGATCCAAAGAATGTCCTTCCAATTACTCTCAGTCTGATGTAACATACAACGCAGGTATTGTTCAAGAGTCTGGTTGGTCCTCTCCGTTTGACCATCAGTCTGGGGGTGGTGACTGGTCGATAATCTCATGTCGATTTGCGCCAATTGACAACATTTCTTCCAAAAATGTGAAATGAATTGACTGCCCCGGTCAGAGACCAATACGGACGGAAATCCATGTATGCGAACAATGTTTTCGAGGAATTCTTTGGCCAGGATTGAGGCTGAAGGTAGTCCTTTTAAAGGAATAAAGTGGGCCATCTTGGAAAAAAGATCCACAATAACTAGAATGGTGTTAAACCCATTACAAGGAGGTAGATCGGTAATACAGTCTAACGATAAGGTGTGCCATGGTGTAGGCGGAATGTGTAAAGGTTGTAAGAGTCCAGCTGGCTTTTTCTTTTGACTTTTGTTTTGGGCGCAAATGCCACAAGACATCACAAATGATTTAATATCCTTTCGCCAGGTGGGCCACCAGAATTGTCTTTTAATGTTAGCTTCAGTTTTTGCAATACCTGAGTGCCCCTCCATTAGGGTATCAAGATAACGGGAAATGACTAGCTCTTGTAGTTCCTTGTGTGGCAGAAATAGCCGCCCTTGGTAATAAGGCAGATCATAGGTGACAGAGTAGTCCGGGCCTTTCTTTACCCAGTCCTGCAGGGCTGTAGGATCAAAGAGTTGCTGGATCTTTACCTGAATGTCCTCTAGTGTCTGTAGAGTAGTCATGCCAAGAATCCTTTGTTCGGAAATTATAGGTACTGGTTCTGGGTTTACTTCTGCCTCTCCCATCCCTATTTGGGATAAGGCGTCTGCTTTACCTTTCTTACAACCTGGTCCATAGGTTATCACGAAATCGAACTCGGCAAAGAACAATGCCAATCGGAGTTGACGTGACGATTGGGCCTTGGCTGTTTTTAAATACTGTAAGTTCCGGTGATCGGTGATCACAGTAATGGTATGCTTGGCACCGAGAAGATAGTGCCGCCAAGCCTTGAAGGTGGATTTAATGGCTAATAACTCCTTGTCAGTAACCGCATAGTTTAACTCGGGTGCCGAGAACTTTCTGGACCAAAATGCTACTGGGTAAAGCTGGCCAGTTTCAGGGTCCTTTTGAGACAGGACAGCTCCCATGGCTAGACTGGATGCATCATTTTCCACTATGTATGGAAGTTCAGGGCGCGGGTGCTTTAACACAGGTGCAGACGTGAATTTCACTTTCAGCTCTTGGAAGGCATTTTCAACTTCTTCAGTTCACATAAAGCATTTATTTTTTCGCAAGAGTGCTGTGATGGGATGTACGACATGTGAAAAATCTGGGATGAATCTGCGGTAGAAATTGGCAAAGCCGAGCATTCTTTGTACTCCTTTAACTGAACTTGGTGATGGCCACTTAAGGATTGCGTCCACCTTTCGTGAGTCCATTCGGGCTCCCTTTGGGGTCAGGATAAAACCAAGGAATTCAACTTCTGTGGCATGAAAAACGCATTTTTCTAGTTTTGCATATAGTTTGTGCTGGCGCAATTTCTCAAGGACTGCTCGGACGTGCTTCACAGGTCAGATTCTGAAGAGGAGTATACTAGAATATCATCGATATACACGACAACACAAAGTCAATGAGTTCACGAAGGACATTGTTCATGAAGTATTGGAAGGTTGCTGGTGCATTGCACAACCCGAAAGGCATCACCTGGTATTCGAATAACCCATACTTAGTGCGGAAAGCAGTCTTCCATTCGTCGCCCTCTTTCACACGTACCAGATGGTATGCCCCCCGGAAATCTAATTTAGTGTATATACAAGCGTCCTTCACTTGGTCTAGTAGTTCAGGGATCAGAGGCAATGGGTATCGGTTCTTAACAGTTATCTGGTTCAATGCGCCGTAGTCTATGCACGTTCTGAGGTCATCTTCCTTTTTGGGCACGAAGAACAAAGCTGAAGATGCAGGGGACTTGGATGGGTGAATAAAGCCATTGGCAAGGTACTGATCTAAGTATTGTCGAAGGTGAAGGTTCTCAGATTCCGTAAGGGCATAGATCCTGCTACAAAGGGGTTGTGCACCGGGTATGAGATCGATTTGACAATCGTACAATCTGTGAGGAGGTAAGGTGTTTGCCTGTTCCTTTTGGAAGACATCCTGGAATTCTTGGTATTCTGGAGGCAGTTGCATGACTACTGTGGTTGCTGTGGCCAGGCCTGTGTTCTGATTTTTCTTTGGGTAACAGGTATGTGCACAATCCAGGATGGTTATTCTCTTCTCTGGCCAATCAATACAAGGATTATGTGTTTCCAACCAAGGTATCCCCAGTATTATTTGGAACTGTGGGGCTTTGATTAGATCAAACACAATAGTCTCTCGATGCCCATCCTGACCCAATAGTGTCATCTCTGCGGTGGAATGAGTTACAGGCCCAGAGGCAATTTCAGTTCCATCGACTGTGGTGATGACATCTGAGGTGGTTTTTCGGCAGAGAGGTAGATTCATCCTGGAAGCCAATTCATAGTCCACATAGTTTCCTATCGCCCCGCTATCAATCTATGCCCTTACTGCGTGCATACACGATGGCTGCCCTGGATCTACGAGCACCATTGGTATGATGAAATGCAAGGTCTGAGTATCCTTCTTCAAGCTCAGTAAGCGGACCTCTACGCTTGTCGGCCGTGGTCGTTTCACGATTCTGACTCCATGTGGCTTTTATCAGCAGCTCCTACCACCTTCTTTGGTGGTTTTACAGGGCAATCCCATAGCAAATGCCCAGAAGTTCCACAATATAGACACAATTGCATTTGCCGTCTCCTTTCTCTTTCCTTCTGGGTTAAGGGTCCTTTAACCCCTGCGATTTTCATGGGTTCTGAAGCATCTGCTCCTTTGGGGTTAGCGTGGGTTTTGACCAACACCCAATTCTCAAACTTGGCTCGATCAGCCTTTCTGTTCTGGAGTCTGTGATCTAACTGGACCACTAAGTCTATATATTCAGCGCAGTCTTGAGGTGGGTTGACGACTTGAGCCAAGACATCCTTGAGTTCTCCTCGAAGCCCTCGATGAAATAACGTGATTCGTTTTACCTCAGGCCATCCAGTTTCCACTATCAACCTATTAAAGGTCGCTATGTAGGATAGAAGGTCCTGGTTACCCTGTCATAGGGACAAAAGTTCGTTATCCAGGGCCTGTCCTTGGGAGTGCCGGGCAAATAGTCTTTCCATGCTCATTTGAAAGCCCTGAAATTCCCGAACAATTGGGTCATCCTGAGTAACTAGTGGAATTGACCAGTCAGCTGCACTGCCGCTGAGATATGACAATACAAAGGCTACCTTGGTTTGATCGTTTGGGAACGCTCCAGGTCTGCATAAAAAGTGCAAGCGGCATTGGTTCATAAACACGGCGAACCTTAAGGGATCTCCGGCAAAGCATACGGGTGGAGCTAATGGAATATTTCCTGGTAGGTTTATTTGCACAGGGTTACTCGATAACACAGGAGCTGGATTTCCCCCGGAACCAGGTAGGGGTGCTTGTCCAGCCTGGCTTTGCAATAGTTGCCTAGCAAGGTCATTAGTTCGCTCCTTTGACAAAATCAGTTCTCTCCTTAGAGCATTGGTTTCTTGACGGGCGGAGTGCACTTCAGCCCTCAGTTCCCCTAGTAATTGGGACAATTGTTCAGTCTCTGAGGTATCCATAATGCCCGTGTGGGAATTTGTGGGTAGGCTTCGCGTTCTGTTATGCTCACCTGGCTCCCACAGAGGCGTCGATCTGAACTGGACAGCTGCGGTCTCCACCAATGTGATGCCTAGGGCCGAGATGACGGACTGGACTGGCCCACCTAGCTTCCTTGGCCCGTAGGAATATTCTTCTGATGGTTTGAAAAGATGAGCTCTCCATCCTGCATTGAGCGCAGGGGCGCGTTGATAACCAGTTGCTTCACTGGCTCGAAGGAATTGGTGAGTTCCAGAACAATATTGACTACAAAAGGTATGTAGTTCGTAAGAGTTCACATGTCTGACTTTCACTCTTGTCCGATTCCTTGCAGTTTGCAGCTTGACCCCAGCGAAGAGTTCCTCGTGGTAGCTGACAAAGTTCAGGTAAGGATTTGGCTTATCCCACACAGTTCAATAAAATAAGGCCAGAATGTAACCTGTTGCTTGCTCCCTTATTCAGGTGTGGAGAGAAAATATGAAGTTCGGGGAATAATCCCATAGGGTCCTCTGGGAGTCCAGGAATGGGGACCAACACCCTCACAACCTGTCAGATGTACTGCCAGACTGAGTGATGGTTAACAGGAAAAGAGAATTGCAGTCAAATGCTTACTGAGCCCCAATGTATTAACTGCAATTTCAACGACTTTTTAAAGATTTACAAATCACCCAGCAATGAGATTATTTTATTCGTCAATATTTCCGTTTTACAGTGCTTCGCCCTAAGAGCATTTCATTTTAAATACATACATCGATATAACAGGGTGTGATGGGAAGCTTGCTCCACAAATCCTGTCAGCAACAGTTAGTTGTCTTATGTTTTGTGCCCAGCTTGTGCCCAAATATAGTGCATCAGCAGCGGGGCATAGACAGGCTGCGAGCTGAATGTCCAAGCCCGCCCCTGCGTCCCCAGGGCCCAACTAGCTATTCTCCTGTGCATTTCAATGTCCTTTAGCTCTCGCTGGTGTTATCTCCTCCCCTTCTATTTGTGCATTTCACCCCTACCCCTCCTCTAGGATTACTCTTTCCTTCGCACTTGTACCCCATTGCCACTCTTTCTGTACCTCTCTCACACACTGAGTTTCGTCTGCCTCGCGATCCCTCTTTCCTTTAAGTATGCTGTATTCTCAAGTACAATCTTCGTCTCTATTTCTCTTTCCCTCTATTTTCCTCTCTTTCTCTTGTGTTCTCACATTCTCAATCTGATTTTCCACAATGTTTACATTTTCCACTTGTAGCATATTTTCTGTCCCACTTTACTTTGTCTCCATGGCTGTCCTTTCGGTTACTCCGGGCCTTCCATTTCCAGGTCTTCTTCTCTTGTGGTGAAGCATGCCGTACATTCGGTCACAGAAAGTCCTGTGAATAAGTCTTGGAAGTCGCGCAAGCCACACGACAGGATCCCAATTCATCCCATTTCGGTTCTGAAATAGTCTGCCAGTTTTGGCCTTTAGGCTCAGCACAGATTGCATTCTGGTGGGAATGCAAAAGCACCTGCTCTAAATTGGCCAAGACCTACAGGTCATAATTAGAGAGCCATGTTTCATTTCAGAGTTTGAATAAAGTAGTCAGGTGAGAAATGTAGGCATTGGTTTCTTTGAATTACTAGCCTTATAATATCCATAAGCACCACTTGTGCATGCAGATGACTGCCATACAACACAAGAGAACATATCTACCCCTGTCTACTAAATAAGTTCCCCTCATTGGGCCCGGGCACATTCATGCAGAACTCAAGAGATCTTTGCTCAAGCGGCGTGCGTATGTTTAAATTATGGCTGGGTCCTTTTTGCCTATCGTCGTTACATAGTTGATTAAATTAATACAATTTAGTTGGGTCAAAATATAATTTGTCATTGGCAATGCAATGAAGATAGCCCATAAAAGCTCAAGCTTTAGCCTGGGCATTGGGAATGTTCAAAAGAAAATTGTTCCATAAACTAATATATCTCCCTTAGTTTAGGAGGCACCCACAAAAGGCCCATGTGTAAGTTGTGCAGTCCAGCCCTGTGGGGAAATCCTAGCTACGCCACGGATCAGCCGTATTCATATGCAGCCTGACTGAATTCAGCGATTGTTTTATTATCTGATATTTATACTGCACCCATCACCTCTACAGTGGTCTTATGGCGCATGGCCTTGTCCGAAAGGTGGCATATTGTGACCCTGCCAGGATGTCCTCAGATCTTAGTCTATGAACACGAAGGGGAGGGCTGGGGAGGAGATGGTAGGGAAGGAAATTTAGAGAACAGAATGACCAAACTCCGAGACGAAAAAACATTTGCGACGAGCGGGAGGGGATATAGTTGTCGAAGGTGAGATCAGTTACTGGTAAGCATGAGCGAAGGACTCCGGAGAGCACAGCTCGGGTTAGAGCAGAGTTGTATTGTGATGGCAATATCTAGATGCTATGCAGCATGGTTCTAGATGCACTTAGTTGGTGAGTGGTTGTGTGATCATGACAGAATGAAGACGATGATGCGTATTTATTTTCCTCCAAGTTCTTTGGATTCGGTGAGAGATTATGAAGTGGTTATTTGCTCATCTCAGTGTACGGCAGACCCCCGCCCATGGCAGAAGCAGCAAGGGGAGCCGACGTGCAACCGAAGCAGAGAAGTGGCGCAGAGGCTTTCGGAGTTCACCGCCGTCCAGCAGTGTTGCCCCCAGGCTGCTGTGCTCGACGCTGTGGAATGCAGATCCGTGACACAAGGGTATGCCTACAAACTCCCCCCCTCCACCCCACAGGCTGTGGAACATTCCACAAACAGCTGGAGCAACCCAAATCACGGACAAACAAAGGTCATTTTAGGGAAAGGGCGAGAAAAGGAGGGAAAGAACCAGAGGATACACTAATCACCTCTACACATTTTTCGCTGTTGTTGCGCACATTAGGACGGCAGTATATTATAATTATTTATAATTAATAAATGACAGGCTGTCGGCTAGGATTTAACAGGCGATTTGTCAGGAAGCTTCAGCAACGCATACAGTAGGTATGGGTCCTGAAGTGATTAGCCACAGTGTTCTTGGGTTCCTGGCTTTGCAGCATGCCTGAGGAGCTCCAATTGCAATTAGGGGCCTCCATGTGTTCAGTGTGAACCTTTGCAGTGACAACACCAATGTTTGCAGCTGGCATCAACACACCTGAGGCACACTAGACTATGCTTCCTTTCACACAGGAAGTGGGGCACTGATGTGCATGCTGGCTGTGTGAGCACAGTATGTGTAGATCAGTCGCAGTGAATTTCACTAGTGCATTTGGTTGGTTAAGAGAAGCTCATGTAGGAATCTATTGAATTCGTGTTTTACCCTCCAGGAAATGCAATGCTGCATGCAAGTATGCCTTACCGGAAGCAGAGTGGGCATTCAATAAGAGCCTGATACACCGAGCGGTGGGGGGAGGGCGTTCTGAAAGTCGGTATTGTTCCACTGGACGACCTGTACCAAATGCACCAGTTGAGCCACATACCACCACATTTTGTATTGTCTTGGGTTGCATCTTCGATTATTTTTTCATTCGCCATTTTTAACACAATATCCCCCCCCCCGCTGTTAGTGCCCACCCAATGTGTCTGTGTCTCCCTTGTCTTTCCAGTCAGTTAGTATTTATGAACGCCTAACAATGTTTGGAGTTGCAATCGATTGTCAATTGCGTAACGTTGGATCCTGATTGGATGAAACTGGCTTTGGAATCCTTTAGTTGGTTCTTCACCTCTGGTGCCATGTTGGCAAACCCATGTCCTCTTAAGAATGCTTTCCTTGCTCATTAAATATCCTTGCCCTGCCATGGAATCTGTATTTGAACAGATTCTCAATACGCCCATTGCACCTATTGCGAATCTTGACTTCCGCTCCAATTTCACCTCCTTTGTGTCTTCTTCCTCTCAGTTGACCCTTTCACTAATCCCTTTGGTCCCACTGTGAAAACACTTAAAAGTCCCAGCAGCTGCTGACTGTAGTAAGAGTGGGTCAGTCAGAACATTTTGAATATGTTGTGACCGGAATTGAAGGGTAAAAGGTAACACTCCTCCCTTCAGGGGTGCACTGGGCTATAGGGAACTCTAGAGTTTTCCTGGTAGGCCTCTGCACCCTGCTTCTCTTTTGTGTGGTAGCCTATTATATTTCCAAATAGGAAAGGGTTGGGCTGGCTGAAAATGTGTAGTATGGGGCCACTTTGATAATTATTTCCAGGGCCTCTTTTGGTTCCCAGTCGACCCCTGCCTCCCTCCGCTCAATCTCATTACATCTTCAGATATCCTGACAGGCGTAATATTTTTGATTCGCTGTGTTTGTTTTTTGGCCCAACATTTGGAACCAAATCAGCGGTGGTGAAAGTCACCAGTGATGTATTGGTGCTTATAGGGGGCGACAGTGCCGCGGAGGTGCATCTTGATTTGTCAGCAGCTTTTGGCAGCCTATACAACAAAACACTTCTCTGTTTTTTATCTACATAGGTCAGGCCATAAGCTACTGTCCAGCGTCATTTAAATTATTTAAATTACTTCTGACCAGGGTTGGACTGGTGCATAAACTTGGCTTGGGCACAAATGAAAAAGTGGCCCACAGTCACAAATTGCAATTCATTCCTTTTTTGGCAGACGGCTTGAGTAGATTTCAAGGGGGAGTCTTTTGGTAAAATTTGTTGCAAATTGTGCATTTTAAAGAAGGTTTGTTAAGTAACACTGGCAAAAATACTAGCCGTATAGTGAAGTAACTAATCAAACTGGCCCACTTTGGCCATAAAACGTGCAAAATTTTACCAAAAAGCTGCCCCATAGTATCATGTTGGCGCTGCTATCCAAGTATTGCCCTATAGCTTAGTGCGAGCCTGCTCCTCACTAATTAATCATTTAGATTCACCAAGGGGGAGCACTTCTCAGTTCCAGAGCCAATGGCCTGTGGATTTCTGCAGGGGCCGATACTCAGTCCTATGTTGTTCATTGGTCATAAACACCTTCTATGTGACATTTACAGAACTTTAAAGGTTCCATATCTATGATGTGACCTCCACAGATCTTTAAAGGTTCCATGCCTCATCTATGCAGGTGGCACACGGCTCTCGGTTAGATTCCTCAACGTGTCGTGTGACGACACTGGGAAAGGTCCCTGTCTGTATGAAGGATAATGCGTTATGACTCAGGGCCTGATTCTGAGCTCATGCTAAATATAGCGAGGAAAGACATTCTCTACTCTAGTTTCCAGCCCCATCATTCTGTATAGGTGGAGGGTAGATGCCATGCTTTCCAGCAGCAAAAGCTGCTAAAATCACACGTTGTGGAGGAAACATGTGCTCCAGTGACAATGCGAGGATTTCTCAAAAGACTGACACTGTTCTATATTTAAGAACATATTTGTTAAACTTTCATTAGACTAGAAAATGAGTGCTGCAGTCTGAGAAATGCTATGTTCATAATGGGAAAAAGCGTGCTGTGGAGTTTAAAGGCAACGCCCAGGGTACCGCTAATGAACGCTTCTCTTGGCTGGTGCAGGAAGGGTGTTCTGGCCTCTGAATACAGTCTTTGCCAGCCCCTTACATGTGAGGCGGTTGGCGAGGCTGTAGCCAGGCTGTAAATCACAGCTTTGCAGGAGAGGCGGACTTCGTTTATTTCTCGCCACTCTCACATTACATCAGAATACACGTCTTCATGGAAAAGTGTCTGTCAACACAGACACAACTCTTTTCCATTAGAACACGCACATCACAATCAGGCCATCAATGTTATCAAAAATGAGAAACAGAGTATCTAACTGTGGGCTCGCCTAATGCCCAGACGAAACAAGATCACAGTCGTGGGCATATGAGACTCCCAGGAGACGCCATGGAAGCAGCTTCAACAGCGTCTAAGGGTGATCCTGGACTTGGGGGTTATCCCAACAAGTCCAAACCAATTCAGCTTTTTCCTCAGGAAGCAGTATTCTCAGGTACCTTTGAGCACTGTTGACACATTTGTAAGGCGAGAACTCGTCTATGAGAAACACAAATATTGATTTCTGCCAAAATAGTGCATACCTCACTTAAGTTCAAGATGGACTTCTGTTGAGGCACAGTGGTAAGTGCAAATTCTCAGAATAATGCAGACTGATTGATTACATCTGCAGAGAGATTTGAGTACATTGATTTGACGTTGGGCAAGCTACGTTGGCTTTCACTGTAGGAGTGTTGCAAATGTACTGTCTTTGAATGATCCAGAAGTTTCTTCATGGAAATGTCCTGAGTTATCATCATTATCTGATCAAAGTGTGCATGCCACTTAGAAACCTAATATCTTTAGGGCAGAAACGAGTTCAAGTGCTTGTTTTAAATGCAAGGACGGCCATGTCCAGTCTGTAGACCAAAGCTGACATTGTGAGAAATTCTGCAACTGTTGTCCTTTGGTGAAGCTGCAGCGGGTTAGGACGGCCAGATCCTCAATTGTATGGGATCTCTGGGACGTGATGCTCTCTTTCTTGAACTGCCTCTGACTGTGCACCTCTAGACGGACTCCACTGTCAGGAGCTAAGAATGTTAGGTATGCGTCACATATTCATCAACAATGGTCAATTTTAATCTGAAAATTTCGGGTCATGAAGTGTCACCTCTTTGAGCTCTGAGGAAGGCTTGATGAATGTCGTTTCTGGAACCCTATTCACTGCTATTCTTTGTTAGGGTTGAAATGTGAAAATCAAAGGAGTACCTTGGGAGGCTGATGATGCCTGAAGTCTTGTATCGACATCAGTGTCATGATCCGAGTTGCCTATTCTTTGGTATCGACTTCAACCATTTTAGGTGCCTTCCAAGTGCACAGTTGCGACAAGTAAAAACCAGGAATTGGTGTTGCACATTTTGTATCTGATGTAAAAATAAAAAGAAAACTGTTTTCCACTGAATTCCTGATTGATTATTGGGCACGACAACGGGCAGAAAATGCAGATGTTACGCCGGGTGCCAGTATGGTGTGGGGCATTGTGGATACTGAACGTTTTCTCATACACAAGCAGTGGTGAAGCTGGGCACGTGGACATTTTGTAAACTAGTAATGCAGACATTGAGAGTCATTCTACAGACATGTCATTTGGATATACCCTGGAATTATTGGAACTGGTAAGGGGGCATATCGAGGCCTTATTGAAAAGGGTGATGTTTTAATGCAGGTATGTTAGGAAAATGGGCATGTTTTAATATGATGCCATTATTGAAGCTACTAAAGTTTAGAAAACAATGGAATCAAGTTGGACATTCCTGAAGCAGGGCATGGGGGCCGAGTGGAACATTCTGGAAGTGCAAAAGTGGGCCGCCTGGAACATTGCATGCCCTGATAGTGTGGGCATTCTGGAATGACATAATATTGGTTCTATGGGCACAGAGGTAGCTAATGGAAAATTGACTTGTGTGATGCTGTGGAATTACAGAAAACGGTTACAAATGCAATTTAGGGAACAAAAAACATTCCAGGAACTTGAAATGTGACCATTTTAGGGACATGTGGAAAGTGGGGATGGTCAGAAAGTGAAGCATTTTGGAAACGAATGACAAGTATAAACGGTCCTATGTGATAATTTGGCTTTTTGTAGGTCGCCCAACAAAATGACCGATTATGTTCATCCGATTTTTTTCGTCCGTTTTTAGGAGGTCTACAAAAAGTGAAAATCCACATTGGCTTGCCCCCACCGACCCCACGCCCTCCCCCACACTCCCCGACAGGATTTGTTCACAATCAGGTGTTTCACTGCCCGAACCACCCACCCTCATTACCCCTCAAACTCCCAAATCTCACCAAAAATAAACACGCACACAAACACACACGCAAAATAAACGCAACACACACACTTACCCGTACTATGTTGTGGCCGATTCCGGGTCCTGACGTGCCTGTCAGCTACCATGCATGCACTCGTGTGCACTGCAGGGGCTGACAGTTCGACTTAGAAAGACCGCTCTGCGCGGTCACAGAGCAGTCTTTCTAAATATTCTTTTTTTATTCCGTTTTCTTTTTTTTTAAAGGGTCTATTGACCTAATGCCGTATAAACTAGGTCATAATAAAAATTGTAATCTGTGCAAACTTGGACATTACAAAATGTATGTTGCGGGCATACTTGGCGATTAAGGAAACTGGTAGCAGGGCTAGCTTTATAATTAAGTAAACTAAGAATGATGCCACATTTTGGAACCTAGCAATGTTTTGTTATTGTGACATTAAAAGGAGTGGCAATGGTAAAGACTATGCTTATGGACACTAGGAATGTCGGCATCATGGAACTAGGCGGGTTTGGAGATTTGGAACAATACTGTAGTGGGCATGTAAGTATACTGGGAATTGTAGGGGATGGTACATTGTAGACAGTCTGGGATTATGGTAGTCTGGGGACATGGTGTTGAATTATGGAAACTGATCATATTGGCCAAATGAGATATTATAGAAAGTGATCATCAGGGTATTATAGTAAAGGGCAAATAAGCATAACTGGCCTTAGAGAACGTGTTACTGTTGAAATAACAGGACATTATGGAAACGGTGATGTAGGTAGGATAGTAGGCATAATGAGTGAAGGAAACAACCGCCCTGGGCTAAAATGAGCGCTAGGTAAGTTGACAGTGTTGAAAGCGGGAACATTATGAAATCCAGGAACGCAGCCATTTAACGGTAATGCAGAAACAGGCAATATTGGCATAGTCAGACATTGTGAAAACACCTACCGTGGAATGATTGGGGTATGACATGAACTGCTATACAGGGTATTATGGAAACCGGTGAACACAGTGGGCGTGCTAGAAACTGGAAATGCAACATACCGAGGCAGCTGGTAAAGACAGAACAGGAATTACTGTGAACACTGTTGCTGTGTGCATACTAGGACATTATAGAATCAGCTAATCTGTGAATCTATGAAAGCTTTAGGCATTATGGAAACTGGGATTGTAGACACACCAGTAATTATGGAAACTGGACGTGTCGGACAACCGGGGGAATTAAGGAAGCAGGTAATGTAGGCATATTGGAAATTAGGGAAACTCACAATGGGGACTACTGCAGAACTATTGTATCTAGAAATGTGACCAAGCAGGGGCATTTTAAAACTGATACTGTTGCCATAACGGGACATCAGAGAAATTGCTAGTTATGTTTGAGGGTGAAAGTCCCATAGTGCCCTATGGAATGCACTGCCCAACCCACTGAGATCAGGACCTTCTTTCCTCTCTTTCACGAGCAAAGCCAAATGATGGCACATTGCTCAAGACACACACAACCCCTCCCCAGCGCTGCATCTTTAATTCACATGACATTGAACTTTGCTCCACCACTGCAAATGTCTGTAATTTAACTGGATATACCTTGTAATCTATGTATTCTGTTTTGTGATTGTTCATATCGAGTATTATCTATTGTTTGTTTCTTTCTGTGTAACCTAAGATATGCACCCAGATGCCCCTGGGCCAGGCGCGCTATACAAATAAACAAAATACAAATACAAATACAACAGTGAGAGATTTTCATGAGCTTTCTTCAATAATAAGGACAGTGAAATTTCCCGATCATAGGCACTGAGACGACAATCTGACAGCAGCCCATGTGCAAAGCATGTGCAAGGCATGTGGATGGCATGTGCAAGGCAGAACTTGCCAATCAATCGGCAATAGCTGCTTCACTTCATATTTTCTCTAGAATTGGCCAGTGAACGGTTCACTGTTATGAACCCAAAAGTCAAGGAGTTCGAATACAGCAACCCAACATCTGAATGGTTGTCTATCACAAAACTAGGGACCAGAGCCACCCGAGGTCGAACACCCGCATATTCCTGTGTGAATTCAATGACTATTACTGCATGCTGGAAAGGACAATTGAGACTAGTACACTGGCAGCATGTAAATGAGCACGGGTAAGTCAGTGAACCGTTTATGCTGAGGGGCCATTATGTAGCAACCTCACCATGCTTACATCCATGCATTATATGTAAATGGTTTGCTTATGCTGGAGGGCATAAAGGGAGCACTGATTTGTGCGTATTACAATCATATACAAAAATGTAGTTTGTCAGCAAATGTACCGTCTGCTGCATCATGTGGTAAATACCAAACAACCTGGCTGGCACAGCCAGTAAAGACAATGCAACAACAAAAACCACAACAGTTTGCAGCCAGTCTGCACTTCTCAAGAGTACCGACACATCACAGCTCTACATCCAGGGTGTCACGTCTTGCATATTCACTGAGAACAACTCAGTATAATCTTATATTGATCCACACCTCCCCAGCCCCTCCCAAAAAGAAATTGAATACATGCATAATCTGATCGTGGTACGGTTTCAACAAAAGTGACATTTCCCAAAGATGTTCAACAATCACAGACTTGATTAACCATTGTATGTTTTTACCAGTGTGTGCTAGTTAAAATACAGAAAGAAAGATGCAGCCGGAGAGGTGGCTGGTTTAACACACCCTAAAACACACAGACAGCAAATAATTAGGAACAATCCATCCACTGCAAAATACAGTACAAAAGTTACACGCACGCACACGCTTCTCAACAGCCATTCCTTTAGTGTACGTGAAAAGTGACCAAACACTGACATTTCTCAATGCCGGGTGGTGACTTTTGTACCGGTTCTGCTTTATCAATGATTGAATGAACTCGCTTCTCAGCAGGAGATCCAGCATCACACATGCTGTGAACGCAGGAGCCGGAAGAGAAGTATTAGGCGATTTGCTGCATGAAGTATCGGGCCTGATAGTCATGCCGCGTCTTCTAGGTCATTTGCTGGGACAGTTTTCTCTTGGCGCTGCTTGGAATGGGTAACTTTTCATCTAAATGAAATGGTTGGCGTTTGTCATCCCTGCTGATTGTGCTGGAATGTCTACGCTGCAACAGTGCAATGCAGCCACAATGGGCGGGGGCAGCGCTTCCCCGCTGCATCAGCTGCAGGCCACTAGCTCTCCTGAGTGACAGGCAGCACATTTGCACGTGTCCTTTATTTTCACGGGGGACTGTGCTACCTGTCAGAGGCACATCACCCGCTAAGCTATTGTTTTGTGTTTGTTGTGGAGGTCTTGGCCTTGGAGTACTAGCCCCGCCGGCTCTCATTATTAAACACACAGCAAATGACATGTTGCATGAGAGGAGGCCTATCCTATCGGTCGGCATGGTCACGTTGCAGAGACCCGCAATGTGAACATGCTGGCTGACAGGAGAGGAGGGGAGGGTCATCTGGTCCATCCAGAGCTGTGCGAGTACATGTGTGGATGCATGCAGGCAAGGTAAGGGTATTTTTTTTATTTTAATGTGTTTGTGTCCATGTTTCTATGGATTGCATGCATGTATGTATAGTTTGGTGTTTGTTGTGTATGAATTATGTGTAAATGTGCGGGTGAAAGTGTTTCTGTGCATTGTGTTTCAGCCCCCACCCCTAAGTGTACAGGCTCCACTCAGCAGGGCTACTACATTAAGGGTGGAGCCTTCTTTGGGCCTGGCATACTTTTCTTACTTTACCCTTGATGGAAACAATACTGGTAAGTGAAGTGTTTTACATGGATAGACAAGCCAAAATTGAATGTAGGCCAGTCTATCCATGAAATAACACTTATCTTTGCCTTACCCATGATGCACAGTTGCTGTCCATAAATGGTATGATTTGGCTAGACTGGCATACAATGAATCTAGGCCAGTCTATCCACCTAGTAACACTTGTCTTTGCTTTACACTTGATGCAAAAACAGTTATTGTGCATCAAGGGTAAAGCAAGCATGGCAAGTATTATTACCCATAGATGCCAACTTTCAGGGCCGGCCTTAGGTTTGCGTGACCTGGGCTTTCACCCATGGCACCAAAGTAACATAATTTACAAAGGGCACCATAGCCTCCACCACACCAGCATGAAGGAGCCTTTAAGAAGATCCTTTGTGCCGGTGCGGCAGTGGTCAGGGCACACTATGTACAATAAAAGGCTCCCTCATAATGGCCCTGCATTGACAGCGTACTTAGATGTAAACTACCCCACCATGGTAGGAGCTTCTCACCTACTTTTGGCGTCACTGACGAGCCAGCATTGGGGGCAACTTTTGTATTTCAAAGGGGGCTGCTGCATGCCAGCTCGGGGGAGCCTATGAAGGGTGCCCCTGTTCTGTTGTGGACGAAGTGCCCCATGTAAGTGAAAAGCTTCCCACTCTCATCCTGGTACTGGGTACTGAAGCTCGGGAGCAGAGAGCTTTTCATTTGCTTCACTGCTACACCAGTGTGGGGTTCAAGCCCAGCCCCAGACAAAAAGGAAACTGCATTTGGCTATGTTAGGCCTAAAAATGCAGAGCAATTGGAAAACACAGTGGGGCATTGGGCTCTGACAGACAAAAAGGCAGCCTTTCATTCCCAACTTCCCCACATCAAAATGTGGTAGAGAGCAAGAAAGGGGAATGAACACAATTAAATGGGCCCTGTGCTGAATTGATGAGGCCTAAAACCAGAGCAGAGGCCTACTTTCCATTGAACGTATAACTTTGGAAAAGCAGAAAAAACGTTCTTGGAAGTGTGTGCAGTTCGCAGACTAAAACAATGAACACATGGAGACCAAACCTCCCATGCCGGAGTAATGTGAATATATCCTGATGGAAAAATGAACATTGAAGGCAAGATGCAATTATAGTAAATATAAAAAGAAGGCCTCATGTGTGATATAATTGTAACATTCAAAGTGCGAGTTTTGTGTATGAAGAAAAGCTTTGTTAGCCCAAAATGGCATTTCTCATGAGATTCAAAGGCCCAGGCATTCCATAACTTCCCCCTATCATTATCTGAAAGAAGATCTGCTTGAAATTTACAGAGCCATGGAAATGGATGGAGTGTGTGCCAGACACAGGGTTTATGGGGTGAACAATCAGCCGCTTAGAGAAACTGAAGACTCAGTTAATGGAAGTAACATCTTTAAAATACATGTTTTTAAATTTGTTTCATTGTATTGTTCAAGGCTTGACTGATAAGTGACATGTTACAGAGACCACCACATGATGACCCGAGGTGGAGCTGGCCTCTGTTCTCAAAGATAAGGACCTTAGCCCTGGAAGAAAGAATCTTAATGGACTTTGATTCAGGCTTGAGGAAACAAGGCCAGAGGCCAGAACTGCATATGTGTTATGGGAAGAGAGGTGTGCTGTTTCATTGTTATAATCATATGCATGCAATTATCTTCCTATAGATTTAGATTGAGAATCATATTTTGTCTATTTTCAAGAGCCCATATGTCGCAGAAAAATGACCGAAATATCATTGAAAAGCTCACGAATAGATTGATCTACCGAGACTACCTCCCTCCACATTCGACATTGGGAACTAAAGTTACAACCTAAAATGTGTTTTTAGCTCACCGGAAAATGTCATGAAGCAGAGATTTGGTGAGGTGATAGCTGTATAAATTACATATCTGTATAGAAAATGTCAGGTTGTGAACTGTTATAAATATGAATAAAGCAGGAGAAAAAAAACAGTCAACCCTGCAACATTGTGCCGCAACAGGATATAGTAATCGGGCAAGATGAGAGGAACACAAATGTATCCATATTGTTGCCATTAACTGTAAGGTAAACTTATTTGCCATGCTAGAGTTTTTAATGGCACAGTTGAAATGTGTAAAATGGTGATTTCAAGGCAGTGGCCTTACACTCCTAAAATTGAGGCTTGGCAACTGAAGGACCCAATCAAAAGAAAAGGGGCTAGGCTTGAATAAGAGGATGGAAGAGAGTTGTCTAATAAAATGATATGACCAATGAACTGGCACGTCATCATTTAGACATTTTTGTGGGTGTGGTTTAAGTTTCATAAGGGGACAAACAATGAAAATCCAGGAGACTGCATGAAACTACCTGGGTTCCGCCAGCTTATGAGATTGCTGGAAAGAGGACACAGTCTGTGATCTATGACGAAGGAGAGGCAACATAGAAGGATTGCGCCTGGAGAATATCTATGACTGATGGTGGATTCTGATGGCCCCTGTCCTGTACCTGTTAGATGACCTGACCTGATCCTTGATGTCCTTTTTCATGAGCACAAACCCGGGATTAATTATGTAAGCAAACTTGACCATACACCCCAAGCTTGTTGGGGATCTGTTTGATTGAATAGGTTCCCATTATTGATTGGGTGGGCACACAAAGTAGATCCTTAATATTGTTATTAAAGAATAATTACACAGGGTGATTTTGTTGAAATTTGAAATTAACAACATCGCTCCCACTGTGGAGAAAAATACAGTCTGTGAAGTAATTGGGTACTCCTATTTATTTTGCCACCCCCCAAATTCCCTAAAGTGAGGGGTGCATTAATAACAACATTCCCTACTTCTATCCATTCCTCTAAATCCTGCCTTATTGCAGAGGGGTTCCAAATGATCAACTGAATACCTGGTTTTGTATGCTGGCACAGTACCATTTTTTCCCAAAGTAAAACAGATTGGAGTCACTGATTTTAAAGCACACCTTCTATTGGAGTGAGAAAGTGGCTCCTGGAGAATGGAGATGTTGCCTTGCTTAGTGGTGAAAGAAAAAAGTTTGCAAATATAAATCAAAAGTGTTTGTTCTGAAATGCATGTTGTGTTATAAAACTGTCAGCTTTGCTAAGAGCACAGCTCCAGTCATCATTCATTTTACATGTGATTAAGTTAAACAAAACTACTACCATTTTCAAGTGTGCAGGGAAATTAAAAACACACAGCGCTGCATGTGTGAAATTGTTTTTGCAAATGGAAAAGAGTTGCATATTATTTAAATTAAACTTAATTGAATATAGAGTGCCAAGCTTCTGTCATGTCAGCCGCTACATGCTACATGCTACAGTCGCTTCATGCTAGGAGAAGTGAAGCCCAGGCAAAGTCTTTTCACTGTACATGTGGTGGGGTTAAAGAGTCTCTGATTTGAATTATCCAAAACCACTGATGATTTTAATTTCTGAAACATGTATTGTCAGGAATGATGTGATTTTGTACAAATATTAATTTTCCTGTTCCTTAAGAAATATATATTCTTTTTGTACACCATCCTTTTCTTGGCTTATTTGTAGCACAAGTGTTAGGGACCCTAAGGGTATTTTATATGAGCCACATGCCGGACTAGATTGAACCAAAAAGGAATATCCATGTGGCAGCTTTGATTGGGGAGGGAAAGAATTCCCCGCATTGATGGTGGCAGTATAAATATCCCTAAAACCAGCACGGGCAGAGCTTTGAAAGGCTTCCTTGAGTTGACGTGGTGTTTGGACCCCTTTTTAAGTGAAATGTTCCCCACTCTTGTGTTGAAAATTCTTACATTCCTAAAATATTCTTTTCTTTTATGCAAAATGCATGTTTAAAATGTAAAATTGGGTGCATTCGTATTAAGAATGGCCCCAATTTTAAATTTGAAACATGTCTGTGATTCAGCAAGCAATCCTTTGGAGTGAGTAGTGGATGCTGGACTGCTTTCATTGGTCACAATACTCACTCTAACAAAAAAAGTTGGTAAATTACATATATACCAATTTGGTCTTCTTTTGAACAGGATGTGTGGCTGGCTGTCTCATGCTCAGTCATTTGAAGCAGATCCAGAAGTTTCCAGCCAGTCCTGGCTCTCAGGACAGAAGAGCTTCCAATGCTGTGATTTCTTTTATTTTTATATAGGGCACCTCCTCGATCTGGCCAGACCCATACTCAAATTGTTTTTGAGGGATGGCTGGATGACAGTCGTGTAAGCTCGTCATCATAGGGTTTTGATATTGCCTGCCACTGTATGTTTGCTGCTGCTGCCATGTTAATGAGTAGTCTGTCTCCCAGGTGAGACATCTGACAGGATCTTGGTAGCACCCCTACCCCATCGGAGCCCAGGGCTTAGCACTCAGACATCAAAGCAGGGTGCTGCCTTCTTCTTGCAATCTTCACAAAGTGGGAGGCAGCTGCCTGCTTCTTGCAATCTTCACAAAGTGGGAGGCGTAAGGCCTAACAAGGCAGAGGCTGGTGCCACACTATTTGGTGCCGGGGTGTATGTAATTTTGTTTCACCCAAGGCACTGCCAGAGTTAAAGACAGCCCTGCCAACTGTTCCAGAGGATCACTTATGAATAGCTCACGCTCCCATGGCCTGTACTCCAAAAAATGTGCATAATTTGTATATCTCCGGCCACCTCACTACAAGTATAAAATATACTCACGACATTGAGGACAAACCCATTAGAATTAGAAACAAGCACAGTTCCTTTTTATTTACATATTTCGAATAGTGTTTAATAGCCTAGATAAGTGTATTTGCACATAGGAGGTGACAATTAGATGGAATTTGTGATTAGTTTAAAAGACAATACTTCATCTTATTTGCGTCACTCAGCTAAAGCGTGCACTGCATTGTTCTTTAGAGTTACCCTTTAATAGATAATTTTAAGTGATGGGATTTTACTGGAGCCCCTTGTCATCTTGGCCAAAACTGTTCTAGGAATGTGTGTTTACTAGCAGTGACTTTCTTGACAAATTGAAACATCAGTAATGCATATTTGTTGTGATGGGGAAAATACAATTATCTGAACTTACCATTAACCCAATTGTAAACACTTATATATCAGTGCATGATTTACTTTCAGAAGTTTCTAGATTGGGTAATCAAGAACAATGGAAGGACTTTGGGTACCAAAGACACAAAACTTAATCAAATGTCTTAATTCCAGTAACTGGCAATTCCAGTTCCTCTGAACCTTTAAGCACTGATACAGAATCTACTTATAACGAATCAGAATCAGATTCAGGAGCAATATCTGATACACTGCAACAGCATGTAAGAGTTATGCAACAGAACCATCGAAAAAGGGGGAAGAGGAAAGGGTCCCACAGGGCACCCAGGTTGAAATCTAAATTGGCCAACAACACAGCAACACCCGAAGAAAATCTTGTTGTCAATCCCAAACAGAACTGGCCATCTTACAAAAAGGACTTTACATGGTAGATATATTCAAATTCTCATTAAAAACTACATATCAGTGCTTTTTTTGCTGACCCCAATATTGAGAGTTCCTAGGATTCTGCTGCGGATCCTGAGTGCACAGAGTGTAAACCACAGAGTACCTTCATACCATCAGTACCCTAACCCATCATTGATCTATTTCACAGAATGGCCCTGACTGACTCACAGAAACTAACCTATGGTCAACCTAAACATGTGAACTTCAATCAACCAGAATTGGGGATAGTCCAGTCCTTGTTCTCAGATTCATCCATCACGTTCAAACCAGCAGACAAAGGAGGTGGGCTAGTGATTTTAAACAAAAGGACTATCCTGAGAGTACATTCGGAAATCAATTACATGGCTGTAAGATTTACCACCACACTCGACTCCCAAGTGCCCCATAATGCCAGCAACTAACAGCATTTTACAACCCTGTGGCACATATTTGGACCACTTGCAACCTATGATCCAACAACCGGACACCTTTATCAAAGACACAACACACATTTTGAACATTTTTGGGACACTACAGGTCTGCCCCACTGACATACATTTTGCAATTGACCTACATAGCCTAAACACTTCTAGCCCCCATGATCGTGGACAAGAAGCTGTGGAGTGGATATTACTACAATCTGACATTCTAAACAATTCTAAAAAAATTCTAAGGTCTCTGTTGAAATTCTGTGTGCACCATTTATTTTTAGATACAAAGCTACATACTATATTGAGGTTATCAGGGACCTCCATGGGAGCTACCATGCCCCCCAGCTATGCAAACACATTTATTCACACATTTTCAAAAGATCACATCTTGAACCATCATGTTTGGCATAATTACATCAAATATTGGGAGAGGTACATTTATGATATCTTCTGGATATGGTAAGGTACTAAAGAAATTTACAAGAGAAAAAGGAAATTGCACACCCTATGCTTTGAACGAGAAATCTAATTTCATACAGCAATTGAAAGCTCCAATGGCTTGTCACTGTGTTGGATAATCTTATGGGGTGCTGGGGAGAAAAACAGTAGACCCTGGTATCATAGGTCAGTGAAACTATGAAAAAAATGGTGTTCCCATTAACAATGGGAACTCCCGTCCCCTGCACACCTCTGGGTATTGGATAACAGGATCCAAACGAAATATACTTTTTAGTTCACTTATTGTTGATTTTTCGTATTGCAAAGTAACAATTAAACCACTCTTTTGTACCAATATTACATATGAAAACATGCAATGATTTGTTTCAATATACATAAAAGTTTCAAAAAGTCTTTATGAAGGCATGATAGTGTTTTAGTACCATATACATGATAATAAAGAATGTTCGAATTCAATTCACACAAAAATTTAAGAAATCCTCCTTTCAGACCAATAGTTGCAGCAACTGAAAGTGTCTTTGACCCGTTGTCCAAATATTTAGACAAACTTCTTCAGCCCATTATCCAATCTACATCAACGTATTTAAGAGACACGACCCACTTACTTAATATACTGAACACGTTTCGTGAAGTAGAAGATAATTGGATATTATTTACACTTGACGTACAATCCTTGTATACCTCAATTCCCCATGAGGAAGGACTGGAGGCCTTAGAATGGCTATTACTCCAACAAGAATTCTTCCCATCTAACAAAATGTTTGTCATCCAACTTGCTAAAATGATCCTTTACAATAATTATTTTAGATTTCAAGGTCAATATTATTTACAGATTGCAGGAACTTCAATGGGGGCAGCTATGGCCCCAGTGTATGCCAATACATTTATGTTTTATTTTGAAACTCAGTACATCCTAGATAACCCAAGATGGTCAGAGAAGTTAAAGATGTGGAAACGTTACATTGATGACGTGCTTGGCATATGGTGTGGCACAAAAGAAGATCTGGAAAACTTTTATGTATATCTAATCTCATGCAATGACCGGATCAAATTTACATTAGAAATTGGAACTCCAGCAGTACACTTTTTAGATACAAAAATATATTCTGAAAATGGAAGACTACACACAACAGTTTATAGGAAGCCCACAGATGTGAACAATAGCTTATTTGTTACGAGTCACCACCCTCAACACTTGAAAAATAACTTGCCTTTGAGCCAATTACAAAGAATTAAACGGATAGTCTCAAAAGAGGACACTTTCTTGGAAGCAGAAAAAGATCTTATGTCACGATTTGAGGAGAGAGGATTCCCTCAAAACATTCTCACAGAAGCAAAAGAAAAATGCCATCAAAAGACAAGATCAGACTTGTTAATGCACAAGACCATAAAGGATAAGGACAATCCTCCACTGATCTATTTATCACAGTATTCTACCAAAAGCACACAAATCAAAAGGATTTTACATAAAAATTGGAAAATTACTAGGTTGGACACAAAACTCAGTAGTTTATTCCCAAAACCGCCATTAATGGCCTATACTAGAGGGAGAAACCTATGGGATTCACTGGTCAAGGCAGAAAGGGTAAACTCGGTACAACAACAATTTTTGTCTAAAACAAAGAAAGGTACATTTCCCTGCTTGAATTGCAGTCAATGTAATAATGTTCAGAAAGGACCAACAATCAGACATCCATACACAGGCCAGAAAATTAATTTGCAAAATTTTGCCACTTGTGACAATAAATGTGTAATTTATGGACTTATATGTCCATGTGGTAAATATTATGTGGGTCAAACATTGAGACGTGTAAAGGATCGTATCTCAGAACACAAGTCTAATATAAGAACAGAAAACCTAAAGTCACCAGTCACAAGACACTTTAAGGAGCATAACCACACAATCTCACAACTTAGATTTGTAGTTTTGGAAAGAATTACACGCCCAGCCAGAGGGGGCAATTTACAGCAAATTCTATCTCGTAGAGAGATGTTTTGGGTACACAAATTGGACTCTCTTGAGCCTAGAGGTATGAACGAGGAGTATTGCCTGAATGTATTCTTGTGAAAAGAAAAAAGCAATAATAATGATGTTAATGTTCCTTGTATAAATTATCAACTGCCTTCATAATTTCGTTGATCTACTACTGTCACACTCGTGCATTGATACACATTTGAGAAATTTCTGGAGTTGTTATTATAATGTAGACCTGTCTCCCACTTACTAATGTGGAATGAGGAAAAGACAATCTACAGATAATGTCCTAGACTTTAAACATGGATCTAGCTGAGCCAAGAAATTAATATTGTATGGCACATATAGGCATTTATATTTGACATTACCATTGGCATAAAACCTACTTGACACATGAACTGCAGAACCCATTTAAACAATAAATATATCTTGTGTAAATTGACACTACAACTCCCAGAAAACACTGGGGCTAGATTTAGCCCGTTGACAATAAGGAAACACCTTATTTCAGTCTTGTAATCAGAGTAAAACGACACACATAGATAAGCAATAGATTTCACAGGACAATGACTATTAAAAATAAATATACACGGCCAGCATGCATTTACGCATTATTTTGTAATTAACACTACAACTCCCAGAATGCTAATCTGATCACATGATCTACACAGACATACGACCTCAAGTCACATGACAATAAATAGGGAGAGAGGCTCGAAAACACGCGCGGCTCGGGCAGAGATTGCAGATCTTGTGTTGGAGTGAAGGAACATCACTAATCAGGTATTAAAGAAATGAGAGAGGTTATAATATCTATTAGTGACATGGGAAAAGTTACATACATTGACACAATGTTTTTCGCGTAGATTATCTTTGAAAAGCTGGGGACGGGACCACGAGGGGCTCAGCACTACAACAAACACTACCAGCAGGGCATTGAGGTAAAATTTTTTGGAATTTTTTTGAATTTAAGTTAAGGAATCAGATGAAAGCATAATGTGCAAACTACATTCTGATAGAAATTATCAAATTATTATTTGTGACAGAACGAAGGCTGATTAGAAGCCACAGATGCCAGCCATTAACAGTGGTCATCTTTGAATTGAGAAACATACAGGATGTGAACAAGAAATACAGGTAGGATTACCGTTTCCCACATGGGTTTATATTTATTTAATTCCCCATTTAAATCACTAGCTAATACACATATTATTGTTATTTACAGCACATCATATTGCTACTTCACTAGATGACGTTTTCACCATTCCACAACAAGAAGGGATGCTTGAAGTTCTAAAGACATAGAGAAAAATGAAAGAAAATTGAAATGGACATACTTTGAATTTATTTTTTGACTGTGAATTAATAACAGGATATGAAAATATTGTGTCCATATTGAAAAGTTATTGCTCCTGAAGAAGAGAGGTACACTCTCGAAACGCGTAGAGCTTTGAATTAGGAAGGCTTTCCTCTTGAATTTTTCTTGAATTATTTTTAATTATTGTACATTCTTTTTAAGTGAATTGAATTCGAACATTCTTTATTATCATGTATATGGTACTAGAACACTATCATGCCTTCATAAAGACTTTTTGAAACTTTTATGTATATTGAAACAAATCATTGCATGTTTTCATATGTAATATTGGCACAAAAGAGTGGTTTAATTGTTACTTTGCAATACGAAAAATCAACAATAAGTGAACTAAAAAGTATATTTCGTTTGGATCCTGTTATCCAATACCCAGAGGTGTGCAGGGGACGGGAGTTCCCATTGTTAATGGGAACACCATTTTTTTCAAGGTACTAAAGAAGAATTAACTCTTTTCATGGAATATCTAAATAACATTTACAACTGTATTCAATTCACTTTGGAAAGTAGCACTTCCTCCATACATTTCCTAGATGTGACAATACTTTTAGGTCCTAATGGCTTAGAAACCATGTTATTTCGCAAGCACACAGATCGCAACAATCTTCTCCAAAGATTGAGTTCCCACCCTCCAAGCACTATTAAAAGTTTACCATATAATCAATTTCTAAGACTAGAGAGGATAGTGCAGAATGAATATGAATGCAATTGACTGATGAAGGAAATGGCTAACAAATGTATGGCAAGCGGTTACCGAGAATCTAAGATACAGGAATAATTAGAGGGGCCCAGACTCTCCCAAGGGAAGGTCTACTTACGAAAGGAAAAATACATTTGATTATGTTTTGTGTTGTGGACACACACAGTCCTTCCAATTGTCTTGGTTACCCAATCACAAAACAATTTGTATTATTAGTTTCTGTCCCCAAATGCAATGGGGGAGGTGGGCACTTATGCCAACAGGACCAGATTCCTTGCTATACCACATATAATTATTTGAACCATATATTCATTAGTGGTGCCCATTCACACTTCTTCATTTACTTTCAGAATTTAGCATTATTTTCAACCCATACCCACCCATAACTTGTGTGACTGACTCCAACGCATTTAAATTGTTTCTTTTTTTTTGGAGATGTGACAGGAAGGCTATAAACGTCGAGGTTGCAAAATCTGCGAACTTTAGGAGATCACAGGAAGTCAAAGCTCTGTCACTGGCAGAAGCAGACTTCAGTAAAGCCACTGTATGGAGATGAAAGACTTGCTTTGCATATAAAAGGGTCATCACTTTAGTAAGTGATTCCTGTTTTTCTCAGCCTGCCCACCTCATGGGATTTCTGACATGTTTGAGGCCTCAGGAGTTTGCTGTTTTTATGCAAGTCATGGCCCAGTTGACAGCTCTGGTTGTTACTTGGATAGACTGTCCTACATTGAATGTAGACCAGTCTATCGACCTAATAGGGCAGTTCATCTACATAGTAATACTTGACTTTGCTGTCCCCTTGATGCACAGTTACTGTGCATCTTAAATCTGCATCAAGGGTAAAGCAAACATAACCAGTGTTAATATTAGCCTAAATCCAGTCTAGCCAGGTGGGTATACTTTATTTCTGTGGCAGTGCATTTCTTAGTCCTTGGACCACATCACGAGTTGGGTGGTAGACCTTAAATGCGTCAGTAACGATATTACTGCCACATTTAAGGCTGGCCCTGTTATGAATTGGGGTCGCAAAAATCTGGAGGTAAAACATTTCACTTACTGCCCATTTTTGGCACTATTACTGCTGGCGCAATTACCTCTGACGGTAATAGGGCCCCCAACCCCAATGGGCAATGATCACCCAACTGCTACTTGTGATCTTGCGCTAATAGTGCCAGACCGAGAAGCAGTAATGCTATTTGCACTGGTGGTATCCCAGCGGCATTACTGCCGGGATACCGCCAGACTCGAGATGAGCCTTATATGGTAGTTCTAACATATATTGGTGCAGCATGCATGGACATGTATGGGCACTGCCAGCATGAAAATATTGTATATATTAGCACATGCTGTGGGCAACGACTAAGTGAAAATGCATTGGCAAATGGTCCTGGACGTGGTTGGTAACTTGCATCTATTGGGATTTTTCATGTGCTGCTATGCAACATTAATTGCAAACTTTGTGGCATTTAATCACATTTTAAACAGAAAGTGAGGTAAAATGCACCATTTTAACCCTTTATTTTAAAAAAGGACTCGGTGGGGGTGAAAAAGAAACCCTCTGGTTAGTTTGGGCACCCTCGCTGCGCTTGGTCGCTCACACATGTTAGGCACATACATTTCCGCCCCACCAGATCAAAACTTCACCAGTCACCACTGGGGCAAGGACTGCACTGCAGGCTCAACAAGCTAGCGTGGGCCTGGTTTTTCGGTTAAAATGGGCCTGTTATTTGGCCAAAGTGGGTCATTTTGAGTTACTTCACTGCACGGCTAGAAGTTTTGATCAGTGCGACTTCCGTAAAATGCAAAATTTGCAAGAAATTTCCCCCAAAACGTCAACTTGGATACTACTCAAACACTCACAAAAGGAACACATTGCCATTCGTGACTGCAGGCCTCATTTCATTAGTTCTCAAGTCAATCTTGTGCCGCAGACAGACCCCGTTCACGTACTGCTGTTTCTTCTGATAAATGTTTTGTGTTACCTTTCGGCTGGGGTTTATTCATGTTTCTTGTGAAATGTACAGTATATATTGTTTCACATCCTTTTTTCTGGTGGCTCACAGTCATAACGGCGTGTAGGCTCTCCAGGGCCCAGGATGCACACGCGGTGCTGGCTGGAGCCAAAGGCAGTAGACTCATTAATCTTTTATTATGCGCCTAATACCCGAGACCCGCCTCTAAGCGCAGCACCAGGATCCGAACCTGTGCTGCTCTGTGTTTGGTTTCTAAGACAAACACATTGCCCCTGAGCTATCCTCCCAGCTCAGGTCGAGGTCTTAAGCGTAATGGTGCTCAGTTGCACATGGGGCCATTGCACATGCCAGTGGAGATTTTCACCGGGCGGCAAGTTACTTTGTCATTTGTGCATTTCCTTTGTTTGCAGACGATGTGAGTCCTCTTTGAGTACACATTTAAGAACAAGACACAAGAGAGTATATGCACATGACACCCAGTTGGAGTCTGAAATTGAGTGGTAGCCCGTGTTGCTTGGCAGCCTGAGTACAGATTACAGAAACTTTGCATTAGTGCAAGTGCTATTTTGCACTGCATTGTCACTATAGCAAACATTGCCACGGTGCAAAAAACGTTTCTTGAAATGCTTTTCTGCACCAGGGTACAGTTGGCGATCATGCTAATACGAAATTGTATTAGCACAAGGCCAGCTTCTACCGTGGTGCAAAAATGCATTTAAATCATATATTGTTTGCACTAGGACATTTTTGCCGAGTGCTAATACTGTTCAAAATTGCGCTTGCACTAGTGCAAAGTTTCTCTAAAATGGAGCAGCGCTGATCTTTCCAATCCATACGAACACGCAAGTGATCACTGCGGCTGCTCGTGTGTTGAGTGGATTTCAACTTTGTTCCGCCTTTGTTTGTGTCTATGGCGGGTAAAGTTGACTCGGCTGAGCTGCTCTTTGCACTGAGTCTGTGAAACATTTCTGCTGAACACTGGGACACAGTTCAGTGTGAATCCATGCAAAGAGCACAGGGCTGCCCAAGCAGACCCACGCGCAGGTCAGGCCTGACTCGCTCGCATTGATTGGCTGATGCAGGCCCAACTTCTGCCTCGGCAGATCTATAACTTTTCTCCTAGCAATTAGGTGCGCAAAACACAAACATCAGCACCCAATATTTATGCTGATTCCGGATCTGATTTAGGGTTCATCAGCAAATGTGGCTACTTCACGGTCAAAACGTAGCTGTCAGGGTTGAGTTGTTTAAAGGCAGGCAGAGAAAGCGCTAATGCAGCTACAGGTGTGACTTCAAATGATTGAACGAGTTAAAGGCTCGATGCTGACATCAATGTTCTCCTGGCGAATCTCGGGTCGGAATCCCGCAAACACAAAATCTGCCTGTTGTCCTTCCAAAATCAATTGTTCGCACATGTTTTGCATAATAGGCATCCATGCTTGTGACTGTGAACTGATTTGGCAATAATACGATAGTCACATGACAATGCAGTTATTAACCCCATGCACACTCTCAATTTAGTGGCATCAGGAGACTGAAAAATCGCCAGTCACAATTGGTAAAATAACACAATGGCAAAATGCCATCTATCTAAGAAAAAAACGAATTCAAGAGTTAAAAAGCTTTTAATCAAAAAAGAACCAATATTTTCTAATCAGCACAAATAATTAATCCAACATAAACAATACAGTAAAAGTGCAACAAAAGAGCTCCCTACCTATAATGTGCTAGCGTGACTATGACTACCCTAAAAATTGGACTTTCTGCAAAAAAAAACAGATACAAAATTCTAATATCTATGGGCCCTAATCATGGAAGTATCTGCACGTAAAAGATGGTACTTACATGCATGCGCAACTGCGCTCAAATTCTCTTTCGTCGATTCATGGAACCGAATGCGCAGTACTTTCTCTGGACTTGCGTGGATTTCGCCCTGGCTCGGCACGTGTGTGTGAGCTGTCGAGGGCCATGGGCGAGAATCTGAGTAGAGCGTGAGTGTGGCCTGCGCTGAGGGCTGGGAAGGAGGCGGAACATCAAAAATGGGGAAGAACTTGCGAAACAGTGGGCGTTGCGAAGGACGGCCTGCAGGCAGTCCCCTGCCTGCCCACTATTGTGTAGCAGGAGACGTATTCACGGATTTGATAGCACAATGTCTTGGCTTGCAAATGGCCATGCAAGTCCTTCATACGATCCGCCACCCGGAGGCAGGCGTAAGTACACTTGCGCAGAGGATTTTCAGCGGGCCGGTGGGGTCGCATGTTGGATTTCAGGCAGCGTGTACTCAATCAGTGTTCTGATGTTACTTAGGGGTGCGCGTAAGGAGTGTAGCAGGTTGCAGGAACATTTTACGTGGGTTCGCACACAGATTTCCTGAGTTATGTCTGAGATACGATGTTTTATACGCAGTTGTCCGGGTGCCGGATACAGCTACGGGGGACCCCGCGCATGTTCTCTGAGTCACAGGCCTCCTTCCGGGGGACCCCACGCACTGTTTGAAGGGTATTCGCACCCAGGGGAGCGCGCAAAGTTAGCTGTTCTGGCTGTTTATGCTGTGCGTTTGGGTGTGTCGGGGCCATTCCGGGGACGACTTGCGAATACGGTTACTTTGTGATGTCAATTCCATGAATATGCAGGCTGCTCATTTTTCTTCCAGCGCGCAGGCTCACGCAGTGTCTTTCTCAGTGCACGGCCCTTGCAGGATTTCTGCACCCATTTCCATGAATCGGATCCTTGGTCTGTGCAATGTGACAGATGAACACACAGTTACATTTGTTTGTAAGGCGCAATGTAGTTTCAACGGCCTTCGCTCCATCCAGGCATACCATAATAATGTGCAAGTAGTAAGTGGAGAGGCTTATTGCTACCCCTTCAAAATTGCATAATTTGGTGTGGGAGTGTGCGCATGAGGCACCATTTGAGTAAGGGGGCGATGGTAATTTGAGCTGCTGATTGGATTCCTATTGTGGGTCTCCAGGGGGATTGGTATGTGCCCCTTTGGCTGCAGTATCTCTTCCATTGCTCAGGGCGAACCTACAAGAGGATACATAGGAACGCCGTGGGGGGATGCGTCGGGGACGGGTCTCCTGCTAGAAGTAATTCTATCACATTTTGATATAGAGCTTAATATCCCAGTTCACTCACTTTTAAGAGCTGTAATGATATTTGTTAGTATTAGCCGATCTGATGGATGGTACTCAATGCATTGACCTCCGATGGCTAAAGAGCTGAGCTGGCCCTGCTGGGAACCTGTGAACGTCCAGGTGATCCCGTGTCTGTTTCCATTGTTTAACGTGATGAGTTGTTATCCCAGCACCAGAGTTAGAGAAAATACTCTTACTAGCATGATGCTAGAAATAACTTTTGTTTAATTTCTAGTGAAAACCAGAAACAGGGAAAATAGTATTTCTAGTGTGGGCCCTATTAGAGGTAGAGTCCAGCTTAATTGTTTCTGTTGAGTCGCATCAAAAATATTAAGCAAGTATTGTTTTTCTTTTGGATATTGTGAGTTTTGTCTTATCTCCATGATGCACTTTTATTTATACTAAGGGTGACTCTTGTTGGGTTTTTTTTGCATAAAGGCCTTTTAGCATGTTTATTTGAGGGAACTTGGGAAGATTCATGTTATAGCTATGTGAGATATTCTGTTTTCAGTTTTGACCTGAAAGCTAAGGAGCAAGTATCACATATGTTTGCATTAGGGGCATAATTATGACAAAACGCTGCTGCCCTTTGTCACCTACTATCATATTTTAGCTCTTTATATCCTATTGTTTGGATGTATAGCTATTGTACTGAATGACATGAGTTCCTGTTTTATTTGATGGTTTTATTGTTCCTTTTTGGTGTCATGTTTGTGTACTGCTGTATTTTTTAGTCATGTGAATGTGCTTTCATCGCTACGCCAGAATGAGTCCGAAGTCCCACTGAATCCTTGTGGTGTTATTCCAAGTGACCAGAGATTATAACAATATATATATATATATATATAAAAGCAGGGCATCTTTACACGAGGGAGGCAGTTTAGATACAGACTCTGTGTTTAGAGTACACTAGAACACATACGAAAATAAAATGGTAAGCCATGATTCTTGCATGGGCACTCGCTTGAGCCACTTCACAGGGAGGCATGCAAGCCGGCAAGATAAACACCAGCTGAAGAGTCTGCGCAGTGAGGATAAAAATCCTATTCCAAGTTTATTTTAGTTGTTATATTGATAAAGGCGTAAGTGAATCATGCAGGATGTATGTTTCCTGAATGTTCCTACTCCAATAAAATAAAATAATCAGACATTAAGTCCAAGGGCATACTCACAATATAGCAAAGTGTTAATAAACACGCCACTGGGGGTACACACTTGGGATTGCAGTGCTCCCTGTGGTGCTGCAGGTGAATTTCAGGCTTTTCGGCAACTTTTGGGTAGAGCAGAGTTTATCTTGAGAAATAAGTTTAACCTGTATTTTCGTAACATATTGTTGATTTTTCCCACTGTCATCTGCTGAATGGCCACTTGGTAGAACACGGGCCTGCAACCTGTGGCTTCCCAAATGATTTGGACTGCAACTCCCATCAACCTTAGCCATAACGTTCAATGTTGATGAATCATGGGATTTGTAGACTAACCCATCTGAGAAGCCGCCGGTTGCAAACACCCACTCAGAAAGATGAAGCCTCACTAAGGTGATTTAAAAACTCATTGGGCCTCATTAGGACCCTGGCGGAGAGGGTGTTACGCCAGCGTAGTGCATGGCGTACCTCTCCGCCATACTACGAGTTCCCGTAGCGCCATGGCGGCCTTTTCCGCCTGGTTTTACCAGGCGGAGAAAACCATGGCGCTACGGGACCTCGTTGTTAATTACGCCACCGTATTTTACGGTGGCGTAATTAACTCCTTCCCCACTCCCATTATACCCTATGGGGCAAAAATGGGAATGGGGAAGGGCAGAATGGGGATTGGGGATTTACCGCTCCGCCGAGGTCGGAATGGGGCGGTAAATCCGCCAACCCCCATGGCGCTATCGGCGGCTTTCCGCCATGCTTCGCGGTGCATTTAGCACCGCGAAATCCGCCTGGGTCGTAATGAGGCCCATTGCCTCAACATGTCAACAGGCAGGATAAAACACACATTCGTGAAGGAGTATGAAAGATTATCTGAATACCAAGGGGCTTATTTTACATGAGGTGGCTTGTTAAACGCATGTGTAAATCTTGTATGTCATTTTCCTGGATTTGTAGGTTGTGGGGAGGCATGGCAACTAAGTTGTGAATCGGCCACCTGCATTAAGCCTACCACAAGCATCTCTACCCACATCAGATTTTGATGTGGGAAGAGATGCTAAAAATTCCAATGGAATCCAACAGTTCTGCTCCTTCCATCCCATGTTCCTCCTGTCTGTACTCCAATGCAACAGTTTCCACTTACAGAGGGCACAAAAGTACCCTCTAGCAGCCAAAACTAAAAAGGAGTTAGAAAAAGGGAGGGCATGGTGATTGGTGCATACGGAAAGGATAAGGGTAAAGGGTGACGCGTTGTTTTCATTAACATATTGTTAACCTTTAGTGGAATGATATAGTGACGTGCTTTTAATCAGAGCTCCAGATGAGACTCTGAGATTGTGGTAATATACTCCATATTTTGAGAAGATGGATGCAAAATGCATTTTCATTGATTAATAAAGTAGTTCTCATTTTGAACTACAGTATTCGCATCTTTGTTGTAGCACATCTTTATTTTTCAAATTTCATAGGCTGCCTTCAGATCAGATAACACACTATTAAAAGGGATCAAGTCCTAAAGGAAAAGGTGGGGGGACTCATTCACATACCAATTGAAAGTGGCACAGCCAGAAATTAGCATATCAAGTTGCCCTCTGAAAAAAGTGTCGGAGGGGACTCCTGAAGAAAGTGGGGGTGGCTCCGTCCACCCTCGACTTGGGCCCTGTGCTGCTGATGCCCCTTGTGTGTTGGCATGTGCACAGCAGGAGAGGCAGCAACAATAGGCAACATGCTCATCTTCAATTCTAGCATCGGAGACTACAACACACATGTATCCTGCGTATGTGGAAGGCTGCATGCAACAATTTACATATAGGGCCTCATTACAAGTATGGCAGTAAGGCAACAATGGAGCAGGTAGTGCTACCGGCACCGTTGCTACCGTACCGCCATACTGCAAGGTCTGCTCGCGGGTGCCTTTGCAGCCACCAGGTCTGACCTGGTGGCCGTACCAGCACCCGCAGAACAGGACGGTACCGGTGCTACCACCTTCCCCATTCCCATTGAGCCCTATAGAGCTCAATGGGAATGGGAAATCATTTTTTCCTGCGCCCAGAAAAGGGCAATTACCGGGTCTGGCAAGGTCATAATGACCCGGTAATTGCCCTTTTCTGTGCGACGGAAAAAAATTAATACCGGAGGCAACCATGCCTGTGCTACAAGCACAGCTACTGCCAGCCTTGTAATGAGGCCCATTGTCTTCCTTTCTAGGAGAGGCAATCCCTGTCCAAGATGGAGAATTTCGCAAGACCATCAGGCCACAGGTCAAGGGCTGATTTCTTGGAAGACCACAGATTTCGTAAAGGTGAATCCTCTTGAAGACTAAAACATGGACCTGGCTTTTATAAAATGTTTTTGGGATTTAAGTGAATTGGCGTGTAAGCAAATGAGAGAGGATATACCTGACACATATGTTCTATGTTTAGAAAAAATGGAGTGCACTTTCAAAGCCGTTCTGCCTTCTGTGAATAATAATGCAATTTTTTCTGAAATTTCAAACTGCAAATAAGTTGGATATGGAAACCATTGTTCTTTATTTAAATAAAGCACTTGTTACCACTGGCTCATGTATAAGGAATGTTAGGGCATTGGCCCTCATTATGAGGTTGCCGGCAACCTGGCGTTACCGTTTCCACCTTCTGACATCCCGTTGCTGCCAGATATATCACAGGCAGCAGAGGAACGGTAAGTTCCCATTCCCATGGAGTCGCATAGGACTCCACGGTAATGGGAACCCTGAAGCACTGGCACCATTAGTAACAGTGACAGTGCTTCATTGAAAAATCTGATGATGGGGGTCTGAACTACCGGCATATCAGTCCTGCCGGTAGTTCCCAGGCCCTACCGACAGACTCGAAGTGAGCTGGCCTGGACTGGCTCATTTGTGATGGGGGCCATTGTTTTTTATACCTGGAAAACAATTAATGAAAAGCATTAAATAACACACATATGCTCGGAATGTCAACACATCAAAATGGCTTGAAAATGGCTGAAGATGGCTGAAAAAGAAATTGGAACTTGACATTTCTACAAAACAACAGAAGCCTGAAAATGAATTATGATGGTGAGACCTCTTCCCCAACATCTAGGACATCCTTTTATGTTCCTACCAACCAATGCATCAAGCAGTGGAAGCAGATACATGAAGAGATCGGATGGGGCCAAGGCTACAGGCAACTCCACACGCTCATAGTGGTAAAAAAGGATATTGTATCCAAGGGTGTGATTATGTTAGGGTAAATGGAGTACTATTTTATCTGATTGACCCAGTCTGTCACCACAGCATAGCCTTGGGGTCATAAGACAAGATGTTAGTAGGTTTTGCAACTTTGCAAAGCTTTTGCAAAGTGTGGAAGTTGATTGTGTAGGCCCATAGGGATTGGTGATTCTTTCTTAATAGGGAGAACATATTGCATGAAAGATTGAGTACACCCTGCGCTATCACATATAGTTGTTTACATATTGAGGTAAAAGTGACTGGATTCTGCTATGCAGGAGTACAAAGATGAGTAGGGATGAACATGCCCACTCGGCCCTCACACTTCTACAAAGCAAGAGCCAACACAACCAAAAAGGTAAAACAGGTACAGTTAAGAGATATACCTCCTTCGCCTTTTCTGGTAATGTGGGCCGAGGAAGACTATGCTCTTAAGAGGGGTGGGAATGTGGTTCAGTAGCAACCCAAACAGTGAAGGATACCAGTCCAAAATAAAGCAATGGCAAATCAAGATTCTATAAAAATGTATATACTTAAATAAAACAAAACATCTGCAAGATAACTAAATAGAAATCACAGTACAAACCGCACCCCTGTGAAAAGACAGAGAAAATGCAACAGACTGAAGAAAGTAGCACTCTGTGCGTGAATAAGGGGGTGATAGGCAAATTGCCAACCACAAAAATTGATATGTGTTTGGGTGAAAGAAGGTGCAGTAGTGACTTAACCAGTCTCTATGGAACAAGTGGACCAAAGAGGGAGTTAGTGACCAACAGAACCTTGTTTCAGTTCTTTGGTATGTTGAAAGTGTCAAACGTGGTGTTGATCATTTATACGAGTGGTTCAAGCTCAGTTAGGCATGTTGGATCATTGGGGCCCCAGCAGCAGGCAGGTATCGAGCATGGGCAAATACAGTCGCTCTGTGTGGTCGAAGGGGGTCTCTCAGTGATGCAATTCGGGGGGTGCCCTCAAGATCCCTTTGCAGTTGGGCCAGGCTGAGTCAGGCATCAGCCGCTGGGAGGGGTCAGTGAGAGACACTTCCGTGGTTAGAGTCAGTGGTCATTGAAATGGTGATCTTGGGGACGTCGATGTGGGGTAACGAAAGTGGCCATTTGTGGGCAAACCGGATCGAGCCCTCGCTCTAACCCCTGGCCATAGTCAGCGTGGGACTCTCCAGCGGTTCAGATGGGGTCCTGGCCACAAGCAGTGGTTTCGGCCCTAGCAAGTGAAAAGTTCATCTAGGGCACACTTCCATGTTGAGCTGGTTTGAAGTGAAAGTAATAGTTCATATTGGTGGAGGAGTGTAAGAACCAGCACTGGTGTCTTCTCTCTCATTCAAGGTGCAGTGTGCCCAGTGCGACCGGTTTAATGCGTTAGAACAAGGAGATTCAGTTGATCTGGTCATCCGGGTGCTGTGCGGACCACTCAGAGGGATGCAACGACAGGATGTTCCATTCAGGGTCTGCCCTCCAAAATTTATGAGATGCTGGTGCAGAGTGGCAGGTCCTGGTCAACAGCAAACGTTCACCCCCAAAGTGCCCCGTGAGTGGGTGGAGCACAGATCTCTCTTCGGCCTTGGATGGCTCCTTCTTCACCTCAGGCTGATGGCTTTGGATAGTACAACTTTAACTAAGGAGTAACAGTGAAATTTCCTCAGGTGTAGCTTCAGAGTGAACCTACGAAGTGGTGGGAGACCCCTTCTTTTAAAGGCAAAATCCCACATGTGATTGAACTAACTCTATCCTGCCTTAATGGTCCAATCACTGTTCTTGAAAGAAGTGGGCATTGCCCTACTGGCATGACACCCAAAGGGCTTTTCCCTAGAGGAATTGGAGGGGACAGGAAGAAGAGAGAGAGGCAGAGAGAAACAAAATGGTGGAAATCTCCTTCCACTGAACAGATCACTCCTGGCTACTCTAACCTCACGCTCTTTCCATGTCAATAGGATCAAAGGCCTTTACAAATGCAGCACCCTGCTGTGAGGCTACTCACTATGAATGGGTGTGTTACTTTGGTGCCTGGGCCCAGTGCTGCTGCCTGCTGTGTAGCTGTCCCTGATAGAGGGTGTTACCTGCCCTCACAAAGAGATAAAAGAAGAAGCATGGCCATTCAGGTTCCTGTCCAGTCCGGCTCAACCCTTCTGTCCTAAAAACACATCACGTTCCACAGCTGAGCTTGGCTCACAGGAGCTGACACATTTGTGATATCAAATTATATATTATTCTGTTACCAGGAAGTATATTCATAATTATAGGGTTTTGGAACAAGGGTGCATATCTTAAATGCAGCCCCTGCACTGCAGAGACTTTGCTGTCAATACAGTTTTCAAATGGGCACCCGTGACCTCTGAATCCACTTTGTGTCACTGGTAGATCAGGTGCTGCAAATCAGGATACTGATGCAGCAGGACACAGGTACACACTATGCTTTTGGCATGAAGCTTATGAAAGGGGAATCTGATCAGCAGATTTCCCTTTTCAGAGATGTAATTACCCACATCATGTTTATTGATTTAATAAAAATCAAAAACAGACATGGCTCCTACACCCCTGCCAAATGACAATCTGTGACAGTAAAGTATTGAGGAAGCATTCCAAATGCTTAGTGTGTGCCATAAAAAATTCTGCCGGCTGGTACCTGCAAGAAGGCAGATTCAATGGCGAAGCGTTCCAAGTGATATTCAAGGTCTGGGGCCCTTCAGCTACTGATATTAGTCACCACTGGCCAGGGACCGAACTCCTTGACCCTTGTTGATCCTAATGATCTGATTTACAAACAGACACGTCTCTGCAATGAAGGCGTGGGCCAGGTGGCACTATCTTCTTCTCATGCAGTGCATACTCTTGGTCTATGCAGGCAACAGCCACCAGGTAGTTCCTTATTCAACCCGGAGCTCATTGGCCCATCCATATTAAGGGACCAAGTGTCTGGACCAAGGCTTTCTGTGAGTGCTGGTTCAGAACATCCCCACACCTCCATTCTCTCTGACCACCCATCCCAGGTGGAAGTCGGAGCCTTTCTCTCGACTATAGCTCCCTCAACCTGTGGCATTCACCATGGATCTAACCTATCCCCCTGGTTCTTCAACATCTATGTGGCTGTCCTGGCACGTGTGATTGTCACTTTAGCCTATAACTTCCAGTGTTATGCAGATGACACACAATTATCTTTCAGGGTACTCTTACCTCCTCACTCAAAACTGAATGTCTGTCTGCTATTCAGGCATGGTGTTCTAAAAACAACCTTTGCTTCAATGCCAGTAAGACTGAGATTGTTTGCATTGGGACCCCAGCTCCTGCTTTCCTACTCTCACTCTGGCTGGCCTCCCCTGACCCTGCGCCCGCACCCACCTGTGAGGTAAGAAACCGTGGGGTAATTTTCATCTTCACTCTCTCCTTCTCCTCTCACAGTTCAGAATCTCTAAAAAGTCTATCAGCTACACCTCCTCAGAGGTACTCTACCTTTTCTCATTTTCCCCCAGTGGCTCACTCTCTCCAGCACTCTGATTCTCTCTAGGCTGAACTACTGCAACATCCTCTTCCTCAACCTCCCTTCTTCTGCTTTGCAACCTCTGCAACTCATCCAGAACAGTACCGCAAGACTTATCCTTGGCCTCAAGACCAGGGCCTGCATCTCTCCGGCACTGAAATCCATTCACTGGATCCCTGTGGCTGCAAGGATCAAGTTCAAGACACTCTGCATTGTTTGCAAGGTTGTCTGGGACCTAGGACCTACCTACCTGCAATGCTGCCTACGTAAATACTGTCCGTCACAAGCCCTTAACTCATCTACCTTCGACCTTCTGCGAGTGATCCGGTTCTCCAAGCAGAGATTTGGAGGGAGATCCTTTTCCTTAACATGTGTCTCCCTCTGGAATAGCCTTCCTGCCACTCTCTGCTTGAGCCTAATCTTCTTAAATTCCCAAAATTCCTTAATACCCTCCTCTTCTCCTCTTCCTTCTCCCTTCCTCTTCCCTGCGAAATTAGTTTTTCTGCTCTTTCCTCTCTATCCCTCCTCTTCCCTACATCTTACTGACTGGCTGTCTGGTGTACCTCAGAGTCTGACAGATCCCTGGCACCCCACCAGTCCTCTTTCGCACTTGCATCAGGGCCCACAACACACCCACACTGTCTGCACTTGAGAAATAATCTAAGAGAGTGGCTCTCTCTGCACTTACCCCAGTCTCCACCAACTGGGTGCACTTGGACCTTCCCTCCCTATGACCGTCTGTGCACTTCACGATCTGTACGCACCGTGCCTTGAAGATCATATGTCGGTCCTCCCTTGTCTTTGCCCCCTTAATTACACTGGTAAAAACTGCAGACTTGCTGTAAGGCCTACTTGCTGTATATAAAACTGTTAAATGTATTTTACACATTGACTCTGCCTGTGCAGACATTATCATCTCAGAATTTCAAGGGCTCTGAGCGACTGTTGTTTTTTCCCATGTTCACACCCTCCTTGAGCGCTTTGAAACACTTGCCTGCATATAGGCGCTTTATAAATAAACAATACCATACCACCCCTTCCCACTGTTCTCACTTAAATAAAATGGTGTCTTCCATGTTGATTTTGTTTCCATAATAGTTCATTCCCCTTAACGAAAAATCCCGGTGGCTGCAACTTGCAAGGGCGGATCGTAGCACGTGTAATCGGGTGATGTAATGAGGATCGGGAGTGGGTGGGCCCGGATCAGGCATGCTCTATTTATAAAGGGTCCTTTTTTTAGAGCCATTGGAAAGAGCGTTTGATATCATAAGACGTTCTTAGGGACAGAGGGATTTGTGCTTTTATGTTGCTGTCATTTTGTTGGGTGGTGGCAGCAAGCGATGTACGAGAAGATGGTTCTATTACAGAAATAAACACAGAGCGAATATTACATATTTTATAATGCCATGTGGCAAGAGAATGCAGTTTCCTACAGCATGCCATTCAATGTAGAACTCTGAATTGTACATTTGATAAATGCAAATCGTTCTTTGCTGCGATTCATGTCAATCGGTTGTTGTGCTTGCTTTATTTCTGCATTGAGTAAAAAGGAGTCGATTTATCCTTGGCAGCACCACACATTCCTGCCATTTCCCTGCCGCATCTGTCTGTTCGTCTCCTAATGATATGTGATGTGTGCCTTTTGATTAACTGCTTCTGATGTGCATGGATTATCCTGTTGCGAGGAACCCACATGCATGTTGCCCAGATGTTCACTTGACAATTCCCTCATCGTGATTGATCAGGGGACAGGAAGGGCCACATCAAAATGTTGTCAGGTGTTTTATTTAAGAGAAAATTGCGAAAGGACCTAAAGACTCTCATTTTAATAGTGTGAATTGGGATATAGACAATAATGACTCTCCGAGAAGCAGAACAAGTATTGACTCAGCCAAGTTCGAGCTTTTGTATTGGCATTCTCTATCCATTTCCTATACATATCCATCATTTCCTCACATCATGGAAGGGTTAGTGCGAAGTTAGGGTAGGATGTGACAACTTGCCACAGTGAGCATGCGCGTTCTGTACAGGATAATTACATTTGCAAGGCACTACTTTGTGTGTGGAAGGTTACACACATCACGGTACATTTGAGGTGCAGTACTTTGTCAGGCTGACTTCCAAAGTCCTCTACCATGTGCATGTCAAAGGTTAGCAGTTAGTGTCTGCACCACCAATTACCTGGAACTAAAAATGTTGGACGTACATAAGATTAATTAAAATGGACGCGTTGAAAAGGGCACTGAGATTCTATGTTTCAGTGGAGCAAGTAATATTGTCAAACAATTGAAAATGTGCAAGTATTAAAAAAATGCGAAAGCAAACAGAGCTCGGCATTGATATGTTTAATCCCATACTAAACAGTACTTTCAGCATTTATGTAAAAAAACGATCTTGCTTTGAAACCTATTGCTTAAAATAGATGGCACTATTACTCACAGAAATGATGCCGCCATCAAGCGCCAACACAAAAACCTAATGGGTTAATATCTGCAAGCAGATTGCTGGGATTTAAATGGACGCAGCATATTTACTTGGATGTAGAAAGCAATGAATATTAAATGACAGCATCGCTGCCAAACACATATAATGAAACCTTTAAGCAAGACAACTAACAAAAGCTCCGCATTCTTTGGATGCAATTCCGGTGAAGTTATTATCCCACAAAATTACTGCACGGAAACATGACAAAAGGATTTATGGACACAAACAACGATCTCAGTTTACAGCCTTCCGAGCCCAAAAATGTCTCAGCTGGTTTGCAAAGAATAAGCAGAAAAGACCTGCATTGTATTGCGGTGTAGAGCAAGAACGTGCCACACTTCTGAATTCGAAGGGTTGCGTGCCGTCGAGCCTAAGTCCGACCAGAAGGGCGGTGCTGTAAGCATCTAGGTTAAGACAGTGCTTTCTGATAGGACACACTTGGATGGCACGGGGGTAGATGGTGGTGTGCAGTGGTGTGTAGAGTGGAGTTGTACGGTTGCCATTTGCATGCCTATCATAAACTCACATCTAAAAGTCAATGAGGTTGGTGTAGAAAATATTTGGATAATCAGCAAAAGAAAGGCACATATGTTCACGCGCGATGCCTGTCAGCCCCCTTTCTCATTAAATTCCTTTTGGAGTGGGAAGATTCATGTTAGAAGCTAACCATCTTGACATTTGACAGCTATCGGAATTCCAGATATGTTAATTCATGTGTTGTTTATACAGACTTTTCTGTCAAGAGAGAGAAAGAGGATTTAGAAGTCATCCATGTACGTCTGGACGGGCTCCAGAAGATTCCAGGAGCAATGCTACGATGGCCCTGCAGACGTTGAATAGGCACTGAGACAGTGTAGAGTCTTGGGGTAATCCTTAACATTGTGTGTGGGTTTGGAAACTTCAATCTATAAGGAAGGAATGGAGCCAGGCCAATACCTTACTGGAACAGCTTACCCAATTAGCAATACATTTGCATCAGTAAATTCTAACGACAAGACTATTTCCTCAACTAATGTTGACTGAAAATTGTATTTTTACGCTTGCCAAGTCTCAGCACAAATACTGCTCTGGATTACTAAAAATCTGTTGCTAAACAGTTATGGAAGAAAACCTGAGAACCTCACAACTTGCCCAAATATCCCTCCCGTTGGAATGTTAAAAAGATCCTTTCTCTAGAAAACCACTCCTAAATACAGCCAGCGTTCAATTCCATGGACACTTAACTTGACACCACATGATAGAATGTGTAATTGGAAGGTCACGATGGGCCATCTGAACGAGCTTCCACAGTAACTCGTCTTTTGATGTTCGTTCCAATAGTGGGCGAGGAAGAGTTCCTTGGTAGATGCACCCTCAGTTCTAGAAACATAAATGCTATCACGGAAGCCCCCGGATTATTTAATATTCTGAACCCAGAAGATGAGTCATTATGTCATTTGGTTCTCCCTGCATAACAATAAGGCTGCTACACTATGATCTGTGATGACTTAAATATATAATTGCAGTGCCTGGCCCTGTGGTGATCACTGTGTATTTTGGAGGCCAAAAGAGAGCAAATGTGGGCTCCCCTTTAATAATGCTCAAGTTTGTAGAAAGAAACCATATGGAACCAACATGCATCCTTGCATTTACTCTCGACAACATCGTGGTGAACTACTCCATCATCCTTTGACCGAACGTCCAACGTTCCAAGGCTTATCATCCTATAGTCCAGCTTCCTTGTATTCCTGACCACAGCATCCCCAGCCTGGGGAACATGCTCGGCCTACCCCCCCTAGACTGCATCAAACTCAAGCAAAGTTTCATCACACACCTGGCTATCACAACAAATGTACTGCCATAGTTGGCCAAAGTCAAACCACCGATAGAGGCCAATACAACACAAGAAGCCACAACAGTGCATGACTCTAAAGCAAGCAGTGTAAAAAGGATAAGTCCAGGACAAGCATCCTCAAACTTTGCTCACAAACTCTGAAGCAACATTTCATCTCACACGAGACAAGCCCCATCCCGCCTGCCCTTCAGGGTGGAATTAGAAGCACATTGGATCAAGGAAAAGCCTCACCGGCCCCAATCAGGAACAAGCAAGCACATCAGACAACGCAGGGATGCAAGTTAATCTTTTACTTGCCATGATCTCAATGCATCCCCAATCTCGATCCTTAGTAAATAAGAATACTTACATACATGTATATTCAATGAGTTTACCCTTTAGCAATGAATCACTGATTAACTTGGCCATCGAGGCTTATTCTGGGAGGTTGCGAGGGATGGGAAAACTGGAAGAATTGTATGTTAAACTTGCCATATAATGGCCAAGAATCAATTTGAACTGTTCAACCCAATTTTAGATGCAACACAACATGATTTGAAAGATTGAACGCCAGATTAGTGTGACTCAGATAAATACTATGGGCCTCATTACACGGTATGCGGTAACCATGGTGCTTTTAGCGCCATGGTTGCTGCCGGTATTTTACCGCGTCCGCCTTGGTGGATGGCGGAATTACCGCCCTACTCCAAGGTGAGTGGGGGCGGTAATTCACCTTTCACCAAGGCAATTCCCCATTCCCATTTTTGCCCTCATAGGGCTCAATGGGAATGGGGAAAGAGCTAATTACGGTACCGCAAATTGCGGTACCGTAATTAGCACCGAGGTCCCTTTGCAGGCCCGTTCCTTAACGGCTGGTAAAACCAGCCGTTGAGGTCAGGTCCCGCAAAGGGACCTCGTAGTAAGGCGGTAAGGGTTTACCTGTACCGGTGCCCTTACCGGTACCGGTAAACCCTTACCGCATTCCGTGTAATGAGGCCCTATGGGTCGTCTCAAACCTTTGACAGTATGTATCCAATTTTTCATTTGATGTCTTCTGATTTTCTTTTGATTTTCTTTTGTGTTTAGCTGATGTCACATAATAGCATTCAGAAAAAGTAATTTTTCAGGTTGAATCAATTCAGGTAGTATTCAAATCAATAGGTGGTTGTTAGATAGTGGGTTGAATAGATTCAAAGCATAAACAAAGCAAAGGGAGTATTTTAATACACATTTCAAATTTCTTATTGGGTGATTTGGTCTTTTTTTCAAACTCATTTAAATAATTGTTTTTCTCTCTCAGGTCTGTTTATTAGAGCAAACAAAAAATGGTGTACCACATAATATGTAATCAATTCCCAGGTTAAATTTGATATGCCCCCATAACCTGTCTAAGGCACGTTTCATTGCTCCATGCTGGTTTTTCAACATCTGAATTGTGATACGAGATTTCACACGCCCAGGCACCCCGATTCCATGACACATTCACTGGGCCGGGGAAAGAAAGGAGATCAGGTGGGGGTAGCCAACTATCTCTTCCATGTTTCTCTCTTTTGATCAGCTTGTCAGAATAAAGAAGCGTTCATTGTTGATACATGGCCTCATTACAACTCTGGCGTTGGACCATGGTGCTATTAGCACCATGGTCCATGCCGGATTCCGCCATGGTGTATGGCGGATTTACCGCCCCATTCCAAGGTTGGCGGGGCACTAAATCCCCATTCACCATGGCCCTTCCCCATTCCCATTTTTGGGCCCTAGAACTCAATGGGAATGGGGAAGGCGCTAATTACGGTACCGTAAATTACAGTGCCGTAATTAGCACCAAGGTCCCTTAGCGGGTTGGACTTTAACGCCTGCAAAAAGCAGGCGTTAAAGTGTGAATCTGGCGTTAAGGGTTTAATGGCGCCGCAGCCTTTTACGGCGTCGTTAACCCCTTAACGCCAGGGTTGTAATGAGGCCCACAGTGTTTATTGTCTTTTTTTAGACATTATGCAGAGGTAAAGACACCTTCATAATACTCCTGGGTGAACAGAACTACAGTGGATGGTAGAGACCGACCCCTAATGGGATGTGCCTTGCTATCTTCCTCTGATAAAATCTAAGATTCATAAGTTCTCTGGGCTCCCACATTATGCAAACATCCTGATGAGTGTGCTTGAACTCTCCAACTGCACCTGCATGCCATTCTGACTTGCCGCCCTCTACCCCCGCTTCCTCACCTCCTTGTTGATACTCCTGTTGTTTGTGTGGGTCTTTACTTCAGGAAGCGTTCCCCACATGTTGGGTCCATTGCCATAGCACCTGCACTAAATCTCTCAGCACAGAAGAATCCATGAAAAAGGCTATCGTTCCTCAGGCACCAACCAGTGCCAAGCTAAAGGAGCCATCATAGAAAGCCTCTGAGTTAAGATGCCCCAACCAGTGCCAAGCTAAGGGAGCCATCATAGAAAGCCTCTGAGTCAAGATGCCCCAACCAGTGCCATGCTAAGGGAGCCATCATAGAAAGCCTCTGAGTCAAGATGCCCCAACCAGTGCCAAGCTAAGGGAGCCATCATAGAAAGCCTCTGAGTCAAGATGCCCCAACCAGTGCCAAGCTAAGGGAGCCATCATAGAAAGCCTCTGAGTCAAGATGCCCCAACCACTGCCAAGCTAAGGGAGCCATCATAGAAAGCCTTTGAGTCAAGATGCCTCAACCAGTGTCAAGCTATGGGAGCCATCATAGAAAGCCTCTGAGTCAAAATGCCTCAACCAGTTTCAAACTAAGGGAGCCATCATAGAAAGCCTCTGAGTCTGGATGCCCCAACCAGTGTCAAGCTAAGGGAGACATTATAGAAAGCCAATGAGTCATGGGGGTCACAACCAGTGTCAAGCTAAGGGAGACATTATAGAAAGCCTCTGAGTCAGGATCGAAGAGGTACACATCTCTGGCTATAAAATGTGGCTCCCACACAGAATAAATGTCAGCTCAGGGGTGCGTGCCTCAACCACTCCTCCAATAGCTGAGAGGTGCTTTTAACTTACCACTCCTGCACCCAGTGACACCAAGAGTGGAGGAGCTGTGAAGCCTTACAGAACAACGTCCTTTAGGGGGCCCGCTAGCTCTACTCCTCTGCATCATAATTGTATTAAGTTGAACCATTATTCATGATGTGTGTCTACGTATGTTTGCAACACCATCCATTTTGGATATTTGAGGGGTCAGGATAGAAACTGACTTTGATTGACTGCCACTTGAGTAGCAACAAACTAGACAATGATTCTGAACATTTCTTTTCAGTTCAGCTATTCGACAAAATATGTTGATTGATTGGGTTTATTTTTGATGTGGTGCTCTTTTACCCCCAAGAAGGCATTGTGTCACTAGTAACAAGTTGAACAAAGTATGCATTTGTAAAACCTTATAAAACAATTCACCTAAAGAAACATTAAACAATGTAATGCATCAGGCACAAAGGAATAACAAGGGACCCAACAGTAAAGGGGTGGTGGGGCAAAACAAAAGGAGGGTCCATTTGTCAGAATAGAAAGTATATCGTGCCTCCTATTGTAATAAATATATTTTATATTGGCCTACGCCAAGCTGCTCGAAAGTTGCTTGTGAATGAAATCTGTGTTGCAAGGTCCTGACCTTAAATCTATGTAGGCCGCCATTTTAGGTCAAACCGCCATTTTAGGATTTGTTGTGTAAAAGTCACCCTGTGAGCTAAAATGGTGGACAATGTCATTGCAGAATACAACATGGCCGTCTTGACGTCTGTACATAGCTAATGCAGGCCACTTGTTGAGGTCATGTACTGAGACCTCGTCCTTCGTTGACCTATGTGTAAAGGGATTATTCGTGCAATGAAAACTAATCCACGAGCATATGTCGAGACAATGTATTCGAATACTGAACAAAGAACATCTGTCTTATTACATTGCATTAATTTTTAAGAAGGCCTGCATGGAAAACTTTAGAATGCACAGCTATTGCATACGCTTGTTGTTACATGTATTAAAAGCAAACCAGTTATATTCGGTTATTTGAGACTTGGCAAGAACCCTAAATCGGTGATATATTAAAAGGAATATTAACCCGAAGTGGGGCTGGGCATCGCGCCCACAAAATGTATAAAAAGCGAATGCATTCTAATGTACAGCGTCTCTCACTGAACACACTGAACCACGCTGGAGTTGGTTGTGTTGTACTGAGGGCCGATAGCTATCTCACTTTGCACTGTTTTTGTAATTGAATTCAGTATAGAATAAAGTACTTTGTATGTTCCTTTGTTACCCGTGTTTGGTGTATTTCCTTTTGGGGTGCTTAGCCTCGATATTCTTTTTCTGTTTTCACAGTTGGTGCCCGAATAGGGACCCTCAAGATTGATGCTGGATTGTTGAAGGTTTGTAACTGGAGGGACAGCCCTAATAACGGACAGGATGTAGTGGGCTGAGGGATCAAAATGTATGTACACATTGGGTGGTCCTGTCCTCAAAGAATTTCGGGTACTGCATGGGGCAGTAAGTTATTTAACCTTCCTAGGTGTCCCATGTCAAGGTCCAAGGATCCCTAACATGAGGTGAGAAAACAACTATTAGCAAGTAGTAGGTTTTTTATGGTAGCCTTTTTTATTTCTTAAGTGGCTTTTTTTCTTTTTTAATATTTATAAAAAGCAGGCATTCATTTGAAATCCAATGTAAAAATGAAAAAGCATGAAAACGCATGGAAATACACAGTGAAGCACCAGGATTTTAACATTGCATGATTCAGTCAAAGGCTGGTCTAGGGCTGTGTTTTTTTTAAACAAAAAGAAGAGGTTTGCAATTTCCAAATTCAATCTTACATAAATCAACATTTACAGTGTGCAACAACTTCTTGGTTTTTAGAAAAAGTTGGTAGGAGGTGTGTACATTATTATTTCATAGCAAAACATATCCTCCTAGTACCATTACCGTAGAGTATTATATTTGAATTCAATTTCTTAGCATATAATACTCTGTTCAAGTGATTAACATTTTGTTCAAGTGATTAACATTTTCTGTGTTTGAGGTAGTTTAGAAATAGTGGTGGCCAGCCTAGGCTGGTCCAAGACCGAGAGTGACTGGCCTCACGTCTGTTTATAAAGTAAAGAGAGTTCAATGTGTTTCTTAGATGTGGTCATACAACAAATTGCCACAAGAAACACTGACGTTTCGATTGATAGAGATTCTCAATCTTCTTCTGGGGCCTTATATGTTCAGGTCTCCCTATGGGAAAGAGAGGAAAGAAGGACCAAGTGTTTCTGTGAAAGTCACATAGTGTTGAAAGGAAGTATAGTTAAAAACACACTTAGTGAAGGGCTGTGGGCCCTGGCAGTCTACCAACTGACCTGTCCCCTGGGGCAGTGTGGAACCTCCTGTGTCTCCAGAGGTAGGTGGGGGTACAATGTTCAATCAGAATATGCTGGGAATGTCCCGTGCAGATTTAAGTTCTTGATGGCAGCCTTGTATGAATCAGGGTGCCTGGTAAGTAAACCCTGCAGAAGAAGGGAGAGACAAAATGGAGGCCACCAGTTAGGGTGCTGTGGTAGCTAAGGGAAGCAGGGGCGGATGGTGGCACCTGCAAATAGTTCAGCTGGAAGGCCTAGGTAAACCAGGCCCTGATGTGGTAGGGGGGGCCTGGAGATCCTCACCTGTATGGCATAAGTTCGGCTCACGCGCGGTCGCCGTGCACGATGTATTGTGGCCGAAGTCCGCTATACAATGGGAAGGAGCTGTGTCGGGCTGTAATAACTGCGCATGTGCGTGCGGTTAGCGTTAGATGCTCCGCGCATGCGTGGAGCCTCACGGCTCGCTGTTGCGGCTTAACGCATGCGTACATGTCTGGTAGCCAGGGTCCGGCGTCCATGGTAACCTAGTGCAGTGAAGCGCTCGAAATAAGCGGCGCACAAGCACCGACCTGATGTAAGGTTCAGGTAGGGGCGGGGAATGTATATATGAGAGGGAAGGGAGGCCGATCTACTGCGTTACATGTGGCGGCCTGCTGTGCTCGGAAAGTGTCATAGCTGGCACGGCCGGTATTCTGGATGCAAGTGTAGTGCGTGGAGCTAGAACTGGGTGCCTGGATGATGAGGGCACTGCAGGTAAACACCTACTGAATAAAGGTGTGAGTAGTTAGTCAAGGGTAGCTGTGGACAAGTCCCTGCATAACTACATGCTGGCAAGGACTTGAGGAGGCTAGCCTGGAGGTGCTCACATGGTGTTTTGGTAGTCCATGGGGGCAGCCTCGTTCAGACCTGTAGTCAAGGTTTTTAGTTTAAATATCCACCAGGATTCTTTATAATTAAGTGAGTTGACAATGTTGGTGGAACCTGTGACCCGATCGATTACCCACCATTTGAATGAATCATGTGGATGTTGTAGTTCCATGAAGTGGGATACCAGGGGTGCAGTGTGTACTTTACACCTGATCCTCGATTTGTGCTCAGTAATTCTTTTGTGAAGCAGTCTGGATGTTTGACCTACATATCTGAGTTTGCAGGTGCATTCAATGAGGTAGATCACGTTGGTGGTTTTACATTTGGTGAATTGGCGGAGCTCCCATTCCTTGTCTCCTATTTGAAAAGATTTCATTTTTTTCATCTGGTTACATGCCTGGCATGTACCACATGGATGGTGCCCTCTGATCTCCCTCATGTTCTATAATGTGGATCTTGTTGGCTTGTTTCGGGTTCTGGCATGCGTAAATAGATCTTTAAGGTTCTTGTTCCTTTTCAGGGCCATCCTGGGTAATGGTTCGTCGGGTAGGCTGAGTTGAACAATGGGCCAGTATTTTTTAATCATGTGTCTGAATTGCGAGGTGTGTGCTCCAAAAGCCGAGATGCAGGCCAATGTTTTCTCTGCCCCCGGGTCATGTATTTTTGGGGTAAGCAGCGTTTCTCTGGGCATGTAGAGGGCTCTCTTCATCGTATTTTTAAGCATTTTTTTGGGGTATCCCCTCATCATCAGTTTCTGTTTGAGAAGATTCGCATGAAATTTGAATTCTTCTGTGTTGGTGCAGTTCCTTCGGATTCTAAGGAATTGTCTGTAAGGCAGGTTTTCACGTAGGTTCTTTGGATGGTGGCTGTTGTAATGGAGGATGGTGTTTCTATCTGTTTCTTTTTTGAAAATGGAGCACTTCAGCTGGTTGTTGTCAGCACTGATTTTGAGATCCAAGAAATGAATACTCACGTTGTTGTGTTCCATGGTAAATTGTATGTCCTCTGATCGACCGTTGATCCAATTGAAGAAATATTGTAGTTCACTGTTCTCTCCTTCCCAAATAAAGATGATGTCATCTATATATCTTCGCCACTAATAGATGTTGTCCTTAAATGGGTTGTTGGCGTTGAAGTTGAAGGTTTGTTAGTACTCGGCCATGTATATTATTGCCATGCTGGGGGCGAACACCGCGCCCATGGCAGTGCCTCAGATTTGTAGATAGAATGATTCATTGAAGCTGAAGAAGTTGTTTGTGAGTGCTAGCTCTAGTAGTTCCACGATAAAATGTATGGGTACTCTCCTTTGTGTCATGTGTAGGGTCAGGTGTCGCCTGATGCATTCAATAGCCTGGTTTTGCGGGATGCTTGTGTAGAGACTTTTGATGTCCATTGTGACTAGTTGGTTCCTGCTGTTGTCAAAGGGTTGGTTTTCAAAGACAGTGATAGTAGTCATGGTGTCTTTCAGGTAGGACGTTATTTGTTGGCATAGTGGTTTGAGAAAGTGGCCTATAAATTGACAGATAGGCTCCAGAATGGAGCTGCAGCCTGATACTATCGGTCTCCCGGGTGGCGTGGTGCTGTTTTTGTGTATATTTGGGAGCGCGTAAAAGGCGGGGGTTCTTCCCTCTGTCGTGTTGAGGAAGGCCTCCTCTTTCTCCGAGATCCAGTCTCTTTCTAAAGCAAATTTGGTTATTTCTTGTATTTTGACTTTGATCATGTTGGTGGGGTCTTTCTGCAGTTTTTTGTAATTGTCACCATCGTCTAGAAGTGTCTTCACCATGATGTTATATTGTTCTGTGTTCTGAATCACTATGCCTCCGCCTTTATCAGCCGCTTTTATAACCAAATTATCATTTTTGGCGAGAGTTTTAAGGGCTAGGCGTTCTCCATTAGTGAGGTTCTTTCTCTGGTGTTGTTGTCTCTTTTGGAGTTTCTTGATTTCTGATCTAATACATTTTTCAAAAGTGAGAATGGAAGAGGGTAACTGGTTGTCTCTGGGATTAAAGTTGGATCTAAGTCTGAGACCTGCGTCTTCTGTGGTCTGGGTAGCATCTTGGTCCATGAAGTAAATCTTTCTACGGATGGACCGAAAGAAGTTTTGAAATTCCCCGTCAATTTTAAAACAAACCGTGTTGCTGGTCGGTACAAATGATAGGCCTTTGGCTAATAATGCGTTTTCATCTTCTGTAAGTAGGCAGCCTGATAGATTAAAGATGGGAATAGTATTCAACGTCTCCTGTTGCCTCTCCTGCCCCTGCTGGGGCGGTTCCACTGAGGTTAGCCGAAGAATGGCATTTGCATTTGTGGTGGTGGGGGTCCCCAGTAGCCTCCTCTGGGGCCCCCTTGCCCTAAAAAAGGCATCATTGGGGGTGGTGGCTGGAACTGGCCCATGTGTGGGTTCCTTCCTCTAGGTTGTTGCTGATCATCTGATGATGAGTCGGAGCTGGAAGCTCCTGAAAATGAAACTCCCTTTCGGTGGTTCCTGTTGAAGCCTCCTTGTTTAGCTGTTCTTTCCTTTTCTTTTTTGTCCTTGTAATCATCAGAAAGATATGGATATACTGCTTCCAATTTGAAGTTTTTTATATCTTTGGCTAGTTTTTTGTGTTTATTCTGTAAGGTAGAGGCCATGAAGGTGTCGAATGTTTTATCAATTTCTTTCAGTTTCTCTCTGGCATTTGCTATGGTGTCATCAGAGATGAATTTGGTCTCTTCTGTTTTAAGGTCTGTGAGCATCTGAGTGTCGATTCTGTTGACTGTGGTGATTGTCAATGCCATGAGATCCCTGCTACAACTGGTAGCGATTTTGCTGAAATCTGACATATATAGTTTGTCCTCCAGGAACAGTGCCGGCTCATTTCTGATTAATAGTCCTGCTGGCACCATGTTGACTCTCAAATACTCCCGGAGGAAGTGCTCGTGCACCTCTGTCCTGAAGCATTTCTTTTTTAGATTTAGAAGATCATCGCCTGTGGCTGTAGAATCCAAATGGGCTTGTGCTCCCTCCATGTTGAATAAGGTGGGGCCAAGCGCCTAGGAAGGTTAAATAACTTACTGCCCTAAACCACGTGCAGTACCCAAAATTCTTTGAGGACAGGATTGTTGAAGGTTGACACACGCTATCGTACCGGGTTCGGACGGTGTGACATAAAGGGGCCCCTGGATGAGACGCGACACCACAGCAGCGCTGCACGACCCTATCCCTGGACGATTAGCTTGTGGTCTGAGACGGCATCTTGACGAGGGTCCAATTATCGAGGCGGGCAGATTTGCCAAAATCACCATACACAAGGTAAGATTAGTTAGGTAAGATTCTTAGAAGTACCGATCGGCCCTCCTTAGGTTTGGTCAGGTGAGTCGTGACCCAATTCTTAATTCAACCCTGACAATTTGAATTTTGGCGCATTGTATCTGCAGACACAATTATTGACCAGGTAACACCAAGAATTTGAGATATGCCTGGGAAATTGTCTACCTGCTTTAGGGCATTATTCCGCAGTGATAGACAATTGTTGGAATGTAGTCATCCCACACCACAGGAGGGGGCGCCGCCATGTACTATGTACTGTAAGTACGGCATTGGAAGTATAGTATTTAATGATATTTGGCACAGACAAACCAGACATGCCTCCGAACTTCAGTGGCCAATCAATGGTAGTTTTGAGATCCCTCGCATTGAATATTTGGAGTCAGTCTTGGTAAAGAAAAAGGTTAAACCTGCAGCATTTAATGTTTTGCAGAATTGGAAAAAAGAAGCGTTGCAACAACTTAAAGGTAGAGAGAAACAATCACGTCTTCATAAAAAGAACGCTGAAAATGCATTGTTATATGACCAAAACAAACAGTCTGAGGCGACTAAAAATATGGATAGGGCTTTCTCACTTGGGATTCAGAAAATCTATCCTTCTAAAGATCTTCATATTTCTGATGAGTTGATTGACACAATATTAAATGAACGAAGGCCTGGTGCCTCTGGGCCACCTCCGTATGTTCCTCTTCCCGCTCTTCCTGCTGTTATTCCTGTTCTTCCTGCTCAACCTGTTGCTCCTATTCCTCCAGTATTTGTCCCTCCACCTGCTCCTCTGCCTCTTTTTATCGCACCAGTTATAGTACCTCCATCAAATTTGCCTTCTCCCTCTCTTCCATGTGGTCCTGAGCCGCTTGTAATCGATCGAGGTACAGGGTCAAAGGTTGTCACTCGCAGTACTGTACCACCGGAGAAGAAACGTGAGTTAATTGCATGGGCTAAGCATTGTATGGAGAAGGATGATCAAGCTAGTCTTTTTGCCACACTTTGTAATACGGATAATTTTTCTGAGAAAAATGTTTTTATTGAAGGTTTAGGAATTCAGTTATGTATAATGTGGGGAAGATTAAATAATGTGGATGTTCCGCAAGGGTTAAGGGATCTAAATACTTTAGCACTTTCCAGAGACACTGTGGAGAAGGTAAATGAGCATGTCGAGAGGTTATTTGGATATAGAAAGGAGTAAGAAAAGTTACAGAATGAGGATGATGAAGAGGAGAATATGCATGTACAGAAACGGTTCCTTCCGTGTCGTAAACCGATATCGGAGAAAATGCGAATTTGTAAGAAAGACGCGATTTGATGGATTTCAGACATATCGATAACTCCAGTTGAGGTATATGATACATATAGTCAATATACGTTGGAAATGCAGAGGAAAGTGATACAGGTAATGGTAGAGTACCTGCAGGATGAGTGTGTAAAAAGGAAGATTAGTTGTCCCACAGAGTTATTGAGCATTTATAAGAGATCTTTTTCACTTGGCACTTCTTCGACTGCTTTAGCGCTCGACTTGGCTCTGTTGCTTAGTAAGCGTTCGGAATCGTCTACATCTCAGTTGCCTATGAGAGAGGTTCCTCCGACATTTGTCCCGAAGGTTGAGGTTGTGGCCGATGCTGCACAGGGTATACTTGCTCTGAACATTCCCACACATTATGTATCACAGTTTGTTCACGTCCCGTTTTCACAGCAGGAAGTGAACACCATTAGACAGTCTATTCCTGACATTAGGAAAAATCCGACAGGGTTCTATAAAGAGATGGAATCTGTTTTGCAATCCTCAGTGTTCACCTTAGGTGACATTGATTTGTTGTTTCCCGTACTCCTGCCCATAGATTTATGGAAACAAGTTAGAACTATTAACGATGTACCCGGTTTGGGAGATACATGGGCGAATATAACTAGACTCGATGGGGAAAGACCAGCTCGCGAAAGACCACAACAGGTGATATTAACTCTGCCTGATAGAATCATTGCTAAATTAAAAACCATAATTCCCGAAAAGAGAATTATTTGGGACAAGCTTACGGCCTGTGTCCAAGGAAAGTCTGAAGGTGCTACCGAGTTCTTTAATCGGTTCGAACAGGTATTCTCGGATTTCAGTGGACAAGACTTATGCACAGAGTCTGGGAAAAGATTATTTGTGGACAAATTTGTACGTGGATTACTGCCTGGTATCCAGTCACAGATTATGTCTTCTGAGAGCGCTTGGCAGGCGAAATCAAAATCAGAAGTACTGCACATGGCTCAGTACTATGAGAATCGTGTCAATAATGAAAAAGATAGGATTGGAAAATGGAAAGGCGATTTAAAAACTAAAGTGCTATTGCAGCAAATTGTTAGGGGGCCCAGAGGGGGTAATTCACAGGTTAGAGGTCAGTATGTCCCACAGGGGAATGTGCCTTTGGGTCCTGTGAACATTAATAGTGTGCTTTTTGTACTAGAGAGGGTCATTGGCGAGCACAATGCCCCGTCCTTCAACAAAGATCAAATAATACATTTGGTAATATGGGTAGGCGATCCAGAGGTCGCCCGGGCGTAGGGGGGCCTGGTAGAGGACAGTTTACAAAGGACCCTCAACAACCTTTTTCGCAGGACAATCAGACTCTGAGTGTGGACACTAGGAATATATTTGATCATCCTTCCACCGCATATTTATCTGAAGAGCTTCCTTTTGATAATATTCTGTTTCGTTAGGATTGCCCAAAGCAGGGTTTGGAGCCTACACCTATTCCCGTCAATCAGAAAGGTCCCTACATTGAAATGGTGGTGGGAAAGAGGAAACATCAGTTTTTGATAGACACTGGAGCACAGAAGTTTTCCATTGATCATTCGCGGGTTCCAAACATTCCACTGTCAGGGCAAACAAATGTTTCTGTAGGGTTTTCTGGTACACCAGTTGTTTGTCCGGTTTCTATGCCAGTACCTATTTCTTTGGGTCCCTTTACGGACCAGTGTCCTTTTCTGTTGACTTCGGATTGCGGAGAGAACTTGCTGGGGTTGAATTTGCTAAAAGAATTAAATGCAGTGATTTATTGTTCTTCTGATGGAGGGCGCTTGACGATTTCACCACAGCAATTTTCTGCCTCGCAATTTTTGACTAGACCTTTGCCTCCAGAATTCATTGATGTACCAGAGAGCTTGTGGGCTGTCGACGACAATGATGTCGGTGTCTTACAGATCGAGCCTGTTAAGATAGTTTTGAAACATGGAATTGAGCTGCCTCGCATTCCCCAGTATAAGATTTCGGTTGAGGGCGAGCAAGCTTTGAAATGTATTGTTTCCGATTTTGTGCATCGCGGTGTGATTGAAGAAATTTCAGGAAGTTTGTGTAATAGTCCGATTTTACCCGTGTACAAGAAAGGCGATAATGTAATTCCATTCCGTTTTGTAATTGACTTACGTGCCATTAATAAAGTTGTGGCACCACAATTTCCAATTGTGCCTGATGTGACAACGATCGTAACCATGATTCCGGCTACAGCTACTTACTTTAGTGTTGTGGACTTAAAGAATGCGTTCTTTAGTATTCCTACACACAAGGATAGTAGATATTTGTTCGCGTTCACCTTAGGGGGACGCTCGTTTACATTTGCTCGTGCACTTCAAGGGTACACAAAGAGTCCTAGTATTTATAGTAGGGCTTTGAAAGAGCAACTTGATACCCATGAATTGCCCTCTACCTGTACTTTGCTTCAGTATGTTGATCATTTGCTTCTAGCTGTTGACTCTGAGAGTGCCTGTAAGCAGGGCACTGTGTTATTACTTATTCATCTAGCTAAGCATGGTCACAAAGCTTCGCTTAAAAAAGTTCAATATTGTTGTCAGGAGGTCGCCTATCTAGGCTATCTCCTGTCAAAGGAGGAAAGAAGATTGACACCTGAAAGAATAAAACACATTTCTGGCATGTCTGTCCCAAATACACAGAAGGAAGTTAGAGACTTGATAGGTATGGCTTCTTACTGTAGGTTGTGGATCCCGAATTTCTCACTAGTGATCAAACCGATGGTGGCTTTGACAAAGAAGGGCATTTCTTTGCCATTGCCATGGAAGGCGGTACAACATCAGTCGTTTGACTTGCTTAAGACTGCATTATGCTCTGCACCAGTTTTGGGCACACCAAACTATGAAAAGACCTTTGTGTTGTTTGTGAATGAATGTGATGGATGTGCTTTGGCTGTATTAACGCAGGAACATGGAGGGAAGAATAGGCCATGCGGTTACTATTCTTCCGCCCTTGATCCTGTAGCATGCTCTTTAAGAAGATGTTTGCGCGCTGTCGCTGCTGCTGCCGCGTCTGTAAAACAGAGTGAGGGAATGGTCCTAGGCCATGATCTAACCCTGATGGTGCTTCACTCTGTAGATGTTCTATTGAACCGAACTCAAACGCAACACCTCACTTCTGCACGGTTGACAAGATATGAATTGATCTTGTTTGCTCCTCACATTCAAATTAAGAGGTGTTGTGTCCTTAATCCGGCTGAACTCCTACCTTTTCCGCAAGTTACTACTTGCGGCGATGAAGAGTCACATGATTGTTTGTATACGACCAAAAAAAGAAACAAAGGGCAGAATTGATTTGAAAGATACTCCTTTGGATAATCCGCATGGAGAGCTGTTTTGTGACGGCTCCTGCTTTAAACCTCCGGATGGTACATCCACAGCCGCTTATGCAATCACTACATTGAGCACAGTTGTGGAAACTAAGAGAATTATGCATAATTCTGCGCAGGCCGCAGAGATTATAGCATTGACCCAAGCTTATTAACTTTCCGAAGGGCTTGCAGTAAATATATATACTGATAGTCAGTATGCCTTTGGGGTGGTTCAAAACTTTGGGAGACTTTGGTCAGAAAGAGGGTTCCTAACTTCGCATGGCATCAAGATTCTACATGGCTCCTTAATAGTGCAACTACTCTCAGCGCTTGCGCTCCCTACTCAGTTAGCAGTTATGAAATGTGCAGCACATCGAAAGATTGTGGATGATATTGGAAAAGGGAACGCTTTCGCTGATCAGATAGCTAGACAAACTGCCTCAGATCTTTTCACGGAAATGTATGTTCCAAGGGAGACTGTAGATGCCTATGTAATGGATGAGGGTGTTGGGACTGTATGGGATATCCAAGCTGATGCCACGATGGAAGAGTCTAAGAGGGGGGCTGAAGGGTTGGGAAAACTTGTTGATGATGGGTGTTGGGTGGACATGGTCGAAGGAAAATGGCTATTACCTGACACCTATGTCATGATGATGGTTGTAATGGCACACGGCCCTACACATGTTTGTGCCCAGCAGGTTACGGAAATGTTAGAAAAAGTTTGGGCAAATGACAAGATTTCGAAAATTGCCCAGCACTACGTCCAGAACTGTATGATTTGCCTACAACACAATGTGGGAAAGGGGACATCATCTTCAAGGGGAAGTTCTGGCCCACCTTCTGTCCCCTTCAAAGTTATTCACTTTGATTTCATTGAAATGGAACGATGCAACAATTCAAAGTATGTCCTAGTGGTCATTTGTGCCTTTAGTAAATGGGTTGAGGCTTTCCCTGTTAAAGATGCTACAGCCATGACCACTGTGAAAACCATGTTAAAGGAGTACTTCCCCCGGTTCGGTTTGCCGAGAGTTATCTGTTGGGACAATGGTCCACATTTTGTCGCCGCTGTAATCCTACAGATATGTACAGCGTTAAGAATTGACAAATGGTTCCATTCGGCCAGACATCCTCAGAGCGCCAGTAGAAAGACACAACGGTATCATCAAGAACAAGCTCGCTAAAACGTGTGGCGGCACCAAACTAAAATGGCCAGACACCTTACCGATCGTGTTACTAGCCATGCGTACAACCCCTCAAACTAATACTGGGCTCTCTCCATTTGAGGTGGTAATGGAGAGACCTGCCAATATCTGGAATCTTCCAAAATGCCGAAATTTAAAGAATGTTGAAAATGTACTACTTTCAGATTATTGTAGCCAATTGACTAAAAACCTGTATTTGATTTACCACCAGGTACGAGAAGCCTTACCTGTGCGATACGAGGGCCCGGGCCACGGCATACAACCTTGGAGCTGCGTGCTCGTCAAATCATTTGAGCGCACCTCCTGCCTCGCGCCTCGCTGGTGTGGGACATTCCAGGTCCTGTTGGTCACCCAGACAGCGGTGCGGGTAGCTGGAATAAAGAACTGGATCCACGCATCACACACCAAGAAACTTCCTCGCCCTGTGCCACACGCTACAGAAGAAACAGAACCTCTCGCTGATACTGCAACCAATGATCCCAAAGCAGTAAGCAGCACTGAGAGTGTGTCGGAGAATATCTCTGAGCCCAGGAGGCTTGGGGAAGCTGCCATTTTGTCTCCACACTCTCCGCAAATTTTGCACCCGGAAACGGCTGTTTCAAACTCAGCCTCTTCACTTGCCTCAGACACGTTGCTTCCAGCAGGAAGAGACGACATATTGTTTCCAGATCAATCAGTACCAGAAAAAGTACGATACAACTTGCGACCACGTAGATAGACATACGGCATGGTTCGGCTGTGCATTCGGAGAAGGAAAAGAGTCATTAAGGGCTTGCTTTTGCCCACCTTTGAGAAAGGGGATTCTGTTGGCTAGGGTTGTGGAAGGACTAAGAAATCACACGACCGGGGGGTCGCCAGCAACGGACATTGGGGTTTCCATCCGAAGACTACAATGCCTGCTACCGCCGCCACTCGTATTGGACTTGTGAATAATGGGGTGACCAACTGGGACAATGGACAAATGCCTGGGCCCCGAAAATGTATTGATGTATTCGTGTAATGATATTTGGGTTTTTTATAGTCGCTGCCCTCGGATTATGGTACCTAGAGGAAACTCATTCTTTAGAACTTTTGTTGCCTACTGAAAGTGCACCCATTGCTCCTACTCCCTTTGTACATTTGCATACTTTGTCTCCTAGAGATTCCCAGCACAGCAAAGGTACCATAATAACACTCTACTACTTATCATGAATGCTTCACATGCCATTTTTAATAAAACCAATTGCTGGGTCTGCTCACATTTACCGCAACATAGGGATAAGGGGTTAGGTTGGTATATTCATCCCTTACCATTGACAACTGCCTGCTATGCTTCTCTTAGAGCACTGTTCTTTGGCCGATGGAATGATAGCGTCTCAGGGAACTTTGATGGCACCAATTTGAATAGTTTTGAGAAACGTGTTTTGACTCCCCTGGGATGCTCACTTTTTGCAAATAGGAATAAACCAAATGTTGCTTCTATTAGGCCTTCTGATAAACTGTAGCTAGTACAAAAGAAGTTTTGAAGGCTCGTCCACGGCGGGATGATAATGGTGATACCCCAGCACAAGTATTGGGAGACATAGCAAAATCAGTTGTGCCATTTTGGGGGCAGATTGCAAATTCAGAAGATATTAGAAAACTAGCGAGAGTACTGGAGAGAACCATCAACCGGACAACGGACATACTCTACAATATGACGTTAGAACAAAAGGCGATAAGATTAGTAGCACTTCAAAATCGAATGGCATTAGATGTCATTCTAGCTGAGCGTGGTGGAGTATACAAATTAGTGGGGTCCGCTTGCTGTGTTTTCGTATCAGATTCCTCCCCAACTATCTTCAAGGCAATACAAAATCTGCACGTCCTTAGTTTCGAAAGTGCATGTTCCCGAGGGAAACTGGGAACGAAGTGCTTGCTTCTGGGACTTCTTGCGGTCTTGAGGTTGAAAGGTGCTTTCGGTCTTATTGATTATTTTGGGAATACTGTTGTTTCTTTGTTGTTGTATTCAGTGTCTGCCTGGTATGTGTTCGATACTAGGGGGATACTGCGCACAAGCGATAGGTTCGATAGGACATAAAGTATATACCCCAGATATGACTGCCAAAGAAAACGTATTGAAGGATATTTTAGCAAAAGACCTAATGGCAATAGATATTTTGGATAGTGATTCAGGGTGCATGGATAATGATGCATGGAGTTATTTGCAAGGAGATCCAAAGTAGTTTTAGCACTTGGCATAGGCCAAAAGGAGGGTTTGTCGGAATAGAAAGTATATTGTGCCTCCTATTGTAATAAATATATTTTATATTAGCCTACGCCAAGCTGCTCGAAAGTCGCTTACAAAGGAAATCTGTGTTGCAAGGTCCTGACCTTAAATCTATGTAGGCCGCCATTTTAGGTCAAACCACCATTTTAGGATTCGTTGTGTAAAAGTCACCCTGTGAGCTGAAATGGTGGACGATGTCATTGCAGAATATAACATGGCCGTCTTGACCTCTGTACATAGCTAATGTGTAATTTGCCTGCAGGCCACTTGTTGAGGTCATGAACTGAGACCTCGTCCTTCGTTGACCTATGTGTAAAGGGATTACTCGTGCAATGAAAACTAATCCACAAGCATATGTCGAGACAATATATTCGAATACTGAACAAAGAACATCTGTCTTATTACATTGTATTAATGTTTAAGAAGGCCTGCATGGAAAACTTTAGAATACGCAGCTATTGCATACGCTTGTTTTTACATGTATTACAAGCAAACCAGTTATGTGCGGTTATTTGAGACTTGGCACGAACCCAAGATCGGTGATATATTAAAAGGAATATTAACCCGAAGTGGGGCTGGGCATGGTGCCCACAAAATGTATAAAAAGCGAATGCATTCTAATGTACAGCGTCTCTCACTGAACACACTGAACAACGCTGGAGTTTGTTGTGTTGTACTGAGTGCCGATAGCTATCTGACTTTGCACTGTTTTTGTAATTGAATTCAGCATAGAATAAAGTACTTTGTAAGTTAAATGCAATCAGTGAACTGCGCCAATCAACAACAATACAGTAACAGTTAAATTGTATTTTTATAATTCTATTCCACAGCCTGACACGTGTTTCGAGCAAAGCTCTTTTTCAAAGGCTGTACATAGTTGAAAATAATAGCATGTTCATTTTTGTATTTTACATCATATCAATTAAGCCAACACCAGGGGGTTACAAGGGGAAATTTGGCCAAAAAGTAATAGTATATTACATAACAACAAGATTGACATAATGACATTAAATGATAGTAAAACATTTTTCATACAGTTAATTACCGTTTGATAAACGGATCCATCCGGTTCCAAAACAATTAAAGGGAAGACAAAACAACATGGTAAGAAAATGAGTGTGTGCGGTGATCAACCAACCATAGATAAATTAGTATATCAATCCAACTGAATTGGTCAAAACTAGCTAGATATATTTACCGATGAACCTTGTCCAAGAAGAATCTGTACAACAAAAATTCATAAAGATTATCTATTGCCATATCCGTTATATCCAAAACCAACCAAATTACACGACATATAATATGAAAGGTAATTACCTTAATATTACTTGCTATTGCAATAACCATTAGAAGAATTCTGCAATAGTCCACGTTCGAAAAGGGAATTGTTGCCCGTAAAGATGCAGTAGTCAACCAATTCAGAATGAACCACGTATCCATTGTCAGTAGATGATTGAAAATTAACAAGAGAGAAAAGAGGAAACAAGCTCCGAATTAGATGACAGCGCCTGATTGAAACACAGGGACCGTATCAAAAGAACAACCAGACCGCTTACCAGCCTTCCGGCAACAACAGTATCCAAGGGAGAGCGCGCGCCCGAGGTGCTACTCGTGTAGTTAAAAAAGAAAAAACCTAGTTCGTGTAGACACCAGCATGATAGAGCATCCAGCGGCGGCCATATTGGGTGAGGGAGAGGACCGGCTGCAATCGAGTGACGTGCTCCGTGGCCATAATTAAACACCTTAGGATCCACTAATAAATTCTAAGGATGAAGCGGTTATGTTAGTGCTTTTACTAACATAATTTAAGTATTGATACGATTTAATATTAAAATTAAGATTAAGCACCGAAATTAGTGTGTCCAGGTTATGTGCTAGACGCTCAAACCTATTTGTGCTACTAAGCACGAGTGACCACTTAGGACTACAATTTGATTAGAATTAATCCAATGCATCTGGCACAATTACCTATATTGTTGTGATGATAAGAAAAATAAATCTTAGCGGTCTAAAAAGAAATATTATCATAGGTTGTATAATCAACCGCACACGCCCATTATTACATCACGGGGCATACTCACAATCAGATGAGCTACCCTTACGATAAAAAATAATTAAAAAATGATCTGCGGTAGCCAAGTGTAGCTGCCTAAATGTCAATGGCACAAATAACAAAACTGAGATATGACATAATCATAAGAAAACATGAAATTCATGATCGGAATTGAGTCCACGCTTTACCAATCTATGTTTACAAATAAGTCTTGCTTCTAATTGTCTGAGTCTAAGTTCCATATTACCACCTCTTTTTAGAGGGCGTATTTGAGCCAACCCAATAAATTTTAAGTCCTGAAAGTTATCCAACTGGTGTAGGGTCTGCCAATGTAATGCCAGTGGATACTTAGCATCCTGTTTATTCAAAGAGGCCAAGTGCTCGCGAATCCGAATTTTGAGTGGCCTGATGGTACTCCCAACATAGAATAAGCCACAAACACATATGATACAGTACACTACAAACTTGGTGTTACAATTAATAAATGAATTGATTATATGTTTGCCTGTTATGCCAAAATCAAGATCCTCGGATTCAAAGGTATGTGAACACATGTTACAACTCCCACATTTGTGAAACCCATTCAAGCGCCCTTTGCAAACCCCAATTATTAAAATTTAGAAAATTTGCAAACTCATTTAGTTCAGCCACATTGCCCGTCCAAATCATAAAAACATCATCAATGTATCTTTTCCAAAGATGTATAAAGGGTGAGAAAACATTGTTGTGAAACACATATTGTTCTTCAAATTAACCAACGCCGCTCCATTAGGTCAACGACTAACCAGAGCATCTTATCAGAAATCGATGCAGAATCAAACCGATCAGAACCAGTTCAGATAAATCTAATTCATAATTTAAGTCAATATCAGCTCTCTCCAGAAGAACACTCACTGTTAAACAAAGGGTTATCATTTGCTCCATCCTGTATCAATGACTGCGTACAGGTACATATCGATCTATTTAAATTTATCAGAAAACTTAAGCTAAAGAAGTTTTTTGCCACACAAGTCAAACAATACTCCCCCACGACACCTGTCGCCGAACTATCAGAACTCTCATTGCAAACAATGATGAGCACACACATACTTATGTCTATTGATGAGTCAATGTCTGACAGTGAATCTAATCTTCTTGATACTATGCAAGAATTAGACATTCAACATCGCAATTTGACAATTAAAGAATTTGCAAACAAATCTAAATTCACTCCTATCCTTTCAGATGATAATGTTATAGATACTTTTCATCGGGTTGTGACTAATGATATTCACACATTGGTTGATCGTTGTTCTTCTCGCTCTTGTCATACACATTCTAATTTGTCAGTAGCACAGCGTTCCGCCCTTCATAAATTAGCATCTAATGACTCGCTGGTGATTAAGGAGGCGGACAAAGGTGGTAACGTTGTAATTATGGATAAAGTAGACTATATTTCTATGGCACTCGACCATTTGAATTCTCCAGGTTGTTATGCCATTTTGAAAAACAATCCCATCGCACATATTCGGAACAAAGTTCACTCTTTAATCGACAAATGGTTTAAATTAGGCATTATTACAGATGTGGAAAAATGTTTTTTGTTCTCTGATCAACCCATAATGCCAACTGTCTACTTTCTTCCTAAGATTCATAAGCCTTTTGATAAGATACCTGAAGGTAGACCCATTATCAGTGGCCAGGGTGGAATTTTGGAACCTATATCAGTGTATGTTAATGAATGTATTGCGCCTCTGGTTCACTCTACACCTACATACTTACGAGATACTATGCATATTCTTGATATTCTTGCACAATTGCCTTGCACTTCTGAAGTATTATTGGTCACACTTGATGTCAAATCGTTATATACTTCCATTGATCACCACAAAGCAATTGCCAGCATTTCCTATATTTTTTGACACAAATCAGCATCATACCATCTTCATGTTGAAATGATCAAAGAATTTCTTCTTTGCGCTTTGCAAAATAATGTTTTCCTTTTCAATGATACGTATTACCAACAATTGATTGGGATTGCAATGGGAGCTAGCTTTGCCCCTTCTGTGGCGAATATATTTATGCACCAATTTGAAGAACAATATGTGTTTCACAACAATGTTTTCTCACCCTTTATACATCTTTGGAAAAGATACATTGATGATGTTTTTATGATTTGGACGGGCAATGTGGCTGAACTAAATGAGTTTGCAAATTTTCTAAATGTTAATAATTGGGGTTTGCAGTTTGTACACCATTTTTCAAAAGATTCTGTGGATTTTCTTGACTTGAATATTTCTATGTCCCCCACAGGTTTTATCACTAAAACTTTTCGTAAACCTACCTCGGTTAATGCAGTTTTACACTCATCTAGTTCTCACAAACGTTCTGTTATTAATAATATTCCGAAAGGTGAATACATTAGAGCTAAACGGAATTGTTCCCTAAATGTTGACTTTGATGCGGAAAAACTGTTTATACATGACCAATTTGTACAACGTGGGTATCAACCAAATCTTCTCGCTAAGGTTGAACGTGAAGTGTCTAGTATGAAGAGGGCTGATTTACTTAAACCTAAAACTAGAACAAACTCAGCTAACACGCGTTTTAACAAAATTAGGCTGATTACTCGTTACACCAGTGATAGCAATGAGGTGTATGCTATACTAAAACGTCATTGGCACTTACTCCACCTTGATAAGGATCTCACCAAATTATTGGAACCCAATCCATCAATAGTATTTAGTAGAGCTCCTACTCTTAAAAATCGTTTATGTCCGTCTTTCATGGCACCAGTATTCACTGCCAAAACATGGTTAGATCAAGGGCGCTTGAATGGGTTTCACAAATGTGGGAGTTGTAACATGTGTTCACATACCTTTGAATCCGAGGATCTTGATTTTGGCATAACAGGCAAACATATAATCAATTCATTTATTAATTGTAACACCAAGTTTGTAGTGTACTGTATCATATGTGTTTGTGGCTTATTCTATGTTGGGAGTACCATCAGGCCACTCAAAATTCGGATTCGCGAGCACTTGGCCTCTTTGAATAAACAGGATGCTAAGTATCCACTGGCATTACATTGGCAGACCCTACACCAGTTGGATGACTTTAAGGACTTAACATTTATTGGGTTGGCTCAAATACGCCCTCTAAAAAGAGGTGGTAATATGGAACTTAGACTCAGACAATTAGAAGCAAGACTTATTTGTAAACATAGATTGGTAAAGCGTGGACTCAATTCCGATCATGAATTTCATGTTTTCTTATGATTATGTCATATCTCAGTTTTGTTATCTGTGCCATTGACATTTAGGCAGCTACACTTGGCTACCGCAGATAATTTTTAAATTATTTTTTATCGTAAGGGTAGCTCATCTGATTGTGAGTATGCCCCGTGATGTAATAATGGGCGTGTGCGGTTGATTATACAACCTATGATAATATTTCTTTTTAGACCGCTAAGATTTATTTTTCTTATCATCACAAAAATATAGGTAATTGTGCCAGATGCATTGGATTAATTCTAATCAAATTGTAGTCCTAAGTGGTCACTCATGCTTAGTAGCACAAATAGGTATGAGCGTCTAGCACATAAACTGGACACACTAATTTCGGTGCTTAATCTTAATTTTAATATTAAATCGTATCAATACTTAAATTATGTTAGTAAAAGCACTAACATAACCGCTTCATCCTTAGAATTTATTAGTGGATCCTAAGGTGTTTAATTATGGCCCCGGAGCACGTCACTCTATTGCAGCCGGTCCTCTCCCTCACCCAATATGGCCGCCGCTGGATGCTCTATCATGCTGGTGTCTACACGAACTAGGTTTTTTCTTTTTTAACTACACGAGTAGCACCTTGCGCGCGCGCTCTCCCTTGGATACTGTTGTTGCCGGAAGGCTGGTAAGCGGTCTGGTTGTTCTTTTGATACGGTCCCTGTGTTTCAATCAGGCGCTGTCATCTAATTCGGAGCTTGTTTCCTCTTTTCTCTCTTGTTAATTTTCAATCATCTACTGACAATGGATACGTGGTTCATTCTGAATTGGTTGACTACTTCATCTTTACGGGCAACAATTCCCTTTTCGAACGTGGACTATTGCAGAATTCTTCTAATGGTTATTGCAATAGCAAGTAATATTAAGGTAATTACCTTTCATATTATATGTTGTGTAATTTGTTTGGTTTTGGATATAGCAATAGATAATCTTTATGAATTTTTGTTGTACAGATTCTTCTTGGACAAGGTTCATCGGTAAATATATCTAGCTAGTTTTGACCAATTCAGTTGGATTGATATACTAATTTATCTATGGTTGGTTGATCACCGCACACACTCATTTTCTTACCATGTTGTTTTGTCTTCCCTTTAATTGTTTTGGAACCGGATGGATCCGTTTATCAAACGGTAATTAACTGTATGAAAAATGTTTTACTATCATTTAATGTCATTATGTCAGTCTTGTTGTTATGTAATATACTATTACTTTTTGGCCAAATTTCCCCTTGTAACCCCCTGGTGTTGGCTTAATTGATATGATGTAAAATACAAAAATGAACATGCTATTATTTTCAACTATGTACAGCCTTTGAAAAAGAGCTTTGCTCGAAACACGTGTCAGGCTGTGAATGGAATTATAAAAATACAATTTAACTGTTACTGTATTGTTGTTGATTGGCGCAGTTCACTGATTGCATTTAACTTATTTCTCACTGAGGGTTCTTGGTCCGGGCACCCTCACAATTTCATGTTGAACGCTGCCTTTTTCACATTCTTATAATTGAGCATTTGCGCTGGTTGTTCACTTAGGCCTTTGGACCACCTTTTTTCACTGTAAAGTACTTTGTATGTTCCTTTGTAACCCGTGTTCGGTGTATTTCCTTTTGGGGTGCTTAGCCTCGATATTCTTTTTCTGTTTTCACACATTGGATGTTCTAAGAGTCCCCAGTGCCTGCAATTTAAGAAGCATTGGGCCACCTTTAGAAAAAGCTTCCAGCTGAAACTGAGTAAAATCCCTTCGAGGACAATCGGTATCCCAAAGCTGCTGAAGCATTATTGCGTTCCACTCCCAATCATATGGAGGCCCCCGAGTCTGTATCAACTGGCTCATTTAGCAAAAGAATGGTTCCCAAATGTAAACTGTCCGATGCCCTTCCATGGCTTTCGTTTGGTAGCTACAACTGTGGGCGTGGCTGAAGTGTGGTGTCAGGGCCAACGGTACGCTGATGCCCTGCACTAAAAACCTTGGTATGCCCACAACCTGTTCACCAGGTCAGGCCCAAGTCAAACGAAACTGAGGCAACAGGTCTGTTCAAGTCTCTGTATTTCTAAATACCACCTCACTTCCCTTTTGTCCAGTCACTTCCCTTCTTCCTGCCTCGCACTCCAAACGACCCCACCACAAAATGAGGCTAACAGGACTCCTAGCAATATGACATGTGGTAGCTTTTAAATCAAGGTGCCTACACCTATGCCAGACAAGATTGCACCACTGACAACTCCACAGCTACCCGCTTTCTTCATCTGGTTTACCCAAGGAGACCAGCGATTGCATCCTGCGTCATGATCCCACAGTTTCAATTTTAGTGCAAGCCACCATACACACTGCCAGGGAGCACCCTTCATGTGCAGCCTCTGCTTCTACATCTTACTTAACAGCTTTATTTCATTTTTGGTTAAAACAGAAGACATGAAAATATCCATAGCAATGTACATTTCCAATAATAATTTTGCATTTACATAGCGCTACGAACCCTCAGGCATCTGATCGCTGCTTATTATTACCCACAGTGTGTGGTGCTCATTTATTGACTTCAGAAGGATGAAAGGCTGAATTTGGCCTTTCCGGGATTTGAACCTGCATCAGCAGACTCTGCACTAATGTCAAAGCTATACTCGCTCTGCTATCTGACCGGCAATGAGAATAGTGGTTGTGCTTTCTTTCAATAGATGTGCAGCAATTTTTGTACTCAATGTGTAATAGGCTACATTGACAAAACTACCCCTCTGCTTTTATCTTGTCACATTTTCCTGAACAGGCTGGGATTGGCTTCAAATGCGTTTTCCAGCCCATTGGAAAAAACGCCTTGTAAGTTAGTCCCAATATGTCCTCAGGAACCATACTAGTGTTTACAAAAGGGGTGCTAAATGGCCACAAAAACTGGCAAGCTCTGCCCTCGTTGGCATTGGAAGTAAGTTGTGGAAGGTGGGGTATAACGAGGAAAGTGAGTACTGTGCCTCGTCATTCATTGTTGAAGGTGCTTGAGTCGTTTCCAGTAGTATTGACCATCATGCATGTTCACCAACTTGCTTTGCATAAAACATATGTACATACATTATCACTCAACCAAAGTTAGTACTCATTTATGGACCTCAGAAGGTTGAAAGGCTGAGTTGACCTTGCTGGGATTCGAACCTGAGACCTGCAGATAAAGCACAGCTGGCAGTAGCCTGCTGAGCTATCTTACAACCCTCTGGAAGTGTGGACTCTTCTTGAACAAGAACTGGCAGTAGCCAACGTTAGTAACCATAAACTCCATATTGCAGACACTTAAACCGAGCTCACACATTTTAAAAAGTTAATGCGAACCCCCTTTCATAAGCAATGGGAAGTAGACAACTCAGAGGTCAGAACAGCTCGTTGAAAGACGACATGCTTGCTTTCATCAAAAGATTGTTTTGCAATTGCATGCAACTGCCCAGAGAAGCATGTCCACACGTGTGAGCAGACTATGCTGCCGATCGTTCATCATTTGATTATATCTGCCTGCTCTCGGATCCCGCGATGATTCATGAGAGCTGGGTGCCAGAGAGCAGGAGCTCCCGCGGCAGAAAGTTCAAAAGCCAGCCATGCGTTTGGCCATGCGGAACGGGGCAGAAATACAGCTGAGCAAGAGCAGAAAAATCAATTTTCTGCTAAAATGTGCACTCTTTTGATTTTTAAATGTTGCGAATTTGTTTTTTAAAATATCTTATAAACATGTAAATACCTCCCTTTTTGATGCCTCACTTGCGCTAGTATGATGGGCATATGAGCAGGAGTCACATGAGCTGTGATGCGTCTCATGGACTCCCTCTCAGACATGTCACACAACATTTCTAAATGTTCTAAAATGGTGCCCATCTGATCATTCTCCAATCCTCCTCGCAGCCATCCCAAAGATTAGCCTTCCTTGCTGCTGTCTGCCCATTCCCAAACTGCCACAAACACCACTCCCACCTCCCAACCCAGCACAAGCCCTGCGAATCCCAGCAATCATCTTATAAAGACCAGAGCAGGAAAACCCCTTCCACATTGGCCTCTTCCAATTCCCGATATACAAACTGCGAGGAAACTAAAAACGACGCCGCTTGACTCCACTGCCAACTTCAGCCCCACTGTATCAGCTGTGAAACAACTGCACCGGCTACCGGTTAATGCCGACATCCATTCCAAGGCTCACTGCATTGCCCCCAAGGATGCCCATGGCTTGTGCCCCGGCTCTCTTTTGGACCACTTTAACATTTACTGCCCGCCCCAACTCCTGCGGTCCATGGATACATTACCCAGGTTCCTACTTTCAAGCAAACAAGAAGAGTAACATGTGTCGACTTTATTAAACATTTGATGACCAGAAACATTGAAAGCATCTTCTTCTAGAGTGCGAGGAAAGTACCTTATTAGATGTCATTGGTTGGAAAAATCCACCCCTTACTTAGATATAAGTAATATTGTAATACTAAGGAGGCGTCTTTTCACCGTTAACCAAAGGTCTCTTATTTTTGCCCCAGTGCAAATAATTAAAGTGATAAATAATATGTTGGGTGAAACATTTATTTCAGGATACTAATTTTTAGGTCAATGATTAGCATGAGAAAGACGTGTATATATTAGTATGAATTACATCATTGTCTTGCATGAGGTATATATATATATCATGTGGATTTACAGATTTTAATTGTGATCAATGTTGGCATATTTTGATAATTTTATAATCAACGTGCAAGGTTTTGTCAACCAAATCACAAAAAAAAGAAGGCAGGAAGAGGCCTTGGACTTGCAATCCTTGTTCCAAGAATGTGGACTGACGTCCTATTCACCTCCAAAGTGAAGATAACTTGTCTTGGTTCCAAAAACTCTTAGAGTGACTCCTGTTCACCATGGATTACTGAACTTCCTCAACCCCCTCTCAACTATCCAGTTTCCTCACGGTGCTGTGAAGAACGCCTTTTTTGCAAGAGTGCACTACATATGACAATACATACAATAAATACATAACTAATTAATTAATGACACAATGGGTGGCATTAGCTGTACAACATCTAATAATTCAGTGCATGATATGACCACAACAGAGTAAGCAGAGGAACAACGACTTGATTGGTACATGGAGACTAAAGTCTAAACATTTAGCAAGGGAGTGTAACTGTGCAAGGCACACGGGTAAAGCAATCTAGTAAATGTTTTCAGCAGAAGCAAGACATGGACCATTGTATGTGGAATACGTACAAAACATCATGGGGCATTTGGTGTATTCTTTGCAGTGCAGAAAAAGGAATACAGATAAGAAGGTTATCAAACTCACCAAAGTTTTGCAAACCACATTGTTGTAAAGCACTACATTTTAATTTTATTTTATTAAAACATTTTCTATAGCACAAACTAGGACAGAGGGCATCAGAGCTGTTAAGGATTTAAATCAGGCAATACGCGCGTGTCTCGCCTAGCATGTAATGTGCAGATGAAATACTTATTTATTGTGTCTATAGGTTCAATATTCTGAGTGATATACCACTCATATCACACCCCTCCTCAAAATACCCCTAGGTCAAAATGGACAAGGAATCAGGCTGGTTGGTAAAGGTAAATATTTATTTATTTATTTAAATCAAACACAAATTAACATATGGGGCAGCAATCACCAATGTGGTGACAATACAATTCAGAAATTAGGTAAGGCCATTGAATTCCCTTATAGCAATACAGAAGATAAAACACAGGAAAAAGAACAGGGTTGGCTTCTGAAAAGATAGCGCTTAGGTTAAGGTTTCCCCCTGCAAAGTTCTTAATTCACAAATCAGCAGTTCTACACAGATGTCAGTAAGCAGCAGGTATTCAGGAATAAAACAACTGTATATAGAGTTTGAATGCAATCTTCCCTCCCCAAACAAGAGCGAAAACGTTTTGAAACTTTTACACTTTTAAAACGACGGTTGAGAATGGCTTTGTGAAACAATGAAAAGTGTGCAAAAATCCTTAAAATGAAATAAATTCCTATGGGAGCAATACTAAACAGATTCTAACAAACATAAGCTATCATGTGAGCAAGAGCAAACACTTTAAATCAGAGTGGGAGTTTGGAAATACTTTGAATGGGAAAAGACACGTGTAAAACTTTTGCAAAAATGCAAATTCCTGCCTAAATTTCACAATGCAATTTTTAATAAAAACTGATCAAATGCACTGTTTCACAATGTGGTTATTAGTTTTCAATGTAGCTACATGTCTTAGGTTTAAGTGAGAGTTGAAATTAAGTCTCTAGCTATAAAATTGAAGAAGTTATGCAAGTTTGAATAAGAGGCGGTTTTGAAAAAAATGAACAGAGAAGAACAGAAAATCGGTTTTAAATGACGGATAAGAAAAAGAAGAATGCCGCCCAGGAATCTCCACAGTTACGCACGGCCGCTTGTAACTCTTCACGTGGCGGATTCTACGTTTTCTTTATGGGAATTACTTTATTTAATCCAAATCATGAATGGCGTATGGTCTAGCAAAACAAATGAGAGAAATCAGCGCTAACACTAGGGATACATACAGGGTTGCACGAATGGTTCTGACACTATTGGAGGTTCTTAAGTTAAAGAGAGGATAGATTGAGATTGAGGTAGGACAAGGCAAATATACTATGGGTTACTATGATTACTGTTGATACTTACAGTCCACTGTAATTTAAGATTGGACCGTCAGGTTCTGGTCATCACGGATCGGATCTACAGGCAGCAGGGCACTTCTGGCGGGATGGTCAGCTGGGTGGTTCTGGTCAATTGGACTGCACCTCAGATTGGATTGGATTGGATTGGCCCTTGTGATCATTGGACCCTGTAGATCAGTGGGATGGCGAGTTTTAGCAGGCAAGCATGAATGGTAGCAAGCCAAACAGGATCAGAATGATTTCCCTTAAGTTTGGGATGGTTCAGGATTTGGGCCTAGCTGAAGAAGAGTTCAGCAAATGCTGAGGGGTGGGTTTTGCAAAGTAGTCTGGAATCAGGCCAAGATGAAAAGTTCTGGAACAGGATGCAGAAGTTAGGAGCCAGGTGTCATGCGGAAATCGGGATGTAGTCAGGAATCAGTGTGTCTGTATGTTGTGAGGTTCCCATATTTATCATGCCAAGTGACATCACCAAGTTTATGGTAGGGGCAGAAATACAATCCACACCCTAAGGCTGTGAGTGGTCAACTGCACTTGCCTTTTTCTGGTTGGAAGACAGAAAGAGCTGTCATATTTTATGATGTGACTTGGGAACTCCCACAGCGATTCGGACAAACATCTACAAATACTCATTTCTATAATTATGCCCTCTAATAAAATCAAACACATGCATTACATATTTTATGGGTTACATTTAGATTCAACTCCAATGTCAGTGAGAGCTGGCTTTGTGTTTCTGTGGAATTGGTCAATCATAAAGATTTGGCCTAATAATTCCTAACCCGGTACATATCTGTGCAATCACCCTTAGAACACGGGTAATCAATATTAGACTTGCAGCATTAATAGTTTTGGCGCAATCAGTGTTTCAGTATACATTTTGTTCCTTATGCAGTACCAGGTTCAATCACGTCTTCAAATGTTTAGCATGAGTTCAGATTCATAAGTATGTATTTTTCCCTCGTCTACTTATTTTGGCTGCCATGTTAAATGTCATGAAGGTCTGTGGCACAATAAGTAATTTCCATTCGAAATCCATGTCATTTTTTTTTCTTTCTTCACATGTGAGCAAGTGGCCTGTCCTTTGAAGTTCACTGAGAAGCCCCCTCCACATCCTGCCCCTCCTCCCAAGCCTTCTGTTGTCTGTGCCTGAAGCAAAGACGAATGTCTAATGAGGGCCTTTGTTGTGAGTATGCAAGGGTTCCCCATAGCAATTAGCTGTGTTACCGATTCCCAGGCTGAAGCTGTCAAGCAGAATTGTAATTAGTCCAAATTGGGTTTTACTTTAAGTTACCTACATCTTTCATTAAAACATATAAATGAACACAGTTTGTAGCGGATTTTGACATTTAAAGAATTAGGCCTTTCAACAAAACATGCTTTTAAAAAGGCAATGTTCCACTTTCTTCAGGGAAAAACACATTTAAACTGAGTCTTTTACATCAGATTTTCCTCTGCAGCACACACATTTTATTCAGCATTATTTCTGTCCTTGAGTGCTGGGATTTGTCTGCATTCTGGATGTATGTATCAAGCCTTTGCTTGGAGTTCTCTCTGCACAGCTGAAATTGTTACATGTTGCCATTTGTGGCCGCCTTTTTCCATGAGGAACTGAAATCAATGTTGCTGGACTGCTTTTTTCATGAAATACATTTCTTAGCTGCTGTCAGTCAGGGAGGCCCGGCACCTCTGAGCCACCTGGATGATCTGTAATCCTTTTAATTTCAATGGTTCACTGGAAAATAAAATGGGTCTAGCGCCAAAACAGCACTTTGAAGGTGGCCTTGCTTCATGTTTAATGGAACAGAGCCCACTGGCATGCTCCTGCAGTGAGAATTCTGACCATCCCCCACTTTGACTGCGTGTGGCAGGGGTGTGCAGCCTTTTGTGATTGTGACCCATATATAGTTTTGCAGATTTTTTGCGTGCACAGGGGTTTTATGGCATCCATTTTTGGCTGTTTCTCCCCCATTTGTAAAGTGGTGCAGTGGGGCACATTGGCATGGGGCAAAATATCCCACAGAGCACTGAACAATGAAAACAGGTATGAAAGTGTTTTTCAACATAATTTACAGAAAATACACATACACATTGTCAGAAACCTATAAAAGCTACATAATCTTAATAAAAAATCGGATCAGATCCTAAAAAGCCTATTTTACTCTGAAACAATACTAAAATCACTTAATAAATATACTTATTATCATCACCTCTAAACTCCTAAAAAAACATTGTCCATAATCAGGCCTTAGCATGTTTTGGAAATATTAAAGTCTTCTGTCCAATGTATTTCTGTTGGCAGGGTGTTCCCTAAAAAGGATCGGTTTGTTAAAAAAGAGGTTTATAGTCATTGCATCAAATGCAGGACCATTGAATCCCTTACCATAGAAAAAAATGCATCAAAAAAAGCACCAAATGCATTTTTTTCTTTTTTTTAATGGGGGTGAGGGGAGGGTTGCACCCGGACCCCCTTTGTTTAACCTTTAAAACCCATCCTAAATAAAAGAAACCCTTTACCTTTAAAAAAATGCATTCAATGCTTTTTTTTCCTATGGATTTTTTTCTATGGTAAGACATTTGATGGTCTTGCATTCGATGCAATGACTAGATATCAAAAAAGAGCATTTAAAAGTTCACACTTCCATACATACTGGCTGTTTCCCAAAGCTCTCAAAACCCAGCTTTTCTCCCAACCTCCCACAGTCATATATTCTTGTAAATATCACTCAGCACTCCGCTCACCAGCATGTGTGATAATACTCTTCTATGTAATTGTTCTATTTCTCTAATTTCTAACGTAATCTGCTAACTGTATGACAAAGCACGCTTCTTTGACTTCTACCTCCTATCAGTGCCTCAATGCCTCAGGGTTGTTTGTGCGCTTCACAAATGAAATAAATAAATAAATAATTATACAGAGATTCTCGACTACATAGTCTCTCTTGCACTTTCTTAAATTCTCAGTTTACTAGACAAGAATTTAGGAGCCTTAAAATAGCGAGATTTGTACACCACACATATCTAGAATGTAATCCTCTCTTCAATGGGTAACCAACGCAAGTCCTCAAAGATTGATGAAATCTGGTCACGCTTCTTCGCTCCACAGACCGATCTTGCAGCCACATCAAAAACAGTAGTTCATAAAGGGGCAAGTGATGATTTAGGTCACCCCGTGAGCAAAGAATTTCCAAAATCTATTTGTGAGAAAACCAGTGCTTGAACTAATGCGCGAAAGCGAGAAATCGTCGCATACGGTGTTACTGCTCTCAACGAACGGAGATGGACATTTGTTGTTTTTACAGTTTATCTGGGGACTTGGGGAAAGTTGTGAATCTATTGTGAAGCCCAAAGACTTTACTGTAGTGACAAACTGGCCAGGAGCTCCAGCAATGTTCGCTTCCTGGCAGCTTTTCAGCAGTGATGAATCGGTTTTCCCATGCGAAAGCAGCAGGAATTCTGTTTCGTCTGGATTCAATATTGAAAAGTGGGAGCCCATCCATCTCTCAATATCCGGGAGATACTTGCTTAACTGCTGTATGCGTCCATTTGCAGAAATCTTTAGATACAATTGTGTATCATCTGCATATTGATACTTTATGTTTCAACATACAATCGCTCAGCAAATATATATGTACAGTTTAAGAGCAGGGACGATCAAAAGGAGCACTGCGGAACCCCGTGAGACATTGTGAAAAGGTCTGAGTGCTCTTGTTCCATTGCAATTATTTGTCTCTGTTTGGACACGAAGGCCTGAATTCATATTAGTACCAGTCCTCTGATATCTAAAGCCAAACTTGACCAAACCTATATGTTGTAATGGCAGATTGAAAAATCAAAGAGATTAGCAGCCAGTGTATTGAAGCATCATTAACACAACAAAAGTAGTTTTGGGCACATTTATCTAAACAAATGCGGCAGATTTCTGATATTGCGAGGTATTTTGGCTGAAATTATGTATTTTAATGCTATTATAAATGTTTGCCAGGTTCAGGTCATTGCAGAGGTACTTTACAGAGATGCAAACAGGATGGAAGAGGGTTTGAATTCCGTCACTAGCCCAAAGTGGTCTTTAAGCCTTTGTGTACATGATCACAATGGGTTTCCTCGTAACGCCATGCCTTTCCGGTCCCAGACAACTTCCTTTAGTCAAGTGAATCAATCTGAAAACACTATGGGCCTAATTCACAAAATGAAAATCCTATTGAAAAATACACAGTAGATCAGACCCAATGCCTTGTCCTCCTACCCTGCTATGGGAATTCCCCTTCTTTCCCAGCTCTGCACAATCCATTGAGGTTTCTCCTCTTCCCGAGGGCACCTTTCCTTCGCGTTCCATTGGCTAAAAAAGTGATAATATGCTTCTTGCATTCACAACTGTGGCGTTCTTGTCCCCCTTTGCTTTGCCTAATGGAGCATACATTCCAATTGAAAAAAAAAGAATGCCAGACCAATTGGCGCTTTTAATTGCATTCTTCCACTCTTCTAAACCTCAATATCGCCTCTCTCATTCTGCATAGCGTAGTGCCAGGAGGCCTTGCTGTGGTGCGGTTTTGCACTTTGCATATTTGAATCAAATAAAATGCATTCTGGGTGTAAACTGATAAAGCAGTCTGGTGTTTTCCATTTGCCCAAGTTGTACATTGGTCCTCTCTACCCACCTGGCACTGAGGGCCTATTAGGCAAGACTTGTGACTCTGGGTTAGAGAGATGCAAGTGGGAGTGCCTCCACTGAGACCTGAACAGAGAGGCCTCTAGAGAGACATCTGTACTGAGAAAGGCTCTGGGGCAAGCTTCACGGTAGAACTATTGTTTGTGATTGGGTAGACACACAGGTTGAACAAGATGGAGTTTCCCATTTTTGGATATTGGCCTTCTGTAGTTAAACAACAAAGGCTTGTTCCAATATTATAAGAGGATGGCTGCTAAAACGTAAACGTAAAGGAGGCCTTTTCCCTATTAACTCTCGAAAATCTAAAACACTTGTATATACAGGTGTGGATTTAATTAAGCGGACCTTAACGGGTAGATCAGTCAAAGTGCTATCTTGAATTTGTTTCTTTTTAAGGACTGCTTATTAGTTGTATTCATACAGTCGCAGTCACTATATGCTGTAATGGTTGTAGGTCAAAGGATCGACAACCAAAGGATCGAATGGTCAAAGGGTCAACACCAAAGGACTGAAAACAAAAGGATCGAAATTTTGTTTTTGTTTTTTTTTTACATTTTTTTGTTTTTTTTCTGAGGGGTCCCCCCCCCCAAGCCCTGTTTTTTGTGGTAAAAAACACTTTTTTTTCCCATAAAAGAAAACCCCCTAAAAAAATGTAATTTAAAAAAAAAAATGGATCCTTTTGTTTTCGGTCCTTTGGTGTCGATCCTTTAACCATTCGACCATCTGTAGTCGACCCTTTGACCGGACATCTGCTGTAATGAAGCCAATTTAATGTATCAATTACTATTGAGCAACAAAGACAGGAAGAAGGAGGATGGAGTAAGAGTGTGAGCTAGTTAGCCAAATGTTCATGTGTGGTTCATTTAGGCTGTGTTCTGTCCCTTACACTATCAAGTGCCAGGGAAATGAAGTCACATTCGAGTTCATTGTCAGAGTTTAGCTCATAAGAAGTTAAAATGTTCTCTTTTCATTAATTGTGATATCAGTCAGTTTACATGAAATTTTATGTATGATGTAATTGCACTACAGTAATTTGCTGCTGCCACCTTTGCTTAATCTTTTCAGCTAAGCGGCACAGGGCGTAGTGAATTTTATGTATGATGTAATTGCACTACAGTAATTTGCTGCTGCCACCTTTCCTTAATCTTTTCAGCTAAGCGGCACAGGGCACAGTGCTGAATTAAACCCTGTGGAGGCCGCTAGGCAGTCGACATTTTGCCCCCCCCCTCCTCGCAAATTATCGCTGGGGCCCCAAAAAGGAGTGCCATAGACCAGTGCTGACTTGGCCTACTGGATAATCTGGCACTAACTGGGAGGGATAGTTACAATGGATTAGATGGTTCCAGATGTGGGGCAGTGATAGGGGAGTGAGTTGAAGCAACGAATGGCAGTGCAGTATATAGGAAATGGATGAAGGATGCCTAGATCCTCCCAAAGACCCTGCAGTGCTTGTGCAAGTATGAGAATGATGGCAGTGGGCCAGTGACTAACCACTCAACTTGGCCTTCTGTGAAGCTACTGTGGGTCCGTCCAGACCCATCCCACAGAGGCTCAAAGCAATGTTAGACCCAGAATAGCCAAGTGCTGTGCACGTCACAAAGCACACACTCACTGGCTGTGTTAGGGGTACAGCAGTGCTTTACTCCCCAGGAATAAAACAAAATTAATTCTCTAGCACACCCACAGTATCACTATCTAGAACCATGCCCCTAGCTTTAGCAAATAATAATTTGTTTTAATGATCATTTGTTTGTTTTTTATAGCGCTTTAATTTAAAGTGCTTTACATAGGACATATTAATATACTATACTATTATTACCCAATCATGATTGGTACTCATTTATCGACCTCGGAATAATGAAATTCTGAGTTGGCCTTGCCGGGATTTGAACCTGCAACCTGCAGATAAAACACAGATCACAGCAAGTACAATAGCTGCCAATTTTCCCAGTTCCATACTTGACACCTCGGGCCAGTCCTGATTTTGTTTCCAATTGCGTGCTGGAAATTGTAGTTTCGTTTTTCCCATTGTAAGGACAGGTCTACAAGAAAGAGCATGCAGTGAGAAAAAAACAAAACAAAAAAAAACAGGACTGGTTCCAGGTGTCACTCTTGGAACTGGGAAACTTGGCAGCTGTGTATCACTGTGCCACTGACTTGCAAAATAAATGGAGAGGAATTGGCTGCTGAAATAGTGGGCACAACATATTCAATTGAAGTGCCACGCCGAATGGCTGCTCTGATAGATGTGATTGCTAATGTGTTTCATGATACCACTGAGAAAGTGATGGTAGGGCTTGAAATATGTGTGCACGTTTACCTGCTAATGAAACCAGGCGGCAGTGTAGGACACCTTAGCTTTGGTGGAGTTCGTGGTCGAGGGGAATGTCTGAAAATGGCTTTGTTGGTTCTTTGATGTCAGGAGGCTTGCTGCGAGGGTCACATGAGCGATCATTTTAAATAATCAGGCCCTTTCATCCAGCACCTGTCTCCGACTGACCGCCGTACGATTTGGCCTGATATAAATAGGGCCAATCGATAGCCATCAATGAATCATCTGTGTTTTTCCTGCTCTCGCCTGCGCTTTAAAGTTAAAATGGCTGCCGGCAGCAAAGACAAGGTAAAGTAAAATAAAGCACTGTCTGTGTGAAGTCAGCCCTATAATGGCATTAGCCCAGGCATTAACCCACATTATTAAACCGCAACACTAATCTTAGCACAGTTAAGGCTTTGCTCCCTAGAAATAATGGCATTAAGCTTGAACCAGAATGTGATCATGCGCTGCCCCAGACCCGCGAAGAAAACCAGCGAACAAATGGCAGCGGCTAAAGGAACGACATCACGTGGGAAATCTTCAAGCCAGTTCCAAAACACAGATTTGCAGAGCTTTCTTGTGATATTTCATGTTGCATTGCCACAAGCTCACTAGAATTGATACATGTATCTCTATCTATCTATCTATCTATCTATCTATCTATCTATCTATCTATCTATCTCTATCTATCTATCTCTGTCTATCTATCCGTCCTTCCCTCTATGTACAATTAAACTCCTGAACAAGTTCAGACTCACTTTATAGTTTTGATGGATGCTAGCCGATTTTTAAATATAGCATTTTAAAAGTATTGCCATTGCACGAGTTTACTTTTTATTTGAATTCAATTGGGCTTCTTTTTTTTTCTTTTTTGGGCATATGTTTAAGTGTTCTTGTCCACTGAGTGTTTGGACACTTGATACGGGTGTGTGTATGTGTTTGTGTGTTTGTAGCAGTGTGTGTGTGTGTTTGTGTGTGCGTATGTTTTCAGTTTGTGTTGTGCATTCCTGCAAAAATGAAAATGTGTCGACTAGTTGGAACACTTACATGTTCAATCCTGTGTATATGCTTTCAATATGGAAAGCCGTGGCTTGAAATCACAATCCTGTCTGGGAACTTTAGGGACATGTGAAACATGCTTCATTACGGTTAGCCTAGCATGTTTTGATATGTGCAACCATTATATTGCACACTGATTAATGTGAATGACACTACAGAGAAGGTTGCATGGCTCATTACCTACACAATGGTAAAATAGGCTTCCTCTGCACGTGGCCAGATGTTTTGGAGTACCACTCCCATGATCTCTCAGTATAGACTATGATTGGTGGGCTGAGGGTAGTTGTAGTCCAAACACATCTGGAGAGGCAAAGGTTGTGACTCCTGGTTTAGACTCCATTCAGAACATGTATATACGATGACGTCACAAACATATTCTATCATACAGAAGATAACGTGGATATTACACAATAAAAACATAAACATCTTGTGAATTAGCTGGGAAAATCATACTACATCTGCTGGGTCTCAGAACAGTGGTAGACCACAGTGGTATACCATAGAATCATGAAACTCCATAGTCTGAGAGGGGTGACACACCAAAGACTCAAGTTTCAAGAGTGGAGATACACCATGGATCAAAGATATGACATACCATGCAAGTCTAAGAGAGCGTACATGACATCACCTCAGTGACATACAATGGATTTAGGGCCCAATTCATAGAATACGCACATACATCCTGCAAAGTCCCTCCGGCTGAAAATGAACTTGCGCGTCCCTGCGCACAAAATATTCTGTACGCACTCTGTGTGTTCATGGAATTTTGATCGCAAACAAAGTAACCCTTGTGTGCACGCACCTCTAAATTCCCGATCGGACCTTACTTTTGCGTGGTGATTCCAAAGTGATTGGGGCCGTTCGCCTGCTTTCTCGTGGCAGTGTGATCGGGAGATTTGCGTGCTGATTTCCCCCGACATGATGTTGCGTGGTCAGATCCATTAATACCCTGTTCTTCCTCCCTCTGCGTGGAGAATGGGGAATATGCATGTTCCACCCTGTATTTAAATCTCTGCGCAGGCCTGACCCACGTGCTGCGTGGAATCTCACACATTGCGCTCGACTGCACGCAGAGACATGCCGGACCAGCGCCAAGTGCCCGCAGTGTCCCAAAAAGATCTGCAATGTCAATTCCATGAATCGACGAAGGGGGTTTTGCACACTGAATGGTGCGCAAATCCACTATCAGCGCACAATACATTCCATGAATCAGGCCCTTAGTGTCAAGGAACAGTGGCATGATATTTGTTTGACTCACAGAGCACAGACTCAAAACCTGAAAGCAGTGATAGACCCTAGCTTCCTGGACCAACCATATGCTCTGAATCCGAAAGCAGTGAGGGTCTCCGAGTGGTGACACACCACAGACTTGCTCAAGGTGTGGGAGTGATGACATGCCATAGACTCTGTGGCAATGAGCGGGAGTTTACCCTAGTGTCAGTGGCATGCGGCAGACTCAGGTTCCAAGAGCAGTGATAGTGCTTCTCTAGCGAGGACTGCAATGGGCTGCCTCGGCTCCTCCCATCCGCGGTGCGGCTAAACAATGGCAGGCTGCAAAGGCCATGGTGCCACCATGATGCAAAACTGGATTTAAGCTAATTCTGTGGACACTCCGTGCAACAAATGATCCAGGCAGCGCATTGCAAATCCCTACTAACTTAATTTCTGAATCACTACAATTATAGAATCAGCAGCAGGCTCCTTGTTAGAGCGCATTGTGTCACGAAGCAGCTGCACGATGTCGATTCTGCGTACACACTCTCTGATGCGGATCCCTGCATAACATACACATTCCCACATGGGAAGCGTTTGGGGTCCTAACTGTACTTCTCATTCTACATATGCCACTTTTCCGCAATGTGTGTAAAGTAGGACATTACCAGCCATAGGTGTGGGCATCAAATTGCACCTACAGCGACCCTTAATGAGAGCTTGCAGATATTCTAAGCGCCCCACCACTCAGCCTTATATGGGGTAGTATTACAATGAGGCAAGACCCAGACTTTGCGACTGACATTGCCAACTACACATCACATGGCAACTGCAGCATAACCAGGCTGACAGGTATCCGAAAGGGACATAGTTATGCTGTTGTTTTTGCAATGTTTGGTTAATGCCCATTTGCAAATAAAAGTTATGAACCAAATAATAATTTGTTATTTATATAGCACTTTTATCCAAAGCAATTTACAGAGAACATATATGTATACATTTGTATTATCCAATCGAAATTGGTGCTCACTTTATTGACCTTGGAAGGATGAGTTGACCGTGCTGGGATATGAACCTGCAACCTGCCGAACAAACACAGTTCACAGCAGCAAGTGCTCAACATGCTAAGCTATCTAACCATTCTAAGCAAGCTCTATACCATTCTGCAACGCCTTAGACAATAACACTATAAATTAATGCAACAGGTTTCTCGACCATCCCCGAACCACATAGCAAGATCTCGATCCATTGACACACAGCACCAGACTCCTTTGAGGAGCTGGCGTCCCCTAGAGGCATGACACCTCCACATCTGATACCAGCAAGAAAGCAACTTGAGCAAACACACACATCAACTCATCAAACGAGGACTGGAAGGTAAGCGGAACAGGCCACTGTGTCTCTGACCCTTCTCTTGGACCACTCCCTTGTAAACCCAGACCGCAAGGTAAAGGGGAGGGACACTGGGTTCCTGGAGCGTCCCCTCACCGAACCTCGTATTTTCACCACGGCTGCACACGGCCGTTTAGAAATGCAGAGAACACCTGACGAGACCATCAGATTCACGAGATCACGTTCATGGCAAAGGTGCAAGAAACAAATGGAACATAACAAAGCGAATGCTGGGAACTCAGCAATGCCATGCGCATTTGCTCAACCCTGGTGGCTGCTGAACCCTGCAATCACAGTTATTTGAACCAGGAGCTATGCCATTGCAATCTCAAGCCAAACGTGCATTGGGACTGTCCTCCTGCAGATTGCCTGGCAAAAAGGTTGCGCGCAGCAGACACCACGTGCAAAGAAATTCTGCTCCTAATACAAAGCCTCCTGCGCTCTGCCTCCTGTCTCTGGTTCCATAAGTGTAATTGGCCAATAACATCAGACTCGCAGCTCCTGGGGCCAACCACCATGCTGTGTTATGGAGCCTGCACTGCGATAAACCTCGTGCAGGCACTTTAGGCATGCACAGAGCGTATTATTATTATCATCATTATTATTGCTGTTATTTGCATGCCTGGCACTGCCCATGCATTGTGGGGAAGGCATCCGTTTCACCAGCCACGGGATGCCTTGTCGCTGCTGATGTAGACAGTCGGAGGATGCATCACACTTTGTGTTTGCTGTTTTCCCATAATTCCTCAGGATGTGTATCAGAAAGTACTGTTTACATGCCCCAATCAGGAGGCCAGGGACGTCATTTAGGAGTCGCCAGAGGTCGCAACTGCGACCTCTGAGGTCTCCCTTGCGACCTCTGTGGTCACCCTTGCGACCTCTAGAAAAAAAAGAAAAAAAAGTTTGTCTTTTTTTTTTTTTTTTGTAATGCAAGCAAAATGGCTGTGGCCAGCACCATGTGGCTGTTTACTCCTGGAGTGGCTGGCTTTCTTGTTAAAGCCCCTTAAAGAAAATAAGAAAAATAAGAAAGGAGTGCCACAAGTCTAACACTTTCAGCACTGACCCTAAGTAAGAAAGATTAGGAATTCCAAATAATGTGTCTTTCTGGAATTCTATGCAATAATTGCTAGACTCATTAAAGGTTTATTTCCGGCACACTTCAGGGGGTGAGTCACTAATTTAGTCGGTTCTTAAACACCTCAACTCAGCCTTTCATTCTTCTGGGGTCGATAAATGAGTACCAGCACAGGTTGGGTGATATTGGGTATATATTTTTTCTATATAAAGCGCTTAAGCGTAAGTGCTATATAATAACACATCATTTTCATTTGGTTATGACCGTCTGCTTGCATTCACAGTAATTTGGTAATATGGACCTATACACATTGATCTTAACGATACATATGGTGATCCATTCTTGTATGAAATGTACATCACATTATAGTGATATTGTAACCATATTTTTTTGTAGTGTACAATGCTATGTGATAGCACTTCCTGTTTTGTCAACGGGTGAAAGGTCGCGTTCCATCGCATCCCGCGATATCACTTTGGGGTGTGGTCAAATGACAACACTTCCTGTGATGTCACAAGGGGTCAAGGGTCGTGTGATGTCACTTCCGCTATCCCTGACATTTTTGTGAAATGACGTCCCTGCAGGAGGTGAGTGAGTGGGGTCATCTATAGGACACACACCGTGAGGTGATTCGCCGCCGGGCTTTGAACGTGCTGCTGCCACCCAAAGGCACACATAGGGAACATGGACCAAGATGATTGAAAAAGGAGGAGGCCAAAACAATGCACACTTCATTATTTCTTTAACACCCACTTTTAGATCAAAGTAAGTACCGCAACCTACCTTGTGAAGAGGCAAGAAGCGCTGCCAAGCCGGGTGACAAGGCGACTACATGTCCCTGGAAGAGCACACTTCCAGTCCTGGGCCTTCACTGAACAAACTAATGCATTCTGGCAGCTCTCATCTCAGTTTCCTTCCATTCAGGGTCGGACTGGGCAATAACATTGTCTCGGGCACCAATGAAAAAGTGGCCCACAGTTGCAAATGGGTCTTCATTCCTTTTGTGACACTGTTTGAATAGTACCCAAGAGGGAGTTTTTGGATAAACTGTGATGCAAATTGTGTATTTTAAAGAATATTTATTCAGCAACACTGGTCAAAACTATTAGCCGCAAAGTGACTAACTCATCAAACTGGTCCACATTAGGCAAAAAAAGTGGCCCACTTTGACTAATAAAACAGGCCCACACCAGCAGTTTGTGTTTTTAGGGTTCGGCCATGGGCCTAGTACCCTATAGGCCACTCTGAGCCTGCTTCCATTGGACCAATTGGACTGAAGCAGCCAATGCTGATGATTTGTAAAAGGGGTAGCACTAGATGAGAAAGGTGGTATTCTGACGACCGAGAGTCGTCTTTTCACCTTAGGCAGAATCTGTGGGGAGAAAGCATGTGATCCGGAATCCTGGGAGCTGAGGATTGCACACAACGGGTGAGCACGAGGGTACGAATATGAGGGGAAACGATTCACAACCACCTAAATCGATAAGCACTAGGAGAAGCTGACATGTTTCAACTGGAACCAGGTTCTGAAATCGCGTTCTGGTGAAAGTTAGGTGAGTAAAGTCATGACGGATAAATGATAAAAAGAACCCAATGGCAGAGAGTGGGGAAAGGATGCATTTGAGGAAGTACCCGCTGTCCCTTTAAGGTTCCGATTGCACAGGACAAGGACATACTGGATGACTTTGATGCTTCCTTCCATCCCTGCATCTGCTCAGTATATACACCCTGCTGCTGAGAGCTAGGCAATCGGGAAGCTTTAGGAAAGGGCACTACCTGCTGCTAAAAGACTGGGTGCTTTGCACGGGCTCACATGATGCTTATCAGCCCCCTACATATATATTTATTTTAATTTGGGCAGTGGTTGCCACCCCATAGTTAAGGTAAAACCTATTTCCATTGACTTTTTCCAAAATTCTGTTGATAATAACATTTGATTCACTATATGGATTTGGATGAAATTTAAAAAATAAAATGGCTGCCACAGGCTCCCTCCATTGTGGAAAATGTGGAGACAATGTGTTAAACAGTTTAAAAGTTATTATGAAAACTACAACAGCTGTTTTCAGCCTACTCCCATTCACTTTTCTATAGAGATAAAGGTGCTTCCATTGAATAGACATAGCACAAAAAACACTGCATGGATTTGCAAGAAAGCACTATAGATGTGCCTGTTGTTGGTTTGCGGTACATCTGTTATAACCTTGGACTCTGAACACTAGCAAATTATTGTACCAAGAACATGGACTGACAAGTCAATTTTTGATAAGACACATACAATGCAACAAATTGGTCAATGTAAAACGGTGTTGAATTTCAGAATCTACAACATAACAGGTTACAAAGACTTCAATTGGTTTAATTTCTGAAAACAATGAAAACAGTGACACACCGCTCTATACAAACTCAGAATCATGGAACCGGTCCATGTTGAATGTTTGATTTGATATCCATAAATAACATCTAACTTTGGCCCTGTGGCTTTTGTCAAGATTCAATATTTAGGCAATATAACCCGAGGAGGGGGGCATTACTGTTAGGGTAATGCTTCCGGGCCCATAGTTAGAAGCCCGTGCAAACTAAGAGCTTTAGGATACTCAGAGCAATTTTTCTTGAGTTGAGAAACTGCGCTTCGACCATTTTTAGACTTGAGAAAAAATAGCAAAACGAAATGGCTGCCAGGGATCGGGCAGAAGGGACTACACGTAGTCCCTTCTCCCTTTCCATGCGGGCCATTAAAATGAATGGAAAAAAAGTAAACAAACAAAATGGCTGCCACGTAAAGGGCAAAGGGACTACACGTAGTACGTTCTGCCTTTCCATGTCAGCCACTCCCAGGAAAGAACTCTGAGACGCTGAAGCGTCAGAGCCTTGTCGGGCTGGTCCGGCCCGGGCCAGGCCCAATGAGTTTGCTTTTAACAAGCTCATTGACCCACTCTGGGTACTAATATGCCAAATGCCAAACAAGCTGCATTTCAGAAAAATTCTTTGCATTATGCAAGAAATACCACATGTCAACTTTTAAAATCCCTGTCCATCTCTTTTGGGGGTTGCAATTACTTTGGGACAGCAACTGTCTGCTCTGCCGCCGCCCCATGAAGCAAATGCACTGGAGGGTCACTTACAGATAATGCCGATGCATCGGAGAGGAGGGGAGTGGGGCGGGGTGAGAAGATGTGCATCTTATTACTATCACTCTTGTTAAGGGCTTTTGGGGCAGGTAGTTGCACACCCACCTTTTGTGTGGCGGTAAAAATATACCATATTTCATTGAAGAATGTGTCCTGGCAGTTACCCTTTGGTATATTGCTGGAATAGTTCATGTACCTATGTCTAAACAGGCAGTCAGTAAAAACAAGCAGTGTTACGAATAGCACGTGTTTGCATTACTGCAAAACTCGGTTTGTTTCAGGTGAACCTATCCTTTCACTGACAAATCATTGACTTCAACAAGGATCCCGCCTCCAGTCTCGAACACAAGACCACAGACAAATGTAGCCTCAAAGCATCATGAAAAACGACCAATCCAAGGCTTGCATGCGGTAATATAGTCTTAGAGACCGAGGTAGGGGTCATAGTCATGGGATAATGTCTGACCACCAAGTTATGCTCTGAAGCGAAACCAAGGGCCGTAAATTGGGGAAGGGACATTATCCCAAGCGATAAGGACCTCTACCATAGTCTATAATTCCATCAACACGTAGTGATAGTAGTAATTCATGCTTTTGTGTTTTGTTGTTGAAATAAAAGGTTTCTTTAATAGTGACTAAAGTAGAGAAAACCAGTATTTTAAATGTGGTTTTATTTTATAGTGTTTAAATAACAAGGTTGTCTTCATAAATTTAGTATTTTGATTGCAAACGTAGCTAAACTGGAATGAGATTAAATGCATCAGGCTTAATGTAAAAGTAAATAATTTATCTTTAAGTAAGTGAAATCATATTCCCATGGTTTAGCTACTTCTCTGGTGTGGTAAACAGGGCCTTGCCATGAAAAATAAATCCACCCACAAAGGAAGGTTCTTGTTGAAAGACACCTTGCGTGGAAATTGCATTGTGGTTTCCTCGTCTGCTTTTGAAGTCAGATGTCAGAATGCAGTCAATGCTAGTAGTTATTGACTGCAGTCTGAACATTCTGATTGGTTGAGTGGAGGTCGATATTGATCTTCATGTGGCAATAGCATTTGTAAATATGCCTTTGTTAGACTAACCAAATGTGGTTGCTTTTCATTGGTTCGTTTTCTAAATCTCATTCCTCATTATAGATTGAGTGGTGTCCCCAATACCCTTCTTTCCCCCACTTAACCATTTCTGTCTCTGTATAGTGGTTTTTGCCCATTAATCTGTTCATGTCTGCATCCTGCGTTTTTTAGCTCAACCTTATTCAGGTCAATCTTTTTGTAAAAAATGCTTTTAAAATGCTGCTACCCCATTCAACTATTGCAAAACCACCTACCTAGGCCTCCATCAGAAAACACACACAAAATGAATACTTTAGAAAATGGCAGTCACACAATCTAACACCAAGCTAATCGGCCACGAAAGTCGAGCTGTTTATTTATTCCATTGACCCCCCAAAACACAAAGAAGCACCTTCAAACAGTTTTGTCTAGTTCGAAAGTCAAACAAGCAGAGGCGTTTCTAGTGAGGGCTAAAGGGCCTATAACCCCTGGTCTTTTAGTTGTAGCCCCGGATAGAATCTCAGGAGTTACAACCAAAAGGCTACCTAACCCCCAGTCCCAACAGTTCCGACATTAGCGTAGCCCCAGGTCTTTTCCAGACCTAGCAACACCCCTGCAAACGAGGCATCAAACCCAACACACTTCTGCAATCTGTTGATTCACACACCTCCAAAAGCAACAACCAGATCCGTGATCGCACTCACAATGTTCATTTACAGATGTACACATTCTTGGATAGGAAGGCAGATCCTACAGTGTAAGAACTGAAAGTCCTGCGACACTATCCATGCAGCAATCCCACCACAAGGGTGTCTCCACAAGTGCAATAAGGACAGCAACACCCTGTCCTTCCTCGTGAGTCACTGCCGCCCACCCAACCCTTTAACAGAGCGATCTGCCAATTTGATGCTTTGGGCTACATCTCACACGATTCCTCACAAATGACTAGGCTGGCCAGGGCTAATGAGCGAAACAACATAGCCCGCTGTAAAGTAAATGTACCATGGATGTAGCATCCATCGGTTGCCAGGTTTGTGCCCATCTGTACCACACGGACAACTGCTACATTGCCCACTGTTCACATATATCTGGACAACATTTGTTCTGCATTGGTACAACAGCATGGCAGCATGTTGTATCCCTGAAAACCGAACAGAATAAAGAAAATAACACTGAAATGAATATATTCCATTGTGAAAAGGACACTGATCTTAATTGATTGCAGGTTACTATCGTAGAATTGGAGTATGCTTAGAAAGCTTCGGAGAAGTGCTTACATCGCCCATACAGATTTGTTTTTTTTTAAAATTGAATTGTAATAAGAAGCCTTTGCAGGACTCATCAGGTTTCACCGTCCAGATAGGCAAGCTGTGGCAGGGCACTCTACTCAGGAATTGTCCCTTTCCTTTTCCTAATAGCAAGGTGTGATTGGACTCCTGAAGCATCTTTTTTTTAACATATCTGTTAAGCACCTATGCAAATGCAGACACATTTGCTTTGTATTCTGGCAGTCATTCTTAGTTATATATGGAATAAAAACACAAAACTATACAGAACACTGCAGCGTGGGACCCCTAACAATGTTGGCCATATTGGTAGACCATTTCTTCTTTAAATGAAGGCAGGTGGTTGCCTAGGTATTTTCGTTGAACAGTTTACATTGTTTCCTTGTGTTACAGTTTTATATAGTGCCAACATGGCATGTTTCGTCTACTTCAGAGCACTTGGAGGCAATGACAGCATTTGGAAAAGTAAAACACGCTATAGCGTAATTCAGAAAGTACAGTCTTTGCATACGACGAACGTCATGCGTTATGGATCAACATCTATTTCCCCGGATGTAATTGAATTTGGACAAATGCAATTACAATTTGGGATGAATTAGCTCTGCTCCTAACGTGACTGAAAATGTCCATGTGCCAATGGGATGTCTTAAGTGTAAATGCACCACATTGCCTCCTCCCACAGTTTTACTCAATAAAGATACTGCGGTCCGGCCGTGGTGGAGGTGGCCTTTACCGACACTGGTTTGCCTTTGTGGAGATAGTATATAGCTGTGCCATTGAGTTAAGTGCAGCCGCATCCTGCTATTTACAGCATTTAGGAACAACACAACTGTGACAGCAAGCACTGAAGTTTAGTTTAGTTTATTATTTGTAGAGCGTACCAAACCCTTTGGTATGTGGACGCTTGAGTGTAGGTAAATGTTACAAGTGCATATGCAAAGAGACACTTAGCAAGAGGCTTGTTAACCTGGGTTACACGGCCCGGATTACAGGTGCTTTGCACCGGTGCAAGTGCAATTTTGTGTTGCATTTGCGCAAGAGCAAAAAGGGCCCTAATGCAAAAAATAAGTACTTTCAATGCATGTTTGCATCAGGCCAATCTTAGCTCTGGTGCAAGCAGGTATTGGAAGAGTCGTTTATGTTGCCCAAGAGTAACTAGTGCTAATACCATTCGACATGAAATTGCGCTTGTTATGCTGCAAATGTTTTCCAATATGACCCCAATGCAGCCTTTGCACTTGTGTTAATACTGTGCAACTTTGCACTTGAACCAGTGCAAGGCTTTTGTAATCTGGCCCCAAGTGTGACAGCTAGGTTGGTGAGTTGAGGATACACATCTCAATGAAATCTGAGACAATTCAGGGGGCATAGACATAGAGAAAGGAAACACACACACAAAACACCCCCAAGCACCCTCCAGTTGCTGCTATCGCCAGACAAGTGATAGTAAGCCACGGAACGTGAGGCGACAACCCGCAACCCCCATCATTTTCTTAATGGAGCGGGGAACACCCTGGCAATCCCCGGTCCCGATAACCCCATAAATTATCCCCACTAATAATGTAGCCTATGGCCTTACCCCACAACCATATATATGGCGATATTATTGGTGGGGATAAAGGGCATTTAATAACACATTGCTTTTACTTTAATAGCTTGTGATTTCGTATACTCCAAAACGTCCTCCCTTTGCTACACGTTTCCCAAATCCCAGCAGCTCGCCTGTCCATTCCCAGGGTAGAATTATATGACATTTCCACATGAACAAATGAAACTTGTGCATGTGCAATCACACAGGAAACAGTACTACTGGCCTGGCAGCAGCACCAACTGGATTGCACTTATGCAAACCTATCGTGATTACACCCACCGTTTGCAACAGTTAAAAGCTGAAATAAATCGAGCAAATCCATTTAGCAACGTTCTTGTATTTGGTGCATTAGGAATTGTGTAACTTTTAAAGAAAGGGCAGGTGCCCCTTTTTGCATCTTGCATGATATGAAATGGGGTCAGAGGAATGTGCTCCAAATCCAGCCTGTAACATCAGGAAAAAGAAATAGAGTAACGTGTGTTATTATCATCATTATTATTATTATTGTTAGTATTCTTGTTATCATCATTAATCTAAATGTACATTTGAAGGAACACATAAAATCACTAGGGCATCATTTTTGGAATTCAGAGGTGAGACATAGGGGCAACATCAGCTGTCGCCACACATGGCTCGGTAAGTAGCGAGTGCACAGTTAGTTTGCTAACTTTGCCAGATTCTTTCCCTAGTGCACAATCCTTCATGTACTTTGGATTGTCACATAACCAGTTGGCTCCATTTCTTGGAACACCGTCTGCAAACCTAGTGCCAGATGACTTTCTCTGCAATTCTTTCTACTGGCAGAACCCGTCTGTGCATGTTTGCAACTGACTTGCCCAATCAGAGTGCACGAATAGTATCTGTCCAGGGATATTTCTGAGTTACTTTGGCCTCTGCCATTATGATTCCTGCTTAGTGTTGTATTATGTGGTTGAATTGCATGTTTTGACATATGTTGCTCTACCAGATACCTATTAGTCTGCAGCAATGCACCTCGCACATCACAGAGCATTGTGCAACATCAATCTCCATACACAGCCATGTTGATCCCTTCCCTACTTTCTGATGCTATTCCCATTCATTCAGCTGTGATGATGTGCAAAAATGACCAGACAACTGCAAACACGAGGACAAGGAAGTCCTCTTCTCTGTCGGTCTTTCACTGAATTCTTCTTGTCTTCAGCCTGATCTCTCCGACCAGTTGTGCAACCTGGCCTCCATCCAAATTGCACCTCAGTTGGACCCGAGATGGTGGTCAATGACTTTTTCAATCCAGTTTATTGCGGTCACTTTAATAATTGAAGCGAAAGTCAGAGCCTTCCATTTGCAAACAATGGCCATTTGACAAGAATGCTACCACGGACTTACTATGCATCTCTATAGTGCCGGAACATCCAACTCCTCATCGCAATCACAGCACCTACCCTCGACAGTTGTAATATCCGCCAATGCATGATGCACCCTTTGCTCATATGAGGGACCTGTTGTCTTGTTAAGTGACCTTAGGTTTTTTATTTTATTTTCATATGGCTAACGCGAAAGAAAAGGTAAATGCCCCGCTGCTGTCTCTCTACGGTGTGGTTCTAGACTTAAACCGCTCTCATCATACGCAAGGTTTTTCAGCGAGTGCCTGGGGATGTAAGTCCATCTGTTACTGCTCATCTACACTTCTGCAGGCTCAACTAGCACAGCGTCCAATTGACCAGGGATGTCATTTGGTGGTCGACAAGAGTCGCAACGGTGACCCCTGAGGTCTCCCTTGTTACCCCTAAAATATATTTTTTTCAAAAACAGTTTGGCCAGCACCATATGACTCTGCTTCTGGAGTGGCACACTTTGTTTCCGGAGTGGCTGGCTTTCTTGTTCTGGGGGTTCCACAAGTGTAACACTTTGAGCACTGACCATAAATCAGAAAAAAATAGGAATAACAAATAAGGTGTCTTTCTGGAATTGTATACAATAATTTCTAGACTAAACGTTTATTTTCGGTACACTTCAGGCGTTGAGTCACTGATTTAGTCTGAATTAGTCTGTTCTTAAATATCTCAAATTCACAATGGAGACAAAAACTATGTGCACTTTGCTACTTGTAAGTTGCAGTTAGAGCATGTTTTATTTCTGCCGTTTCCTCTGTTAAAATCATCACAAAACCCTCCCAATGGTATGTATTTTGCCAACCTCTGAAGCCCGAAAGGTAGATCACACAAGCATGACAAGTGGCCAGCTTTGCACCAGACCTGCAGTTAGATCTCCGTTACCAGGTTATTGGTATCCTCTACAGAGTTTGATTTGCTTTCTGACTTTGAGAACATTCAGATATGAAATTGCTAATTTTACTATAGCCGGTAAAATAGCTATAGCTGGTAAAATAGCTCATTGGGTTGAGTGCTCGCTGCTGTGATGTGTATGTGATCTGCAGGTTGCAGGTTATGTGATTAGGTGATAGTGTATGTATATTTGTGCTATATAAAGCGTTTAAGCGTAAGTGCTATATAATAACACATCACTATCATTTGGCCTTGGACGTCTGCTTGCATTCACAGTAATTTGGTAATATGGGCCTATACACACCGATATTAATGATACATATGGTGGACCATTCTTGTATGAACTGTATATCACATTACAGTGGTTTCGTAACCATATTTATCGTAGTGCACTTAGGAACAATGCTATTTGTTGCCACTTCCTGTTTTGTCAAGTGGTGAAAGGTTGTGGTCCGTCGCTTCCGATGATGTCTTTTCAGGGGTGGGTCAAATGGCATCACTTCCTGTGATGTCATCAGCGGTCAAGGGTCGTGTGATGTCACTTCAGCTACCCCTGGCATTTTGCTGAAATGACGTCCCTGCAATTGACATGTGGAAAAGACCCGACCCTGTGAAATAAAGTTAGGTTTGAATACCACTTCCACCAAGTATTTTTGGAATTGGCCTTGTATTTTTTATGTTGTTCATTCCAGGAATGTAATATTAAAATAAACAGATTTCTTTTTTTAAAATGTGCAACTCATTTCGTGTCATGACTGGCCGAGGGGAAAAAACAGGGGTGGCTCCATTTTATTTCTGAATTAGGAACCTCCTTTTCACTGAACGCTGATTTTATTTTAGATATTGTTTTATTTATATACTAACAACACAGTTTTATTTTTGTTCCTGATATGGACTTGCAGCTGCCATAGTCTATCTGGGAATTTCTGTCCTTGTAACTTTTTATTTCAGTTTTTAAAGGGTATTTTGAAGGCTGGTGTCGCTATGCATCTCCCGTGGTCAAAAAAGTAGACTTCTCGATTAAAATGCACACCACACTGCTAGATGCAATACCATTTCTAATTCCATCCAAGTGGGGTAATGCTCCCCTCTGACTTGTCGATGTTAAACTCCTGCAGTGTGAAACCCTGTTGGCTTTGGATACTGCCAAGGAGTTCACATCATTTCACATGGATGATTTCAGTCAGCCCAGGGTGGAGACATTTGGAATGGCTGTGATTAAGTTGCCAAAGCTTGATGGCCCCACCACCAGCCGTTCCACTCTGGAGAGATCATTACAGCTATTCATTGGACATTGCAACTCATGAACTACTGAATCAGCGTTGCCTGCTCCCTGTAAACCTGCTTCCCCATGATCCCTGAATGCATGATCGCAGCCATGCATAAACCCATCATTAAGGGGATGAGCGGCACGCACTGGAAAATATATGCCGCGGCGTAGCCTGTTCTGGAAATCCAGCACTGGCTTGGCTCTCTCGGTTTTTCCCTCAGGTGGTATGGCAGTTATAACTGCACCAGTGTGAAAGTGCACCCACAGAAGATGAGTAAGTGTTTTATCGCTTGAAGGTGCTATAGTCAGAGGGTGACTTATAATATAATGCACGTTTCCCTGAACTACACTGGTCTGAATGAATGAACCATTGGGAATATACTCTCTGTCCTTGAGATAACAAGGCAGATATGTGTTCAAACAATTGTAAGGTAGATACAAAATGACAAACAACCTACACTCTACCCCGTACTCCTCCCCCAACTACCCCCCCGTCAGAACAATAACATTTGAGGCACAGCGATGTATGTTGTGTCTTGCTGTAATATAGCAGTGAAAGAGTTTTGTTTCCTTTGTTGTCAGCCATAGTCACGTGCAAACACATATGTGATTGTTAGGCATAAGTAACATACATGTAAAAGAAGTAGTGACTACCGTTATAGAAATGTGTAAGCATGGTCAATGTTGGTACAAGGTGAGACAGGATTTCCTTATGAAAGTATGTTAACCTTAGGCACTGGTACATTAACGGTGCTGTTTCCTATCCTTAACTTTAGGCATCTGTCCAAGATCATAGATGTCCTGTTATGATATGATATGACATTTATAACGTGCCTGTACACAAGTGTTTGTAGGATTGACAAGACAAGGAGGGGAAACAAAGAGAGGACAAAAACAAGAATCTTACTAGGCCTTGTGTCATTCAGATTGCACAAGTGCAGGGAAGAGGGAGGGGAGAAGTGCCAGGGGGAAGGGAAGGGAGAAGTGCAGGTAACTCAATAAGTGCAGCCAGCGGGTGGCTCATAAACACAGTGAGAAGGGACTGTAGGGTTGCAGGTGCCAACCCTTAAGTGCAGGGGGAGCCCAGAGGCAGTAAAACGGCTATAGGAAAGTTTGGCAGCAAACAGAAATCCTGTTTTTTGATGACAGGATCATTGTCAGGATACGTTTCATCATGTACCATGCTCGCTGGCATCTGGTCTGGAAGTGGAGAATCATAAGGTTAGTTACTGGACCATACTCTACCTCACCCCACTCTACTTCACACTAATCACCCGCTTTGACTCTCCCTACTCTTCCTCACCACCACTTCCACACTTTATCTCACCCCAGTCACCTATTTTACCTAATTCCAATCTACATCCTGACTCTTACTCACACAATTCTCTCTCATCCCAGTCACCCACTCCACCTTACATCACTCGATGTCACCCACTCTAACTCACTCCGCTCTCCCACCCTACCTCACCCCCCCTCTATCTCACCCAACACACCCATGCTTGAATAGACTGTCACTCCACTCCACTCGCCTAGTCTACCTCAACCCACTTATTCACTCTAACTCAACTACCATATCTCACCCCACTCTACCTCAACCCACTTTACTTCACACCACTTCCCCTTTTGGTACCCTTGAGGTATCAGCCCACTCTACCTCAAACCTCTCACCCCCTCTACCTGACTCCACTCTAACTGACCACATTCACCCACTATATCATGCCCTACTCACCCACTCTTACTACCACATCTGACCACACTCACATACCTTGCCTCTACCATTCTACCTTGCCCCATTCTATCTCACCTCATTCACAGCAGTAGGTATTTATTTTATTGTAATCATGCTTTGCTCATGCTCCACAGCCCCCGCCCTATGGTCTGTGACAGGAAATGTGGGTGGCTAGGGTGAAGGTCTCACAGAACACCATGAAAGACTTTAAGTATGCCCTGTTAATTTATTTTATTTTAACATAGCTGTGTCTGTCCACCCTCAAACCCTGAGTGCACAAATAGTTGTATGGTGGTCTTCAGAAGAACAGGAAAGCCCACCGTGTTATCCATTCCATCGAAGTTCACTCACTTGTGACATGATACACACTGCTAAAGGCATCCATTAGAGGAATCAGTGTTTCACCTCATGGCTACATGTTTGAATCCTTCATCCTTCCAGTATCAATACAATGATTATCACTGAGTTGGATACCAGTAAACATCTGGTAGTATTGTCAAGAAGTCCCCCTGGAAGTTAATGCGTGATCTGTACATATGCCTGTGATGTTATTAGGCCCATGTGCTGCATTACCCTCCATGTTTCAGCCACTCAAAATAGCGCCCCACAAGAGAATAAGACTCAGACATGACTTTGCATAGTTCTCTAGTTCATTGACTCTTTCACCTTTGCTTATAAACGTTTTGGTCTGACACACATAGGGCATGGTTTGGCCTAAATCCTAAAACAATTTAAAATAAAATGAAGTGGCAATGGCACTGTAGGATGTATCAATACAGTGATAGATACATAATATTCTTTCTGTTTTTTTTTTTAAATTTTGTATGAAGCTTTGAGTCTACCAAGCACACTATGGCTGGTGAACACATACTTGCAAGTGTTCATCTAACTTACATTGCACATCATTACTAATTTACATTACGTTTTATTAAGGAATTACTTTACATTTGCTTAGAAGATTATTGCAGTTTACATTTTGATCAGTTGGAACACCCTGTTAAGTTTCAGTATATTGACTTTGCTCTTCATTGCTAGTCTGCATTATGCCTACCTTGAACAAGATTTCCAGTTTCCGGTAAGCCCCACATCATGGTCAGTTTCTAATATGTTCAATTAACACATTGCCTGCCCTCAATTGTGCTCTCCCATCAAATGACATCTTCTGTTGTTGGTTGGTGCTGGAAAGCTTTGGAGGGCAATGCTCCTCATGATGGTTTAAGAACTTGTTGGGAACTAAAGCTGCAGTGAACAGTGGATATCACAGTAAACACTGCCAATAGCATTATGACCGGTCCTCAAGATAAATCATCAATCATAACAAGATATGATATCATGGCATGCCATTAGAACATGACATTACACTATGATGAAGTCACAGAATGTTTGGACCATATGGCATCATGGTATTTTTTATGTAACCATATCTTCATGTTCTTTGTATAGCAATTATGCCAAAGCATTTAGCTTCAAAGTGCAATGTGGGAAGGGAATATGAGTGGAATGGGGGAAATCGTAGTGGAGGTGTTGAGATATTTGTTGATATGTCACTCTTTTCACCAAGTGCCAATCACTAATCTAACATTCCCTAGAATATTTTAACCCCACAATTCTGGGACAAGAAACAAGCTGTGTGTATCATTGAAACTAAAATGTATTTAAATAAAATATAAATTATAGGTGGTCACCTTACATTATGCAGGGGAAGTCACCACAATAAGATATATCAACTACGATCATTGGTTTACACAATTCAAATTGGCCTGTCTTTGACAATCTAACAATGAGGTGTTACACATATGCAGTTACACAATATCAAAAACCAAATACTTCAATATTGGCATGTTTGCGTCTCAGCCTGTGTGTTCCTATACTTAAACATCCACTAATCCATCAGTAAGTTTTGAACATTTTATTTTCTCCAATGTCAAAAACAAGTATTGGTATTAGATAAAAGTTGCAAAGAAAAATGCCATTTATGTACACATATTTATATCAGTTTGCCCCCCTGTGAGAATGGGGGTTGTGAATGTCTAACATGTCCATGCAATTTGAATGTAGTCTATAATTAATTTCATCTAATTTTGCAGATTTGATTTAGAAATGTAGTGCTATCATGTTGGGAAATGGGTTCATGATTTCCTAATACAATCATTATTATTATTATTATTATTATTATTATTATTATTATTATTATTATTAGCTTACCAATACAGATACAAAACGGTGCACCTAACAGAGTTATACAACATTACAGATGCGTAACAAAACGCTTTTCAGTGGCAACAACAGAACAGATATACTGCGAGGGATAGGATACAGAGGATTGGTACAGCTGTACCGGGTAGTGGAGAGGAGAGGGGTGGGTGGCATCTTTTGAGTCAGGTGGCATAAAGGGCAACATGATGACCTAGGTGTTGAAGAGAATAGACTGCTTGAAGAGGTGGGCATTGAGATATTTTTTTAATTGTAGGAGCATGGGGTCGAGTGTGATGCCAACGGGGAGGAGGTTCCATTGACCTTGGGCATAGACAGAGAAGGCTTGTTTTCTGGTCCTTTGCAGATCTCAAGTCTGCACCTGCCCTGGCTTCTGGATGAGTTTTGTCCACCGGAGATGCTGAGTTTCCCCTTGAGGTAGCTGGGTGATTTGAGTCTGTCTGCCTTATTGATAATGCAGTAAGGCTTGAAGGTTATTTGTGCATGCAGTGGGAGCTGGTGCTGAGGGCCGGGGTGATGTGGTCATATCTGCGTAGACCCTTGAGGAGGCCTGCAGCTGCATGTAGGACACTTCTCAGGGGCACAAGCAAGTATGAAGGGAGGCTTTCAAGGCGTGCATTGCCCCTATCCAGGTGCAATAGGACCAGTACGTGAATGGTGGATCTAAAGCTGTCCGGAGGGAGGAAGGGCTTATCTTTTTGCAGGAGGGAGTGCTTATACCAAGCTGTCTGAGTTTTGTTAGCTATGTGTGTCTTGAAGGAGAGATGTTTGTCGATGAGGAACCTGAGGGACTAGGCGCAGGAGGTAAGCTTGGGTTTAAAGCCCTAAGAGTTCATGGTTGATAGCTAGATCTGTATGTCTTGGTGTTTGGTGTTGTTGGTGAGGAGTAGGAATTCGGTCTTGGAGGGGTTGAGCTTCAAGTATAGACTGGATATCCAAGACTGGATCAGGGAGAGGCAGGTTTTGAGCCTATGGATGTCCTTTATGGAGTCAATCTTGAGGTATAGCTCTATGTCTCCGGCCTATTGGTGGATGTGGATGGTATGTGTGAATAGGAGGACTTCCAGCACCTCCATGTATAGATTGAAGATCACTGGGGAGAGGATGGAACTCTGCGGGACTCCACAGAAGATGGGTAGCATTGTCAATCTAGAGGAGTCCATCTGAAAATACTGCTTGTGTTTGGCGAGGTAGGACTTGAACCAGCGTAAAACAAGGCTGCTGATCCCCATGTGCTGATGTAGGGTGTCCATAAGTCCTTGGTGGCCTACTGTGTCACAAGTGGCAGAGAAGTCGAATAGAGCCAGGAGGTAGGGGTGGCCACTGTCAAGGATGTTAAGGTTGTTATCAACCACCTGTATGGTTGCAGTCTCTGTGCTGCCTCTGCGTCTGAATCCGGATTGGTAGGTTTGGAGAAGATTATTGGTGTTGGTGTGTTGCTGCAGTAGTGCGATTACTACAATTGTATCGAGGATCTTACATAGGATGGGAAGATGGGTGATGGGGCAATAGATACATAGGTAGTCTGGATACAGCGTGGGTTTCTTTAGTCGAGGGAGGATTTGTCCTCTTTTTAGGGTTGATGGGAAGGTGCCATGAGTTAGGGAGCTGTTAATGACCTCGAGGTGTGGAAGAAGAGCTTCTGCAGGGAGCAACTTGAAGATGGATCCTGGGAGGATGTCATATGTATACAATGTGGCTTTTTGGGTGGCCAGGGTTTTTAATAGATCCTCTGTCAAGAGTATCTTGATTGTTGTCCACAATGTGGAGATTTTACAAGGAGGGACATGAGGTGGGTCTGTGGATGCAGAGCTGGTGTATATGTACTGGTGAATCTTGCTGATTTTGTCTATGGCGAAGATGTTGTTGGCAGTGGATTTACTGATGGAATGTGGAATGGCAGGGTTGGGTAGTGGGTTCACACACTGCTTGACCACTTTGAAGAGGGTTCTGTCTTCATTGTCAGCTTCTACTATGGTATTCTGATATGATAGTTGGAGGCATTGGCTGTGTTGATTAGTTGTCAGCTGGTTGCTCGGAGTTCCTTGAGGAGCACCAGGTCTGATGCAGTCCTGGAGCAGTGGCAGGTTTTCTCTTGTTTTCTGATGACTCTTTTGCTGAGGTTGAGTTCTTGCGTGTACCAGGGTACTGACGGTTTCGGTTTGGATGTGTGTTGTTTCAGAGTCGAGTGCTGGTTGATGGAGGATAAGAGGGTGGTGTTGAGTGCTTCCAGTAGAGAGTCAAAGTTTGGTTGGGGATGTTCAGTCCATGTAAGGTGTAGGTTGGCAAGGTCTTCTGTGTGGGCTTCCACTGGGAATTTCTTGAAGGACCTGAAGGCTTGTCTGCTGGATTTCTGCTGGGAGTGCTTGACTGAGGTGGTGTGTAAGAATGTTGAAAGGCATGGCTAGATGGTTAGACTAGTCAAGCAAGAGAGGAAAGCTATAGTGGAGGGAAGACAGTGTGGTGATGATTAGGTCGAAGATGTTACCTTTCTCGTGTGTTGTGTCTTTCATGTGCTGTGTGAGGCTGAGGGTGTTGAGTAGGCTGAGGAGAACTTCATTCCTCAGTTTGGTGACCTTGTTGCCTGGGAGGTTGAAGTCTGCTAGGAAGAAGTTATTTGCGTGCTTGAGGGACATGTGGTGACCAGGTCAGTGAAGTCTCTGATGAAGGAAGTGTTGCCTTTGAGTGGTCTGTAGATGAGATGGACGGTGACTGTATCCATCTGGCAGAGCAGGAAGTTGCAGGAGAGGACTTCAAAGGAGCCAATGTTGTTGACGTCAAGTCTGGTGCAGGCCCACAAGGTCTTGTGTATAACTGCAAGGACTCTGCCTGTCTTGTTCGGCTGGTCTCTGTGTTGGATGCTTTAGCCATTGGGTACAAGGACAACTAGGATGTGGGTGGAGGTGGCTGTCAGCAAGGTCTCTGTATTGAAGATGACATCATGGTCCTGTTTAGTGATGAGGTTGGCAATGTCTGTTGCATGGGTGATAGCTGAGCGGATGTTGGCGTGCATCAACCTCTGTGTTACGGTGGTGACGGGGGTGTTGATGGGTTTGAGGCTGATGTGGGTGAGGTGGCTACATTGCAGAGTGCATGCCGTAGAGGATGGGCAATGATGTTGGCATTGGCTGGTGATTGTGAAGATGGCCTGTGGGGACGCAGTTAGAAAACCCATACCAGTGTATGCTTGCGTGTTGTCTGAGCAGGGGTTTGGGGCCTTGTTCATGCCAGTCAGAATAGGTCCAAACAGGAATTGCCGATTTCTTTGTCTGCCCTTAACTTTGGATGCCCGGGATGAGAAGCCCTCTATCTAAGAGTTAAGAGCAGAAATGAAGAGGCAGGGATAGGAAGGTGTGTGGGACTTAGATCAGGTGACCTAGATGCACTTGCACCTGCTCACCAACTGCAGGGAAAAGAGACTTGAGGGATGTTTAAGTAGAGAAGAAAGGCTGTAAAACAGGAAGGCGCAAACAGTTTAAGGTGATTGACAGGTGGGCAGGGATTAGGCCAGGTGACCTAGATCCACTTCCACCTGCTCCCCAACTGGAAGGGAAAGAGGCAGGAGGGATGGATGAGTACCCCTCCCCATTCACTTCATGAATCAGGTCCATCATGTGCAATGTTAAGAAAGAGGAGAGTATTTCTTTTATTTTTGTATGATTTTCTTTGGGAATGGCATTTGGATGAGGGAACTCCCTTTCCTTTCCAAGTTCACATTTTTAATATCTATGGCTTTGGCAAGATTGACAACTCAAGGTGTTAGACTATACATATGAATACTGCAGGATTCACTTTATTTTTGCCATCATTCAACAAACGCTGCACTATCAGCACTGTGAAATCCTCCCTGTTTTAGACAGAGCACAGATTACACACATATAATTTTTGTTCTTTTTTAAACATAATCTCCCACTGCTTAAGTTCAGTGAATACATAATATATCTCCCACTAGCAAACAACAATATTCTATGTTCAGTCTTTGAATAATAATTTATCAGCTGCTTTGCCAAGGAAAATGCTATGTTTTCTACAAGCAGTCAACTCTGACTTGGCTTGAAATATAGTGTGAAAGCACAGTGCATTTCTTCACTATAATATTATGGTATGGTTTTTGAAAAGAGTACCCTCTAGTGGAAACAATTGCCACAGTCCGCTCCCACTCCAAGGGCTAAGCAGGGCTATTTATGTATTTATTGATCATTTGTAAGGCACTTTATTCAACAGAATTGTGTTTCAAAGCATCACAAGGCTAAATGGGAAGGGAACAGGGGAAATAACAGTGGCAAGAAACAAAAAGCTACAATTATATATATATATATATATATATATATATATATATATATATATATAGTCATGGTCCTAATAGGCCTTGTGGCATTCAGGCGTGCAAGTGCATTGCCGAGAATTGCAGGGGAGGGGGATGGAAGGGGGAGACACCATGATCCTAGGGGACCTATGCAATTATAGTGGGGGAGCTTTCATACTCATTTTATAATAATTCTTTATGGTGCAGAGCCAGCAGATAACCTCACATTTTCCCAGCAGCCTCTGCTGGTCCCTTTCTCCTTTTTATATGGAAATCAAGTATGTCTCATGTTATGTTGTTTCAGACTACCTCATGAACAATGTAAGAGAAAAAAGGGGATGATTAGGCGCGCACTCCGGTTCCCAGTCAAAATATACCTGATGCAAAAAGTAACTGGGTTAGATCCAAAAAACAAATTAACAAGTATTAGCAGGGTTGGATCCCATCTGCTGTTCAGTTGCTCTTTTTTTCTTCTCCTCCTAGCGCTTTCTTGTCACAAACAATCATCAGGGAGACTGTGCTGATATTTCAGGTGGACAAATCCTCACCAAACCTTGTAATAAAAGTATATGGCCCATTCTTGCAAAGTTTGGTGAGGATTCATCCAGGGGGGTCAAAGTTATAGGGGGGGTCCCAAAATGTATTTTTTTCCCATAGACATAATGGGAAAAACTTTGCTCACGCCTACAGCCCAAACCGCTGGACGGATTTACACCAAATTTGCGGCAGGAATGGCGGCTTGGTCCCAAAAGCGTGCTTTTGTTAATTTGGTGTAAATCCGTCCAGTAGTTTTTTTTTTAAATGACCAAACCGTAAGGCAAAACAATTTGTGATATCTATGTCCGCTCTGTGGACTAACTTCCCTGTTCGGTCCGCGGACTGGCCTCTGATTGGCTGCACTGTCCGTGGACTGGCCTCCGATTGGCCAGAAAAATTGGTGGACTTTTGCGTGGTCTGCGGACACCTGGTGAGAAAACGTGAAATGCGTCTGTTTTCCTGAAAAGCCCGCCATCTTGGATTCGCTGACTTTTTTGGGGTCCGCGAATGGCGCAGTGAAAACATTTTTTTTAAAAGCAGCATTTCACTTGTCAAACTCGACAAACAATCTCTGGGGATGTGGGGGGGATGAGGATTCGATTGGATGTGGCCATAGGAAGCCAAAAAAACGGGTTGTTTCACCCCCTGAAAGTCAGCAAACACTCTGGATGTCCTGGGGCAGTCCTGTGGTGTTCACGGACACTTCAGATGTCCTAGGACCTCTGTACCTATTTCTGCATTACAGGGTTGGGGAAAAGCAGTTTTTGGATGGCGTATAACTTTTGCACCACTCAATGAAACTGCATGTAAATTTTGGGATTCGGTCAAGTGGGGGCAAAATTAGAGGGGGGGTCCCAAAATATTGTAAAGGCATATAAATGTGGTGTCATTTGACAAATCTGCACAACATTTGGCAAAAAGATTTTGTATCTAGATATAAATGGTTTTCTAAAGTTTGGTGGGATTTTCTCAAGAGGGGGCGAAATTAGAGGGGGGGTCTCAACATTTTTTGATGGCTAATAACTTTGTTTCTATTTGACGAATGTGGAAAAAAGGTTTGAGAAAGATTATACACAAACCTTCAATGTTTGTGTAAAGACTGAATGGATTTTGTTGAGTGGGGGCTAAGTTATATGACTATTGTATGTACATACATTTTGACACTTTTAAAAAAATAAAAATTGTGCGGATTTTGAACAAACACGTGAGGATCATTGGCAAGGACATTAAAGCATGGTTTTGCAAATGTGCCTGTGTTTTATTTTTTTGCCAAGTGTAATAATGTAGGTACAAAAAATAGTCATATGCCTTTGGTGACTGAGGTATAGCCTGTTTCCGTGGGCAGTAGCCAGATTGTCTGGGCCATGGCATAAGGTTATGACACAGACAATCTGGCTACTGGCCATGACCGCTAGGGACAAAAAATTATGTTAAAGTGGCTATGTCTACCTGAGACCAGTTATGTGGTAAAGCTAATTGAATGTAGGATAGGTTTGAAAGGGAAAAAAGTGCTTGTGGTAATATGTTCATAGGGTTTTGCGGGCTGCCATGGCAAGGGAAGAGGGGCTGTGAATGGAGCCCCGCCTTCTCTTTCCATGTTGGCAGTCTTGGAAAATGATTTTCCTTCCTTCTTACAGCGGGACGCCAGAGGTGTCCCACTATAGGAAGCAAAATCTATGTTTTAGCACCCTAGGTTCCCGCTCTGGGAACCAGGAGTGCTAATGGCCTTTATCTGCCATTTCTGGGGCTGCAATAGACAATAATGGTACTTAGCCCTCCTTATTAATTTATTTATAATGCACCAATGCCCGTAGACATCAGTCTGTGTAGTTACAGTATTTGTTGAGGAAGATGAGGTAGAGGAAGACAGCTTACTACTTGCTGAGAAATGAATAATGTTTCTGAGAGCATTGCGGTCATTGGATTTGGTGTGACGGCGCATGGAGATGGTCCAGTAGGTGTACTGTCCAGGTAGTCTGCGACTGAGTACAGAATTGCACTCAGTGCATTTCACTTTGGTAGCTATAGCCTTTGGCACACTCCCAACAGTAGCAAAGAACTGGCACACCCATGATTCGCTCTTGGTGCTCGAAGTAGGCACTTCCTCTACCTCATCTTCTTGGTCCTCTTCTCCAGCTGATGGTGGTGGTGGTGGTGGTGGCTCTTGGGGAGGAGGGTTGGCAATAACTGATGCCATTTTTAAGATAAATAACAGTTTTGATAAATTTCTTCCAAGTATGTACTGTGTACTAGATTGGTAATGGATAATGAGTACGAAAAGGTGTAGGGGGTGTGCTAGGGAAATTTTAAAGTTGAAATTTTGTAGATCAGTAGAAAATGCAGTTCCGAGCTGTCAGCGAAAGATGGATCTTATTGTGCAGTGCGGACGGGTTCTCGGGCACGTCATCATGCCGCGCACCAGCGCATGGTCATGTGGCACTGTCTGGAAGGTCCGCAATTAAGTCAGATGTTCGTAGATGTCTACGGATGCAAAGCTAGTTGAAATTGTTGCAAAAAGTATATAGAAGTGTTAAAAAATATTCTAAAAGGTGGGAAATGGCAGGCAGAGTTTTAAGGTGACACTTTGTAAATTGGACACAAATATTGTTATATTTGGTAAGTATGATATTAGTAAGTTGTAGGAAAATAGCATGCACTGGTAAAAACCCATGAAATACACTGAAAAAACTTGGTTAAAGGGATGTTATCGTTAAGTTGCACTAAAAAAAAAAACTATGAAATTAAAAGAAAAACGGTGTTAAGGGGACTTTATGTTTAAGTTATACTAATAAAAACCTATGAAACCTATAAAAACATTCACCACCACTTGTATGAAAAGTAAATGCACATGTGATGTCATCAGTGATGTCATCAATTATATTTTTGAATTCATCTTTGATGTCCTGGGTGTTAGTCTGAGCAGTGCACGGTGGTGGCACGAGTTATGGTTGCTTAGCTTACCATAACTGGCGAATTTCAGGGGTTTTTCGATTTTACTTGTAACCATAACATCCTTTAACAACATTTTTTTACTGAATATATATATATATATATATAAATATATATATATATATATATATATATATATATATATATATATATATATATATATATATATCTTTTGACTGTCAACACGTGTTTGAGCCAGTTCTCGTTAACTGACTGTTAAAACGAATTGCTGCTCTGGCCTTCTTCAGGACGGGAATGGAAATTGATGTACCACTCCAGCTTTAATTGTGTATTCACAAGTGTCTGTGACTTAGTTGCACATGATGTTTATGCTTCTTCTCTGTCAGGACTTTCTGTGGCCTGGTCTTTTTCTCTGTACTCTCTCCTTTAGCTGTTCATCTTCCAGTAGACATGTAACCTTTATTCCCCTGTTCTTTGGGGACCCCTTGTCTTTGTTTGTAATTGTTGTGCTGTGTTAGGTTCCCTCTTTCTATCGCTGTTTTTGGCTACTCCTCTAAAGCTATTCCGAGTATTGAGATATGTCCGCCTATATTTCTCTGTGCTCCCTTTGGTGCATCCTCCAAGCAGAAAAACAAACATTCAGCCACCAGCATGCATGACAGGCAAAACCCAAACTGCTTGTAAAGTCTAAGTTGTAGCATTGTTTCAAAAGAGGCAGTTAGTGATCACCCAATTGTGATTATGATGTAGGTATCCCCCAACAAGCAGGCTACTACTAGAGTCCTCCTGTGGTTCTCGATGTAGCTCTATATCATCAGTATACATAGAAATGCCAATGTCATAACCATCCAGAATTTGAGTGTATTGTGCAATGTAAACATTGAACATGTTCATGATAGGACATGTTACCATGGTATCAAGACACAATCTGACATTGAAGCATGAAAGGACTTCATGACTTGATGACATGAAGAAATAAATTAATGATGTGACCTGTGGCCATAGCATCATATGAAACAATGTTATGACATCATGGCATGATGTGACATTACAACATGGCATTATGACATATCTGTGTGAGAAAGCGTGTGTAGTCCCAGTTTAACAGTGAACATACTCTCACACCTTTTATGGTTTACAATCCACTGTGTTCCTAATGTTCAAAATTCCAGTTTCACAATAATCCCAGAGCATTTCCAGTTTGCACAATTACAGTTTGTTACAAGATTTACAATCCAGTTTTCAGACTCTCAGTACACTCCTAGTTTACCATTGTACATTACGAGTATACTCCCAATTTGCAAATTTACAGTATATGCCCAGGATACTCAGTATACAACCAGTTTAATAATCTCTTCATACACACAGTTTGTAAAATTCCAATATTTTCCCAATTTGAAAATCACATTATAACTCCAGTGCACATTTTACAATTCTGGTGTTTTCTTCTTTTGTTCAGTATCCTCATTTCAAATAACCAATATTGTATAATTACACGATTCCAGTTTGTTTCTAGATATATATATATATCATATTATTACCGTTGCAGTCATAGTATTAGTCTCATTTTAGCAATATCCCAAATATATTCCCATTTTGACAATCATAGTCTACTCTCTTTGCATAATGTTGGTAAACTTTCAGTTTTACAACCCTTGTACACAGCACTGAAAATCTAAAATCTGCAATTGGATAAACCCTTATGGAAAATTCAAACTGAAAATACAGAACACGTATACCCCCACATTCCCCAAGGCTTGATGGCAAGTAATGTGTATATGTCGATCCACCTACCCAAGAAAAAAAAATACCTACTATCCCATGGGGTGTTAACAGCTTTGATTTAATTATTGAATACATAATAAATAATATAATTCCTGGTTACTATGTTATCAGCCTTGTGTTCTCAGATCAATACGGATACCAAATGTTATAATTAGGCCATACATTCCTTGCGATTAAGACATCTTTGACACCAATAGACCAAATGTGAGCAAGCACCAACAAGTTAGATGCTACCTTGGCAGTGTAGGCTGTGAAGGGTAATGGTGTGTCTTTGGTGGCAGGACAACAGTGCTGGGTGATGTGTCCACATGTCCAGATGAAAGGTTATCCAAATGCCGATTTTAAGATTCACAGAATCATACGTGGGCTTAGTTAATGGGCTAAGCGAGCCATACAGTCTTTAAGTACCCACCGTACAGAACATGTCAACAATCTATTTTTAGAAACCACTCAATGATAAGAATTTAAAAGCAAAATTAATTTCATTGAAAAACCTCAGGATATATTCATGAAAGCATCTTTAATCCTCTTTTAACATTTCAGAACACCTCTCAATCTTTTTTTGTGTATGGGTAGTGGGCACTCTGTCAATAGATAAGAAAACATACATCCAAGATCTGAAGAAATGCGCAGACAATAGTGCATACCAATATCATATGGTACACAGCACAAATATCAGAGGACACAGTCTGAAACACTGCTGTAATAAAAAAAAGATACTCCATGGTGACAGCCATAGACATCCACCTTTATACAATATATTCAATAAGCAATATTTAGGCTTTGATCAAGCATGGCAGTATCAAACCAATAGGGAAACGGGAGGATAATAGCATGTGAAACAGCACAAGAATATTAGGTTTTGTACATTTTGTCTGAGTATAAAAGTCCGACCCCACCAAAAGACCTAAAACAAACACCACAAAAGGTTCGGACTACCAAAAGTCCAAACTTTTCGTGGTGTGTGTTTAGGTCTTTTGGTGCTGTCAGACTTGGGGCTGGGGGGTTTTCCTCCACAACTCCCCACTCACTACAGTGAAAAAACGCCGGGGGCTGCTGGGGTGTCCCTCACAACACCACGCTCGCTATACTTTACAAAACCCCTGCTGCTCCCAAAAAAAAAAAAAAAGGTCCTGGCGGCGCCGGTTCCCCATCACGGAAGTGAAGGCAACTGGCGCTGCAGGGACACAGCATGAAGAACAGGAAAGTAGGGTTTGTTCATGTTGGGGGTGTGGGTGGAGGTGTGTTGAGGGTGTGGGTGGGGGGGTCTTGTCGGTGTGTTGTGTGTGTGGGTGGGGAACCTTTGGTGGTGCATACATTTCTCATGCAATCTTTTCTGTCACAGAATTTTCTGTGACAGAAAAATCACGCAGATCCCATTTAAAGGCAATGTGGTTTAAGTTCTGAGGACGAGTATGCTTGTACTATTTCCATAGACATGCATAATAGCCCAGTAGTTAAGGGGTTAAATGGAATTCAACACACAGGAATAACATGGATTTGTGCTACGTTACTTTGTAGCCCATATGGGACACACATTTCACAAACCAGTGAAGGAATTGTGGGAAGAAATAAAGGCAACATTAAGACTGACTAAATTAAAAGTGCATCTTCAAGTGTGACACATATGATTCAACTATTTGGAGAAATATTGTGCTGACCAACCAAGTGATGAGGTGCCACCTTTTGTAATGGACAGCATCTGACATAACACATGGAAAGTGTCTCAATGTAAAGCTAGAGGCATCAAAAGAATATATAATTTTATTTATTCACAATTTCACCACTCTTTTGCATCTGTGAGTGACATCTCTGAAAAAAGAGGAACTGTGCCTGCTGCAAAGTAAATGCTCATCCAAGAACTACCAAAGCCCAAATGTGTCAGAAATATAACTCAGCTAACAGGAGAACCTGTTACCAAAATCAAGTGGTGAGATGTTGTTAAATGTTCTGAATGGCACGCTCATGCAGTTTTTTGTACTAGTATATCACCGCCATGAATTATGGAAAATAAATGAAAACACATTAATCAGTGTAAAGTGAACTAATCCACCCCCTTTGCTTATGTCAAAAATAAAGAAAACATATAAATCCAATGAAGATTCAGTGTATTTAATAGGAGTGTCTAACTATGAGGCAGGTTAGTGGATAGATCTGGCCAATCACATAATGTGACATAATTATGAAACAAGTTTGGGAATTTTGGACACTTTAAACATAGTGTGATCACAGAGGAGAACATTTTGACACTGGAAAATCTTCAGGAAATTACAACAGCTGGGATCTTGATAATGGGTAAATGGATGGATGAATGAATGTGAGAGAGAGCAGCTTCAGAGCATCAGAAAGGAAGATTCCTGTTCCAGGGGATGAGCTCTGTCTACAAGGGAACCTGAAAAGACGGGATCTGAGGCAGTCCTGACTTCGTGGAAGACGACCTGGAGGAACCCTATGAACTGGTAGATGCCCAATCTAAAGGGAACAGGCTAATTCTAAAAATGAAAGCATTTTCGCAAGCGAGACTATGATAATTCCCCAAATGCGATAATGCTTGTTCTCTAGTCACTTTATTTATTTTTCTTGTTAAGTCCGTGAAAGGTGGGTGGTTTGGAAAGGTGTTATCAAAATATACTGATTTAAATGAGAAATAAACACTACAATCTCACGGCATGCAAAATTAAGTGAGATGTCAATTCAATCTAGTTTACAATAAATTTCAAAGTTGTGTGCACAATGATATAGATAGCACTTCTGTGCATTCAGTGAGCCGCGCTTTAATAATCACAATCTCATTAAATTGCATCCTATGTTTTTTCACAAAAGTAGTTGATATTGGGCTATGATAAGACGACATCTATAACAGAGCCTAATGAAGATATTTTGATTATGTGTGTTCTGTGAAGGATATAGCTATTTAATAAGCATTGGAGATGAGAGTATGTTTAAAGGAGTGATTTCTATTCTCATAAAAGTAGTGTGAATGTGAATCCCATGCAAGCCCTTGATTATGAAATTGTATTGTGAGATTCATGTACGATGTGACAGGGTAAAGGTATTTAAACTCCTCTAATTCAATCTGAAAACCATTCTCTCAGGTTGGGGTGGGTGTGCTGAAGTGATGTGCATTCTAAAATGTTGATATTGCTTGCCAAACCTTAATCCCTTAACTGCTGGGTTATTATGCATGTCTATGCAAATAGGACAAGCATACTCGTCCTCAGCACTTAAAACCTGCAGGTGCCTGATGAAGTTTATTATGAGCTTATTTTCAACGACACACATACTTAGTCAACCACAGCCCATGTCTACATTGGAAAAGGGGGGCATGCAATAGTTTCTTGATAACAACTTTCTTTTTGGGGAAAGCTCATGTCCTATGGAATATTTGTACGTTTAACTCACAGATGGTAAAATAAAATGTTTTCAAGAATCATATTATTCATGTGACCCATCTGCCATCTCCATTCCTGTGCGGCCCAATTTAACCCAATGGCTGGTAAGGTGCAAAGTTACAATTGCAATGTTTTTAGTTATTCAGACCTCAATGTGTATACAGAATTGAGTATGGAAATGAGTACTTTTGTTTGAGAAATAGTGAGATACATGCAGGCAAGTACTGATTGTGCATCATTGTGGTGACCTCTTTGCATAGAGCTGGAGACAACCGTAACTGTGATTGTGCCTTTAATTATTTAAATAAATTCAGGTTATGATCAAACTGCCTGTTCCTTATCCAGAATTGTGTAAAGGAGCAGTACATTTCTGGGGCATTAGATCTGTGTTTATGACCTTGTGAAAGTAGCCATATTTTAATTAGATCATATCTTACTCAGTAAAGCTGTGACTGCATAATCTATGGCTCCAGACCAGCTCATGCTGGGAGAAACGATGGTATTGCAGCCTGGAGGAAAGCAAGAAACCCACAATCTGCCTCACTCATGAATTTTTGCATGCGATACGAGCACAGGTAAAATAGCTGTTAATGCAATTGAACGTTTGTGTCATGCTTTGACATGGCGTGCATGACCAAACACCAAATGTGTGAGGTGCACAGTACACTGAGTTGCCAGCACATTCTCATGTGTTGAACCTCTGAAAATTTGCATGCATCATGCACAGATGTGCTGTTTCTGGTGTGAGTCATGCAACTAAATGTAGGAGAGAGTGTTGCATCGGATTGTACACTAGCAACTATATCCATCCCATTGCAGGTCTCCTATCTGGGAATAAGCACACAGAAACCTTGTAATGGATTCAACATGTCTGGTTAATAGACGATGATAGTGGATTAGCAACATGTATCTAGTGTGTTCCCGATGTGTGGGTTATGTCAGGATATGGATCAGAATAGCCAGGAAGAACCCAACTGACTTGTTTCAAGTGACTTATTTCGTTATCCGTCGAGCTGCTTCCCGCAGCCAGAATACAGAGACCAGGATGGGCCTGCAAGTGCTATAGGCAAATACCCCACAGGGTTTCAACATGACTTTGAACTAATTCGAGCCTATATTAACTCTCTGATTTACATTAAAAATGCACCTCGTGTTTGTAGGATGCTCTTTGCCTTTTCCCAGTGTCAAGATTTGTAATTCACTGGCACTACGTCAGAGACCACTTTATATCAATAAATCCAGATACGGGTAAAGGCCATCATGTTCCCAGATCCTAGCCTAATATCACACCACTATCTGGTTATTACTTGCACATCTGCATGATTCTTTCACCAAAGGTCTCTTGAAGAGCTTGTAAATCCACCAGTGTATTATTTAAGGCTAAATAATAGCACGTCTCAGGACATCAAAACATAGCATAACATGACATAACATAAAACGAAATGACTTAATGCAAATCTTTGAACACACATTAGTACTGATAAGAATCATAGTTTAATGTAGGCAACGCATGCAGCACAATGTAAATTGCTTCTAGTGAGGGTTGTTTTGTTGTAGTTTTCTGCATGCAACAGATCCATCATAATCACTGATGTTTGACAGTGGCCTCACATCGCCTCCCTATTCTAAGAATGAGGTTATTCACCACACGCCACACCATGGGCCCGATTCATGGAATATTTGCCCCGTTCAAAGGGACTTTGCACTGCCGACACAAAGCCTGATTCATGGAACTGTGAAAAGTGTGTTTTTACTGTGCACAGTCCGGGAAAATTCAACGCATGGTCATTTTAACTGTACACAATTACTTTGCACAGACTTTGAATGGCAAAAATACACTTTGCACAGTTCCATGAATCAGGGTTTGTGTCGGTGGTGCAAAGCCACTTTTCAGCAGTGCAAAGTCCCTTTGAACCGGGCAAATATTCCATGTATCGGGCCCCAGGTGAGGGTAGTCACACAGAAACACGACAACGTGCAGTATATTTGTTTTAATTTCAGTGTAGCTCTAGTGCTCGTTGTTTTTGGTAAGTTTGTCAGCGCGAAACCAAAGCATGATGTTACTACTTCCTGCACAGTGGTGCGTATCAGTGCGTGTCTGTATATTGCATGATTTATCATATTGTTGTGTTGCCAAAGTGCAGTTATGGGTCTGATGATGTGAGATGTCTGTTTATGGATGGAGCTGCATATTAGGTTGACAGGTTTGCCAAGTTTTGCCTTTGTGACTTCATGATTTGCGGCTGAGAGTGTGCTACTACATGTGTCATATTGGCCAAGGAATGTGCAGATACTTATGTGATTCTGCTCCTTGCCCCATATTAGCCATATTAGCCAATCTTGCAACTTCATTATGCCATCTATGCCCAAACCATCAGAAGAGCTGCCGTAGTGATCCTTCCCTGTGCCACCTGAGTGCCTTGTATAGTGGGCATCCTCCTCCCTTGCTCCCACAGTAATGCAATTTGGGTATGCTGTGGTGACAATAATCCTGGTGTGAGCACTGTACATTCGGTTAACCATTTTTCATTGTGGAAACCACATACATACAGATGTGTAAAAAGTGGCAGGTGTAGTAAACCAGAGGATGTTCACTCTCAAATTGTCAGACAATCTATAGCTGATTGTAATCTCAATTGGACCACAACTGGACAGTCCCAAAAAAGTTATTTGAAGAAAAAAAGGAAATATCATTGTGCTTCAAGATCTTAAGGAATATTTGATTTTATACAAAATAATGTCTTTATTAGTACAATGTGTGTATTCAGAAATTAATAGTTAAAAATAAGTTCAATTATATTATTAGATTTTTTGTTTTAGGGATGTTGTCTCTCATTTTTACAAAACACTGTTTAATATCTATTATCTTGAAGAACGTCCTTCCATGAATATCTTGGTTTAATATCCTAATAATTGGATCATTGTGATTCATCCACAATTGTTCAATCAGAAGATAGTTGATCTATCGTTTTAGTACCTCTGATTTTATGCAAGTTTTATTTCAAAATAATCCTTTAATACTATCTGTCCATCCCTATGGATGCTCCCCCACTAGTACATTCTGGAAGAATGATGGTCTATTTAAATCTTATGTGTCAAATATTGGAGGAATAATCGGTTTTATGAAACTTTTTTTTATCCGAGGTTAAATGTAAATGATTATGTTTATTAGATTCGGACGATTTTACTAATGTTAAGCTTATTTTGTCAATATCATCTCTCAAATCTAGCCACCAACGAAGGGATATACAGCAGGCTAAAGTTAGAGAAATGTGGATAGTGTTGTGTATACATCATCTTCTGTTTGGTCATATACACATACCTATGTGTCTAGGCATGTGCATATATTTATGTAAAGACTGAATAAACTTGAGTTAAGGTGCAGTTAAGTTGAGCAGATTTAGGTTTTATACCTGGTCCTATTCCATCCAGCAGTTTTGGTTGTGTGCTGGAGAAAACATATGACTTTTGCCTCTATGGGACAATGAATGGGGACTAGGCCGAAACTGTGTTTATTTTTTTTTTTTACTTTCTTAATACGTTTTCCATTTTTCAACAGATGCTTCCCCAAATGTCCAGTCTGGGGGGATACAGGGAGGAGGGCATTGTTTGCAAAATTTCTGCCAAATACGTCATGTGAGTAAAAAGTTCATAGCAATTAATTTTTCAGGTTTCCTATGTATCTCAATATTCAATTACAGTGCGGTGATTGCTGCACTAAAATACATTCATGTTTGGTTTTAGTGCTGCTAAGAGGTGAAGACATAGCAATGGGAGGCATGGGTAAACCCCCCATAACATAAAAAAGGGAGGTGGCTCAGGGCCAAAGAAAAAAGGGTGGACCAAATTCAGAATGACCAAACAGAGTCCGGTGCAACACCGAACCATAATTTGTTCTGAGTTTAAATGCTATCGTCTATGTGGGTGAGTAACTCATTTCGGTTAAGTTCTGTTTTGGCTCAAAATACTGACTATTTCTTGTGTTTTTTTTTTGTTTTTTTTTTTTTACAGTACCCTATCAACAGGTCTAAACCCTTACTTGTGCACCTTATTGGGTTGTATCTAAAGCTTAGTGGCAGAGATCATTTATGTTGTGCCTGTTTCTTATTTTTACTTCATCAGATGGCAGGCACTGTGTCCAGTCCCTCATAGGGTTAACTGTCAGTGCGTCCTTTTGGTGCTTGCATGCACCAAGTCTGTGCTGTATTCTGCTTTCTTATGTACATACTGGCATGGCCTGCAACAGTGTCAACATTTTGGAATATTGTACTTTACTTGACTTTGCTTTAATTATTTGCACCGGCAAACCATGGACTCATAGGCTTAAGAGCACCAGGACAACATAAAACAGCCAACAAATCAACTGATAAGAGCAGATCATAGCAGGGGAGCGAGTTTAGTTGAAAATCAAAGTTTTTAATTTCTTCCTAAAGGGTTCAGTCGATTTTAGGGCCCTATCATTCTGGAGGAAGTCCATTCCAGGATATAGGAGCCGCATTGAAGAATGCTCCTTTACTGCCTTTAATGGTGTTAAACGGGTTCCATGTGATAATATCGCTGCAAAAATATCGCCATACAAAAATTTCACCATATTTTTACGGCGATATTACCCCATGTACCTGCGGGGGACACCCCCGCAACCACCATATATTTTAAAATGGAGCGGTGGACACCCCCGCAACCCCCCATGCATTTACCCCATAAATTATCCCCACCAAAAATATCGCCTGTGGCCGTTCCCGACGACCATATGTATAGCGATATTTTTGGTGGCGATAATATTACCTGATACCGTTACACGTGGGTAATGTCAACTGATCAGTACTATTAGACCTGAGGGATCTCACGTGGACTTTGTCTTCGAGCAGGGCCTCTAAATACACATTGTACATTGCGATGTCGGCTTTCCTTGGGCCACTTCTCATTTTCTCCACGGTATCTCTCACTTTGGCATTGGTTATGCCATTTCCATTGATGATTTTGGAATTTTTGATGCTTAAGCTGTGTGTTTTCTGGATCTCTGAAGCAGGGCGTTTGTGTTCTGAGTGCTATGGTGCATCAAGATCCCTGCTAACACCACCTTTGCTGCAACCTGTGTACACAACAGTGTTGCACTGAACATTGTCACGGACTAGGCTCCTAGTGTTTGTCTTTTGATGTTTATGATCAATATCATAGAAAGTAAAACTGTTGCGCGTCTACATTGCAAATCTAAATGAGGCCCGAAGGGACAGTGAGAAAAAGAGAAGGCGAGTTTGGTGCTCCTGCTATATAACAGGTATTGATTCTCGTTGTTTTCTCAATTGAAGGGAGAGATTTATAAACTAATGAGATAGGAAGTCCAGGAAAGGGATGTGAAATAATCCATACTGTAGTCCATTTACCATAACATGCTATCCCTCCATTCAAGGTTTAATCATTTGAGGAAAAAAGGCTGAGTCACAATATGGATTAGGATGTGCAGCAGAGAAATGCATCCAGATGATAATTGGAACTGGTTTCCAGAGATGAAAGTCCATAAAATGCGGAACAAATTTAAGAAACGTCCAAAAACGGAGATCTTATTTCTGAGATAGTGTACATATGTAGATGTATTTACCTACCCGGCCGCCTAAACAACCAGTGTTTATGCATCTTTTGTATGGGCATAATATAACAATAACTATGATGGCAATCTAAAAAAATGTAATCTTATAAACTAAACTGATTTGCAAACGTGCTTGCAGTAGAATCCCAAAATTATGCGTCACCCCTCATGGAACATGTACTGCATCAGGTTTAATTCAGAGAGCAGTTGTGCATACATACAATTCCAATCTTTTTTCTTTTCTTTTTTTATTGAGCTTCTGGTCGACGCCTATACAACCAATGGCGTTTCCAGGTGACACGAGGCTAGTGGGGAGGGAGCAGGGGGTGAATAACAATGACAACAGTAGTTGTAGTGGTATTGGACAACAGTAGTGGTCCGACTAGGCCTTGTGGCATTCAGACATGCAAGTGCAGAGAGGAGAAGTGCAAGGGATAGGGAAGGGAGGGGGGATGGATAAATGCTATGAGATCCCGGGAGGGAAGTGCCACGGGGAGCCAGGGAGGAGGCCACTGGCTAAGTGCTATGGTGAAGGAAACACAACGGGGTGCAAAACCGCCAGGCAGGGGGCCCACAAGTGCAGTGGTGAGGGGGGCACTGCAAGGGCAATACTGAGGGGTGGGGTGTATCCTGGGGTAGACTGTGTAGAAGGCCTTGTAACCTGTTAGGTTCATCAGGTACCTGGCCGCCAGTCTCAGTGGCAGTGGAGTGATTAGCAGGGAAGGGAAAGAGGTAGAAAAAAGCAAAGTTTAGAGAAGTTTCCGGAACTTAAGGAGGTCCGGCTCAAGTCTGAGAGGGATAGGGAGGCTGTTCCAAAGAGAGGCACCAGCCGAAGAGAGAGACATGCACCCACTCTCTGTTTGGAGAAGCGTTTGGCAAGCAGAGAGTTGGAGTTAGGGGAGCATAGAGCTCTAGCAGGAATGTCATGTATTTTGGGAGGAAAAGTTCGAGCTAGCAGTCCCAGGCCCCAAAAAGCCTTGTGGATGGATGATGCAGAGGGTCTTGAATTTGATCATTGTGGCCACCGGGAGCCAGTGGAGAGATTTTAGGACTGGAGAGATACGTCCCTGGGCTTCAGCCCAAGGATAAGTCTTGCAGTTGTCTTCTGGATTAGCTGATCAGGATGCAGGGAGGAGAGGGGGAGATTGAGGAAGCGGCTGTTGCAGTAGGCCAGCCTAGAGCCTAGAGGGCTAGAGCTCTAGAGACATTGAGCTTCTGGTGAAAGGTGAGGAATGGAGAATTCCTCTAAGGAGGTGAATCTGGAAGTGGGCCAGCTTGGCAAGGTCTAAGATGTGAGGGATGAAGAAGAGAGTTCGAAGATGACCCCAAGGTTTTTGGCCTCACAGGAGGGTGAGGGTAAAGGGCACAAGGAGGGCAGTCAGAGGGTAGGAGGAAAGCAAGCCACAGCAGTCCCAATAAGAAGGATCTCCATCTTGCTGGCATTAAGAAACAGTTTGTTAGACGCCCACCACACCTGGATGGCGGTAAAACAATCAGGCATGAGAGAGGTGGAGGCAGTAGTAGCGCGGAGTTTGAAGGAAAGCTGGGTGCCATTAGCATAACACTGGAAATGAGAAGAGAAGGGGGAGAGCAGGTGAGCCAGAGGGGCGAGATAGATATTGAAGAGCCTAAGTGATAGGATAGAGCCAGAGAGAGTGAGGGGGGGAGGAGAAAGGGCCCAGTTACAGCTAGGAAGGACGGTTAGTGAGGCAAGTGGTCAGCCAGTCCACTGGAAGGTCCATGACATTAGAACATTGATATTTTGCAACAAACTATAGCATATTATCATCTATTAACTTTAATAACCTATTTGAGAATGAACATAAAGAAAAGTGAGGGCATAATCCAATCAATGGTCAGTGATCAATTTGCAGCTGCATGATAAAGACGTTTTATTCTTGTAGAAAAGAGAGCATCGGAAAATTTAGGGGTGAACATATTAGAAAGAGAGCATGAGAGAGATACCATGCAAGACAGCATCAACCACTGACATTATCAAGTTTAAATAAGTCGTTCATTTTCAGGGACCCATCTAAAAAGCATACCGTACATTTACAAGTGCCCCTTTTCATTCAACCTTGTGCAGCATTTGATGTCTAGAATAAGACATATTGGCCTCATTACACGGACGACGGTAACCATGGTGCTATTAGCGCCATGGTTGCCGCCGGTATTTTACCGATTCCACCTTGGTGAATGGGGGAATTACCGCCCCATTCCAAGGTTGGTGGGGCAGTAATTCCCCATTCACCAAGGCCCTTCCCTATTCCCATTCGAGCCCCCATAGGGCTCAATGGGAATGGGGAAGGAGCAAATAACGGTACCGCTATTAGCGGTACCGTTATTTGCCCTGAAGTCCCCCAGCAGGTCCCTTCCTTAACGTGTGGTCTGGCCACACGTTAAGGACGGGACCCGCTGAGGGACCTCGTAGTATGGCGCTAAGGGATTATCGGCACCGGTGCCCTTACCAGTGCTGGTAATCCCTTAGCGCCATCTGTGTAATGAGGCCTATTTTCTCTTGCTCAAAGGATCACCAGCTCATGGGTCCAGTCTTTGCATTCGGGGCGAGTAAAACAAAGCCCACATTTTAAAAATCAGCTATTTGGAATTACTAGGACTATGATTAGACAACTTCTTTATTGTGTGCCGGGATAAGAAAACTAAATGGCAATGCACTGACAATGCAGAGAAGCAGGAATTATGTATGCTTTTTAAAGATAACATTTCCATATGAGGTCAAATCATAACTGTAAGGTTTGATCTTTACACTGGACTATAACATGTAATGAATTGTACCTATATCCTTAATACGTGATTAGAAGATTATTGAAGTCAGCAATTAAGACAGATAGACTAAGGGAGAGGACATTATCAAAGGAAAATCCCCAACCCAAGTTATTGCCTGAGGCAAAGTCAATGGCAATACATGGAAAAGGGCATTATCCCAAGTGGTAATGACTGCTCCCAAGCTCTGCAAGACCGTAAGCACTTACTAAAATACAATAAGCAGTATGTTTATAGTCAGCTGTTTGGCTTGAAGCTCAAGTCAGAATGTTTTGAATGTGCTCAATAACAGTGATTATTGACTGCATTCTGAGAATTCCAAAATAATTTAGAATATGTCAATAGTAAATGCCATGTGCTTACGTATGTTTGCACATTCTTGCTGGATACCAGTATAGATGATGAACAATGTGTTTCTATGCGCACTGCATGCAAAGTTCTATTTTCATTTCATGCACATTGATTAGATTTCTGACCGTTGTTGGCTCATTGTTTTATTCAATTTTAAATAGCATTTTGCTTATCTGCGTTGAGGGTCTACGTTGGGAGGATTTAAACTTGTAGTATGTTGAAGTGGAGGTTAATTAAAATCAATCAACCTTTTTTCCAGGTTGGACCATTCTGTAGTGTTTTAAAAAGAAGTTGATATTGGAGAAAAGGGGGTGAGAGTTGAGAATGTCTAGTAATTATCTATACTAAAATGCCAATAACCCCGAACTGAACATGGAGCCCTTAATCAGAATTTATTTTTGATTATTAACGCGACCACGATTTCCAATAAAACACATGGTTACTGATTTTAAGGTGGGATTTCCTTGTAGTGAAACTTCTTGTGATTATAAATGACTCTCACCCATTCTGAAGTTTGAAAGGTGAAAGTGTTGACTACATTGCTAACTATTTATCCTACATGATTAAGCGGTCAAGAGTGTAGAGTGTACCAAACTCTTCCCATTAGTTGCCCACTTGCATTGTTCCTCATCCTCATTTTAGGGATGGCTTTTGATCTTTCTCCAAGTAAAGAAATTCAAAACTATGTTAGCATTGTTTACAGTTTTGCTTATTTCAGTGGCCAAAACATGTCAGGTTTTGTTTGTGTTGCCTTTCCAATTTAACCAATATGCTTATAGTCAGGATATGCTGTAATTTTAAAACAAATAAATAAAACCTTCTTTAACCTTACACATCCATGACAATGCATATTCATGGATGTGACCGTGCTGCCGCTCGCCTGCGAAATACACACACAAAACCCTCTATCTCTCTGCCACCCGATGGCAGCAATAAGAACACTTTTGCATAGGAATCACAGCGCGGAAGTGTGTTTGCATGTCAGATTTAGAGGTGCGTGTACACAGCCGGGGTTCTGATCAGATTTTCTGAGTTTTATCCGAGTTACAATACATTTTACGCATGTTATCGGGTGCCAGTAACAGTAACGGGGGACCCCCGCAGGGTCCCCAAGATGCAGGACCACTTGCAGGGGACCCCAAGCACTGTTTGAAGGGTGCAAGTATTCGGGCTCGGGGGAGCGTGCAAAGGTAGCTGTTCTGGCTGTTTTTGCTTTGCGTGGGGCGTGTCGGGACGTTAGTCTGTGACTTGCGGATACAGTTACTTTGCGCCGTAAATTCCATGAATACGCGGGGTGTGCGTTTCTTATTCTGTGTGGAGGCTCAAACAGTGTTGTTCTCGGCACGCAGCTTTTGTGTGTAAAATTTGCACTTTTCCATGAATTGGGCCCTTAAAGTGCTACTGTGACGGTAGTGAGCTGGAGGAGGGGCTAGGGATGTTTGCACACCTTGAGCTCCTTTACGATCCCATAGTCCCCCACCACCAACCCCATGTACTGAAATGGTATTTACCATAACCTTGGGAGGAGGAACCCTTTGCCTCCTCTGGCACCATCACTGCTCTTAGGTTGGTTTTTAAGCACACAACTTTATGCTTCGGAAATAGAAAGCAACATAAAACACTGACACATCATACGTTCATCATTCTGGCTTGTGCGATTCGATTTCCTTAAAATTCAGCCCAGCCTTCGGGATATCAATTAGTGCTGACATTTCAGCAGCTTGAGTACATTATTTCTCTGCCACCGTTGCTGTGTTTTTATGAGACATGATGTTTTTATCAATTGACACCATTTATTCTTGAATGGAGCGAAAGACAAGTTGTTCGTACTTAAGTGAATCTATTGAAGTGTTTATCAGGTTTGTCTTTGGTGGCATTAGTCACAGTATTACGCGCATCGAGCTGATAATGAAACTCTCTAAAGTATGCACAATACGAGGGTCTGCCATGCTGAGGAGTCTGTGGTAGGATTGAAGACTCTGGGCCTCATTAGGAGTATGGCGGTACGGCAACAATGACGCCAGTATCGCTAGCGGCACCGTTGCTACCGTACCGCCATACTAGGACTTCTGCTCGTGGGCGCCCTTGCAGCCACATGGTCTGACCAGGTGGCCGTACCGGCACCCGCGAGCAGAACATGATGGTAGCAACGGTGCCGTTATAAACGGTACCGCTGCTACCATCCTCCCGATTCCCATTGAGCCCTATGGAGGCTCAAATGGGAATGGGGAATTACCGGCGCCAGCACCCGCGCAATGGGAATTACCGGGTCTGCCGAGTTCAGAATGGCCCGGTGATTCCCCTTTCGTGGGTGCCGCAGCCAGATGCGAGTATGGGGGTAGACTTGCCGGTAAAACCAGCAAGGCTTCCTCCAACCTCTTAATGAGGCCCGCTGTCTAAAACAATAAGGGCAGGCTTTTATGGGTCATTAGTACCTACAGCAGTGGGTCACCCTTACCAGTCAAGCTTGGACTCCTAATTTGGGTGGTGGTTCCCTTATCTTCATGGCTTGCCATCCGCCGTGGGTAATAACGCCACTCACACTCACCCGCAATGTGCAGACAAGTGTGCAAACGGCTAGATTACATTAAAATAATAAAATAAAGGGGACCTTTCTTCCTGTGACGCAACAGGGGCATGCAATAGCATGCGTGGCATGTGTGGGGGGCGAGCAGCACCAGCTTGTGATGGCAAATTCACCCACGTTCCGAGCATGTTGATTTGCTGGCACCCTCACTCAAAGTGCTCTTTTTGCTGGAGGCCTCTCACTTGCAAGCATGTGAAATGGTGGCATTACACAAGTTAACGGTACTCAATGGAGCGCTGTGTTACTTACATTCTTATTGTATTTAAAGTGTCAGAGAGTGCACACCCGATCCCGAGGGGCATCACAGCATTACACAAGGCATGTTACCAGTAGTGGAGGCAGATTTTGGTGGGGGAGCGGATAATAGGATGCCAGCGATAGGCTAGGACGAGCACTGGGTATCCAGTTGAAAATAAGAGAGGAGGCGGCGATAACCCCATGCCCCTCCCCGGCCTCTACCACTGTATGTTCATCTTTTTGCAAAGAAACTCTGTGCAGAGGATGTTGATCCAGTTTTAAAGATAAGAGAGCCATCAAAGAGGGTGGTCTGTAGAAATAGTATTCATTACAACATGTACATTAGATTGGTGGCGCTCAATGTGCCCCAGGCCATATTGGGGGGTTTGAACTTATATTAAAGAAGAATTTGGTGGAATTTTTTTTTGGGAGGTTGAGGAAAAAGAGAGGTAGGCATGAAGCGAAACACAATCTCTAGTGTAAGGAGGGTGGAAGGAAAAGGGCGGAGCCAATGAGAAACAAATAAGGTTGGCAGTATTAATAAAGATGGCAGCATTTAAGAAAGATAGAAGGAGTGACGTTTTCTGGCTTTCTGTAGTCAAGGCAGGTTAATCTGAGAAGGAGTGAGGGCCAGTAAAAAGAGCAATATTCAGACTTGGGAGAATGAGTGACCAATGGGAGCATTCCAAACCAACAGGATGGCCACATTCAAGGAAGGACCTGATAGGCAATGGGACCAACACCCGGAGAGAGCGCGAGGGAAAATGAGTTGGAGAAGAAGATGGGAGGGATGGGATAACCCAGCAGATGTTACCTGAATGAGGGGAACACATTCGAGGACAACTACATTCTGAAAACATTCAAGATGAAAAAGGTACATTGCTGGGAGTAAATACAAGCATATCTAAAAAGCATTTAGAGGGCAAAAACAAATAATTATAGGCATCTATTAATGCCCATCTAGATAGGAGGAAGGAATAGCAATCGTCCCAGAGGAAGTGAAAAGAGGAATTGGTGTTAGTGAAAAAGCAATGATGGGGCGAGGCGATGAAGAGACTCTGGAATGCAAAGAAACAGTCATGGTAAAGAACAGTGATTGAGGTGAATGATGAGGGAATGGCATGACAGAAGGGTGTGGTTGAGGAGTAGCAGGATGCTTGTGACACAGAGATTGGCTGGAAAGCAGATGGGCCTCAGGCTGATGAATGTTTTCAAAGAGTCTGTGCAAATAATTCCCCCGAATGAACACAAGCAAGACACATAGGGAGAGAACCCTAGTCTATCAATGGGGGTTCAGCTGGGGGGTTCGCAAGAGGAATTTACTAAAATAGTGGGCTCAAATGGTACATTTTGCAGCACATTTATGTGTATAATTGGGAAAAACAGCCATACAATTTACAATCGGGTTGGTAAGGTGAAATTCCAATAGATGCCAGGCAGCAAACAGTGTACCTGGTCTTTGGCACAATATATGCCAGCATTCTAATAATGCTATTAAAGTCATTGTAAGACAAATTGCCCATTTTGACGGTGTCAATATATGCTAGTAAGAACACACATGTTGGCGTTGCTTACAAAACCGGCAGTGCACTATTAGAAGACATGTCCATGCTAGATTTGCCATTATATGCCGGAATTCCCGTAGAATTACACATTCATGTTGGCTTTGAAAGTATTGCAGTAATAATGCACTTGTATGAAAACATAGCCATACTGGCTCCAGCAGTATATGCCAGTATTCCCATGTAGGATCCCTTTCATGTTGGCTTTGCCCATAATTAATTAATCTCACTGTAATGACACAAGCTAGTTGTACCAATATATGCACCTATTCCCATGTAATTATACACTCATGTCAGATTTGCCTATAATGACAGAAATGCACTGTAAGAAGACATGCCCATGATGGCTACATCAATATGTGCCTATATTCCTACATAAGAACACTCATGTTTAGTTTATCTATTATGCATTAATGCCACATTCGGAAGCTCTAGTTAACTGAAGGCACCAACGCCTTGTTCTCTGCCCTAAAACCTACCAGCAATCCCCGGGCCTCAACATGCACCTGCATACACATTCACAGGCGTGCATGCACACACTCAAACAATGCACTCTATTGACATGCATACACATTCACACATGCACATGTATACACACATGTGCACTCGCAGACACACATAACATTTAATTTTCAAAAGCAAACATGCACGCATGCATACATACATATATATCATAGTGCAATGGTCGCCACACTGCAGTTGAGTTGAGTGTTGTGATACGGTATCCAGTTAAAATGTCAAAAACATTTTTCCGAATGCAAAAATGTGGGGAAAAAAAATGCTGAATTTTGTTTTTTCGAATGTGTTTTTTTTATTTATTTTTTTTGGTTTAGCTAGTAAAAATACATTGTAAATGAAAACAAAAACAGAGGGTTGTGGGGGGAACCCCCCATTAAAAAAATAAAAGAAATCATTTTTTTCAGCATTTCTTTCGACATTATTGCATTCGAAAATATGACATTCAACATATTCACTATAAACCTTGTGACACATAGGATATATAAAAAAATGAATTTCTAACAAACCTTGACTCGTACAACGGATTTAGCTGACATTTTGCAGACAGAATTGTACTGATGCCCGTCCCCAAACGCCCCACCCAGTGACCTCCTGACTCAGCATTTTGGGAAAGATACATACAAAAATACAGAATTTATTACAAAAACTAAAAAAATCAGTTTCATCCACGACCCCATTGATTTACCCATAGACAAAAAAGCCCAATATTTGCTGGAGTGCACAGACAAACAACGCTTCGTGCCCAAGAAACAACTTGGGCACGAAGCGTTGACTCGATTTCCAGGGGCGTGGGGGCTGGGATTATTGCATCAGTAGTTTTTTAATTATTTGACAGAGAAGGGGGGTGCCCTGCCCCTTCTTCCAAAATTGTAGGTGTATTATAGGTAAATCGTCCATGGTGCATTTCAACTGACTGGCTTTTCAGGAATAAAAGCCGCCATTAATTGTTTGCTTGATGCAAGAGAAAACCTCAAGTATACTTGTGGCTGCCCGAAAAGGAAATGGCAGAACAATTCTATTTGCATGTAAAAGAAAACAATGAAATACCATCAAGCTAGAGGTGGGGCGGAGGCAAGAGGATGCCATATGAAATATGGGAGTTGGCGGGGCGCTAGAGATGAAGTTTAGAACACAAAGCACAAACGTTTTCTGGCAGCCGTGGTTATTCGACAGGATAACCGTGGCGGGAATGAAAGTGCATCATGGAAATAGCGAGTGGTGGGGGAAATGGGAGAGAGCTGGGGAGGTGAGTAGGCCTTGGGGGGAATGGGGTGAGCAGGCCCATATGAAGGCACCACTTGGATAGTGCCTGCGAGGGCAGTGAAGCATTTTTCCCTGCCGTTTATCTTGATAACCGTGGATATCAGATAACTGAAGATAACCACGACTATCTGTAGTACATTGCTATTACACACACAATTATGCAGAAAAAGTGAAGGAAAAAAAGAGAGTAATGAAAAAAAAAAATCTTTTCACAGCTACAATGTGGTAGGAGATGCAAAGTGGACACGGTCGAAGGCCCTGACTAGTGGGTCAAAAAGAGAGGCGGAACATGTGTAGTGGACACGACCAAAGGCCAGTGGCCCGGTAGTGCTTTAAAATAGAGAGTGGGCACGACCGAAGGCCGTGCTCATTAGCCAGGACTGAAGGCAAAAGGCCCTGGCCAGTGGGCTTGAAACACATGTATAGTGGAAACGGCTAAAGGCAGTGGCCACTGGCAATCCCCAAAGGCCATAGCTAGTGGCCTGGTAGTGTTGTAAAATATAGAGTGGGCACGTGACCAGGGCCAAAGGCTAGTGGGCTTAAAAGAGAGGCTGGCCACTGGTCATGACCAAAAGTAACATATTGGGGAAGCATATACAGTGGACAAGGACCAAGTCCATGGCCAGTGGCGCACCAAGAAATGATCGTATAACAAAACCCTTGAAATTCACTGAAAAAAAGTGAGTTAGATAAGTTGATCAAATATACCACAGCAAAACTCTTGAAATTCAACACATTGGGGAAGACATGAGTGGCATGAGAGGGCGCGCTCCCATTGCAAAGCCCAAGAGGACATATACATTATAAGAGAAGGGATTCACAACACCATATAAAATGGTATTATGGGGACATTAACTGGAACGCGCCAAGTTAAGCTGGTCATGACTTCGCCAATGGGTTTTGTTGCGATACATCTGATCAACTTAACTAAACTTTAACTAAAGTTTTATTCAGGGAAGTGCTATATGTATATATATATTCGGTAAAAAATCTTTGTTAAAGGGACGTTATGGTTAAGTTGCAATACTAAAAACATATGAAATTCAGTGAAAAAACTTTGTTAAAGGGACGTTATGGTTAAGTTGCGCTACTAAAAACCTATGAAATTCAGTGAAAAAACTTTGTTAAAGGGACGTTATTGTTCCAAGTAAAACCGAAAAACCCCTGAAATTCGTCAGTTATGGTAAGCTAAGCAACCATAACTCATGGCACCACCGTGCACTGCTAAGACTAACACCCACAACATCAAAGATGACATCACAAATGTCATTGATGACATCACTGATGACATCACATGTCTGTCTCCCTCTTTTTTCCTTTACTGACATATCTAGGCCACATGGTTTTCTTCATTAACAGTCAGGAACTAAAAATTGTAAACATACTATATTTGTAGACTCATCCTTCAAGTATGTTCTTATAGTAATTCCCTTAGGGTCCAGTCATATCATATGAAACACATACATAGGGGAAGACACAAGCTTGAAAGACAGCAATCCTTTCTGTGCATGAAGATAATCAGTAGAGTTATCAGCACTTTCTGATAGTTCTGTTGTTTTTTTTATTACTGTACTTTCCCTGTATATGCTCATATTTGTATACATTGTACTCACACTACTTTCCTTAGGGTCCAGTCACATCATGTGATACATATACCTAGGGTAAATAGCAGCTTTGCAGCTGAGCAATCATGTATTTGCATGAAGATAATCAGTTAGGTTATGAATTGTTTCTGCTACTACTTCTGCTTTTTTGCTTACTTCACTTTCCCTGTATATACCCATATGTGTATGTGTTCTTGTCTCTTTGTGTTTTGTTTGTAATAATGCAATTATGAAATACATGGGTTTTATTAGCTACTTATTACATATTTCACAGTACGCAAAACTCTAATAAGAAAACAGTTATCATTTCATTATTCAACATATCAACATTATGAATATTCTACCTTCATCATATATGCTTCATACAATGCCTATGTTTCTGCATGAGTAGCTTAGTATACTGGATAGAACTACATAATAGAATGCTATTTATATCAATGCATTGCTGATTTCACTAATTAGCTCATGATTTTTATTCCAATGATCCTTGACAGTTTTTTCTCAACATTATAATAAGAATCCCTTGTACAGACATTTCGTAAAAAGTAAATGCACATGTGATGTCATCAGTGATGTCATCAATGACATTTGTGATGTCATCTTTGATGTTGTGGTTGTTAGTCTTAGCAGTGCACGGTGGTGGCGCGAGTTATGTTTGCTTAGCTTACCATAACTGGCGAATTTCAGGGGTTTTTCGGTTTTACTTGGAACCATAACGCTCCTTAAACAAAGTTTTTTCACTGAATTTCATAGGTTTTTAGTAGCGCAACTTAACCATAACGTCCTTTTAACACAGTTTTTTCACTGAATTTCATAGGTTTTTAGTAGCGCAACTTAACCATAACGTCCATTAAACAAGGTTTTTTCACTGAATTTCATAGGTTTTTAGTAGCGCAACTTAACCATAACGTCCCTTTAACAAAGTTGTTTTACTGAATATATATTTATATAAATTCAGTAAAACAACTTTGTTAAAGGGACGTTATGGTTCAAAGTAAAACCGAAAACCCCCTGAAATTCAGCAGTTATGGTAAGATAAGCAACCATAACTCGCGCCACCGTGCACTGCTAACACTAACACTCACGACATCAAAGATGACATCACAAATGTCATTGATGACATCACTGATGACATCACATGTGCATTTACTTTTCATGAAAACTCTCTTATAATGCTGACCAAAAACTGTCAAGGATCACTGGGATAAATATCATGAGCTAATTAGTGCATTAAGCAATGCATTGATATAAATAGCATTCTATTATGAAGTTCTATCCAGTATCGTAAGCTACTTATGCAGAAACATAGGCATTGTGTGCAGCATACATGATGAAGGTGAAATATTTATAATCTTGCCATGTTGAATAGTGAAATGATAACTGCTTTCTTATTAGAGTTTTGCGTACTGTGAAGGTACCATAATTAGCACCAACGTCCCTTTGCGGGTCCAATCCTTAACGGCTGGTAAAACCAGCTGTTAAGGTGGGAACCCGCAAAGGGACCTTGTAATCAGGCGCTAAGGGATTACCGGTACCCTTACCGGTACCGGTAATCCCTTAGCGCCAGGGTCGTAATGAGGCCCCTTGACTGTTACCTGGCAAAACCATGTGGCCAAGATATGTCACTAAAGGAAAAAAAGGTGGAGCCAGACATGTGATGTCATCAGTGTTGTCATCAATGACATTTGTGATGTCATCTTTGATGTCCTGGGTGTTAGTGTTAGCAGTGCACGGTGGTGCGAGTTATGGTTGCTTATCTTACCATAACTGCCGAATTTCAGGTTTTTTTTACTGAATTTCATAGGTTTTTAGTAGCGAAACTTAACCATAACGTCCCTTTAACAAAGTTTTTTTTACTGAATTTCATAGGTTTTTAGTAGCGCAACTTAACCATAACGTCCCTTTAACAACGTTTTTTTACTGAATTTCATAGGTTTTTAGTAGCGCAACTTAACCATAACGTCCCTTTAACACAGTTTTTTTACTGAATTTCATGGGTTTTTATTAGTGCAACTTAACCATAAAGTCACTTTAACACATTTCCTTTTACTGAATTTCATAGTTTTTTATTAGTGCAACGTAACCTTAACGTCCTTTTCAATGGAGGAAGACCACTAGCATCCTAGGTTCTCAAAGTGGGAACCCGGGGTGGTAAAAAATATATTTTTCTTCCCAAACCAGGACACAGCAGGCAGGCGTCCCGGTGTAGGAAGGAAAATCTTTTACCAAGATGGACACCAGGGAGGGGGAAGGCAGGGTGTATAAAGAGAACACAACAGGGCATCGGCAAGGGGTCGGGAAGACTAGGAGAGAGACACGGGGCATGAGTGGGGGGTAACACGAGGGAGACACGGGGCATGAGCAGGGGGTGGAAAGAAGGGAGAAACGGGGCATGAGCGGGAAAGAAGGGAGACACAGGGCATGAGCGGGGGGTGGGCGGCGGGAGGGGTAGACACACGGGGCATGAGCGGGGGGTGGGCGGCGGGAGGGAGAGACACACGGGGCATGAGCGGGGGATGAGCGGCGGGAGAGAGAGACACACGGGGCATGAGCGGGGGGTGGGCAGCGGGAGGGGTAGACACACGGGGCATGAGCGGGGGGTGGGCGGCGGGAGGGAGAGACACACGGGGCATGAGCGGGGGGTGGGCGGCGGGAGGGGTAGACACATGGGGCATGAGCGGGGGGTGGGCGGCGGGAGAGGAGAGACACACGGGGCATGAGCAGGGAATGGGGGGAGGGGAGAGACACACGGGGCATGAGCGGGGGTTTGGGGGGTGGGGAGAGACACACGGGACAAGAGCGGGGGTGGGCGGCAGGTGGGGAGAGACACACGGGACATGAGCAGGGGGTGGACGGAGGGTGAGGAGAGACACACGGGACATGAGCGGGGGTGGGCAGCAGGTGGGGAGAGACACACAGGACATGAGCGGGGGGTGGGCAGCGGGAGGGGTAGACACACGGGGCATGAGCGGGGGGTGGGCGGCGGGAGGGAGAGACACACGGGGCATGAGCGGGGGATGAGCGGCGGGAGAGAGAGACACACGGGGCATGAGCGGGGGGTGGGCAGCGGGAGGGGTAGACACACGGGGCATGAGCGGGGGGTGGGCGGCGGGAGGGAGAGACACACGGGGCATGAGCGGGGGGTGGGCGGCGGGAGGGGTAGACACATGGGGCATGAGCGGGGGGTGGGCGGCGGGAGAGGAGAGACACACGGGGCATGAGCAGGGAATGGGGGGAGGGGAGAGACACACGGGGCATGAGCGGGGGTTTGGGGGGTGGGGAGAGACACACGGGACAAGAGCGGGGGTGGGCGGCAGGTGGGGAGAGACACACGGGACATGAGCAGGGGGTGGACGGAGGGTGAGGAGAGACACACGGGACATGAGCGGGGGTGGGCAGCAGGTGGGGAGAGACACACAGGACATGAGCGGGGGGTGGGCAGCGGGTGGGGAGAGACACACGGGACATGAGCGGGGGGTGGGCGGCGGGTGGGGAGAGACACACGGACATGAGCGGGGGGTGGGCGGCGGGTCGGGGAGAGACACACGGACATGAGTGGGGGGTGGGTGGCGGGAGGGAGAGGCACACGGGGCATGAGTGGGGGGTGGGCATGAGCGGGGGGTGGGCGGCGGGTGGGGAGAGACACACGGACATCAGCGGGGGGTGGGCGGCGGGTGGGGAGAGACACACAGGACATGAGCGGGGGGTGGGCGGCGGGTCGGGGGAGACACACGGGACATGAGCGGGGGGTGGGCATGAGCGGGGGGTGGGCGGCGGGTGCGGAGAGACACACAGGCCATGAGCGGGGGGTGGGCATGAGTGGGGGGTGGGCGGCGGGTGGGGCGAGACACACGGGACATGAGCAGGGGGTGGGAATGAGCGGTTGGTGGGCGGCAGGTATCGAGAGACACACGGGCCATGAGCGGGGGGTGGGCATGAGTGGGGGGTGGGTGGCGGGAGGGAGAGGCACACGGGGCATGAGTGGGGGGTGAGTAGGAGGGGAGAGACACACGGGACATGAGCGGGGGTGGGCGGTGGGTGGAGAGAGACACACGGGACATGAGCGGGGGGTGGGCATGAGCGGGGGGTGGGAAGCAGGAGGGAGAGACACACAGGGTATGAGCGGGGGTGGGCATGAGCAGGGGTTGTCGGCGGTTGTGGAGAGACACACAGGGCATGAGTGGGGGGTGGGCATAGGTGGGGGTGGGCGGGAGGGGAGAGACACACGGACATGAGCAGGGGGTGGCGGGAGGGGAGAGACACACGGACATGAGCGGGCAGTGGGAGAGACGCATGGGGGTGGGAGAGACACACGGGGCATGAGCGGGGTGTGGGCGGGTGTGATAGAGACGAGCGGGGCATGAGCGGCGGGTGGGCGGGTAGGAGAAAGACACACGGACATGAGCGGGGGTGGACAGGAGGGAGAAAGACACATGCGGGTGGGGAGAGACACACGGGACATGAGCAGGGGGTGGGCGGCGGGTGGGGAGAGACACACGGGACATGAGCGGGGGGTGGGCGGTGGGTGGGGAGAGATACATGGGACATGAGCGGGGGGTGGGCGGCGGGTGGGGAGAGACACACGGGACATGAGCGGGGGTAGCCGGCGGGTGGGGAGAGACACACGGACATGAGCGGGGGTGGGCGGCAGGTGGGGAGAGACACACGGACATGAGCGGGGGTGGGCGGCGGGTGGGGAGAGACACACGGACATGAGCGGGGGTGGGCGGGAGGGTAGAGACACAGGGACATGAGCGGGGGTGGGAGAGACACACAGGGGGTGGGGCATGAGCGGGGGTGGGCGGGTGGGAGAGACGAGCGGGGCACGAGTGGGCATGAGCGGGGGGGTGGGCGGTAGGGAGAAAGACACACGGACATGAGCGGGGGGTGGGCGGGAGGGAGAAAGACACACGGACATGAGCGGGGGTGGGCAGGAGGGAGAAAGACACACGGCGTTCGTGTGCAGGCGGCAGATCCCGCTCCTCGGCCCTCCGCTGGCCACCGTGTGCCTGATGGCGTGAGCGGGGGGCTGGAGGAAAAGGGAAGACACGGAGCATGAGTGGGGATGACAAGAAGGACACATGGGGCATGAGTGGGGGGGTGGGACGAACAGGAGACAGACACGGGCATGAGTGGGGGTGGGGGACTTACTGTGCAGGTGGGATACAAAGCCTCTCATGCGAGGAACAAAGATGGCGGGCGTCTCTGAAGCCAGACACACTGCACGCTTTCACTGCATCCAATGAGAGAGCACGTCAGATGTCCGCGGACATCACGCAAGTTGCTTGCCCAATCACCATCCTGTCCACTGAGCGAACAGGGAAGTGTGTCCGCGAAACGAACACAGATATTACAAATTTCTTTCACTTACATTTTGTCATTTTTCTTAAAAACTACTGGACGGATTTACACCAAATAAAGCAAAGCACGCTTTCGGGACCAAGCCGCTGCTCCTGCTGCAAATTTGGTGTAAATCCGTCGAGCGGTTTGGGCTGCAGGCGTGAGCAAAGTTTTTTCCCATTATGTCTATGGGAAAAAAAAAGTTTTGGGACCCCCCCTATAACTTTGCCCCCCCTAGACGAATCCTCACCAAACTTTGCGAATTCAGAGTGTCCCAAATACTTTTTTTGCAAAGTTTGGTGAGGATTCGTCCAGGGAGAGCGAAGTTATAAGCCGCCCAAAAAGTGCTCTTCCTATGGAAACAGCAACTTAACCATAACTACACGGCCACTACCGTGGCCATGTAATATATATATATATATATATATATATATATATATATATATATATATATATATATATATATATATATATATATATATATATTCATATACACACACACAATGTTTTCTCCACTTGCCTGAACATCACTGACAACATCTCAGCTCCAACTCCTGCACTGCATGCTGACCCAGGGCTGGCCCATGACACACCTTGGCAGTTCATTTAGACTGACCTATTTGACTGTCACTCAGGGCTATTATTGTTGCACTGGTTTTAGAGAGGCAAAGAAATGCAGCAAGGCCATGGCTTAGAAGCACCTCTGGCCTCTAATGTTTAAGCCCTATGCAACCTGTGCAGAGCTCTTTACGGTCCATGCAGGAAAAGATTACTTGGCATGCGACATGCCCCTGCTCAGACTTCACCACCCTTCTCAATATATATTTTGCCTAGCACAACAACTCAAGGGGGAAGTTAACCTAGACAAAAACGTATGGGGCACTATAGCTTATTGACAAGAAAACATGTTATAGCTTGTTGATTACTTATTTCTTACAAGTATTGAGTTTTTTTTTTTTTACTGACCTTGAAAGGACGAATGGCTTAGTTGGTCCTAAAGGGAACTGAACTTGCTAAGTACAGCCTTTATCATTTATTTATTTATTTATTTATTTATTTATTTATATTTGCATTTATTTCTTTTTTGTAACATGCCTAATACCGTATCTAAGCGCGGTTCTGTCAGAGGCAAGCACCTAACCCGTGAACAATCCACCAATAATTCTCCAGATTCTTATGATTGAGCGGTTAGACTTAAGGTTTCTAAATCTTCAATACATGTTACCCGGGCTCACTTGTTAACACATTTGTCTCTTGTCTAATCCAGTGTCTTCAACTTAAAGCCTCAACCTCTAAGCTCTCGGAACTGTACTCCTCGGTTCAACATCGCATTGCTTGTTCCATGTGGCAAGCTCCCAAGAAAAGACAGAGCAAAGAGAATATTGCATGGCATGGGAGAATGATAATGGAAGCAATTGATAAAGAGATTGATGACGTTTGTTGAATGGCAGGAATGCTATGGACTGGCGGATGAATGATAGGTGGAGGCTGTGCAGTGGACAATGATAGTCAGGCAAAGTGAATGACACTAGGAGGGTGGTGCGCTCAAACGGTGTTAGCATGGAAGAGATGACGCATCTTAGCTATCACAGAAAATCTATGCATGGAGTTTCATGCCTTGTTATTTAACAGAAAATCCTGGACTGCTGACAGATTCAACCTTGTTTTGTCTGTGGATGGAACTGAAGACTTAGCGTACGCCCACCTTTCAGCCCTTCCTCTGAGGGTTCTGTGCCACACCCTCGCCAAAAGACACGGACACTACTTTCTAGAAATGTGAGGGTAAATGTGCCCATGCTAAGAGTTCTGAATCATATACTTCATCACGTGTATCAGAACGTCCACCACCATCTTACTTCTTAGAAATGTTGACTACAACTTCACTGATCCACACCAGCACGTGTAGACGGGCACCAGCACTTCTCAGTGACAATCAGGGATTTCTGGTGTGCCACAAGGACCCATCCGCTCCCTAGTCATCTTCAACCTATACGTAAAGCCTCAGGGGAGGGGGGTGGCGTTTAAGGACCATATCAACATTAAAATGCACAATTACACCTATGACACAGGGCTCCACTTGAAGGTTGACTGCATCAGTGCTATCAACCAGCTGCATCATTGCCTCCCTCTCATTCATCTTTTATTGCAATGTGCCTGTCACACTCCCTGGAAGTGCAACCAAATGCACCCACGCAAGAACTGTTTGACTGAGGTGGAACTCGATGGCCTATCCCCAGAATTTAGCTACGTCATAGACTGAAATCTCCCCTTCAAAACACACATTGCATCAAGGTTTTAGTTTTCATTCCTCTGCAGAATCAAACTCATCCTCCTCACCTCAGATTTGAAAATGATTGTCCAATTACTGGAGCTCCCCCACTTTGAAGGTGACGATGCCAAGCACTCCATCCTTCACGATGACTTTGCTTTGCTAAAAGCTCTTCAGCATGCTGCAGGCCTACTCATTAAAAGACTGATGGAATGTAGCCCTGTAGCCCCTACACAAAACGGACATCTCTGGTGACCTCCTCATTTTCACATTACTGTCACGATGGCCTGCAAAACCTGCGAAGCACTGATGACCAAAACACATTCTCCCTGGCTGAGAAACCCACTATCTCTGGAGTCCAATGCAACGCAAGGAGCAGACGCATCTCCTCTCTGAAATACAAGAAGTGCTAGAGGCAGAAGAATAGATTGCAGGCGTTTACCTGATGATCTCCCACACTGTGGGGCAACATGTGTTCAAACATCACGTTTGCCATCTCTCTCTCTCTCTCTAATGCCCTACGGGAGGGTACAAAGACCATACCCTTTAGTCAACACTAAAGCGACTGATCATGACACAATACTGATGATGGCTCTGCCAATAGTGGAGGCAGCTTTTAATGCCTGGGGCCAGAAGCTATTGAGGGGGCACTGGTACTGTAAACAATTCAAGGTCAGTGGCAGCTGATGAATATTTTCATGGGAGGGTTGTTAACATCTTCCACAAATTAATGTGAGTGACTGAGTAACGTAGGGTGATACAGGGGCTCTCCTTCCAGAATTTTTCTGTAAATAATCATTTGAAATTATGCTTTTTATGGAACAGTTTTTGAGAAAATTGAGTACAAATCCCTACAATTCACAAACCTATTTCATCACTGCGCTGCTCGTAACTGCACAGACGAAAATGCTGACACCAATTACGGCATAGCGCAGTGATCAGATAGATCACTGTTCCCCCTGCAATACTCCAACCCCCACCCCAGCCACCTTTACCGCAGCACACTTCTGTGTGCGCCACTTACTCCCTTGTACCCCTGTAGCGTCAGTTCCTCCCACTTACGTGGGGCAGTGCTGAAGACGCAGGGTCCTTTTAAAAAAAAAAATATATATATTTTTTTCCTGGCCCCCGCTTACCGTAATGGTAAGCGGGGGAAACCCCCACAACCCTCGACTCCCATTACTGTGACCAAGGAGAGCGGGGGACACCCCTGCAACCTCCGCTCTACTTGGGTGCAGTAATGGGTGTCGGCATACTGTAAAATGCCGACAGCACAGTAAAAGTGCAGCCGACATTTTAGAGTCACCGTTTTGGTATGTTCCCCAATTCAAAACTTGTGCTCTAGGATAACAAATCTTAAAGAAGCCTTCTGTATCCTCCAGCCTATGTGTCTACAAACTGAACTTTCCTAGTTTTGAGGACCTTTCAGTCAAGTTATGAACTATCTTGCTTCAGAGTCCTTTCTAGTAGGAATAAGACTTCCAGCATGGGAAAGGCTTCTTTCTTGACTAAAGTGGCAGGATTAGTTTGACTCTCTGCAGCAACAGCGGAGTTCCCACCAAGAGTCTGTTTCCTGGAAGTGATGGACCATCTTTGGAGAATCCGATGGCCAAACCTTGGTACTGCTTCAGGTCCTCTTGCAGTGGAATGAAAACAATTCATCAGCTCAACTTTTGTGTTCTTCTTTAGTAGAACTGCTGGACTACTCCTTGAAGATCTGTAGTCAGTTCCACGTGGCACTACCCATTACGCTTCTGGGAAACTAAATTAGGACCAAAAACTTTTAGCCCTTAGTCCACCAGTTTTCCCTAGTTTGTCCTTCTGTACAATTATCTAAAGACAAACTAATTCAGAAAAAATAAATCATCTTCTAGAGCTATTAGCCGGAAAAACTCATGGACCTGACATTGCATAGTGTAACTGACTTCAATTCAGCACTCCAACTAAATCAATGCTTAGTAGGAAATGCCCAATTGAAGCCCTTATTTATATATTTTTATGTCTTTAAATCTGGATGAGGAACCCTTATATAACGCCCCTCTCTTCGGATCTCCCCGACCTCACTGAGCCAAGAAGTAGGTTTGTTTTGCAAATTAAAACATTTATTTGAAGAATTAAACAATATATATATCACACTTTTATGAACAAAATAATATTTGAATAGCACACTTATGAATATGGATGGTAATCAGCAATGGGTAATATTACACAATTAACAATTTAGGAGTATGAATAGGAAGGATACAGTAGCAGAGAATACTTGATATGATTCAAGGAAATGCAATAATGGGAAAGAATGCAACACAGAAATAGACTCAATATGATTTCAATCAAAAGATAATATGGTCACTTTTTCCCCTGTGATTATGTCAAACTAGAAATTATATCGTGCCTCCGATTGCTATGAATATATGTATATTGGCCTACGCCAAGCTGCTAACAAGCTGCTTATAAACTACATTTGAATATACTCGCATTGCAAGGTCCTGACCTTAGAAACCATGTACACTGTCATTTTGGGTCAAGCTGCCATTTTAGGTTTTCTTGCTCTATAAAGTCACCATGTGAGCTAAAATGGTAGCCTATGTTATTCAGAACAGAACTCGATTGTCATGACCTCTGTACAGCTAATGTATAACTTGCCTGCAGGCCACTTGTTAGGGTCATGAGCTGAACCTTGTCCTTCTGCTGACCTGTGTGCAATGGATTACCTGTATCACCGAAACTGATCTATAATTGAATGAGAACACCTGCTTAACTACATTATATAAACTAAGTCCCGCATTGTAATGTTAGGCCTAGAGCATACATTATTACCATTTCTTCTTGTTAATGTATAAACCTAAGATGAACTAGATTTGACCTGGCAAGGGACACTAGAGCAGTAACTTATTTATGGAATGGTTAACCTGCAGAAAGGCTGGACAACAGGCTGGAGAAATGTATAAAAGCCTGACTGTTTCAATGAATACTTGCACTCACTGAGCACACCAAACCACGCCGGAGTTCGCTGTGTTGTACTGAGGGTCGATAGCTATCTGAATTTTGTTCTGTTCTTTTGTAACTGGATTCAGTATAAAATAAAGTGCTTTGTATGTTCCTTTGTAACCTGTGTTTGGTGTGTTTCCTTTTTGGTTACCCTGCCTCATATTATTTCCTTGTTTTCACAGTTGGCGCTCGAATAGGGACCCTCAAGATTGATGCCGGATTATTGAAGGTTGACGCACGCTATCTGACCGGATGGGACGGTGTGACATAACGGGCCCGACTGAACGAGGCACAACACCTCAACAGCGCTGCACAATCCGTTCCCTGGACGATAGCCGTGTGGTCTGAGAAGGCATCTTGACGAGGGTCCATTTTTTGAGGCGGGCAGATTTGCCGAAATCACCATACACAAGGTAAAATTCATTAGGTAAGTCCTTTGTAAACCGATCGGTCCTCCTTAGGTTTGGTCAGGTGAGTCGTTACCCGACTCTTAATTCAACCCTGACAATTTGAATTTGGCGCATTGTATCTGCAGACACAATTATTGACCAGGTAACACTGAGTATTTGAGAAATGCCTGGGAAATTGTCTAGCTGCTTTAGGGCATTATTCCGCAGCGATAGACAATCTTTGGAATTTAGCCGTCCGGCACCACAGGAGGGGTCACCATCATGTACTATGTACTGTAAGCATGGCATTGGAAGTGTAGTATTTAATAAAATTTGGCACAGACAAACCAGACATGCCTCCGAACCTCAGTGGCCAGTCAATGGTAGTTTTGAGATCCCTCGTATTGAATATTTAGAGTCAGTCTTGTTAAAAAAGAAGGCCAGACCTGCAGCATTTGATGTTTTGCAAAATGGGAAAAGAGAAGCGTTGCAGCAGCTTAAAAGTAGGGAAAAACATGTGCGCCGTCATAAAACAAATGCTGAAAAGGCGTTGTTATATGATCAGGACAAACAGTCTGAGTCGGTTAGGAATATGGACAGGGCTTTCTGACTCGGTATTCAGAAAATCTATCCTTCTAAAGATCTTCATGTTTCTGATGAGTTTATCGACAAATTGTTAAATGAACGAAGGCCTGGTGCCTCTGCACCACCTCCGTATGTTCCTCTTCCTCCTGCTGTACCTCTTCCTGCTGTTATTCCTGCTCTTCCTGCTCAACCTGTTGTTCCTATTCCTCCGGTTGTTGTTCCTCCACCTGGTCCTCTGCCTTTTCCCATTGCACCAGTAATGGTACCTCCATTGAATTTGCCTGCACCCTCACTCCCAAGTAGTTCTGTACCGCTTGTAGTTGATCAGGGTGCGGGGTCGAGGATTGTTACTCGTAATGCTGTTCCTACAGAAAAGAAACAGGATTTGTTTGCATGGGCTAAGCATTGTATGGAGAGAGATGATCGAGCTAATGTTCTTGCCACACTTTCTAATATGGATAATTTTCCTGAGAAAAATGTTTTCATTGAAGGTTTAGGGATTCATTTATGTGTAATGTGGGGTAAATTAAATAATGCAGACCTCCCACAAGGGTTGAGGGACCTGAATACTTTAGCGTTTTCAAGAGACACTGTGGAGAAGGTACATGAGCATGTTGAGAGGATATTTGAGTATAGAAAGGAGTTGGAAAGGTTACGGAATGAGGATGACGAAGAAGAAAGTATGTATGTACAGAAACGATTTCTTCCGTGTCGTAAATCGACATCTGAGGAGGCGCGAATTTGTACAAAAGATGCGATTAGATGGATTTCAGACATATCGATAACTCCAGTTGAGGTATATGACACATAGAGTCAATATACGCTAGAAATGCAGAGGAAAGTGATACAGGTAATGGTAGAGTACCTGCAGGATGAATGTTTAAAGATAAAGGTTAGTTGTCCCACAGAGTTATTGAGCATTTATAAGAGAGCTTTTTCACTTGACACTTCTTCAACTGCTTTAGCGCTCGACTTAGCTCTGTTGCTTAGTAAGCGTTTCGGAGTTGCCTACATCTCAGTTGCCTATGAGAGAGGTTCCTCCGACATTTGTCCCAAAGGTTGAGATTCCTGCTAATGCTGCAGCAGGTACACCTGCTGTGGACATTCCTGCACATTATGTATCGCAGTTTGTTCACGTCCCGTTTTCACGACAGGAAGTGAATACTATTAGACAAACTATTCCTGACATTAGGAAAAATCCGACAGGGTTCTATAAAGAGACAGAGTCTGTTTTGCACTCCTCAGTGTTTACCCTAGGCGACAATGATTTGCTATTCCCTGTACTCCTGCCTGTAGATTTGTGGAAACAAGTTAGAACTATAGACGATGTACCAGGGTTGGGAGATACATGGGCTAACATAGTTAGGCTTGATGGGGAAAGGCCAGCTGGTGAGAGACCACCTCAGGTGATACTAACTATGCCTGACAGAATCATTGCAAAACTGAAAACTATAATCCCCGAAAAGAGAATTATTTGGGACAAGCTTACGGCCTGTGTCCAAGGAAAATCTGAGGGTGCTACCGAGTTCTTTAATCGGTTCGAACAGGTATTCTCGGATTTCAGTGGACAAGACTTAGGCACAGAGTCTGGGAAAAGATTATTTATGGACAAATTTGTAAGTGGATTGCTGCCTGACATCCAGTCACAAATTATGTCTTCTGAGAGCGCTTGGCAGGCGAAATCCCAATCAGAAGTACTGCACATGGCTCAGTACTACGAGAACCGTGTCAATAATGAAAAAGATAGAGTCGAGAAGAGAAAAGGTGATTTGAAGACTAAAGTATTGTTACAGCAAATTGTTAGAGGCCCCACAGGGGGTAGTTCACAGATTAGAGGTCAGTATGTTCCACAAGGGAATGTGCCCTTGGGTCCTGTGAATATTAACCAGTGTTCCTATTGTCGCCAGGAGGGTCATTGGCGTGCACAATGCCCCGTCCTTCGACAGAGGTCGAATAACACATTTGGAAATATGGGTAGACGATCCAGAGGTCGCCCGGGTGTAGGGGGCACTGGTAGAGGCCAGTTTTCGCAGGATCCCCAACAACCTTTTTCACAGGATAATCAGACTTCGAGTGTGGATACTAGAAACATATTTGATCATCCTTCTGCTGCATATCTATCTGAAGAGCTTCCTTTTGATGATATTTTGTTTCGCTAGGATTGCCCGAAGCAGGGTTTGGAACCTACACCTATTCCCGTTAATCAGAAAGGTCCCTACGTTGAAATGGTAGTGGGAAATAGGAAACATCCATTTTTGATAGACACTGGAGCACAGAAGTGCTCCATTGATCATTCTCGGGTTCCAAACATTCCACTGTCAGGGCAAACCAATGTTTCTGTATGGTTTTCTGGCACACCAGTTGTTTGTCCGGTTTCTTCACCGGTACCTATTTCTTTGGGTCCCTTTACGGACCACTGTCCATTTCTCTTGACTTCGAATTGTGGAGAGAATTTGCTGGGGTTGAATCTGTTGAAGGAATTAAATGCGGTAATTCATTGTTCTTCTGATGGAGTGCGTTTGACGATTTCACCAAAGCAATGTTCTGTTTCGCAATTCTTGACTAGACCTTTGCCGCCAGAATTCAGTAATGTACCAGAGTGTTTGTGGGCAGTTGATGACAATGATGTCGGTGTTTTGCAGATTGAGCCTGTTAAAATAGTTTTGAAACATGGAATTAAGCTGCCCTGTATTCCACAGTATAAGATCTCAGTTGAAGGCGAGCGAGCTTTGAAGAGCATTGTTTCCGATTTTGTGCATCGTGGGGTGATTGAGGAGATTGCTGGAAGTTTGTGCAATAGTCCGATTTTACCCGTGTACAAAAAAGGTGATAATGCAATTCCATTTCGTTTTATAATTGATTTACGTGCCATTAATAAAGTCGTCGCTCTGCAATTTCCAATTGTGCCTGATGTGACGACAATATTAACCATGATTCCAGCTACGGCTACTCACTTCAGTGTTGTGGACCTAAAGAATGCTTTCTTCAGTATTCCTATACATGAGGATAGTAGATACTTGTTCGCGTTCACCTTAGGGGGACGCTCATTCACATTTACTCGTGCACCTCAAGGTTATACTGAGAGTCCTAGTATTTATAGTAGGGCTTTGAAAGAGCAGCTTGATACCCTTGGATTGCCCCCTACTTGTACGTTGCTTCAATATGTTGATGATTTGCTTTTAGCCGCTGACTCTGAGAGCTCTTGTAAAGAGGGCACTGTGTTGTTGCTCATCCATCTAGCTAAGCATGGTCACAAAGCTTCTCTCAAAAAGTTTCAATATTGTTGCCAGGAGGTCGCCTATTTAGGCTATCTCCTGTCAAAGGAGGGAAGAAGATTGACACCTGAAAGAATAAAACACATTTCTGGCATGTCTGTCCCAAATACACAAAAGGAAGTTAGAGCCTTGATAGGTATGGCTTCTTACTGTAGGTTATGGATCCCAAACTTCTCACTAGTGATAAAACCGAGGTTGGCCTTGACGAAGAAGGGTATTTCTTCACCATTGCCATGGAATATGGAGCATCAACATTCATTCGAGTTGCTCAAGACTGCATTATGTTCGCGCCAGTTTTGGGCACACCGAACTATGAGAAGGCCTTTGTGTTGTTTGTGCATGAATGTGATGGATGTGCTTTGGCTGTATTAACGCAGGAACATGGAGGGAAGAATAGGCCATGCGGTTACTACTCTTCCGCCCTTGATCCTGTTGCATGCGCTTTGCCAAGATGTTTGCGCGCTGTCGCTGCTGCTGCGTCTGTAAAACAAAGTGAGGGAATGGTCCTAGGCCATGATTTAACCCTGATGGTGCCTCACTCTGTAGATATTCTATTGAACAAAACCCAAACGCAACACCTCACTTCCGCACGACTGACAAGATATGAATTAATCTTGTTTGCTCCCCACATTCAAATTAGGAGGTGCTGCGTGTTTAATCCGGCTGAACTCCTACCTTTCCCGCAAAATACTGTTTGCGGTGACGAAGAGTCACATGACTGCCTGTATACTACTGAACAAGATACAAAAGGCAGAGTTGATTTGAGGGACACTCCTTTGGATAACCCACAAGGGGAGCTGTTTTGTGATGGCTCCTGCTTCAAACTACTGGATGGTACATCCACAGCTGCTTATGCAGTCACTACATTGAGTACGGTTGTGGAGACCAAGAGAATTACGCATAACTCTGCGCAGGCCGCAGAGATTATAGCATTGACTCGAGCTTGTGAGCTTTCCGAAGGGCTAACAGTAAACATATATACTGATAGCCAGTATGCCTTTGGTGTGGCTCACAACTTTGGGAGACTTTGGTCAGAGAGAGGGTTTTTAACTTCGCATGGCACCAAGATCCAACATGGCTCCCTGATAGTACAATTGCTTTCAGCGCTTGCGCTCCCTAGTCAGTTAGCATTCATTAAGTGCGCAGCACATCGCAAGATTATAGATGATGTAGGGAAAGGGAATGCTTTCGCTGATCAAATAGCTAGACAAACTGCCTCTGATCTCTTCACTGAGATGTATGTTTCAAGGGAGACTGTAGATGCCTATGCAATGGATGAGGGTGTTGGGTCTGTACGGGATATCCAAGCCGATGCCACATTAGAAGAATCCAAGAGGTGGGCTGAGGGCTTGGGGAAACTCGATGATGATGGGTGTTGGGTGGACATGGTTGAAGGGAAATGGTTGCTTCCTAATGCCTATATAGTAATGATGGTACCATGGCACACGGTCCCACACATGTGTGCGCTCAACAGATCACGAGAATGTTAGAGAAAGTCTGGGTAAATGATAAGATTTCAAAAATTGCCCAGCATTATGTCCAAAATTGCATGATTTGCCTACAACACAATGTGGGAAAGGGGACAGCAACTCCAAGAGGTAGCTTTGGGCTTCCTTCTGTCCCGTTTGAAGTGATCCACTTTGACTTTATTGAAATGGAGCGATGTAACAATCTAAAATATGTCCTTGTGGTCATTTGCGCCTTTAGTAAGTGGGTCGAGGCTCTCCCTGTTAAAGACGCTACAGCCATGACCACTGCAAAGACCATGTTAAAGGAATTCTTCCCACGGTTCGGTTTGCCGAGAGTTATCTGGTCAGATAATGGTCCGCATTTTATCGCTGCTGTAATTCTACAGATATGTACGGCATTGCAAATTGACAAACAATTCCATTCGGCCAGACATGCTCAGAGCGCCGGATTAGTGGAAAGACACAATGGTATCATAAAAAACAAGCTCGCTAAGACGTGTGTCGGCACCAAACTAAAATGGCCGGACGCCTTACCGATCGTGTTACTTTCAATGCGGACAACCCCTCAAACTAAGACTGGGCTCTCTCTCTTTGAGGTGGTAATGGGGAGACCTGCTAATATTTGGGGTTTGCCTAAAAGCTGCGCATTGCGCGATGTAGAAAATGTACTTCTCTCCGACTACTGTAACCAGTTAACTAAAAACCTGTATTTCATTTATCACCAGGTGTTTTCAGCTTTACCTGTACGGTTCACGGGCCCAGGACACGATATACAGCCTGGAAGTTGGGTCCTAGTGAAGGCCTACGAAAGGTCTTCCTGTCTCGCTCCTCGTTGGAAGGGACCCTACCAAGTGCTGTTGGTCACTCGGACAGCAGTGCGGGTGGCTGGAAAGAAACACTGGATCCACGCGACGCATGTCAAGAAACTTTCTCACCCGACGCCACACGTTACAGAAGAAGCAGAACCCCTCGCTGATGCTACAGTCCCTGATCTTGGAGTAGCAAACAGCGCTGTGAGTGCGTCGGAGAATTTCTCTGAGCCCGTGCAGCTTGGGGAACAGTCCATTTCGTCTCCGCACTCTTTTGAAAAATCACTTCTGGAAAATACTGTTTCAAGCTCTGCGACTTCCGTCGCTTCCGATACGTCGCTTCCCTCAGGAAGTGACGACACCTTATTTTCGGACCAAACAATCTTGGGTACCACCAGGTACAACCTTCGACGAAGAAAATAGAACTACGGCACAGGTTTTTCCGTGCATTAGAGAAAGAGAAGTGATCGAAAGTTTTCCTTTGTATAAGAACGTTTCTGTTGAACAAAAGGGAAAAAAAGGGATTCTGCTGGCTAGGGTTGGGAAGGACTAAAAAATCGCGCGACCGTAGCGTCGCCAGCAACGAACATTGGCGTTGTCGATTGAGGAACTACAATGCCTGCCACCTCCACTGCTGCTCCCCGCACTGGACTTGTGAATAAGGGGGTGACCAACTTGGACAATGAATAATGTGCCTGGTACCCGAAAACGTACTGCTGTGTTTTGATAACGATAATTGTTATTTTTGCAATTACTGCTGTAGGACTTTGGTACTTTGAAGAAATCTATCCTCTAAAACCTTTACTACCGATCGAGATTGTACCGACTGCTTTGACTCCCTCTGTACACCTTCACACTCTGTCCCCTAGAGACTCCCAACATAGACAAAAGTATCATAATAACACTCTAATGATAGTAATGAATGCAACGCATGCCATTTTTAATAAGAGTAATTGTTGGATTTGCACTCATTTACCGCAACATGGGAACAAGGGACTGGGATGGTATATTCACCCTTTACCTTTAACGACTGCTTGCTATGCCTCTCTTAGAGCACTATTCTTTGGCCGTTGGAATGATAGCATCTCAGGGAATTTTGATGGAACTAATTTGAATGATTTCGAGAAACGTGAATTAACTCCCCTGGGATGCTCGCTTTTTGCAAATAGAAGTAAACCTAATGTCGCTTCTATTAGGCCGTCTGATAAACTGTCTCTTCCTTTTCAAACTTTAATTTCCTTTAAAATGGCTCCGATAGGCAATAAGGACGCCGTGCCTCCTTCTTACTCTATAAATCATAGCCCTGACTCGGTCCCCTTTTGTGTACAAAGAAATGGCACTCGGCCAATGGGAGATTTTGAAGGTTTTATGAACATTGTAAATTTGACTGGAGAAAACAGGCCTCTGTATGTAGGGGGGCCTGTTTATTTTGTTTGTGGTAGTTTAGCATTTCCCTGGTTGCCCAAGGATTGGCAGGGAACCTGTTATTTAGGAATCCTGTTACCCGGGGTATTTGTAGCTAGTACATTGGAGGTTTCTAAGGCTCGCCCACGGCGGGACAAGAATGGAGATACCCCTGGGCAAGTATTGGGAGATATAGCAAAATCAGTTGTGCCCTTTTGGGGACAAATAACAAACTCTGAGAACATTATGGGATTAGCAAGGGTACTGGAGAGAACGATCAACCGGACCACGGGCATACTCTACAATATGACACTAGAACAAAAAGCAATAAGATTGATAGCACTCCAAAATCGGATGGCATTAGATGTCATTCTGGCAGAACGAGGTGGAGTATGCAAATTAGTGGGGTCCGCTTGCTGTGTTTTCGTACCAGATTCCTCGCCGACAATTTTTAAGGCAATACAGAATCTGCACATTCTTAGTTCAGAAGTGCATGTTCCCGAGGGAAATTGGGATCTTAGCGCTTGGTTCTGGGACTTCTTGCGGTCTTGGGGTTGGAAAGTGCTTTCAGTCTTGCTGATTATTTTGGGAATTCTGCTATTTCTTTGTTGTTGTATCCAATGTCTACCAAGTATATGTTCAATGCTAGGGGGATGTTGCGCTCAGGCGATAGGTACAATAGGACATAAAGTGTGTGCCCCAGATAAAACCTCTAAGGAGTATGTACTGAAAGAGATCTTAGTAAAAGATCTAATGGCAATACATATTTCTGACAGCTATTCAGGGTGTATGGACGATGACACATGGAGTTATTTGCAGGGAGATCAGAAGTAGTTTAGCACTTGGCATAGGCCAAAAGGAGGGTTTGTCAAACTAGAAATGATATCGTGCCTCCTATTGCTATGAATATATGTATATTGGCTTACGCCAAGCTGCTAACAAGCTGCTTATAAACTACATGTGAATAAACTCGCATTGCAAAGTCCTGACCTTAGAAACCATGTAAACTGTCATTTTGGGTCAAGCCGCCATTTTAGGTTTTCTTGCTCTATAAAGTCACCATGTGAGCTAAAATGGTAGCCTATGTTATTCAGAACAGAACTCGATTGTCATGACCTCTGTACAGCAAATGTATAACTTGCCTGTAGGCCACTTGTTAGGGTCATGAGCTGAGACCTTGTCCTTCTGCTGACCTGTGTGCAATGGATTACCTGTATCACCGAAACTGATCTATAATTGAATGAGAACACCTGCTTAACTACATTATATAAACTAAGTCCCGCATTGTAATGTTAGGCCTAGAGCATACATTATTACCATTTCTTCTTGTTAATGTATAAACCTAAGATGAACTAGATTTGACCTGGCAAGGGACCCTAGAGCAGTAACTTATTCATGGAATGGTTAACCTGCAGAAAGGCTCGACAACAGGCTGGAGAAATGTATAAAAGCCTGACTGTTTCAATGAATATTTGCACTCACTGAGCACACCGAACCACGCCGGAGTTCGCTGTGTTGTACTGAGGGTCGATAGCTATCTGAATTTTGTTCTGTTCTTTTGTAACTGGATTCTGTATAAAATAAAGTGCTTTGTATGTTCCTTTGTAACCTGTGTTTGGTGTGTTTCCTTTTTGGTTACCCTGCCTCATATTATTTCCTTGTTTTCTCAATTACGCACGCCCCCCTATGCAATATGAAGAGATGGAAATGAGGGCACACAGGTTTCAGGGTTACAATCAAGAAGGCAGTTCAATTCCAGTTCCCCCAGCAAGCTTAGAGAAACAGGTATGATTTTAAAACAGGCAAAAATACTTTGAATGTTATTGCAGTGAAAGTGAAAATATGCTAAATTGATTTTGATTCACTAAATGATATTCAGAATAAGTGATAGTTACCTTGGATTGGTTCAGGTCAACACTAGCAATGATTCATGAATTATTATCAGATTGAAAACAGCAGTGGAAAGCAAGAAACAGCTATTTTGTAAGAAAATGAAATTGAGCCAAATTGCAATTCGCAGCAATTGTTCCGCGTGCGTAAATCGCGATTACGGAAAAACTTAGCTTTAAAACGACTGTGAATTTTAGGACATGCTGTTCAAATGTTACAGAGGTTTTTGGGAAGGTAGATTTTCAGAAATAATGTCAAGATGTCAGAAATGACAGATGCGCTTTAAAGATTCTGAACCAATAGGATGGACAAAAGATTCTATAATGCAGTTCTGGACAGGTTAAAATGGATGGAAGAGGATTTCTTTAAACTAAGAGATTGGTTATGGACAGATCTAGACTAGATACTCACACCTAGGCTTTGCAATGGAATGGGCCTCGTCAAATATCTAGTCAAGGGGTTTGGCTTCACTCTCACCACCGGACAGGTCTCAGGCCCTCTGGGTTCCGCGTTCAGCACTGCACGGCGGTCTGCGGCCTCTTGAACTGGATCTGACGGGTCTTGGATTACAGCACTGCTTTCTGGGTCTGGACCTCAGTTCTAGCACAAGGTTCTTAGCTAGAAGCAGACAGCTCAGACCGGCTGTTGAATGTGAGAATCAGGTTTGCAAAAGATTCTGAAGCCTGCTGAAAAGGATTCAGCTTTTGGTTTAGGCCTCTCTGCTTCAAGGTTCTAGAGTTTGGGTTCTAGAGTTCTGGTCTCTGGATCTAGATCTGGAGTCTGGAGTCTCTGTCTGGATATTGTCTGAATCTGGTCTGGCAGAGTGCTTCGCAGGAATCGGTGAGTAGTGGAAAAGAGGGTGTCCTTAATCTGTCCTAAACAGTCTCTATTTATGTGTTGCCAAAGTGGGTGGGAAGGCAGATTCTACATGCCCAACCCTCTAAGGATTTGATAGGTTACAGGATTCCCTGTCCCCTGACTGGAGAAAGGATCAACGTGTCATGAGGTATCATCATGATGCTGCCATTTACCATCTAGGGAAGAAACTCCCCTTTGCTTTTACTTAGAAAATCAATTTTTCATAACAAACATATTTCCAAGGTGCACAACTTGTTCATAATACATATACACATCACAGATTATTTAAGGTACATTCTTGTCCAACTCTGATCTTCCTAAGAGCTTGGGTTCAGAAATGACAACTTATTCATGCTTTTGGTGGGTTTCCCAATATTGGTTCTGCACCAAATGTGATACATGCATGCAGATCCTCCCTGGGCATATTACTGTAAGTTCTTATGTTCATAGCAACAACACTGCAGGTACAATATTAATAAATTCCGGGGTTTGCTCTCAGAACATCACACGGCGTCCAGCTTAGTCTTAAATTGTGAGTGAATTTTTCATTTTAAGAATCCCAAAGTTTCATAATTTTGGTAGCTTGGTACACTTTGTTATACGCAATATTATAAAAACATATATTTGCTGGGCTACCTGAATCCACAATGGTTTGTCTCCGCCCCCTTAGCTGGCTGACTCAGAGGGTCACATGTCTTGTTTCTCCCAGAGCAGTTGTTGACCAGTCACACCCAAATCAGCATATTCCTATTCATCCCAAAGCCCCATTGTCTTGACTGAGAGCAACATGCCAGGGTGCCTTGGCTAGTTCCTGTTCACATCAGTCTGTCATCATTTGGCCAAGGGCAGAAGGAAGCTTCTTTTGTCCAGGCAAAAGGTGTGGAATCTGTTTGATCCCAGTGTGGGAAACTTTTTTTAACTCTGCAACCAATGTCTACAAATTGTTTTTTCCTACAATATAACCCACATTTTTAATACATACATTAAACAATTGCTTCCTTCAAGTCATTTCAGAATATAGTTTTACATTGTCTCCACCCCTTAGCAAGTCTTTCTTTGGTATAGTTTGGGGTTCCATGTTCAACTTTACAAAGAACTGGTTTTAAAACGCCGGCTTTCTGGTAGAGGTGAGCACTGGTATTGCACCCATTTTGACAGCTTTCTTTCCATCAGTATCTTTAAAAGGGGATTTTGCTCTAATAGCATATGATTCTTTGCTGATATTGTATTGATGTGAATTCTTGCAGTAGAGTAATGTAAAACACCCAACAAGAAGGTTGGATCTTTTTGGTGGTTTTGTGAGCCATGATTTTAGCAATTTTTGACAATCAAGACAATGGAAACTAGCTCTGTTTCTTTTGCAATCAGCATTGCTATTTCCAAGTGGTTTCAAGCTACTTTGTGGGTAGTCCAATGGTGGTTTTCGGCAGTGGTCTCCTGTGCTCACTAAAATAGGCAAAAGTGGATGGTGGTCTGTTTTTCAGGTTTTCACTGCACATTTTCTGGTGATTTTGAGCGAGCAGCATGCTTTCCAGTAGCCATTCTGATGTTTCTGCTGCCAGCAATGCCTAGTGATGTTGCAGGGCTTGGATGAGTGGGTTGAGACATCCCACAATAGCCAAACTCGTAGGGCCCGATTCATGGAATTCTTTGCACAATACAAAGTGACTTTGCACTGCTGAAAGGTGACTTTGCACTGCCAACTCACAAACCCTGATTCATGGAACTGTGCAAAGTGTATTTTCCAGTGAAAAGTTATTTGGTAGTGTAATTTGCACAGTTCCATGAATCAGGTTTTATGTCGGCGGTGCAAAGTCACTTTTCCGCAGTGCAAAGTCACTTTGCACCGTGCAGCGCATTTCCGTGAATCGGGCCCTTAATCTCTTGCATGCGACCATGAGGAACCACTGTGTTGATCAGAGGGGTTTATATCCATCTTTCACTAACGTTAGTGCATGTCGATGTTTCAAACAATTTCCTCAACCACAGTGTCTGGACTGAGAGCTACTTATGTATTTCAGTGCTTTCTACGTCATTTCATCGACGGCCATAATTTTGATGTTTTTTTTTTAATGAGCATTTTTAATGAAAAACAAATCAAAATTAATTGATTTTAATTTTGGTGGCGTCCCCCCAAGCCCTCCATCCCCTATTGTTTTTAACTATTCCGACACCCCCCATGCCTTATATACAACACCCTATATATTTTGATGAGTTTTTTCAGAAAAATTACTCGTAAAAAAACATCGAAATAATGACCGTCGATGAAAGGACGTTGAACCATTTCAGTCAATGACAGAACCACTTGAAATCCTGCCAGACATCTCCACTGTCTGTTCTAATAGCTTCTGCATCTATTTTAGAACCAGCAATGAAGAATACACTAATTAAAACCAAGGACTTGGAATCTTTCTTCGCTTCCCATTCGCACTTCATCAGTCTAAAGCATTTGCTACACTCTGAGGCTACTATACAGAGAAAACTGGTAGACCAGATTCAAGGGTACCCAGGGCACGTAGGGTGAAGCCTTTGAACTCCACCAATTGCACTAGAGCTAATGCACTAGCTCTCCTGCAATTGCACCTGCACAATCACCGTCTGTGCATGTGTACAATGCGTTTGTGCGTCACAAATTTTTCGTAATCAGGACTCTGATATCTTTGCCACCCAATACAATGATTCTGTTAAGAGGGGAGAACAGTCTGAGATGTGTAGCCTTCCCCTAGAGCCTTAGTTCTATACTTCCCGTGTACGAAGAAAGGTGTGCATGTAACATGTGAAGACAAGGCGTATACGTAATCGTATTTTAGAAAATACTCTGATTCAGGAATTAAATTTTGAGAAGAAGCATTCTTAGACTGCAGTAAGTTTGGCACAAAACTATAGTTCTTGACCAAATGAATGTATTAAATGGTGTAAAATAAAATAAGCTAAGTAAATATGATGGTATAGGTCAGATCCTAGAGCCAAATCTAAAAACATGTATTTAACAAACGATAATTTACTGAGAATGTCCTTCCACATCGGGCAAAGTTTCCTAAGCAAAGTATTTCTGTTGATAAAAGTATTCTCTTTTTCAGAATATTGCAGTGCAGGTTCAAGTGTGGACGGGGAGACGACAACGTATTCTTAAAAGAACTTTCATGCATTAGTGTGCAGCCCAGGAGTACTGTCTTTTAAGCGTGCAATTTATTTTCTTATGATTGATCTCATTTTTCAGACAGATGCAAAAAAAAAAAAAAGTAAATCTGTACCAAGGCACTTGGAGAATTCAGCTTTCCATCAACCCAAACAAATAAAGCAAGCTACTAAGCTGTGTAATGGACTGTTCTATGCACTGAACTATTGCTTTTACAACCCCCTGTGCAGAGAAAGGTCGGATGTGACAGCGGAAGATAACTGCCTGTCGGAATTCCATCTCTGAAAATATTTAGGTTCAAGAACATTAATCTCAGGAGAAGCATCATTAGGATGCAATAAAGTAAAGTGTCACTCTAGGCTTCAGACGTGGCACAACACAGTGAGAGCGCATGCTCCGTAATTGACACATAGATCGGCAAAGTGTTGAAATGGCTGATCTGCAGAAGCAATGTGCGAAACGTGTATTACCAATGGGGCATATTGTACCTTTTGACAGGTGGTTCATCTCAGAAATCAGTCAAGGTTTTTTCTTGATACCATTCATATACTCAATGCTTCCATCCCCCAAATATGCATGTTCGTACCCGACAAGATATCCGTAAAGATGGTGCATATGTGCTAGCTAGTCAGGAAGTGCTGTTGCGCGTTCTCCTCTAAACCGGTTGTACCGCAGAAAGTCACACTTTGGTTACATTGCTCAAACCCATACTTCCCAGTGACCCAATTTTGGTGAGCCAATGACATTGCGTCGGGAGACGGTGGGAGCAATCCGTCTGCGGTCAGAGGTCTTTGTAATAGCATATTTTAATGAGGACATTATGGCCCTCGGTGTGCCTACCATGCAAAGAAGAAAAACAGCTCTCAGCACCTATTTTAAGGCTTATCCCCATTAAAGTTTGACTATGGAACGGTTTTTAAATAGTTTTCTTTTAAATTTAGACCTGAGCATGTCTCTCCAGTCTTACAATTGCAAATAAACAAAATAGCTAGACTACAAAATAATCATGAGGCAGTCTCTGTGAGACCATTGTTACATTAGAGTAACCTGGATTGTTTTGTGAATATTACTGATATTTTATTAATCATTTTGAAATTAGGGCAATAGCTCAACAAGGTAGGTTCTCATCTTTGAAACTGGCATTGCAAGTTTTAATCCACTACTTCCTGTCTTGAAGCTGACCAAGCTAGGTCCACTACTTCCTGTCTTGAAGCTGACCAAGCTAGTTCCACTATTTCCTGTCTTGAAGCTGACCAAGCTAGGTCCACTACTTCCTGTCTTGAAGCTGACCAAGCTAGTTCCACTATTTCCTGTCTTGAAGCTGACCAAGCAAGGTCCACTACTTCCTTTCTTGAAGCTGACCAAGGTAGGTCCACTACAAAACTTTACTTTCTCAGTCTTTTTTTGTTTTTGTGACTACCTGAACGCAATACATGGGCTGTGCAGAAATAGTTCCAGGACAATGGGCCCATGGTCATTCGATAAGAAACTGCGAACCTGATCCTGGAATAAGGAGCAGCCAGGCACCGTGGAATCAGACCAACTAGTCCATACGTTTGAAGGCATTTCTTTGAGTCATGGTATCCGATCAGTAGCGAAAAAGTGTCTTCAAATGTTCTGAAGAAAAAAAGGGAATGCTGGAAACCCATCAGACATTGGCTCTTAGTGTAGTCCATATCTCTGAAGCACAATCATTGTGGTCAGAATGTCACGACATGGACAGAAAGTTTTGTATTTTTAAAGCGCTCACACAGCCCGAGGGCATCGAGGCGCTGTTAACAGAATATGTCTTTGTTGTGTATTTATAACGCCCTTAATACCCAGAGGTTTCTAAGCGAAGACCTGGGGATCAAACCTGTGTTGCTTTGTGTCATCTTATTTCCAAGGTGAGCACGTTGCCGCTGAGCTATCCTCCCTGTCTTGCCCCATTTCTTCCCGTCAGATAAACATACTTCCTGAACATTTGTATGTGACGTGGATTCGATGTAGGCAGGGATTTTACTCAATTCTGAGTTGGTGACATCTTTGGCTTTATAGACCTGTCTTTAAGGTCTTATCAGGGATACCGAATGCACCAACGCACCGTTTGTGCCATCACAATGATGTGCCTAGAAGTAGCTCTTTTTCGGGTCATTTTAGATGTTCCTGCCACTCTGCCCCCACCATCTTTCCTTTTAGATAGGAAATGGTGTAGGCTCCCACATGGTGGATTACAATGTTTAGGCCAATCCACAGAAGATCTAGACATCTAAATTTAGGGAAAGAGGTACACGTGTGGGAGAGAGAATATTTGGAATGTCGTAGGTGTGCCATATACCTTTCTGGGTAAGTCCACACCCTTAAGATCGGTCGCTCAAGACCCCTGTCGCACTGCATGCCATCAGCGAGTGTGGCACGTATCACATACCTGCATTTCTGTGTATTTTACACAGATCCTCAGTCTGTTTTCTGAAATGTGTTGCCACGTTTTTACCATTTATGAAACATGTTACATTATATGTGACCTGAAACAACATTGGAATCTGAGCATGCACGACTGTCAATTTCAGAAGAGATAATCAAGTGAGTCCAAATGAGGATTTCTCACAGTTTTTGGAACTAGCATCAAAACCAGGCAAACATCATTTTAACAGTTGTGATGGTTTTTGGCGACTTTGAGAAAGACCTTTATCGCACAGTCAGTATTGCCATGCCATCACAATCCCACCGAAGCCTTAAGTTCTGACAACAAGGGTCATGACATAACTAGAGCACACAAGCCAAGGTCAATGCCACAGTGAACTTGGCTATGTATATTATTTTTTGAGAATCAAAAATAACCATGCTCCTTTTTAAACACCAACTTCACTTTTTATGCAACATTTCATGTGTGTGTAAAAGTTGGTAGACTGGTGTTTAGTGACAAAATAAATCGCCCATCAAAATTAAATGCCTTAGTTATGCCTTCTAAAACGCTTAAGAATGCCTCAAATGTATGACTGCAAATACACCCGCAAATGCATAGGCAGAAGACACAATACATAAGGTGGAAAGAATGAAATCTTGTACCAGGCAGCTCCCAAAGAAGCTTAAAATCACAGTTTGAGAAAGGGATAGAGAGGGAGTGGGAAAAGGGAGAAGAGACGCGGGAGAGATGGAGTGTGAGAACAAGAGGGACAGGGAAAAGGCAAAGGAGAGAGTAAGAGAGGCGATGAATTAAAGGAAAGAGAGGGGTACAGAACAAACTAGGATGCAAACAAATGAAGGTCCCTAGAGGGAACTAAGGAAAAAAGATAGAAATATGAGGCAAGTGAAAGACAGTGAGATGGGAGCAAAAGAGTCTAAGACATGAAGAGATATGAACAGAACAATCAGGAGGCACAAAGAGAGAGAGAGAGAGAGAGAGAGAGAGAGAGAGAGAGAGAGAGAGAGAGAAGATGGGGAGAGAGAGAAAGAAAGAGGGAGAAGATGGGGAGAGAGAGGAAGAGAGAGAGGGAGAAGATGGGGAGTGAAAGAGAGAGAGAGAGAGGGGGGGGGAAGGAGAGAGAGAGAAAGAGAGAGAGAGAAGATGGGGAGAGAGAAAGAGAGGGAGAGAGAGAGAAAGAGAGAGGGGGCGGGGGACCGAGAAAGCCAGGCAGGCAGATAGAGGGGAAGGGGTGGGGGAGGGAGAGATAGATAGATAGAGAGAGATAAAGAGTAAGAGAGAGAGAGAGAGAAAGAGAGAGAGAGAGAGAGAGAGAGAGAGAAGATGGTGAGGAAATAAGAGGAAACAAGTCCATTATGGAGAAGGAATTTTATAACAAATACAATCCTTTGACCCTAATTTTTGAACATCATGTCAAACAGCCTTCCCTTTCGTCCAGGTGTTATGGTGTAGCTCACTTAATGGGCGACTCACCAAGTGAACATTCAATTTAACGTGTAGGATAGTTAACACATTCTTAACATTTCTAATCAAATTTTCCACTCTCACTGCAGACAGGGGGGTGTGGAGGGGGGGAGAGAGGGAGAGAGAGAAAGAGAGAGACTTCACTTGCGCCCAGGTTGCAGCTTATGTGATGAGTGACTCACTATTATTATTATTATTATTATTATTATTATTATTATTATTATTATATTTATATTTATATAGCGTGCACCTAGCACGCAGCATAGTTATTAACAGGCCAGAGTGTTGAGGGGCACACCGAAACAGAGTGCTGTGTGTGTGCACAAAACAATGACCATTGTAGCTCCCTGGTGTAGGGGAACTGCTTTGCCAGTAGATGACGCGATAGCGATGGTGGTCCCTGGGCCAGGCTCTCTGCTACGGCCGTGCCGCGTCCTCGCTGCTAATCCATCCACCCCCCTGCTGCCATCCTTCTCCCCGCACAGCTAATGGGCACACTCTAATCCATTGACTAATCTCCTGTCAGCGCGCGTGACAAGGTATTAGCCCGCTGCCATCGGTTGCTACTTTGCCACTACAAGCACCAACAAATTGTTTCTAATTTACACTCCAGGAAGCACAAGGTGCAGCGTGGGGCCCGGGGACGCTGAAATAGACGTGCCTTTGCCGCCAGATGTTCCCTGCCCCACCCATCAAAAATAGCAAATTGACTCAGACGCCGGCATGCAGAAAGTGTGCTGCCGTAAGCACTCCAGTCTGATGTGTGTAGTCATGAGCATCATCAGCTTGAGTGATTTGAACGTACACAAGTCTGATACGCCGGGATTCATTGCATCCACCTTTTTATGATTTTGTGGCAAGAAAATGCGGATTCTCTTCGAGGTAGGAGATAAACACTAGGGCCCCGATTCATGGAATATTTGCTCGGTTCAAAGTGAATTTACACGGCTGAAAAGTGACTTTACACGGCCGACACAAACCCTGATTCATGGAATTGTGCAAAGTGTATTTTTGCGGTGCATAGTCCAGGCAAATTAATTTTGAACTGCAAAAATGACTATGCGCTGACTTTGCCTGGACTTTGCAACACAAAAATACACTTTGCACAATTCCGTGAATCAGGGTTAGTGTCGGCAGTGCACAGTCACTTTTCAGCAGTGCAAATTCACTTTGAACTGGGCAAATATTCCATGAATCTGGGACTAGATATGGGACATGCTCGCGCGATGTGTCTGGCAAGTTGCCCTCAGGTACTCTAGGTTTTGTGTTTGTCAGATATTTCTTTTAGCTATACCAATTCAAATATTTAACAATTAGGGACGTTATGATAGAAAGTTTGCATCTGTGCACGTGCTATTTTGCACGGTGTTTGCGCCAGGGCAACACATCCCGTAGTGCAAACATTTGTTCTTTCCAAGTATTTTTCCACCAGGGCAATATTTACCATCGTGTTAATGGTGGCATATAATCACCTGGAGGTAATATGCATTGAAAGGCTATGTTTTTGCACTAGTGCAAAACAGTGCACGCCAGCGCATGCGCCGGTTCAAAGTTTGTGTGAAATGGCTTCTTTCAGTAAACATTGCTAGGTCTAAACATATTGCTGCACTGTGACTGCAGTGGTTACCAGTGAATAGTTTTCATTTTGAAACAGTAAACTTTGCTGCACCTTGTGAACATCAAGCCTCATGAGAAATCTGATGACTGTAGGGTACTTTATAGCAATTTCATTTCTGCTTCATTGCAACAGAACTTTGGCTTCACTCTAGATAGCTTAGGGTGCAGCAGCCAAATGAGACGTAGGGAATGGTGGTTAGGTTGGAATAACAGTTGTACCGGACATAATATCAATGTTGTGGAAAACTATATTTCCAACTCAATGTGTTCAAAATTCAAACTTTTCCCCTCTGTTTCCACGCGTCCAAATAGAAAGTATACTGATTTGAGAAGAGGCATTCGCAAAATATTGTGTGTACACCAATATGAGAGGTTGAAGTCTATGTGGCTCATTACAAGTTTCCCGGTATCTTGATGGTAACTCCGGAGGGATACCGGGAAGCTAGCCTTACAGTCTCTGCCGCCTGATATCCTCGTATTACTGAGATATTACGGGCGGTGGAAACGGCAGTAAGTTCCCATTCCATGGAGTCCTACAGGACCGCATGGGAGGGGATTGCCAGAATGACCGGCACTGGTAGTACCTTTCACAATGATTTGGCATTGCTTTGCCGGTAGGTGCCTGATCTACCAGCAGGTCAGGACAGCTGGTAGATCGGAGACCCCACCGGCAAACACGGGCTTCCCCGGTCCAGGAAAAATGCTGATGCCAGTAGTAATGTCAATTTTTCTGGACTTTTTACAGGACCAGGACCTCATAATGAGGCACAAAAACCTATCTTCTGTATGCACTATATTGTCAAAATGATGTCATCAGTCACCACTACAATGGGATACCTGTCTTCAGCAAATGCTGCACATACAGCCACATATAGTTGGCACACAGAATTCCCTGAGCCAGCATGTTAGGGTTGGGGTGCTCAGAAGGTCCGGAAGGGCTTCCAGGAGAGCTCAGAGAACACTAGACAGACCTAGCTCATGTAAAGTGTCACCGTTCATCTCCTCATGACAAGACACGAGAACCCAAGTTGCAGCAGTGTGCTGTTGAGTACCATTGGTGGCAGTACCCAACTGATTTGCATATGGCCAAACCCCTTTTGCAATAGCACAGAATACAGTGGTGTGGAAGGTTGCCCAGAGCAATGCCAGTGGTTCAGATTAATTCAAAACCTTCCACCCATTACTTTTTTGGTTGAGGTTTGGATGAGGACAGGTGAGCGGGGAGCTCAATGGTACAGTTGGCACAGGACACTAATGATCAGATACAATGTTGTGCTCCCAAACCTTAGAGACAAGACAGGGCCCTCTGTCCGCATTCTGTGCCTCCCTTACTTATAGTGACCATTCCACAGCCGCCAATGTCCTCTCCTCACAGACCTACCTCACCCACAAGATTCCATGTTGATGCTTTTCTGCTGAAGGCCTAGACACCACTGCCAAACTGCAAATAGAATGCACAAAGAGAGGACACAGTGAGCATGCACCCATGCTTGCAATCCATCCAAACATCAAACCATACATATAATCACTCACCCATGTATCTATCTACTCCAAACATTCATCTACCCATCCCCACAAACACACACACAAACATCCACCCATCCACCCATCCAAAGTACACCATCCGTCCATTGTAGCAGCTCACTTTAGCCACCCATATGCATCCTGCTCCAATTGCCCACCCATTTTACAGGCACTGGTTCACCCACCCATTTCCACATGTACCACTTTTAACCCCTTCACCACAAACCACACATTCATGCCACTTTCATATATATATTACCAACCCTTCTGGTCCATACATGCTAACCCAACTACCCATGCAATCATGCATGTGCCCGATCATCCTCACACTGTTGCGCCAACACTGCTCACTGATTCATTGTCCTCCATGCAACCCATCATTACACTTCTCTCAAAAACATATTAACCCACACCCACCCATTGATTTGTCATCCACCAACCAAATACACCAATCAAATCCACTCAAAAACACATCTCAACATGGTTTCTGCTCTCAACTACTGAAGAATGATGCTTCCCCATCAACTAGCCCACACATGAATCGACCAAACCAACCACTTCTGCTTCAATCCATCAATCCATGCCCACATTCTTCAATCCCATACCATTCCATTCAGCATCCACTTACCAACCCGTTCATGCATCCCACAATTACTTAGCCCTCCACTCACCCATTCATCTATGCATGCAGTGTGGGGGCTTCTATTGTCACGAGGGACCCTAAAACCAGACTGGGAGGTAGACAAAATGTTAATACCTTTGTCTTCTTCTTGGGAGGCTCAAACGAGTCAAGCCAGATTTCTTGGTGCTTTCCAATAGGTCAAGTCAATGTTGAGACAATTGACTTGGATGCTCCCAGTGGATGGAGCCGGCATCAAGAAGATTGAACCAGTTTGATGTGGTCCAGTGATGTCATGTTAAAATGCAGGACTGATTGGCTTGATGAGCTGAATAACAGGCAGGCGAGGGTCGAGTCCACTTTTAGAAGGTGTTGAGTCAGTTCAGGGGTCCTGAGATGTGATGCATTTCAGGAGCAGTGATTGTGTCGAAGATGGCTAGAGTGCAGGCAGGCAACGGTCAAGTCAGTGGCTTGATGGCATAAAGCGAATTGAAAGATCGGTGAGTGTCAAAAGCAGCTTTTCTGGGATTGCAGCGGCTTGAAAACTACTCAATAGGGGTCAAGTCAGCTCAAAAGTGATTTGAGGTTGGAATAAAATTCCCAAGCTGGTCCTCGGCTGTTTGGTTGTTGGGTGACCCTGTGGCGAAATTACTATTGCTTTGCATGAGTACAGGGATGCGTAGTGATTTAAACGGATACTCAGGCCCACACTACTACTAAACCAGCACTGATTCCAGTCAGAAAGGTGAGAAAGGCACACCACGAGTGGTTCTCCTTCTTTTCCTATTGAAGGTAGCATAGGTGGAGGGCAGGCTATACTTTTCAAGAGGGCTGTGAGCCAGCAAAGAAGATGTATGCAATAATAGCACTGTGATACCAACATAAGGGAAATGCGCAATGAAGGTCCTATGACAATAGGATACTTTTAAATGAAATAATTAAAAAAAAGAAAACCATGAACAACCCTCTAAAGGAAGACACAGACTGCAGGCTTATCAACAAAGAAGGCCACACTGGGGCTAAATACAGGGTTAGGTAATAGTCCCTGCCGTAATGTTCAGGTTGTAAGTATATGTTTTTTAGAAAGGCAAAGAGTGGGGTCTTCAGTCTCTGTAGGGCCATTAAATCCAGACAAGAGGCACAGACCAACTAGAGACACCTTTCATTCTTCCTCTTTGGGATTGATAGTGTCTATCTGGGAATCTGTGAGCTCTCTGAGCCACCAACCCCCTCTATACTATCCTCCCCTACACACAGTAGCCAAAACTGGCACTTACACATCGGGCACATACCAGATCACCAACCCTAATCAAACATCCTTTTTAAGAAATCAACAAAAGGCAGTTTCGAAAGACAGTTATTCTAGCTGGTGGAACACTGCAGGACTCTGCTTCGAGAGTAAAAAGGGGACATTTTAGTTTTAGTTATAATTTGCATACATACTGCACAATGCACTTTCACTTCATGGAGCATCACACCTTGTGGCAGTAACCAGAGGGCTTACAGACCTGGAGCTGCCAGTCTGCCATGGGCAGAGATGCGGACGATGTGTTTCCAGAATGTGCCCTCCAATTAACTGGACACTTGCTCATCCATCCAAGGACGCTGGAGTGGCATTACTGAAGGAACAATGCGGCACCCTGCTTCTAGGGAAAATTATATGGCAGACTGTTAAGAGGATTTGTTTTAAATTATAATTTGAACATTGCACTTTCTTTCCAGGGCACCTCCTGGCAGCTGCTAGAGAACTTAGAGAGTTGCAGCAGTCAAACTGACACAGAGATAGATCTGAATTGGAGAATTCTCACATGCTGCCATTGGATGGAGTCCCATTTATCAAGCCTGCTGAGCGAACATTGCAGGACTCTGCAGACAGGGACAATTATGTGGCTGATTTTAAAGTGGATTAATACGTTTTCATTTGAATGTGTCCAAACATTGCACACTGCACTTTGTCTTCAGGGGGGTATTGTGACAGAGACATGAGGTCTTAGGGCCCTGGATCTGCCAAACTGCTATGGACAGATGTGTAGAGGAGGAGCCAAGTACCTCTACCAGAAGTCCCGCCCCCGTTCTGCCTATATGTTGGCAGCCAGAAATTGCGACATGCGCAAAGTCAATAATGGTACCTATACCATGAAGAGTCCTTAAAACAAGGTTTCCATTGAGAAAACCCTATATGTATCTGCGCAGAAATGAAGGTCTTCTGGAGGAAGTTCCAGAAGAAGTATGAAGATGAATGAAAGAGAAGAATGGTGATGTCACATGAAGCAGAAATGATGCACCCAGAAGAGATACCAATGAAGGAAGAATACAGACCTTATAGAATCTGATGGCGAAGTAAACAATTAAGCAACGATTCATGTGCGGAATTAAGATTCTGCATGCGAAGAAATGCAAGGCCATTTCATGAATGTACAGATGCAGTACCGCAAGTAGACAAAGTAACTATAAGGCTGGCTATATGTAGTGAATAGACTGCATATATAAGTGTGTATGGAATGACGCATTTTTAGCAAACTTGGACCCCGTGAATAAAAGGCTGTAAGTGTGGCGCATCAAAATAAAACAGCTGACAGAGAAGGAAGATTTGAGAAGGCTTGTCTGGCCCAGTGTCAAGAGTCGAGCCACCAAGAGCCTGGTTATCTACTCGAGAAGTTTGAATGAATGTGAAAAGTGAGCCAACTTCTTATTTGAAGTCTAATGGAAAAACACTAGAAGTGCCAGCTTTTCTTCATTTAATAATATTAAATACAACGAAGGAGCCCAAAACGGGGTCTTCAGTCACATGGTTAGATGAAAATAAACTTTGGGGCGAGTTACACTGAAACTAGAAGATAAGGCCATGCCTTCACACCCTTTTATTCTCAGGCACAGTGAGCTGTTGCAAGGCCGAGTTCAAAGGCTAATTGACTGGCAGACAGCAGGAGTGATGATGGATGTTGGGCTAATTGGGCATGACCAAGCGAACCTCCCAGCACCTGGGGTACCAGCTTGCCTGCTGCTAGCGAGTGGAATATTACAGAAGGGTACAAGCGTGCCAACAAATTGTAGAGGGCCACGTAGTAAGGAGTACTGTAGTTTGAGAAGCCAATAGAACATTGTGTATTTTCATGACAAGGAAGATGACTTGAACTTGGGGTGGGCTTAGTTGTTCACCTGACCTAAGAAGCCCGATCAAAATCCAATGCCCCATAAAAAGTATACTTAGATGTTCCTATTAGCCCTCACATCCCCTAGTAGGTTTCCTTATTTTGTCACGTAGTATGACGTCACGTATGATGAATTCTTTGTATAAAGTTGAGTTTTTTTAAAAGTAATGCTTCGAGGAACTCTTGAGAGAGACTACTGTGCGGTGTCCGTTGATGCCCATTGTACTCCCTATTTTGACAAGTGTAATTAAGATAGTCGTGTTTTTGCCAAACTTCCTGAGTCTGATTATTGATGTATGAGTGAGATCTGCATCCTCATCCATCTCAGATATTGTTACCTAGTCTTAAAGGACCTCCGTGTTCAGATGTGTCATGGGGTGAGTTGGAAACATGGCTGGAGTCCCACTCCTCAAGCTCAACACTTCACATGATTCAGAGACCACTCCTTAGAGGTAAAAGGACACAGCTGGCAATAAAGAGGATGTTTGAGTTATATTTTTAATTTGCCCTAACTTTATAATGTATCTTCTGGGGTCATTAAACATTGTGGCAGCAACTAGAATGTAAGGGCCCTGATGTTGCCAAATTGACATGGACAGAGGTATGATAACGGGGTATTCCAAATGTGCCCTCCCAATGGCTGGACTCCTGTTCAACAAGCTCTGCAACCTGGAGTGGCATGGCTGTGGTGCAACGATGGGTGTGCTGTGTGTATGAATCACACAAAGAAAAAAAAAGCCATCGGGCTGCCGGTCTGCAGTGAGTCAACTCCGAGCTGATTTTACAGTGTGTTCAGGATTTCATTGTTTTCTGTCTAAGTAATAGTTGGGAAGAGGATTTCTTGTGGCCTGGTATTTTAGACTGTATTAACATCGTGTACCGGGGTGTTCTATGACGCAAAATGATTACGGGAATATAATTTCAAGTCTATAAAGTGGGGCTGGAAAAAACATGCTCAAAACGTTCGTTCAATCAATTAAGTCCTTTTGATCCTATTGGGACAATGATACAATTTGCCAGGATAAATGATTGGTTCTTTTAGTCAGCTCTAATTCTTCAATATTCCTAGACTACTGAAATGGCCTGGCGTTGTAGTAGGGGAGTCCCTGGACCTTTCAGACCTGACTTTTCAAATTAAAGTCTCAATTTTAATCATGGGGTTACCACGACCAAGATGTTGGTTAGGCTTCCCACCCAAATTCCCATAGACACCCATCAAGAATCTCCTGCAAGAGGCAAAGGATCCAATTAAGAACGGACACACATATTTAAATAAACATAGGCAATGTGGTCACTTTCAGTGCCACTCCTATGTAGAAACCCTCTATTTTGTTTAACCAAAATAATTAGAAGCATTTCTTGAACTCCTTCTGTTCAAAAGTGTAAAACCTTTTTGAAGCCATGTTATCAATTTTAATGAAATAATATTTTGAATTTAGTGAAAACGGGATATTTTGCGCAGAAAATAATTCAAGCTCTGCGTCTAAAAGCATGTCTGGATTCTCAGAGCAGCAGGGAAGTGCAACTCCCATTAGCCCATTTCAGCATACTCAATGGTGAAGGATTATAGAGGTCATAGGCAAAGGCATCTGGGTCGGCTGCATGTTGCCCATCACTGCTCTGTTGCCATAGGGTCCTCTGTGGTGCCCAAGATCATGCTGTCATCTTCATATAAGGGACATTTTGTTGGCTATTCTCACCTCCAAGTCACACCCTGCCTTTCTTCCCTTGGAAGGAAGGGGCAGAGACCAATCTCTATTTCAATTGGTCCAAGATAAAAACAATCCATCTCTGGTTTAAATTATACCTAATCCTGTCCTCCATCTGCCACCACAGGCCATGTACATATGTACTAAAATTGCAGGGCATTCTAGTTTTTATATTTAATATAAAAGACAATGCAGCTGCAGAAATCTGTAAACCACCATATTTGTTAGATGAAAAGCACTGCTCCTCAATGGTAACACAAAGATATTTGCAAATGTCACGGCTTGATCCCCAGTACACCTCTTTCAACATTGAAGGCATCCTGAACCTGGTCTCACAGTCAGTGAAAACACGTGGGCCCTGATTCATGGAATTATTTGCGTTGAAAAACGGGTACTTGCATGCCAAACTGCACGCAAATTCACATTTGTCGATTCATGGAATCAAATGTGCAGCACTTTTCCTGGACTTACATGGAGTACGCACAGGCTCTGCACATCTCTGTGAGCCATTGAGGGCCGTGCACGAGACTCCACACAGAGTGTGGCCATGGTTTGCACAGAGGACTCAGAAGGGGGCAGAACACCTAAAATGGGGAAGAACTTGCTCAAAAATGGGCGTTCAGAGGGACGGCCTGTAGGCAGTCCCTCGCATGCCCACAATTGCATGGCACGAGACGTGTTCATGGATTCAATTGCGCAACCTCTCAGCCAGGAAATGGCCATGCAAGTCCTTCATACTATCCGCCACCTGAAGGGAGGCAAAAGTACACTTGCGCGTAGGAATTGTGGCGCGGAGGTGGGGTTGCCTGTCAGATGTAGGAGTGTGTTTACTCAACAAGGGTTCCGATCTAATTTAGGGGTGCATTTACGCAGTTTAGCGGGGTGCAAGAACAGTTGGGGGGTTCAGGGTACAGTTATGGGGGACCCCGTGCAGGGTCCCTGAGATGCAGGCCTGCTTGAGGGCGACACCACACACTGTTTGGATGGTGCATGTATCTGCACCCAGGGAGCACAGAAAGGTAGCTGCTTTGGCTGTTTATGCTTTGCGTGTGGGCTGCAACTTGTGATTACTGTTACTTTGCGCTGTAAATTCCATGAATACGATGGGCACCCATTTTTCATTCTGTGCGCAGGCTCGTGCTGTATCCTTCTCAGCGAGCACCCCCTGCAGGATTTCTGTACACAGTTTCTTGAATCAGCCGCTTGGTGTTTATCTGCTGGATGCAAGACTCTCACTCACATGACAAGTGAACTCCATCACCTCATCTGTCACTTACACAACTAAACTAATCAATGCAGCCAGAGCATTCCTATTCTTGGACAGTTGCCTTACAATAGCCTGAGCTATCATCGGCTCAAGACTTGATTACTGTAAAGCACTCCTTACAGGCACCTCAGGGTAGAACATACAGAAGATGCAGGTCATTCAAAATAATGCCCTTTGAGCACTTCTGAACATCCCCAAAACTGAGCACATAACCACAGCAAGGAGCAAGGCCCACTGGCTCCCCATCCATTAGTGGGTTCTATTCACAACTCTGTCAATCACACACAGATGTTTTTCTAACAAACCTCCCCCCTACCTCTTACAGAAAATTACCAAGGCAAACGCATCCAGTCCTATTAGATCGGCCTACCCCCATTGTCTTATTCAGCTCTAATTTAAATGGGCTAAAGCCAGAGGCTCAAGCTTCTCAACCATCGCAGCCAAACAATGGAACTTACTCCCGCCAACCATGTGATCCAAGCGCTCATTGTGGGCTTTGCGGAAATCGCTTATAACATTACTATTTGCATAATGCTGGACCCTGTAACTGACTGTCTTTCTTAAATGTTGACTTTGAATTTGCCTGATACACTATGCTGCTGCACATGTTCTGTTTGCGAGTTACTCTTCATGTAAGAGCGCCTTGATAGCTGAAGGCTTAGTGCGCTATGCAAATGGGAAAATAAATAGAAAAATAAATAAATAAAGTAGGGTGATCACAGTCTGACACTACATTCATTGTGGGAAGCTGTGTAGTCTAAACCCTGAGCTCCTAGTAAATGGTCAGTTATTTGATTTGATAAATTCTAAAATCATTTTGAAAGTTGCAAGTTCAAGTATAGCTGTGTTGATGTTAGGCTTTTTCCATTGATTGGAAAACAGGACTGGGGTCGCAAGGCCACATGGTAACCTTTTGGGGCCTGAAAGAAAATGTAGCAATCCCTGCAGTGCCCACTGTGACAGTCAAAGCTGTGAAAATCTACATGTTTATCATTATATGATTTGCTAGCCCTGTTGGATACAATTGATTGACTGTCCAGTGGGGACTGGATTAACTTTAACTATACCCCCTGCATAACATCATCCAAAAGAAACTTAGCATCTCAGGATAAAGGACAAAACACATAGGAAAGTGATGATCGGCCATGTATGGCCTTATCCGAGGAGCAGTGAGCAGAGCACAAGAACATGGATTGGGTCATTTAGATTGTGCATAGTGATGTGGTGGCATAATATTCAATAGGACGAAAACACAGCCTAATGGCTGATAGGTGACCAATAATAAAACTGTGAAAAGTACTGACAAGAGAGATGCGAAAGATTAATTTGCCTTTATGCATCTACTAACACGGAATGTGCCGGGCGTGGTATGAAATGTATTGGATGCTGACTGGGTCTCTTAAGTAACATATGATTTTATTACAAGACACTTGGCCATTTTATGACAATGCATTTGGATGGATATACCCCGTACAATATGCCTGCTCAATGTAATTTAAGGCTCAGGTGTGGTTTCAACCCTTGCCCGAATATCAGAGATGTCAAACTCAACAAGGAGGGTCAGGTTTGGATTCAGAAGCACCTCTTCCACAGCATTGGAGCTATACAAATTAAAAGCATAACACAGTGGTGGCTGGTGGATTTTTAAAGTGGTTGGAGCAAACAAAGTGAACCAGCCTAAAAACACTCAAATGTTTTCAGAAGAGGTTTCCATCCCAAGAATGTTTTAAAAATAATACAGTTATATAGACTTAGGGAGCGGTCATTTTTCACCTCAGGCAACAACTTGGTGGCATGTCATTAGCCTAAGCGATATTGACCTCTCCCAAGTTTATAATGTTATGACTTCTGAGGAGAACATGTTAAGAGTAAAAAGAAATGTTGGTAATGATCTTCTTGATACTGATGATGATGAAATAGATCCCACAATGGATGCACATGGTTTCACAGTAGACAATGTATGGTATAGCCATATGAGGAAGGTGGGCAGAGAGAGCTCCATAGGATATTGCTCTCTCATCCCCCATGCATCTGGAGTTCCTAAGGTATTTATCCCGAGAGAGGTAGAAGTAGCAAATGCGCTATGTCTAGTGCACCTCGCTGTGTGCAGGGTTTGAGGGCAGTTTAAAGGGCAGTCAATTACTGCATCAATCATACCAATTGACGAAGATTGTTCAGTTGCCAACCGTAAACTGTAAATCGATGGGAGCAGGGGGTGAAGAGTTGCACAGCTGGAGGAATGACAGGATTCTCAGAAGAAGCAGTGGTAAAAATAAATCAAGAGTGTGGGACAGTATGGAGAAATCATTTGCAGTATCTGACATGCATCAGAAAGCCAGCAAAAAACATGTTAAGATACAGACAGAGTAAGGGGGTCATTGTTTTCCTCAGGCTATAACTTGGTGGTGTGTCATTAGCCTAAGCAATAACGATCCCTTCCAAGTCTATAAGGTTATTAGCACATGGTGGTAGAAGGAATACTTGTTTTGGAGTTTGGGTGGTGAAGTAAACAATGTTACTTTAAGAATGAATAGACAACTGTGTAAATTAAATGTGGTTTTATTTTGTAGTATATAAATGTTATTTTATGTTATTGTGATTTCTACTGTGCACTGCTACCATTTTCATGGTTTCCAGGCACCGAGGTAGAACTGAAAAGGAATCGAGTTGGGATGGGCTAGATTAATGAGATTGAGTGGGAAAAGCACAAGAGCGCTTTGATGAGCTGTTGGTAGCTTCAATTAAAAAATAAAGGTCATTTTGTGCTTGTTTGTTTTAGTTGATTGGTGTTCTGTGGTGTTTGGTGGGTGGTTGTATATGGGTGGTTTATAAGCATCTTGGGTGGGGAGAGTAAGTAGAGTGGGAATATTTTGCATTATATAAGCAGGAACACAAAAGGAATAAGGGATGTAGGGTTTTGAAGGCTACAGAAAGGGTGGGCCTGTTCCAAATGGTCAAGTGCTGACCTTGGATAATATGTGAAGATGAAAGAGGCCTTATCTATGAGAAAGCCTGAAACAGGTTTATCAGAGGCCTATCTGGTTTCCTAGTGACTGGGAGAGTATTTGAAAACTGTGAGGGTCCATGCTGGCTCTGTGCCTGAAATAATTATTCAAAAATTAGTATGAAAATTCCCAAATGCAATTAGATACAGGCCCTATAGAATCACTCCGGTAGTGGGTTGTTTGGGGAGTTAATTGGCACTGAGGGTGGGAGATCATTCCAAAAAGAATGTTTTCATATTTTACTATGAAATGTAACAGTGCTTTTTTCCGTATTCTGAAGGGCAACTGAAATCTGCTTTATTGTAGAACACATAATATGTCCTTTGCACAGTGTGCTTTGACTGATAAAATACATACAATTCTGATTCCTAAAACAGCCTCACACGTGTCCAAAAAATTGTGGGATGAGATTGTATATCAGGGGTAGTTAAATTAGTTATACACACTAAGTGAAGACAACTTATCACACCAAAAAATATCTTAATAGCATGTATCACTACTCTTAAGGTGTCATCATAATTTCTTGTGTATTTCTTTTTATCCAGAATTCATTATTTGACTGTTTTTTTATTTTTTTATTGCCTTAGTTCAACAGATTTTTTGAAAGTTATTACAGTTTGTCTCAAATGTATTGATTTGTTTTATTATTTTACACATTTTACTTTTCATTGTTTTAATAATTTTTATTTTTAATCATTTGAGACATTCTTTATTGATGTTGGCAGTGATGAGTGAGAGGGATAGGGATGTTATGCTAAATCATGTTGATATGCTTTCATAAAGTGCCAAATTATCCCTCCCTCATGCCCCTAAGTAGTAGCAGAGTGCCTGTGCTTGCCCTTGGATTGTTATACTGTGCCCACACAAGGGATAGCCACACCATAGTCTGTTGGATGAACGAAAATGAGTCATGGGAAGATGAGAGGATCAGTAAGTGGGAAGTAGATGCTCAAGTACTAGGAGGGAGGAATGTAGTAGGGGGAGAATGTTGGTGAAGGAGTAGGTGCATGCCAGTCCTCTTAGGTGGACCATGGTACTGCAAAATAAAGAAGGAGGATAAGTCTTATGTAACATTTCCAGGCATTTTGAACTCATAGGAAAACATCTTTTTTTTTTAGAAAAACTAGAAATTCTGGGAAATAATGAAATATTTACAAAACATATTTTCGATGCAGCATTTACCGATGGCAATTCACTTTAATTTTACAAATATATAAAACACATTTGTATAACATGGTTTTTCATACACATAAAATGTTTGGTATGGTCCTTAAACGGGAGAAAGAAGACACACTCTTGTGATACCTAGCTTGCATGTATATAGAGTAAGTGAAACATTTGCTTGGGTGCTGCTCAGCAAAATAAGTGAAAACTTTTGTGATTTCCACGTAATTTGTTGGATACTACTTTTGCAAACAAAACATTGTGGAACTAATTTGGTGATTCTGAAGGGTGACTGAATCATGCATGAGACTCAGAGAACCTGTAGCTGAAATATTGAATTCTTGGATATTGAAGACTTTGTACATCACGGTGTTGGTAGGTGGAAGTGGGGTAGCATCTGAGAAGATTGTAGAGAGTGCAGTTAGCGAAGTTGAGGACATTGCATAGTGGGCGGATGGAGTAGAAAAGAAGGGCAAGGAGAAGGCACAAGCAGTAGTCAAGTTTGCTGAGCATGGGGATGAACATTCAAGTTTTTGTAAAGTGGCTATTAAGAAATAGATGCATTTTCTAAATGTTGAGCAGGTTAATGCAAGCAGAAGAAATGGTGGTAGTGTTGCAGTTGTAGCTCACTATTAAAGAGGATTCAAGGTTGTGAGCATTGGGTGAGGGATCAAGGGGTTCAGGCAGGGAGGATATGAGAGAAAGGTGGGCGGGCATGTCATTGAAAGCCGAGAGGAAGCCAACTTTGATATTAAGAGTTCAGCATGAGGCAGCAGAGAGCCATCCAGTGAATGACTGCAGTGAGACAGTTGCTAGTCGGTTCTGAGATGGCTGGGGTGAAGGAAGGACAGGAGGAATCAAATTGTGTGTCATCAGGAAAGACATGATAGTAAAAGCCAAAGGATAGGATTAGTCACTCTACAGCAGAGGTAGAAAGGGTGAGCAGCAGAGGTCCAAGGACCAATGTCACTGGACATTTCAGGGTTAATGATATAACTGTTTGTATATATCATTTTGGTAGCAATAATTCATGTATTGGGTGAAAGAGAATAACACGTCTCAGAGAACAATCGAGAACATGGGTAATAAACAAACAACATAAGACACAAAGAAGATGATTTGAAAAGGAAGCCACTACCCCGTCGTGTACAAAACTCCACATGTGCAGACAAAGGCACAATCGTACGTGAGAAATTTCACGACAATTCACGTCAGGTTTGCCTGACTTTACTTTGCGGTAGCAGCCCCTTTCTTCTTTCTGTCCTCAGAGATGCTGACCCTTTGGAAAGCCGAGCAGACATTTCACTCTGCACTGTGCTCAAAGAAGGGGGATGGGGAGAAACAGGAAGCGCAAGGAACATTTCGAGCGAAAGCATTTGGAAGTCATTTATTGTTGCCATTGTTCAGATTTCTTTCTTTGACAAACCTAGTTACAGGCTGTCTCTGTGGTGCCGCAGCCGAATGACCCAAGAAGCGAAACTGCTCTCACAATCTAGCGCCCTTCGCGTTTGCGGCCAGGCTCCGTGCTCCCTGGGAGACATTCAGGGGCACGCATTCAATAATGGAGTTTCGCGCTAAAAAGTCCTCACATTCCCAGGGTGGGCATGCAAAGCTTTTCTTTTGAAGTTTCCCTGCGTGTGCTTGTATGGGCTGTGCGGATTGGTGGTTAGCGCAAGTCTGGAAGATGCTGAAGGGCGAACACTCGCACCTGTCCAAGCAGATACTCCGTCAAATGTTCCATTCTTTATTACGTCTTTGAATCCTTTGGCACTGCAGTGTCAGGTACAGAAACCATGCTCTGACTGACATGGGGAAGGTTGCCACTTTTGTGCCCCGAGCGGAGTATGGAAACGGTTGTGCAGCTCCTTTTATGATACTAAACGCACGGTCAAACATGTCAGTGCCTAACGCCTTCAACTAGGTGCTTCCCCATTTGCAATTGAGGGAAACCCTTTGCGCTTGCACATGCTGCAATTAAGGAAGCGCACACGAACATGAAGGACTACCCAGCTGAATGGATGGTGGGCACTTGCTAACTTTGGGAGGTGGGATGCTCTCCTTCCCCCATTAACCGGTAATGAATGGATAGGAGACACTTGCTAACTTTGGCATGTGGGATCCTGGATTGTATCCTCCCCAGATGAAACAGTAATGAATGGATGGTGGGCACTTGCTAACGTTGTGATGTGGGACTCTACGTTTCCTCTATGACCCGGTGGTGAATGGATGGTGGGCACTTGCTAACTTTGAGATCTGGGATGCTACCCTTCCCCATGAACCAGTAATGGATGGATAGTGAACACTTGCTAACTTTGGAATGTGGGATTCTGGATTGTACCCTCCTCCCATGAAACAGTAATGAATGGATGGTGGACCCTTGCTAACTTTGGGATGTGGGATGCTACCCTTCCCACATGAACCAGTAATGAATGGGTAGTGAACACTTGCTAATTTCGGAATGTGGGATCCTGGATTGTACACTACCCAGATGAAACGAAACAGTAATGAATGGATGGTGGGCACTTGCTAACGTTGTGATGTGGGACTCTGCGTTTCCTCTATGACCCAGTGGTGACTGGATAGTGGACACTTGCTAACTTTGAGATCTGGGATGCTACCCTTCCCCATGAACCAGTAATGGATGGATAGTGAACATTTGCTAACTTTGGAATGTGGGATTCAGGATGGTTCCCTCCCCCATGAAACAGTAATGAATGGTTAGTGGACAATTGCTAACTTTGGGATATGGGATTCTACCACCCCCTCCATTAGCCAGCAATGAGTGGATAGGGGGCGCTTGCTGACTTTGGGATGTGTGATCCTACGTTCCCTCTATGAACCAGTGGTGACTGGATATTGGACACTTGATAACTTTGGGATGTGTGAGCCTACGTTCCCTCTATGAACCAGTGGTGACTGGATATTGGACACTTGATAACTTTGGGATGTGTGATCCTACGTTCCCTCTATGAACCAGTGGTGACTGGATAGCGGACACTTGCTAACTTTGGGATGTGTGATCCTATGTTCCCTCTATGAACCAGTGGTGAATGGATAGTTGACACTTGCTAACTTTGGGATGTGGGATTCTACCACCCCCTCCATTAGCCAGCAATGAGTGGATAGGGGGCGCTTGCTGACTTTGGGATGTGTGATCCTACGTCCTACGTTCCCTCTATGAACCAGTGGTGACTGGATATTGGACACTTGATAACTTTGGGATGTGTGAGCCTACGTTCCCTCTATGAACCAGTGGTGACTGGATATTGGACACTTGATAACTTTGGGATGTGTGATCCTACGTTCCCTCTATGAACCAGTGGTGACTGGATAGCGGACACTTGCTAACTTTGGGATGTGTGATCCTATGTTCCCTCTATGAACCAGTGGTGAATGGATAGTTGACACTTGCTAACTTTGGGATGTGGGATTCTACCACCCCCTCCATTAGCCAGCAATGAGTGGATAGGGGGCGCTTGCTGACTTTGGGATGTGTGATCCTACGTTCCCTCTATGAACCAGTGGTGACTGGATATTGGACACTTGATAACTTTGGGATGTGTGAGCCTACGTTCCCTCTATGAACCAGTGGTGACTGGATATTGGACACTTGATAACTTTGGGATGTGTGAGCCTACGTTCCCTCTATGAACCAGTGGTGACTGGATATTGGACACTTGATAACTTTGGGATGTGTGAGCCTACGTTCCCTCTATGAACCAGTGGTGACTGGATAGTGGACACTTGATAACTTTGGGATGTGTGATCCTACGTTCCCTCTATGAACCAGTGGTGACTGGATATTGGACACTTGATAACTTTGGGATGTGTGATCCTATGTTCCCTCTATGAACCAGTGGTGACTGGATATTGGACACTTGATAACTTTGGGATGTGTGATCCTATGTTCCCTCTATGAACCAGTGGTGAATGGATAGTTGACACTTGCTAACTTTGGGATGTGGGATTCTACCACCCCCTCCATTAGCCAGCAATGAGTGGATAGGGGGCGCTTGCTGACTTTGGGATGTGTGATCCTACGTTCCCTCTATGAACCAGTGGTGACTGGATAGTGGACACTTGCTAACTTTGGGATGTGTGATCCCACTTTCCCTATATGAACCAGTGGTGACTGGATAGTGGACACTTGATAACTTTGGGATGTGTGATCCTATGTTCCCTCTATGAACCAGTGGTGACTGGATAGTTGACACTTGCTAACTTTTGGATGTGGGATTCTACCACCCCCTCCATTAGCCAGAAATGAGTGGATAGGGGGCGCTTGCTGATTTTGGGCTGTGAGGCTCGACGTTCCATTTATGAACCATTGGTGAATGCAAATTGGACACATGTTAATATTTTGATGAGGAGGTCTACCCTTCCCTTATGAACCAGAGCGGAGTGGACAGTTGTCACTTGTTACCTTTGATAAATGGGACTTTACCATTCCCCTACGATCCAGTGATAAATAGTAGTGTACTCTTCCTAACTGGGACCTGGGAGTCTACCCCCACGCCCCAGGAACCAATGATGATTGACTAGTGGAATCTTGCTAACCTTGAGATGTGGGACTCTAATTTACTACAATCAACCAGTGCCAAATGTATAGAGGGCTCTTGTTAAGATTGGGATGTGGGACTCGCCCCCAATGGAATGGCAAAGCCACACAGTACATCCAATTCCTCTAGATCCCAACACCCTTTCCAAAACCGTTCTGGTGTTTCCAATGACCAAATCATGACATGAAGAACTTGCAGATAGGGTCCGCAAATGTGCACCACTCACTGAATGGTGGCGCAGTTCTGGATTGTGGTCACCACCATGGTGCTCCTCGGGCCCTTCCCACACATTTCATAGAGGACTCTTATACAAATTGATGTGGCAGTGGGCGAGCCACCACTCCTTTCAGTGTGCTGCGTTGGAAGCCTGATGGTAAAAGTGTGTGATAGTGTGGCACAGTGCTCGTTCCTTTTCGTTTCTTTTTGCAACACCGGGCATGCTGCCAATTGCCCACATAAGCGCGTGTTGAACCATGCCCCCATGCTGCACTATGCAGTGTGACCCCAGATGAACACGCTTGGCAGTATGAATCTTTTGAATCTCTGTTGTGTCTCCAAGCCCCTGTGCAACACAAGCTATATCTGTAATTATTGCACATGTAATGAAGGTATACCCTTAATAATGTCATGCATAATGTGATGTTGTGTTTAGGAAATCACAGTCTTCGGAGTAAAACAACGACTTTCTCAAAGTTTTCTCTATAGGGCTTGGAAAATGATATCAACTAAAGACAGTTTAAATCAGAAAGTAGGAAGCATGCCAGATTGTTGAGATTGGCAATGTTTGACGATATTTTACTTTTAAATGGTAGTCTGGGAAATACACTAGTGTGTCGCAGGGTCGGACTGGGACATACAATTGTCTCGGGCAACAAAGAAAAAGTGGCCCACAGTTTCAAATGCCTATTCATTCCTTTTGTGACACTGTTTGAATAGTAACTACGTTTTTTTTTGTTTTTTGGATGAAGCGCAATGCAAATTGTGCATTTTAAAGACTAATTCATCAACACTGGTCAAAACTACAAGCCGCAGAATTAAGTGCCTCATCAAAATGGCCCAAGTTGGCCAAAAAAGTGGCCCACTTTAACCAAAGAAAGTGAACCACACCAGCATTTTGTGTTTTTGGTTCTGCCATGGGCCTATTCCCTTATATGCCAGCCCAAGCCTGGTATGTCGCAGTTCTCATAACGACAGTCAACAGTCCTGTAGTTAGGTCTCTGGGAACTCGGGATGAGCAAACACATATGTGCATGTCAGGGCTTTAAGTGGGGTAAGCAATCGAGGGGGGGTCCTCATTTGGGGGCGTGGCTTGTGGGAGGGGCGAGGCTTAAAAAGTACGCAAATCGTAGGGTATGCACACAAATATATATAAATGTTATATATTTGTGTGCGTACCTTACTATGGTTTGTGTACTATGCAAGTCATCTTTACTAAACATAGAAATATGTAACGTATTTCTACGTTTATAAAAGATGGCTTGCAAAGTACACAAACCATAGTAAGGTACGCACACAAATATATAACATTTATATATATTTGTGTGCATACCCTACGGTTTGCCTATTTTTCAGGCCATCTTTTTTTAAACATTTCAGGTTTATAAAAGATGGCTTTGAAAGTACACAATTCATGCCATCTTTTATAAAGCTTTGACTACGGACAAAATTGTCCGTCGGCAAAGCTTTATAAAAGATGGCTTGAAATGTGTTTTCAAAGCCATCTTTTATAAACCTCGAAATATGTCGAGGAATCCCCAGGTTCGCCGAGGGTTAAAGACGCCTCGGCGACCTGGGGAAACAAAGGGACAGTAACTGCCTCTGGTGACCTCTCGCGCGAGGGGTCTCCAGATGCAGTTACTATGAATAACGGCAGTGGCGGCCAGTCACAGCGTCGCTGTGGCTGGCTGCCACTTCTGTCAGCTTGCCTGACTTCATTGCAGGCGCATCATCCCGTTGCGGCTGCGGCCGCGACGGGATAATGCATCCCGCCAATGTTGCGGTAGGACGGGGCCCCGGCAGGGCCCTGGCTCAGTCCCACTTTTTGGAGACTGCCGGGGCCTGGCCCCGGCAGGCCCCGGCCCCCTTTAAGCACTGGTGCATCTCATTTCCTCTTCGCTTTAAATCGGAGTATAAGACTGGCCCTTATTTCGGAAGTTAAGACAGATCTCTTTCCTTTATGCTAAACAATATTCATCCGTTCAATTTGTGATGTGACCTGAGCTATTTAATTCAAAATGGCTGCCTCTATACAATGGGCCGGATTCATGGAAAAGTTTGCATGGATCCAGCAAAGCCTGCACGCAGAAAACAAACCTGCGCAGCCGTTGCGCATAGGAAAATCTATGCACCACAAGCATTCATGGAATAGTCCACACAAAGTAACTATATGTGCAAGTTGCGGCCAGAATTCCCACAACACGCCCACATGCAGAGCTATTCCAGCCATGTAAACAGACCTTGGCGCACTCCATGCGTGCCTAGCAATGCATCCCAGAAAAACAGTCTGCGAACCCCCCCAACCAGGCCAGCACCTCGGCAGGGGCGTGTGGCGTCCCCAGTAACTATTCCCAGCATCCCCTCAACATGTGTATCACATATCGGAAAAATCATCCTTTTCTGGTACACATGCATGCAAAGCCCTGTAAACAGTTCCTGCACCCCGCTACACTGCTTAAGAGCACCCCCAGCGCAATGGGAACTCTGACTCCATGCGCACACACCCCTAAATCTGACACCCGATCTTACCTCTGCACTGAGGTTCCCATGTGCAAGTGTCTGTACTCCTGCCTTCGGGTTGAGGATTGTTCGAGTGCATTGCGTGGCCACTTCCCTGCCAAGAGGTTGCATGGTCAGATCCATGAACATGTATCATTCCACGCAATAGTGGGTGTGTGATGGACTGCCTGTAGGCCGTCCCTCATAACGCTCACATTTTCCCTTGTTCTTCCCCAAATTGCGTGTTCCATCCACGACTCCTCTCTATGCACAGGCCACTCCTACGCTATGTGAGGGGTATTGCGCAAAGTACTCGGTCGCTCACAGAGACGTGCCGAGCAGGCTTGAACAGGCCTATAGGGCAATAGGTATACCTATACCAAAAACACAAAATGCCGGTGTGGGCTAGTTTTGTTTGTCAAAGTGTGCCACGTTTTTGGCCAATGTGGGCCAGTTTGATGAGTTACTTCACTATGCAAATAGTAGTTTTGACCAGTGTTGCTGAGTAAATATTCTTTAAAATGCACATCATATTTTATCCAAAAAGAAACCCCTGGTACTATTCAAACAGTGTCACAAAAGGAATGAATAGCCATTTGCAACGGTGGGCCACTTTTTCATTGGTGCCCTTGACAATTTTATGGCCCAGTCCGACCCTGGTGCCAAGCCTGCCTGAGGTCTCCGCACAGTACGAAAAAGTCCCACGCAGACGATTCCATGAATCGACAAACTGAGTTGCATGCGCAGTTTGGCGCGCAATGTCCCGATTTACTGCACAAATAATTCCATGAATCAGGGCCAATATATGAAATCGGTACCAATTAAAACTTTTACCCTCAACATCAATTTGGATATAATCATTTCCTTTGCTCTCTCATATTTCTTGGCATTAATGGGATTAAAGTTTGTCTATTCTCTGTGTTAAAAAAGATCTGTTTATTTTCATGTGAAATATTTCATCTCTGATATTTAAGGCATCCGGCACCATGGACACGGCTGGACTGGCCAACTAGGAATCTTCCTGAGTGGGCTTCTAGGGAGGACGTGTGGTTTGTTCTTTTCTCAGTGAAATGGGTTGTGGGAGGAGCAGAATCCCCCCAAAAATAAAACTTACACTTCACTTTTAAATATGATTTTTTGTTTTTACTTTGAGGGTCAGAGTGGGCTGAGGGAATTGTTCTGTATTGTTGCTGTGAGTTTGGAGGGTGCATCGCTACTGGACTCTGTGTTTGATTATGGTTGATAGGTTTGTTTGTTTTGTGTTCGTTTTTATCAGGAGTTAATAAGGGAGCGCAGTTTAGTTCACGGCCATGCACAGAGCGTCCTGTGCCTGCTTGTGTACCGAAAGAGGAGCTCTTCCCTTGAGGGGGCAGCGTGCACCTGAGTCCTAGGTTTGTTGCGCATCGACACTCTGCAAGGTGTGGGTTTGAGATACTTGCCCGCTGCCGTAACGCTTAGTTTTGTTTTTGTGGGTGCTGCATTGGACAAACTCCCACCCCCACTCCACCTCCATCCACTCTCTACTACCCAAGGTGTCCACATTAACCGCCATCCCTTTTTGTGGAGCTCTGCTGTGACGTATTTTATCACGATTGACCTGTGCAGGGTTTGCTCTATTTCAGCCTGACAGTCTTCCTGCCTAAGTCACATCTGTCACTGAGACTTCTGTTCATGTGTAGTTAATAATCACGCGATATTTGACCATTATTATAATTAGTGTTATTTTTATTGTATTTATTTAGACCGGACATAGCTTCGAGAAGCGCTTTACAGAGGAATAGGCCAGTACAGATACATAACAGACCTCTTTGCAGAGGTGTACAACCTTACAGAAGCAAAACAACAGAACATATAGGCAGCGGGGAGGGTGGGGGAGCAGATACAGATGGGAGTAGAGGAGAGGTACAGCTGTTCCGGGTGGCAGGGAGGAGAGGGACGGGCGGCGTCTAGCGAGTCAGGTGGCGCCAGGTGCATCCTGATGGACTAGGTGTTGAGAACATCTGCACCGACTATTCGCCCGGCATGATGTTTTAATTAAACAACCCATTGACATTTTAAGAGACTTTGGGCCTCATTATGACCCTGCCAGTCCTGAAACAACGGTGACTGTAAATCTGCCGCCACTGTTGTTTCCGGACCGGTACAATAAGAGTTCTGCAGGGGAGTCGTGTCACTCCCGCCCAGTGTGACCGGGCGGGAGTAACGCCACCCGCCTGCAGACGGAAATGGAAACACCAGCACCGTTATTACAGTGCCAGTGTTCCATGGTCCCCATCCCCATGAAGTCCTATGGGACTTCATGGGAATGTGCATTATTGGAATTCCGCCTCTGGAATTACCGGGTCACCGGGGTTGTAATGCTCCGGTGATTCCGGCAATCACGGAGCCGGTAATTCACTACGAGTCCGGCGGCAGCCTGCCAGTTTCGCAGCACGGCTACCGCCAGAGTCGTAATGAGGCCCTTTGACATGGACTCAAATCTGTGATCTTCACTTTACACACCGGTCTAGCAGTGGATGCTCAGCCCACTGAGCTAACTCAAAGCCTGAGTGCACGAACAGTCTATAAAGCCATCCTGTAAAGGTAAAAGATTTCTATCCTAAAATGAAGTTTAAGCATAGAAAGGGGTTGTAGGTGACCTTTGCTAGATGCCCAACCCCACACCTATTTTTATACGTGGAATCCTGGAATCCTTTTACATTGTGATTCTATTAAAGATGTCCCAGTTCAATTCTTGCTTCGTGGTTACTTTATTATCTTCAAAACCCACATTGCAAGTGACAATAAATCTGTTCAGCAAGGGTGCTCAGAGAGGTGATGCACCTGCTGCAACAATCTGGGTATGGATACCTGTCGCTGATGTTATTTAATAGTACATTAGTTCTCACCCTGTCTTTTCCGACTTGAACAAATTGTGTGACTATCAGAAATCTCGATCTCTGTGTTCTTTATTGAAATGACGATATGAGAGAGGGAGCTAAGAAATCCTGGTTATCCGGCAGTACCCAGCAAGCAGGAGCTACCTCTGGCAAACGAGAAACTCGAATACAGTGTGACGCAAATGTAGCTTCTAGAACGCTCTATCCATCTTCACCTGTAGAGCACCGTTGCATTAGGCTGAGCCAAAATACACCCAGGCTCCAGCATGTGCACATAAGGCTTCAATTACTTCAAAGGGACCGGGCTCTAGTGTTAAGATGGCCGCCCTGGTTCCCCTCTATCCTGCCTGCACCCAACCATCTCTGGAGGGCCAATCCAGAATGCTGCAACCCAAATGAACAACGTATCTGACTAATTATGTCTCTCCACAGAGCCGCAAAGCAATGCTGGGCCCTGATCAGAGTCCCGGGTCTAAGGCTCTTGTCCCTGTCTTTGCCTGTCTTGCCGTGTATTCTGGCTCGGTCTGAGGATATTCCGCAGACCGTCCAGCAGCTGGGGCTCCCAGGCTTACACCTGATCCAGCAACGCAGTTCCATTCCCATCCTGGTAATCATGGCCTCACTCCAGGTAAGACGTGCAGCAGCTCCTTACTGGCACCGAAGCATACTCTTGTCCACACTACCCTGGTGCCTCTTGCCTGTCCTGACTCTCACCAAATGCCTGTCCTACAGGCACTCTGTGACCTTGTATACGCGGGGCCGTCTGTGTGTCAGTTGATACAACGTGACTTGTTTAGCATCCCCTTCCTGCCTCTGTCAACTTTCCCGCCTGCCCCGCAGTGGGACGGTGCACCAGCGCACATCTACATACCTCCCTCAACAAGCGTTGTCACTCTTCCCTCCTCTGCTGGCCCATACCAATTCTGTGTTTGGATCGCTGTTTTGGTGTTGTGGGGCACTGTAATGTGGGTACATAATGTACTGTGCTTTATGATCTCTTATATTGTCCCTGGCTGCCTCTGACACTAGATTCAAGCAAATGCTATTTTGGCACTGTGGCGCCCTGTAAAGTGGATACTACATGTACTGTGCCTCATGATCTTTTAAATTGCCAACATCTGCCTCTGACACTAGATGCATGATGTAACAAAATGTTGTTTTGGTGCTGCGGCGCATTGTGATCCCGATCCAACACTTGATTTGCCTAATGCATCCTTCAATGGGGCCCACTGCCTCTGACACCAGTCTTATGTAATAAATGTTGTTAGGGCGTTGCGGCACATTGTGATCCCTTTCCAACACTTGATGTTCCTCATGCCTCACTTGATAGCCCGACTTGCCTTCCACACCAGTCGCATTTAAAAATTGCTCCCTCAGTGCGGCATGAAATGGCAAATGGCAAAATTTGCGGCAAAAACCTTTATTTATGGCAGAATCTTTGCAGCACAATTTTTATTGACTGGAGGGTGTATGATTAGTACATTGCAGGAAAGAGTCCGTGTGCAGAGCCGGGGTGTGAATATATGTATCTTTTGTATCAAATAGGAAGAGTCCTAGATGTCTCTGGCCTGGCAGAACAGTGTTTGTTTTGGCTGCATTTTTTTGTTTAATGTGCATGCCTAATTAGTATTATTAGCTTTATTAATCATTATCAGTTGTAATACTGAAAATGTTCCCCTTCTATGTTCCCCAATTCTGTAAACACACACATACCTCTCTCACTCAACAAACCTCACATGTCTCACCAATTCCCCATCACAACTTGTATTTTTGAACCTCACACTCAGTCATACACATACAAACATGCTCTGTCGCAATGTCACGTCACAATTTGCACTCTATAGTCCCTACCAAACTCCAAATCATACTCCCAACTCAACCGTATGCTCCCTAATTCCAGCCACAGTATACAGTCCTACATTCTTGCATGCTACTTCTGCATCTTTCATCCTTTCTCCCATTCTGTCACACTCTTCCCTCATCCTTTCTCCCAATCTGCCGCTTACTGCCCCTTTCTGCCCAACCCCTCTCTGCTTTTGGCACACTACTACCCCTGAGCCCAGGTTCCCTCCACTTTCTGTACCGCCGCTCTCACTCTGATTTCTGTACCACCGCCCCACTGCATCTGCTCTGCTCTCTTGCCCACCGCTTCCCCCTCTGACCCACTGCTCTCCCTCTGATCTCCCTTTGCTTTCTTGCCTACCACGTCACAGCTCACCCATCACTCACCTTCTCACTCCTTTCTCTCATATATCGTGACCATTTTTTAATTTTTGAAGAAAACTATAGATTTTGACCTAAAAAAAATGGGGCATCTAAAAATAGAGCAGAGTATGTGCTGTTTTTAGATAACTCATTTTTAGAAATAAGCATGCCACCTTAATCTGAAAGGTGACCTGCACATTTCCACAGGGCTGAGCTGTAGCGTAAATGATGCACTGGCCAGCCACCTTGAATACGTTTGTGTTGGCAGTGCTCTCCCGACAATGGTCTACAGGCTCCCGGTTCATTTCACTGTGACTAGCCCTTAAGGGTCCGGCCACTGTAAAATGCAACCCAAAGTTTTGCATGATATGATATGATATGATATGGCATTTGTAACGCGCCTATACACAAGTGTTTCAAGTGAATCAGTAGGGTCAGTAAAGACCCTATAAATCAGTGGCAACCCACGTGCACGTATTTAAAGTGGGCGCATAGGTCGGCCTACAATTTCTGCACATTTAAAAGCACATTGTGCTTGTCAATTTGGGATGCGCTTTTAAATGCGCAGAAACGGCCCCTGATTTGCGCAAAGGGGATGAAAAAGGACATCTGAATGTGCACACATAAGCGTCCATTCAGGTGTCCTTTGTGGATTGGACTGTTTTTTTTGTTTTGTTTTTTTTTAGCTCAAGTGATGAGATGTGCTTGCACATTTCATTTCTTGAGTCCAAAAAAAGTTCAGAAACTGGCCCCTCGAGTAGTTTTATTTTTATTTAGCAAAAACTGCCATTTTTGTGGGTGTTTTTGCAAACACAGCATTTTTTTGCTTTTTTGCAAAAACATCTGTTTTTCGCTGCATTTTGCGGGATCGCAAAATCGCTACAAGCTGGAGGGTCTGATTAGACTGGATTGGTGCCTCAGAACACACTGCACTACCACCGGTATCTTCCAGCTGCCAGTCAGATCCCCCAGTCACACCTCTGGGCACTCCAAACCTAGACGTTAGCTGCAACACACACTTTGGTTTCCCGCTTCCACCAACGCTCACTCCGTCCCTCACACAATGCACATTCTCACCTGCTATTCCGGCACCCACTTTCTCCAACAGCCTAGGCACCACACCACCCTGTATCACTTATCCTCTTGGCATAGCCAGCTCCAACCACCCCATCACACTTGACACACAGCACCCTCCACCTTTGCCAGAGACCTTGTCCCAGGCTCCATGCTACCATCCCTGGGAGCACCCCACCAACAGACTCTGCTATAGAACACATTCGAGCAGTACTGTCACGTACCGCCCTTCTCTAGAAGTCTCCAGACTAAGACCAATGATTAACCCTCCCCCACCTATGTCCCCTTTTAAGGCACAGCACTCTTGATTGCCCTCTAGTACTGCATTGACCACTCAGCAAACAGAATACCTTAAGTGTGGACTGAGAATCGTAGGTGGTCATTGTGATGCTGGAAATGCATCAGAGGGACAGGGCCTCCGTATCCTTGTCCTTTACTGCTTTTTATTGTGATTTCTGTCGTGTTTTCTGCGCAGGAGTTCATGTGGGACTCCTGGAAGTGCAGCTCTCTCCTTTGGTTTTGTTGAACAGACCCATGGGATACCCTTATGGCACCCATGGGTAGGGGTGCAACCCTGTACCCCTAGTGGCTGTTTTTGGGCACCTGTGTGTGACTCACAGAGCAGGGTACGGGCTGGTGGCAGCTCGGTGCTGAATTGACTGGTGCCCTGAGCGTCCTCCATTTTGGGATGCCCAGGCCATGTCATTGGAATGGGTAGATTCCTGTTGGAGACAAAATGGTCCCCATGGCCTCTTGCCTTCCATCATCTGTTAGCTTGATCTTCCCGAAGTCGCGGGAAGCCCTGACTCTGTCCCTTCCCCCTGACTGGCTGTTGGGTGGAAGTTCCATATATGGCAGTGTGGGGAAGTGCTGACCAGACTGGCTGGAGCCTTCCCAACAACCGTATGTTGTGGGTACGCCTGTGGGTGGGACCTGGGTGAATGGAGTGTGTGACAAATACGCATTCTATGTTGTGGGTGTCAGCGCAATGAATGGGAGATCAACAGAATATCTGGGGACTTCTCACTGCAAGGAATCTTGTTCAGAAGCTGAAGTCCACTACAACGAGTAACTGGAGTAACTGAAGCTTGACCTTGAAGCTCTGCTGGACGAGAAGAATTGCTGTTGCTCTCCTTCACAATCTGAAAGCTGCTGTGTCTCCAAGGACTGACTCAGAGAGGACCTGGTAAGGCGCCCTCTTCCCGAGCTACGAGAGACCATCGTGCACCAGCAGATCTTTGCCAAAGCTCCCTGGTAGACAGAACTTCAATAGGCTGACGACCCGCGATGGGTACCGCCGTGGAATCACAAAGAGAAGCACCGGGACTGTTGTCCACCACTGTCGACGACCGCCGTCGCCGACTGGAGCCCCCGTGCTCCTGTTTGCCTAAGAACTTTAGAATCCAAGGACGCTCTTGTCCGCATCGTCGCCGCTGTATCCTGCTGGAGAAGGCCTGACCGTCGACGCGCCGAGGAGCATCCGCCGGTGAGTTTCCCACCATCCAAAGACCACAGAGACGCCGACGACTCGATGCCCTTGCTGGACCACAGTTCTTCAAACTCTTTGCGGTCCAGAACTATCGACAGCGAGGTGCCCCGCACGCCTCTTCCTTGCAGGACGTTTACGCTTCCCCTTCAACGAGCACTGCTAGGAATGACACTGCCACTTCACCGTCATACCTCGACCTGTTCTCCGTCGGACGTTCGACGACCCCTGACTCCTGCCTTAAAGTGAGGGCACTCAAGATGGGCCTCGATTCCCCACCGAGGAACGCTACAACACCAAGTACTTTGGGGTTGCAGAACTATTGGGAAGTCTATTGGGAACAATATATGGACTGGGCTTGTGATACATCTCTGCTTTACAGGTTGCCCAGGTGGGGGGATCTCCACACAGAACTGTGTCTAGGTATCGGGCCAGTATTCTGCCAATTGTTCCAACCAACTGTTTTCCTCCTGTTTTCTATTGTTGGTTTCCTTATTAATTTGATCTGTGTGACATTTAACCACAGTACAGTTGATGCACTTTAATGAGATCTGCTAATAATTGTGGTACCGCTTAGAACTGTATATATTTCCCGTTGTTGATTTTCGGAGCACAAAGTGAGTTATTGTGATAGTGTACATAACCTTGAATATTAATTATATAAAGGCTGTGTTTTAACCAATACAGTGTGTGGATATTCCTTTGTGGGGGCTTGAGGACTACACTGTACTTAAGAACCAGCCTGCATCACCTCCTGAGAAGCTAGGCCTTGATTGCTCAACCACGTACCAATAATAGAGAATCTTGGCTGGGGTCCTCTGTGCCTCTCCTCTACCATATAGAGAGGGGAAGTACAGACACCCCTCTCCGGTCCTTTAGGGTCATGCAGTGGAAATCCATGACCTCATCCTCGAGCTGCAACTAAATATTCTAGCCAGCACAGAGTCCTGGCACCATGATCCCTCAGGACCCCTGTTCTCCCTGGCAATCCCACCTAATGTCTACAGGTCATACCAACTAGATGCAATAGGAAGGGGAGTAGCCCTCATAGCGAAATCCTCTTTACAAATCAGGATCCTGCCCTCTACCCAGCACCCCTCTGTACGAAATTTTACTCCTGAAGATGACCACGGACCCCCAAACCACATCCAACTTGCTCTTGATCTACAGGCAACCCAACGGACATAGCTTCCAGATTTTGACATCCCGCTCCTTATTGCGACTTTCATGAAACCATCTATCAAATGCATCATCTTGGGAGCCATTAACCTTGGATATAATGATGCCACTGACGGCAAAGCATCCATGCTGTCAGCTGCTCTCAGTGACATAAACTTCACCCAACCTATTATGACCCTATCCATTCCAAAGGTCGCACCGTGGACTGAATACTCATGGCCGATGCCCACATCAACATTTCTGTCATTGATCCGATACCTTGGTCCGACTATATCAATATCCACTTTAATCTCTCCATTATGAAGCTCCTCAAAACCCCTCCAGTGCCACTGAGGCCTGTACAAGTCGGCAGCACATGCAAGCTGAAGCATGAACATCTATAGCCATCTCTCCTTGCAGTTTTCTGTACCAATGTCCTATCTCTAACATACAATGCACACAACCTGGCCGACCTATACCATGCCTGCCTGCTCCAGGTACTTGACCTCCACATGCCAGTCAAAACAAAAATTCCAAAACCCCATTAAGCTAATAACACTTGGTTCTCTGATGAGCTTGTCTGCTTACACAGGGAAAAAAAGATCCCTAGAACACCTATGCAACAAAAAAAACCTCCTCAAAGAATTGCCAAGCTGTCGCCACAATGGCTTACAATTATAAGAAAGCAGTATTCACCTGTAAATCCAATAGCTTCATTGATAGAATCGCCAACACCAGTTCCAACAGTAAATCATTATTTGCAATTTTCAGAGAGCTTGTACACCAACTGACAAATACTGGTGTACCATGATACAAGACATCAATTGAGTCACTACATGCTCATATCAGTGCCAAAAAGCCCTTTCCGTCAGCAAAGTGCCTGTACTTGACCCTGACGTCCCCCCCAGTGGTGTTACTCACTGCCAATATCACCTCCGCCCACGTTTACATTCAGCCAAATCACACAAGAGCAAGTCGGGGCAACTATTGTCTCGAGAGGAAAGCTCAGGGTCAACACGCTCACCTTGGAATCAAGGCAACACGGAACAACACAGGTTCGATCCTTGGGTCCGCGCTGAGAAACCCCTGGGTATTAAGCGCGTTAGAAATAACCTATTATCATTACAATTATTGTAGAACACAAACCTTTTAACTGTAAAGGCGAGTCATGCCGAGCCCACATTATGAAGCTTGGTGCTGCTACGTTTACTCCCATCATCACTGAGTTTGCAAACACATCTTTCTCAATGAGCATGGTGCCTTCCACCATTAAATCTGCCTGGGTCACACCACCATTGAAAAAAAAAACTCCCTTGAACCGTCAATTCCCACCAAAAACCAACCATTGCTTATGTCCTGTTTCTACTTAAAATTCTGGACCGCCTACCCTATGTACAAGTGCAGCAATTCCTAGAGAGTAACTATCTGCTTGACAAAAGGCAATTTGGCTTTCACCCTAAGCACAGTACAGAAACAGCCCTACTGGACTTAAAAATACAAATTGTCTCCATCCGTGATTCCGACAAACGAGTTATCCTTCTCCTGCTAGATCTCCCTGTGGCCTTCACCCTGGTTGACCACAATATCCTTTGCCAACACCTCAGCCAGCCCTTTCACTTCTCCCCGGAAGCCACTTCATGGATCAAATCTATTCTTAGTGGTTAGACCACGCGTGTGTTCATAGGGGAATCAGCTGTTTATGCCATCCCTGCCCCGCATGGCTTTCCGCAAGGATCGTGTCTTTTGCCCACTCTTTACAACACTTACATAAAACCCTTTTCGATCTCCTCGACTCTAGAGGGATCATCTACGCTATTTTTGCTGACAATACACACATTCTCATCCCTCTCATGGGTGATCACAACTCTGACACCATTAAAATCAACACAGTCTACAGCACAATCCAAAACTGGATTGCCACTCACAACCTATGCCTTAATGACGAGAAAATGTAGTGCCTCAACACCGGCTCAGACACTTGGACGCCATCTTCTCATCCTTCTGTATTGAAACAAGTAAAAACAATGGGGGTGTTCCTTGAAGCAGACCTAACCATGACCAGACAGATTAACACCATAGCATCATCCACTGTCTACGCAATCAAACTCATCTCCCTTAGTAGACAGTTCCTCTCACTGAGTAGCTGCATCAGACTCGCACAAGCATTGATCCCCTTGAAAGTTGACTACTGCAATGTACTACTCTTGGCCACCTTGACTGCCAATATGTCCCAACTCCAACTACTCCAAAGTAAAGCACTTCAATCAGCCCTTGGCCTCAAATGCTCCGACCGCATTTCAGATACCAGATGCAAATCACATTGGCTTCCCACCAAAGCTCGAGTGAAATTCAAAACAATATCCATCACTCACCATTGCATACAGGAGGCCCCCTGTACCTTAACAACTGTATCACCCAAATTGTCCCAGCACGTGATCAGATCCAGTTCTAGCATCTCACTGCTAACCCGCCGTTTCAGGATCAAAAGAGCTGGCGGAGTCAGTTTCTGCATTATGGCATCTGTACTCTGGAACTCACTACCCACTCACATCCGAAATTAACAATCATACTCCACCTTCAAAAAACAAGTCAAGACCTGGTTGTTTGGCAAATACGAGTAATAGCTGACCTATGTTTATTGCATAGGTTGTATATCATGTACCATTTTCTTCTATCTGTGTACTGTACAAACTCTGTGATATCCCTGGGTCTGGGTGTTTTAAAACAATGTAAAACATGTAAATAATAAGTAAAGTTTATGTTATGTTGGTTGGCTATTATACTGTTCACGTCACCACTGTGGTGGTCTTAAAGTGCCAAAACCATGTATGTATGAGCCTACTGTGAACCCATCCAGAATCAGTAAATTACCAGTCAGCAGTGTAGTGTGTTTGTATTATTTAAATAGAGTTATGAATGTGTGATGGCCTTGAGATGTGCTGAAGAGTTCCTGTGAGTTATGGGGCTTACAAACTTAAAAAAAAAACAGGTATTCATAATGTGTTCCCTTATGGAGAGCACTCAAGAGACCTGGTAATGTTGAGCATGCTGACAGAGGTGTAAGAGCCAAGAGTTGGCTGTGTGCTGAATGAAAGTTGGGGGTGTGAACCATTATGTGAACCATTATGTACTCATTTAAACATATTCTCAAACACAGGTAGCGTCACACCGGTATGTTTGTATGGCACCAGTTGGCCCCTGGTATTGGTTGGTTTCAATTCATTCAGGCTGGAACAGGCTCCAAGAAGGAGCTGAATAGGTCCTAGCAATTTTCTAAATCTGCCACAGTTCTTTCATCAGCCGATAATTGGGAGGACTGGTAGAGTGCCGGCAAGTACCACCATTAAACACTATGTAGATGAAGGTTGACATTACTGCATTATACAAATACAAGCTTGACATGATGAAAAGCATTACATGAAAAGGGATTTGATTATTTTTTAAACAAGTTATTCTGAGCTCACTTCATCACACACTTTTCTGTTACATGGCAGATTCCAACATGACGTGCTCCTCAAATTATTCATATGAAATTCGGATACCCAGCACCTTGGAAATGGACAGGAAATCCCTTCCCAGCATCCAAGGGAAGTCAAAGTCCTCTGAAAAATCACTTTTTTCAAAAATCATTAATAAAATATATTATTGTTAACACAGTTTGGCTGCTGGAGTCCTGGGGGTCCCAAAGTCAGATATAGAACTAAATTTATCCAAAGGCCACTGCAATGGGGTTGGGGAGGGGCAGAGGAGCGTATGTTTGGATGGTCTCACAGCCTCCTAAAGGCAACACTGTCCTTCTGTTAGGACACATTTACATGCATAATCAGTGTGGAAAAAACATACTTTGTTCGAGGAACATCATGCTAAATTTGGCCTAACAAAAACCTTTGAACTATGGAAACCCCAGTTTAGCAGGTTTTTCTGGTTGCCGGGAAAGATAGCAAAACCCTCAAAAATGCACGCCTTGACAACTATGCTGCACTGCTTATGACTCCATCCTGGACTACTCCTGAAATTAATTTTGAGAATCTTTGATATTTTATGTTACTCTGCTTGTCTTGTCGTGTGTAATAATGTAGTTATTATGTTACTTACTCTAAACTTTTCTCTAGCACCTTTGTAATACCATTGGTATGCAAGCCTTTTTTTTTTAACTATGTTCATAAAAGGGTCTAGAAACTATTCACAATGAGAATTGAGACTCATGCTCGAATTAATTAAAATGCTTGATTGAATCCAGGAGGATAGCTCAGCGGCAACCTGCTCGCCTTGGAAACAAGACAACACGAAGCAACACAGGTTCGATCCCCGGGTCCGCGCTTAGAAACCTCTGGGTATTAAGCGTGTTATAAATACACAACTAAGAGACATATTCCTGTAACAGCGCCTCAATGCCCCTGGGCTGTTTGAGTGCTTTAAAAATGCAAATAAATAAATAAGACAAAAAACCCTTCACCTAATAATTCTGAGTTTGTTAAACAAGATGCTAATATGTAACAAATGTGTTTTTATAAAAAAAGAATAAATACATTTTGAACTAACCACTAGTAGAAACATCGCCCTTTTTTGTGTATCAGTTACCGTCACAGTTCCAATCATTGTAGGGGACCCCCTCCTGTACTTCATGTCTTCACCCATGACATCACTGATGACATCACAAATGGTGTCATTCGCAACATCACATCTGACATCACTAATGAAAAGGTTTGGGCAGTTTTGAAAGAAACCACAGATGGATTTCCACCAAATTTGTATAAGCATGGTTTCAGGACCAGATGGCCACATCTTGTGAAAGTGTGATGTCAATCTGGCATTACTGAGCAAACGGTCCTGCCTGTGGTCAAGCCACAGGTGCTAAGCGATGAGACCTCAAGAACGCAAACAGTAGAGGGCAATGATGACCAACAGGAACAAGGCACTGAAACGTGTATGTCTGATGACATTTCTATATGGCCTAAATCAATGCCTGGTCATATGTGTGATCAAATTGTAATGGGAGGGCCACATACCATGACACCTTCTAATTATTCATATCCAAAGGATGACAGAAATAGGCAGTTTTCCTCATCATATGAGCTCAGGGAATTACCTAACAAAGAAATATTCTGTTGATAGAGTCTACTGCTTTTGCTGAAGGCATGTTGACCATATGCCAAAATCAAGACCTGGTAGTGATGGCATTAATAACTGAAAGCATCTTGGTGGCTACTTGAAAATGCCCGAACAGTCTCTTGAACACGTCAAATCAGGTGGCAAGTGGGTGGATGCTGAAAGATGCCTCAAAAGAAATGTTGGTATGTATTCTCTCATGCAAGATCAAATACAGAGACCAAGCGTTGGTGGGCTGTGCTTGAAAGCATTATGTCAACTGTTGTCTTCCTGTCCAAAAATAATTTGGCATTTTGTGGCTCTTCAAACAAATGATTTACTCTAAATAATTTCTCAGCCCTTGTAGAACTACTAAGAACATTTGATCCAATCATGAGGCATCATTTGCGTCGAGTCACCTAATTAGTTTAATGGGGTCTCAAGTAAAGAATGCAATTTTCAAAGAGTGAACGCTGCCAATCATGTTTCTGTTTTGCAGTGTACAGTGCAACTGTCATACTTTGTAAGCATTGTGGCTATTACTGGCAAACACTTTTCTGTGAAAGAACATTTCATAAGTTATTGCCCCTCAGATGACACATCTGGAGAAGGGCTTCTTTATTCTGAAATGTCAGAATGCGGACTAGAGATGGACAGCTGACGTGGTCAGGTGTATGGTAATGGTGCAAAGATGCTTAGGGTAAAAAAAGGAGTCCAAAGGCGAGTTCTCAAGCAATACCCGGGGCATAGTTTTAACCTATGTAGTTGCCTAAGTTTAAATTTGGTGGTTGGTGATACTTCCAAATCCTCAGTGAAATATGTTTATCTTTTGGGTATGTTTCAGAGACTCTGTAATTTGCAGCATCAACCAAAAGCTGCAGCATTCTCAGTAAGCATGTCCAAAATCATTCATTGAAAAAGGTCTGTGAAACATGATGGGAATGAAGAATTGAAAGCTTGAGATCTGTGTGGTAACTATTTATTGAGATATACAGAGCACTCATGTGCATTGAAGAAAAAGTCAATGACCCAACATTGTTCTCGGAGGCAAAGTCCCTTGCTTTAAACTTGGACTATTTCCCTTTATTTGTACTTTAGTGGCGTGGTATGACATCTATTTCAGTTATCATGGCAAGCAAATCCATGCAGTCCAAAACAATTCATTTGTTGACTTGCAATGACCTACTTAAAACCTGCCTTGGTTTTGGGTCTGCTGTAACAACAGCGAAAGAGATAGCTGTACTTTTAGATGTTGACCCTGCTTTTAAGGCAACTCAGGACGAGATGCTTGTCCCTGTCCCTTCTCTACTCTTCGATTTATGATACTCTTGATGCTCTTGCCCCTGTCATGAGGATCCGCTTGAAGTCCAAATCCAAGTGTAATTCCTGGTATGACTCTGACCTAGCTACACTTAAATGTAAGTGTAAGGTGGCTGAGAGGAAATGGAGGACTTCTTGTTCATCCTCTGACAAACTGGCCTGTCGCCTTCTCCAAAGGCAATACTGACTCTCTGTCCGCACCAAGAAGAGAGCCCACATTCAAGCCTCTGTCTCTGCGGCATCTAACAACTCGGCCAAACTCTTTAAAATCTGCAAGGAACTGGTCTCTACCCATCCTCTTGCCTCCCAGGCACTGTGCAATGCCCTTGCCTCTCATGTTATCTAAAAAACCAAGGACATCCTGTCCACCCTCTCTGCCCCTCCCACTCCTATACCCTCTCAGTCTGTGCTTGCTGAGCCCCCTTTTACTACCTCCCCACCCTCCTTTTATTCTTTTCCTCTCTTCTCCCCTGATGAGGTCGCTAGACAAGTCTGATCTATGAAAGTCTCATCAAAACAGGTTCATCCCTGTTTCTCTAAAACCATCATTGACCACATTGACATCCTTGCTCCGGCCCTTGCCGATTTCTGCAACCACTCCTTTGCCTCAGGATCTTTCCCCTCACCTCTGAAGCACTCCCTTGTGCATCCTCTCCTCAAGAAACCCACAGCTGACCCCTCCTGTCCGGCTAACTATCACCTAATTCCATTACTCCCTTCCTGGGAAATCTCCTGGAAAAGCTGACCATCTCTCCGCTTAACCTTCATTCCGATTCTGTTGGCTGTCTTCATGACCACTAGTCTGGCTTCAGAGCGGCCAGTAGCACGTAAACTGCCCTCCTGAACATCCGTGAAGATCTGCTCTCTAACCTTGACTCTAACATTCCCTCTGTCCTCATCCTACTAGATCTCTCCTCTGCCTTCGACACGGTCAACCACTCCATCCTGCTCAACCGCTCAGTGATAACCTGGGTATCACTGATCAGGCTCTGGCCTGGCTGACCTCTTTCCTCTCTGATCTACCCTCCCAGATCCAACTTGGGTCCTTCCTATCATCTATCTTCCTGTCTACCTGTGGTGTTCGCCAGGGGTCTAACCTCTCGCCCTGGTTTTTCAACCAATACCTGGCAACCCTCGCCCACTGCATTGCCATTTACTGCTCCAATTTCCAGTGCTACGCTGATGACACTCAACTCATTTTCAGGCTGCCCTCGGCCACCTCCTCTTCTTCTCTCATCTCTGAGTGTCTAACTGCCATTCAAGATTGGTGTGCCGCAAAAGACCTCTGTCTGAATGCCAGCAAGACGGAGATCCTCCTCATCAGCACACCTGCAACATCCTTTCCCCTCACTGACTGGCCAGCCTCTCTTGGCCCTCCTCCTACCCCCACCTGTGAGGCTAAGAACCTTGGGGTCATCTTTGACTCCACACTTTCCTTCTCCTCCCACATCTCTGAGGTCACTAAAAAGTCAAACTTCCTTCTGCACCTCCTCAGAGGTACTCTGCCTTTCCTCTCCTTCCCCCAGAAGCTCACTGTCTCCCAAGCTCTGGTTCTCTCCAGGTTGGACTATTGTAACAGTCTCTTCCTAAATCTACCTCCACTCTCAGCCCTCTGCAACTAATCCAGAACTGGACTGCGAGACTTGTCCTTGGCTTCAAGCCCTGGGATCGTATCTCTCCAGCTCTGAAATCTCTCCATTGGTTCCCAGTGTATGCAAGGCTCAAAACCCTCTGCATTGTCCAAATGGCTTTCTGGGGTCTGGGTCCAAAATACCTTCAGCTATCCCACCGTAAATACCTCCCCTTTCGAGCTCTTCATTCCTTTACTTCTAACTCACTCAGGGTCAGTCGTTTTTCAAAGAAATTAGCTGGGGGTAGATCTCTGTCTTTGGCTTGGGCCTTCCTCTGGAATAGCCTCTCTGCCACACTAAAACATGAGGAAAACCATCTCTGGTTCCTGAAGCACCTCAAGACCTTCCTATTTGATTCTGCCTTCGCCCCCCCTCTCCCCTGCTGATCTGCTCTCTCTTGGCACTTTGCACCTGGACACCCTATGTCCCCTGGGCCCAGGTACCTGCTCACCCTGCCACCCTCCTGCACTGCCACCTGGCCACCCCTTGAAATGGGGACTGTATCTGTACCCATACAGCTCCCCACACTCCTGCCCTTTTTCTTCCTTTTTCGCACTTATTTAGACTTACCCAGTCTGCTGCCGTAAACACTGCACTTGTCACTTGCTGGCTGCACTACCACTGTTTATTGCCTGTGTTATCTATTTATTTGTATTTATTATTATTTATCTTTTCTCCTCTGCTCCGCACTCTCCTCTCTCCCCCGTCCATGCACTTTCTCCCCTTTCTCTTTTCCCATGCACTTGCACATTCTCAATGTCACTGGGCCTAGTAAGATCGTTGATGGGTTCTCCCCTGTTCCCCTCCCCTGCCTTGTTGCGCTCTCAAACACTTGTGTATGAGCGCAATGCAAATACAATATCATATCATATCAAAATGAAGAAGAACTTTCTAAATTGACTGTATTTTACCCCTTGATTCACACAATAACTACTTCACTTGAAAGTCACGTTTCCCAGTTGTCTGCTCACAATCCAAGCTGGGGTTTCATGTACAACAAAAAGCTCTGGCTTGGAAAAGGAGAACTGATAACACTCTGCAAGCACCTGGAGCAATTGTTGGCAAAGGGTGGCGATAGTGCACCAGAATCAGATATAGACGGTCCCCAGTACGCTGAAGAACTGAGACATATCCAGCCATCGCTTCAGAAGAGTTCTGTTACCCCCATGAAGTTGTGCAGCACATTCATCATACAAAAACACCTTGGTTGTTTCCAAATCTGCCATGAGGATCTTGCTAACAATTGTAATTACTGTGGCAAATGGTGAGAGGAGCTTTAGTAAATGTAAATTGTCAAAGACCTACTTGTGCTGCGCGATGGCTGAAGAAAGTCTTTCAGCCCTTGAAATACTTTCAATTGAGACTGAACCTGTTTGGAAAATTGAATATTCAGCAGCATTATGGGCTTTTGCAACGCAAAGTCAAGGAGAGTGATCTTAATATAGACTACAAATTGCAACAACCCGTTGAAAGAAAGCCTAGTATATAATGTTTGTGTACTCTGCTTTGTCTGAGGAATGTTTGCAAAGTTTTGGTATCATGATATAATGAAACCTGCTTCATGTATATAGCAGTGATTTATTGGCATTGGGTAGGAGTTACATAACCACGGAGTGTCAACTAGAAACTGCCCTGACAGTGGGATCCATCCCTTGTCCCAAAAATTATTCCTGGGCATCCATAAAAGCTATAACGGTTTATATTATCTGTAAAAAAGCAGTCACAGAAATCCATCTTTACAGAGCTTCTCGACATCCATCGGGCCATCCTAGAGGGCTCGCTCCACAGCTTGAAGACTACTGCAGAGGGGGCCTGGAGATGGTGCAGTGGCAGCATTGTATGTGCAGTATAATTTGTAGACCTGTGGTCTGATGAAGTGGGTTGTGCAATCCGGCCACTGACCTTTGACCTAATTCTGCTAGTTCCTCTTTCCAGGTTTACATCTTAAATGAAATCAGTTTTTGGGAATGAATCCCCCCTTCTCATAGATTGGTATTTGTAATTTCACAGCATTTTCCCAAAAAACTGTCAAGAACGTGCATATTTCATTTTGGCCTTGTGTCACATTGATTTCCTTTTCAAAGAATATTTGAATGTAATGGCTTTCTTAAGTCCTTTTTTGTCTCGTTCCTTTTATAAAACTGTGTTCATTCTTTCACCTCTCTCCTCATAATGCCTTGGCTCCTTAGCCTTTTCCCCACTTCCTTTTCAATTTATGAGCTCCCAATTTCAAACATTCCCTCTCTATTCTTGGGTTCACTAATTCTCATTTTAGATCTGTGTGGTGTGGGACCTACATGTCTACACCAATACTTTGCCCTCTTCTTCTGTACCCCATTGTTTCTCTTTTTCCTGCCTTCTCCATTTATGAGATGTTTCGTCTTTCTTGTTTCCTACGGATTCACAAGAGCACTATTTGTCTTTCTGCTTCTCCATGTCTCAGTTTTATTATTTGTTCTCCCCCTTCCATCTATACAACTGTGTACATCCATCCCAGGCCTCTCCAAATAATTCTGTCTCTACTAAACAGAGGTGGAATATTCTGATCCACTCTGGATGTCGGTGGTACTTGACTGTTGATTTTACTTGACATCTCCGCCCCATTCGATACTATCAACCACAAAATATTTCTTGAAATGTTGTTGAATCATATGGAGATTAGAGGCAAGGTCTTAAATTGGTTTTGACCCTTTCTGAGTGTCAGAAAACAGTTAGTTATTATGTCTGTGAATCAAACTGATCAATTTCTGATTCCTTTTGGTGTCCCTCAGGGGTCGATTTTATCACCAATTCTTTTTAATTTATGCATGGAACCACTGGGCAATTTGGCCATAAAGCATTGGGGCCAAAATACATCAATATGCCGTTGATACAAAACTGTACTTGAGAATTTAATCGAAAGGGGATATGGTCAGATTGCGGGACTGTTTATCCGATATAGAGATTTGAATGCCTGACCATTTTTTTTAACTGAATCAGTCCAAATTCTGGGCTCATCCTCAGAATTTGTGCATACTGCAAAATCTAGGTGGTTCCACTGTAAACTTCAGACCGACTCTTGTTGCACATATAAATGCCTTGGTAAAAAATGCAGATTAGCAATTATTTTCTTTGTGATCTGTGAAATTATGTGTATCTTGTTCTCTTTTTTATTTATTCATACAGTCTTTGGTTCTATCCCGTATTGATTTAGGAAACTGCATTGTAACAGGTTTCTCTATTTCTACTCTGGCCCTTCTGACAGTGGTTTTCCACATTGCTGCACAATTGGATTATAATGCTCGGAAGGGTGACCATATTGCGCAGTATTGTATGCCACTAGATGCAAGCATCACATTGTTTACAATGCAATGTATTTGCAGACTCCATCTTAGTTGGCAGATACATTGAAGATCTCCATGGGACCTAGAGCACTCTGTAGTTGAGATCCCCTCCGACTTGAAGTTTGTAAATGCAGGAATGTGTTTGCCATGAAAAGGTCTTTTTCTGCTGCATCGGTCTCTTGCTGGAATGGTTTACAAATGAAACTCCTTAAAATCACATAGTATTTGAGATTCAGGATAGCACTTAAATGATGGCTATGGATTTCGTTTTTTTAAATTGTATTGCTAAATTATTTGTTTTGAACCTGATTTTTATGATCTGATTGTTAAGTTATTCCTGGTTTCAAAGATATTTTCTTGTTAATATGTATTTGTTTGATGTTTTTATTATATGTGGAATTAGTTACAGGACTCTGATGTATGTTGCCTGGTTCTCACTATATACCAAATTCAGTAAAATAAAAATGAATATGAACTGTGCTCTAAACATGAGACTTTTTATTCAGTCCAAAGGTGACTCTTTGCCATAGGACAATAGGACAAGTATGTGAAATTGTGGCTGCAATTAAGGGCCTGATTCATGGAAATGTGTGCAGAAATCCCACATGGGTCACGCGCCGAGAAGGACACTGCACGAGCCTGCGTGCAGAAAGAAAAATGCGTGCCCCACGTATTCATGGAATTTACAGTGCACAGTAACCACATTTGCAACTCGTGCCCAGAATGCCCCCAACACGCCCACACGCAAAGCATGAATGCCCAGAACAGCTACCTTTGCGCACCTCTGGGTGGGAATCCATGCACCCTTCAAGCAGTGTGTGGGGTCCCCTGTAAGCAGGGCTGTGACTCAGGGACTCTGCGCGGGGTCCCCCGTAACTGTATCCGGCACCCCGACAACATGCAAATTGGAAATCGCAACTGGGCAATAACTCGGGAAACCTACGTGCGAACCCCCATAAAACATTCCTACACCATGCTACACTGCTTTTGCATACCCCTAAGTTACATCGGAACCCCAATTGAGTACATGCCCCCTGAAATCTGACATGCAACCCCGCCTGCACGCTGGAAATCCTACATACAAGTGTACTTATAACTGTCTTCGGATGGTGGATCACATGAAGGACTTGCGTGGCCATTTCCAAGCCGAGACATGGCGCGATCGAATCCATGAATACGTCTCATGCCGCACAATTGTGGGCGTGCGAGGGACTGCTTTCAGGCCGTCCCTCAGAACGCCCACATTTTTGCAGGTTCTATCCCATTTTTGGTGTTCCGCCCCCTTTATAGCCTTCTGCGCAAGCCACGCCCATGCTCTGCTTGGAGTCTTGTGCAAGGCCCTCGATGGCTCACACAGATGTGCAGAGCCAGCGCATACTCCACGCAATTCCAGGAAAAGGACTGCGCATTCGATTCCATGAATTGATGAAGGCGGATTTGCGTGCAGATGTGCACACAAGTACCCTATTTTCCATTCATATAATTCCATGAATCAGGCCCTAAAACCATTGCTGCCTTTCCCGTTTTTGCCGTTTTCTGCTTTTTCTTTTTGAACTGGTAGACTCTAAGCCCCCACCTTCACCCTGCTCCCCCCCAAAGTCTTCATTCCTGCCCCCGTCCCCTGCACAGCTGGAGATGGGAAGAACATTGGTGTGGGTTTGGGCCGTCGTCTTTTAAAAAACAGTCTTGTGAATAAATACTGAAAGTAATGAGTGGTTCGTGTTGTATTTGTATCTTTTGACGTACTGATAGTCGTCTTACACAAACATTGTACAATAGCAGGTGAACAATGACCATTGGACTAATGGGGTTTTATCCCCTTCTGCAGAAATTCCAGGCCGGTGCTGGCAGAAACTCATCACATACAGAGCTCTCTTGGGCAGCACAGAATACACAATGAGCCGTGTCTCTGGCTGTGCTATTACTACAGGACTGCCATACTTTCTATAACACATTTCCTTGTTACAAAAGTCTTTTTTTCCGAATGCACAAGCATTTAAGGCAAGCCGTTGTGGGACAGTTCCAACGGAAAGCTCCCAAACAGCTACAATTACCTAAATGTGGGCCTATTTGCAAGACAATCAAAGCGAGTCAAAGGTAGTTTATTTGTAAACAAAGGCCCAAACTTTAGGAGTGAAACATATGAACCCATGCAATACATTATTGATGACAAGATGTCAAAGCAATCCGAATGTCAGCGCTTGCATGTCAGGGGAGTGCTAGAAAAGGAAAGAGGACACCACAGACAACTCCTCTTCACAGCAGTCGCAGGTGTATGGTTTCCGGCGTGAAGAGCAATGGCAGCTTTTAACAGAAACGTCAGCTGAAGACAGTCACTAGAATGTGTGTAAAGAAGTGAAATGCTCAAACACCGTATTGGGTGAAGAATGCGCCGAGACAACAAAGTACCACAAAATAAAGCTACTTTTCAAAGCTGAGTCCATGAGGCCTGCTAGTTCAGGATGCAAAGGAAAGCGGGCATGCACTAAGGAGGTGGAAAATGCAGCTACCTTGATACTCTTTTGGCTTAACACGTTTTCTATAAAATGTTACATATCTTCAGGATGCTTTAGCTGATTTCTGCAGTTTGCAAAACACCTCTGTAAGACGGTACTATTGCAGATCTTGAAAAACCAAAACGAATATTGTATTAACTAGAGCTCAGAGGGTATGTGATTGGATGCCTAACTTGCATAGCGTTCAAACCCTGACTTCACTGCATAACCAAAATGTGTGATCCTGAGCAAATCATTAGTGCGTTTTTGTGTGAATTTGGTCCATTTAGCATGGTTCAAATAGTACTTTTGTAGCTTTGCACTGCAAAAATACACTTTGCACCGTTCAGTGAATTAGGCACGATACAACGTGTTTGTAGGAAATGCAGTCACTTTGCACTATGATAAACGTTCCATGAATTAGGCCCTAAGAAATAACCGCTCTGTCCGTTTACCCCATTGGACTGACAGTACTTAGATTTCCAGGGGTGGACTGGTTTATAGGGACCTCTACACCCTGGGCTTCTTTTGTGTGGTCACCTATTTTATTTTCAAATGTTCTCATAGGAAAAGGGTTGGGCTTGCTGAACATGTGTAATATGGGGTTACTTTGAATATTATTTCCAGGACTTTATTTGGTTCCCAGTCCACTCCTGTCAATTACCCAATAAATGAAGGACAGGTTAAGAGGTGGTATTGCACTATTGTTTTTTTAAGTGACAGTATCTTGCAGTTAAGGGACAAACTGCACATGTACGGCTCCCTGATCTCATAGTCAGATTTCCAATAAAATGTCAAGTCATGTCTGCCAGGCAGGGAGGGGGCGGACTGTAAGAGGATTCAATTCAACACTACAGCTAAGTCAATGCCTAGTCTGGGATACTGAATGGAAACCCTTATTGATATATCTTTATGTCCAGTTCATGAGTTCTGGATGACTACCCCTATATAACACCCCTCTCTTAGAATCCCCCTGACCCCACTGAGCCAAGAAGTAGTTCTGTTTTGCAAGTTTAAAAGGTTTATTCGAGAAATAAAACAAAATATAGATACCACGCTTTTATGATAATTAATAATCGATATCGCCCTTATAAATATAATGTTAATCAACAATGGGTAATCTGACACTAGCACACTTCTTTATAATCAATGAGGAGTTGGTGTAGGATGGATAAGGCAGCAAAAATACTTTTATGATTTCAAGGGAAAAGCAATGAGGAATAAAATGCAGTACAGAAATACTTGATATGATTTTAGCAAAAGATAAGATAATCACTTTTTCTCTGGCAATTCACCCCCCTCCCCTATGCAATGTAAGAAATGGAAGGAGATGGAAAGAGGAGCACACAGTTCTCAGGAATGCAATCAAAGACAATACGAAATTCAATTCCCACCCCAGCAAGCTTAGAGAAAACAGGTATGAGTTTTAAAACACAGGCCCAAGTGCTTTGAATGTGGTGGCAATGAAGTGAGAAATATGCTGAAAATGCTTTTAATTCCCTTTAGGAGGTTCAGGGTGAGTGAGAGATACTTGGGATGAGCTCAGGCTCACTTTAGCAATGATTCAGGGATGGGTATTAGGAGGCAAACAAATTTTTAGCAAAGGAAAGCAAAAAGCTAGGTCCGTTGGAAAGCTGAGATTCTAAGCTTTCAGAGGAAAGTTAAACCAAGTTCCTAGGACAAACGGTTCCAGAGATATGAACGATTTTGTAAAGGTCGTTTTTCGGATTTAAAGTAAAACTCAAAATGACAGGTGACAGCTTGCAGCTGCAGAATTGACAGGTGACAGTTGTGCAGCTTTAAAATGACAGATGACACGATTTCTAGGAGGCAGTTCTACTTAGGTTAAAATAGTTTGGATTAGATTATTTTAACTAAGAGATTGGTTCTGCACAGTTCTGCTAGGTACTCACAATATAAATTTGAAATAGGCCTCGCCACGGATCTGGTCAGGTTTTGGACTGGACTCCTGTTCTGGTCTCGGCACTTCACAGTGATCTGGTTCAGCTCTCTGGTTCTGCTCACAGCGGTCTGGGTCACTCTGGATCTCTGGTCTGGTCTCTGGCAATTGTTCTTGGCAAAAGAATTCAAACAGCTCGCCCGGCTGTGGAATAGTTGCAAATGATTTTAAGGTTGCTGAGGCCTGCTGAGAAGAGTTCTCAGTTTGTGGGTTTAGGCCCTTGCTTTAAGTTCTGAAGTAAAGTTCTGGTCTTTGGAGATTGATGATTTGAAGTCTGGATCTCTGGATGTGAAGTCGTCGGTCAGCATGCTCCGCAGCAAATGGAATTGAATGTCTCTACCTGTCCCAGCAGTCTCTTTTTATGTGTTTTGAAAATGGGTGTGTGCCTGGTCATAACTAAACCTGCCCCTCTCACTTATCATTGGCCAATTCCTCCTCTCTCCCTTGATTGGGGGAAGGAAATGTGAGTCAGATTGATGCCGTAGGTTTTATGGTCAGAGGAACCTCCCCTTGTCAGATTGCACACAAATCTATTTCTGAACCAAATACATATTTATCTATGTACCATTTTTCTAATATTGTAGGTCCAGTTAACATATTTTCTGTAGCACCAAACCATCCGATCCCTGTCTTTGTACGATGTTGTGTTCACTGATGACAGAATTCTCCCCTTTTCATCCAGATAACGACCTCTAAACCTTTCCAGATTTTACACAAATGTGCACCAGGGATATGGGTTACAGATGATAAAGTGTCAGATTTTTAACATGCATACATTTGGAGTGAGACCCTATTTTCCGCTAGCAACCCCCCAGAATACACCACAGGGTCCTAACGCCTCTTAAAATGTTCACAGAAAAATCACAAAAATAATGATATTACTTATACAATTCTGACAAGTCCGCACTATGAGTTATCTATCTTTTTAAAATTATGCCCTGGTCAAAAAGGGGTGTGGCTTCCCACATCACAGGGTGGAATAACTGGTTTATCCACTTCCCCCAAGCTCAGCTGCTAGCAGAGGCACTGCCCCTCCCAGTTTCCCCTAAGAGGAAGCCACTTTTACGATGCCCCCAATATAACATTTGCCTGAGTCCAGGACAGGCCTTTGTTCAACTCCCTGTCGTCCCCAGCTGCTTCACCCCTAATCTAATCAGAGAGGTGACAACTCCTTTTGGCAAGGGGAAGAGTGGCTGAGCAGGTTTCAACTCCTCTTGGGGGTAGTTGTCAGGCAGAATCCAGTTTCATTAAGCCAGGTTTCAGCTAAATGTCACTTTTTGTTCCCAGTTTAAATCACTTACAATTTTTACATATACATAAAATAATTACTTCCTTCAAGTCATTTCAGAATATAGTTTTACATTGTATCCACCTCTTAGCAAGTCTTTCCTTGGTCTGGTTTTGTTTCATTTGTTCAGTTTTACACAAAAGTCTGGTGGTTTTAAAACGCCGGCTTTCTGATAGTGGTGAGTACTGGTAATGCAACCATTTTTGGGATTAAGAAAATCAATTCCCCACAGTTCTGAGTTGCTTTTTTTGGCAATCAGCATTGCCATTCCCAATGGTTTCAGGCTACTGTGTGTGTAGACCACTGGTGGTTTTAGGCAGTGCCCTCCTGTGCTCACAACATAGGCAAAAATGGGTGGCAGCCTATTCTTCATGTTTTCCCTGTGCACTCTCTGGGGAGTTCTGGCCATCATGATGTTTTCCATGCCAGTACTGCACAGTTTTATTGTAGGGCTTGGATGCATGGGTAAAAACATCCCACAAGCCCCCCCTCTTGCGATGGCCATTCTGTCCTTTCACTGATGGAACTCGCAAGATCTGGGATGTTCGCCTCCTCTTCTTCCAATTCCATAGGTGGCACAGTTCAGCATCTTTTCCTCCCTCCAGTCGATCAATCAGTTCTCCTTGCTGGTCCTGATGGGAGGATTGGGTGGTACCCCGGGCCCCTTGGGTCTCTGCTCCCGGTCTCCGGATCGTCCTCCTTGGCCAGTCTCCAGGTTTTCTTTCTCCTAGGACGACAAAGGAAAAGCGGCAATACCTATTCGTAGACATTTTTCCATCACTACTAATGGTGTGGCAGACATATACATTTTATACTTTAACATACCTAACATTTTACTTTTGAGATACAAGTTATCATTAAAAGACAGTGGCTTACAAGAGTATAATATTTTAGAGACTATATGTGGGATATTTTAGGGTTGGAACTGAATTAATCTGGAGCGGTCCCCTCTGGTATTGCAGAGGACTCCTCCAGTTGCTGCAAAGTGTGCCTGGGATGGCAACACTTTAGCTGGTTAATATGGACCCACTTGTCTTCCCCTTCTGCCAGACTGCCTTTGGGGATGCAGATCTTATAGGCAACAGGGGAGATCTTGTCTATAATTTCAAACGGTCCCTTCCATGTGGGCAAGAATTTTCGCTGTTTGGCCTGGTTCCTTTGGAAATTGTATAGATAGACCCGATCACCCACCTTATATTCCTTTTGGGTAGTTTTTAAATCATAGTGGGTATTCATGCTCTCGGCTGATCTTTCTAGATTCCGCTGAGCATAGGCAAAAGCATGCTGAAGGTGTTTCCTTAAATTCTCCACATACTCATGAGTTGTGGAGGCATTTATCAACGTTTGCTCTTGGGTTCTGTAGAGCAAATGCTGGGGAAGCACCATCTTGCATCCAGTCATCAACTGAAATGGCGACATTTTGGTTGCAGATGAAGGGGTAGATCTGATGGCCATTAGGACCAGAGGTAATCGGATATCCCAACTTGGCCCAGAATCTGCCACAAACTTTTTAAAGATGCTCACAATGGTTCGGTTATATCTCTCCACTGCTCCAGAAGATGCTGGCCGGTAAGCAATATGTAGCTTTCTTTTGACCCCCAGTATCTCCCACATCTTTGTCATTACTTCACTGGTGAAGTGGCTACCCCTGTCTGACTCAATCCTTTGAGGTAGACCAAAACGGGAAAAGATGTGTTTAATCATCAGGGCAGCTGCTGTTTCTGCTTTGCAGTTTGGGGCTTGGAGACATTCCACCCACTTGGTAAACAAGCATGTAACGGTCAACATGTACTTGTTTCCTCTAGACGAGCGAATCACAGGGCCTACAAAGTCGATTTGCAAATCTGACCATGGCAGTGTCATCCCCCTCTTTTGGAGAGGCGCACAGTGTGTGAGGGATGATGGCTGAAATTGTGCACACACAAGACAACCCTTCAAGTATTGGTCGAGGTCCTGCCCCATGAGTGGCCAGTATGCAACCTCTCTTAAGATTTCCAGTGTTGTGTGAAACCCCCTATGACCGGCAGTGGCCGCATCATGGGCGTGACTTAATATCAGGCTTCGGAATGAGGTAGGAACCACCCACTGATCGTGGCCAGCTTTGGATTTCCTTACCAGCAAACCGTCTTGGATTCGGAACCTTTTTGGACATTTCATCAACACTCTTAGGTCCTCTTTCCCAATGTAATCGGTATCCGTCAGGGGAAAGTTCTCAGGGTCCTCAAGGTGTTGGTAAAACTTGCCAATAATTGGATCCCCCTTCTGAGCTGTAATCAAATCAGCACCAGGGGTCTCCTTACTCCATTGTGCAGTTGAAAGATCATTGTGAGCATTTGTCTGGGACCTAGTGATAACGGTGACCTGGATTTCCCCCAACAGGGACTCTATTTCGATTAGATCCCCTTGGATGGCCCCGGTTTTGGCCAGCTGATCAGCTAAGTCATTTCCAGTTTTGTCTGGTCCCTCTACTTTGGAATGACCCTTGATCTTTTTCCAGTAGATGGTCATCCCATTCGATGTGACCAGATCATCAATGTTTTGGATTAACTTCCCATGTTTCAAGGGTTTGTTATTAGCACATAACATGCCTCTGGTTTTCCAATTGATGTTGGACAGCAGTGAGGATGGCCTGATGCACAGCCATCAATTCTGCCACCTGACTACTTCGGGGACCAATTTTGTATCCAGCGGAGGGTTCTGGGAACTCCTTCACCCATGCATTCCCTACGCTAGCCACCAGTTCTTTCTCCCCATCGTTGTCAACATGGTAAGAGCATCCATCCACATAGACAGTGGGCATTCCCTCACACTTGTCTTCTTCAAAGACTTTGTGTGGGGAATTAAGGTATGCCTCCATGTTGTCCTTGATTTTTAGACTTTCGTCCTCGAGACAGTTTTCTCTGGCACAATCATGCAAGTTAGCCAGACCTTGCGCGAGGGGACTCTTCTTGTTTTGGCCATATCTGACCTCCACAGGAAAGCCTGGCATTGACAGAATCCAGGAAGTAATTCGGGAATTACTCACATTTCCGGCCCGGATTCTGTCACTTTGGAGATATTGCAGAGGCTGGTGTGGAGTCTCCACAATGATGTGTTCCCCCTGGATAAACGGGCGGTAATTCTTCAATGCCCACACCGTTGCTAGGAGTGCCTTCTCACAATCGTTGAATTTTTCCTCCACAGAGGATAAAGTTTTGCTTGCATAGGAGATTACTTTATTGACCTTGTCATGCTTTTGGTATAATACTGCTGTCAAGCACATATTAGAGAACCCCGTCTCCAGGAAGAATTCCTTGTTTCTGACAGGGTAAGCTAGGCAAGGCGCTTGTGAGAGGCTTCTTATGAGTTGTTTTACCGCCTCGGATTGTTCTGGAACCCATTCCCACTTGACCCCCCCCTTCAAGAGATGAATCAGGGGTCTAGTGATCTCTGCGTAGCCTTCAATGAACTTTCTGCTGTAATTAGTCAGTCCAAGGAGGCTCATTAGTTCTCGCAGAGTTGTGGGGTCTTTCAGTTTCTGGAGTGCTTCCACTTTCTTTTCTTGGGGACAGAGACCCTGAGGAGTAATCTCATGCCCCAAGAAATTAACACGGGTTCTACACCACTGTGCTTTCTGAAAGGAAAGTTTTGCTCCGGCGGCCCTCAACTGTGTCAGAACATAACGGATCTCTGCTATGTGTTCCTCCACAGATGAACTTTTGATGAGGACATCATCTACATAAGCCAGGTTACCCCTCACACCCAGGTCGGGCATGGCCTTATGTAGGAAAATGTTGAATTCATTGCCGGAGTTGAGGTATCCGAAGGGAGTTCGGGTCCATGTGTACTGCTGGCCCCCAAAGGTAAAAGCCAGTTTGTATTGGTCCTCCCTACTGACAGGCACGGTCCAGTATCCATTGGTCAGGTCTATTGCTGTGAATACCTGTGACCCCTGAATCTGGGCCAGCCCTTGGTCAATGTAGGGCAGAAGCCATCGGGAAGTATGGACCCGTTTGTTGAGCTCCCTAAGGTCGGCGCAGAGTCTTCACTGGCCGTTTGGCTTCAATATTCCCAGCACCGGATTATTGAAAGTGCTGTGGACTGGACGGATTATTCCCCAGGACTCTAGGTTCTTAATTATTTCAGTAAGGGACTCCATGGATGCGAGAGGCAAGCGATGTTGCTTCAGAAACACTGGAGTCATTCCAGGGTCCGTGGGAATTGTTGTGGTGTGGATGTCGGTGCGACCACAGTCATCTGAGTCTACCTCAAAGAGATCTTGGAAATCCAAGAAAACTTGTTTTAACTTTTGCTTCTGTTCCAGAGTCACACAGGCATCTGCTAGGTTGACTCTCTCTTCCACCATCTGCCTGAAGCCTAGAAAGACTTCTGGTTTGGCTATCTCAGCGGCCTCCTCCAGCTGGATGGAGAAGTCCCTGGTCAGTGTGCTGATTTGGACTGGAGGCTTCAGGTGGGAAAGGCAGCCCTCATGGACCTGAAAAATCACCTCATCCCTCCTGAAGTCACAAGTCACATCTTCCTTACCGTAAGGGCAAGAAGTGTACAGCAGGAAGTTCCCCCCATGCCGGGTGAAGATCCTGTCTGGTGTTGTTTTGTCATCACTGTCACTGTCAAAACAGTCCTTGGGATTGGTCCTAACAGTTCATTTCCTAGATCAATGGAGAAATGTCGGTCATCAACTGTCATTCCAATAATGGTGCCTGCGGCTAGAGTAATACTCTTTAAGTCGCTGTTATCCACCTCTATTGGAATGGTGTCATGTTCTATGTTGACTAATGGAGTTGGGTTTACCCCCAACTCTTGCTGTTGGAGAGAAGCATTTAGATGTATATAAGCATCAGGGTTTTGCAATTTTTGTCCTCTTTTAACTTTCACTTCCAGGGAGAATTGTCGGGTCCTTTCTGGGATGGTGACTTCCTCTTTGATCTGAATTTCAACTGCATAAGGTAGCAATTGAACTGACCTAAATGCTTTTTCTGGATCATCAAAGCCCATGGGATTATCCGCTAATCGGGACCAAGCTTTGAAGTTTATTAGGTCCAAACTAATGGCAAAGCGATTGAGAATGTCACTGCCTAAGTAAAAGGCGGCAGTGACGTCTCGCACGACCCAACAATTATGGACTATGCTCTTGTTGCCAATGGAGATTTTGAGCATACACCTGCTTGGCAGGAGATGTTTGGAATTAGGTGCTTCCAGGTCCATTTCCCATTTGTCTATCAGTTTGAATGTGGGAATGGCTGGATCTTTTGGGAGTTGGCGGAACATGGCTTCGCTGATGAAGCTCTTACCGTTGTTCACACACACTCGAGCGAGAACAGAGTCCTTCCCATCATTTAACTGGACAGGGATGAACAACTGCTCTCCAATTTGCTGAATATCAGCCAGGCTGTGAGCTGATTTCACATCTTTCTGGACTATAGGAGTGGGAGTTTCTGATTGTGGATTAGTAAAGAATTTCAGGGTGTTTCCTTCCAGTGTGGAATACCACCTTAAACTGGAAGGAAGGTTGATTTTCAGAAATAGAGAGGACCCCCCATCACCAGTCTGTTGTCCTACTGCTATTACTGTCACATCTGGAATGTGGTTGTTCTGGAAGTGAAATTCTACTTGGTCAGATTTTTGTTTAACCATGTGGCAGGTGCCATTTAAACTAACATGGTTGACACTCTGTTTTAATTTTATTGGTCGGCTAGTCTGGGTCCAGAGGACCTTGTTTACGCAATCTATTAGGGGTGACAACCTTCTCAGGAGGTCATTCCCTAGTAAACAAGAGGTGCCCTCTGGAGTCACTACTATGACCGGGTGTTTCACCTTGTGTCGCCCAATTTTATTGTCCTAGTCTGCAGTGCCCTCAACGGGAATTTCCTTCCCGTCAAAGTTCTGCAGTTGTCCAGGAAGAGAGGTGAGAGGAATTCGGTAATTCTCCCCCCTTCCTGCATTTAGTTCCTCAAAGGCCCTTTTGGACAGAAGGGTAGCTTGGGATCCTGTGTCCACCAGTGTCAAAATTGTACCCTGCCCCTGTACTTGTACCGGGGCATAGTATCTTCCCTCCTTCTCCTCAAGGGGGCACAGATAATGCACATTTTTGGACAACTGGTGGGCTAACTTTCTGGTTTTGGACATTGCTAGCGAAGAGATTTGGGCAGAATTCTGTGGAGAGCCTTGGGAATCTGAAAGAAAAAGTTGGCAACTGGAGTTCAGAGCCATTGTGGGTTCCCCTGGTTCCGGTTCTGGGCCGCCCCCCCCTTTTTGGAGGCAGTCACCAGGATGGGTTTGAACCAGGGGATTTCGGTATTGTCGGTTCTGGGGAGAGATGATGGGCGGCGGTAGCTCAGTCTCCACATCTCCCCAGTCTGAATTGACATCCCTTGGGACCCATTTTTCCTTGGGAGGAGTTCCCCCATCTCTGAAGGAGAAGATCCTTTTCCCAGGATCTTCTGAGGATCCCTCTCCCTCAAATTGGAAGACCTGTACCTCCTCCACAAAGTGGGTCTGTTTGGGTCCTTTGTTTCTCCTACCTCCTCTCTGCTCCTTGGGTGGCAGACTTTCAGGGGTAGGAGATTTTGTTTCCGGTTCCTGGTTTTCCAGGGGCTGTTTACAAGTTGGGAAGGAAGCTTCCTCCCAGGCTTTACACCCCCCTTCCCCTTGTGCCTCTTCCCTGGGAACCGGTGTGTTATCGGGGTGCTACCCCCGTCATTGTTCTGGAGCACCAGGTCCAGAGTTTGGGGCATTCTGCGGTGGCATGCTCATCTAAGGGTTCTGTTGAGCCCTCAGTATGTGACCCAGATCTCGTGCCATATTTTGGACCTGGCGCTCAAGTTGTGAAACCCGCTCAGGCTGATATGGGGCTCTATTTTCTCCCCTGGGCTGATCCCGGGAAGGGTAGCTATCCCTTCTCTGGTAGTACCCCTGGTTGGGAAGATTTTGGTACCCCTCCACCCTTGGCCTCCCCTCTCCCGGATTAGGTTGTCTGGGTTCAGGGAATTGGGGAAAGAAGGATGGATGATTTTGGGGCTGGAAATTGGGTGGATACCTGGGGAAAAAGTTCTGCCCAGGATTTGGAGAATTTCTGCCCTCCTGTGGGAAGTTGGGAGGGAAGTTCCCTGGGTTAGGTGCTTGGTTGGATCCCCCCCCCTGGGCTGGAAGAGTCCACACATAACCCAGGATTGGTCGGTTTCCTTGTAGCGGGGACTTACATAGTCAGGGGAGCGGGGGACCCCATTTATGGGACTACCTCCTCGACTCCCTGTCTGTGACTGGCCCGTGGGCCTTCTGGGCTGTGAATTATTTGGTGCAGGCAGGTTTTTAGGCCCCCCATCTCCAAATCTAAAATGGGGGCAACCTTTACCTCTGCCACCTTGGCAGCAGCAGGGGTGCTGTTGGTTTTGGGTTTTTTTGGCGCATTATTTTTATTTTCGATGGGCTTCTGCACCTCATAGATCCGGGTAGCCTGTTCAATGACCCAGTCTAAAGATCTTTTCTCATGAAAATCTCTCACGAGCTGGGTCATTATGTATTTGGGTAAGGCATGGAAAAACGTATTGATAAATTCTCTGCTATCCGTGCGCACCCTTCTGGTGGTCTGCGCAAAAGCACGCTTTAATTCTTGCACAAACTCTTGTGGGGCCTGATCCTCCCCACATTGCAAATTGTAGGCTGCCTTGCGAGCCTCTTGAGGATTTCTGTGCACAGAAATATGTTTTAAGATGGCCGCCCTGTATGTGGACCACCTTGAATGATTTTGATCCTCCAGCCCCGCAAAGAAACTGGAGTATTCTGGTGAGAAGGTCCACTTTACATATTGAATACAGCTTTGGCTGTCCTTCAAATGGAAAGTCTCCATCATTTGCTCATAGAGCTCCAAGTGTTCCCAAACAGAATACTTGGCGTTCTTATGATAAGGCGTGATGACACTCCTTATTGCCTTTATTTGTTTCAATGGGTCCTTAAGCAAGGCCCTTTTTGCCTTATTGGCCTTTTTGGTTCGGGTAACCCTGGTCCATTCATCCTCCGACTCAGAAGCGCTGCTCCCAGAGGTGCCCGTCTGATCTTCCAGGTTTTCCCGGATTCTGCGAGCCTGGGTATGGCTGGCAGAATGTGGGGACCTGGTCTCCTGTGTCCTGTAATGCTCAGAGGAGTCTTAAGACCCCTCATTGCTGCCAGGATTTGATGGGTACCCCCCACTGACCTAACTGGGCAGAGGTTTTCAGGATGCCCTTAATGGGCCTACTCTCCTGGGGTTCCCCACTAAATTGCACTGTGCTTGGGTGCCCATACCCGGATGCCCGCCCATCCATTCCTGAGAGGTACTCGCCTATGAGCCCCATACTTCTAGCTGGATAGTAATCTGCCATCACCGTGGCCCTGGGCTCATGTGCGCGAGGGGACATGGGGGTGGCAGAGTCCAGGGACTGGGAGAGATGAAGGCCTCTGGTACTAGGGCTCCTGAGGTTATGCTCAGGAGTTTCTCTTTCCCAGCGAACCTCATCTCCATCCGCCCCTGCTTCCTGTTGCAATGCAAGAGCCTGCGCTTTCAGTTCCTCAGTTAAGGCCTTACTAGACTCTATCAGTCTCTCCTGCATCGCTACCTGTTGCTGGAGCCTATCATTGTGCTGACAGAGAGCCTCATTTTCTCTCTGTGCCTCCTGATTGGTCATGGAGTACTGGGCCAGTCTCTGCTGCAGGAGGGTTACCTCCTGAGCTGTGTCCCTATTGGCCTGCTCCTTTCTTGCCAGAGCATCCTCCACCCTCCTGGTGTGCTCTAACAAGTTATGGTGTTCTTTTTGGAGGTCACCCAGTCCCTGGAGGGCCAGGTGATTTTCTTCCATTTTCCTTTTTAAGTGGCAGACTTCCTGGCCTAAGGTATCCCTTTCCTGACTAAGAGCCTGCATCTGTGCCGCCAGGTCGTCCCTTTGCCTTTGGAAGGCACCAGCTTTCTGGCGCTCCTGGTCAAACTCTGCCTGGGTATCCAGGTCTTTCAAAATCAGTTTATTGTTCTCTGCCTTCTCCCTATCTAGGTGGCTTTGCAGGGTGACTACCTGCTCGGCACATGCCCTATTGAAATCTAATTGTTGCTCCAGCTTTTTCTGGCTCTGCAGTAGGGAGTCCAAACCTTCTTGGTACTCCTTCTGCAAGGCCAGAAATCTGGTATCCTGGTCCACCTTTTCCTGTTGCAGCACATCCATATCCTCCTTTATTTTAGTGATGTACTGTCTGCTGTCCTTTTCTAACTCCTGGCTCCTGAGCAGCCTCTCCTCAGAAGAGTCCAGATCAGATTGGGCCTTCTCTAACGCCATCTGTTGCCTATTTGCCAGAGCTTGGCCTTCAGCACATTTGTCCTGCATGGCTCCCATATATAGGTGCAAATATGCCGCTATCCTGGCAATCTTATTATGTTCATCTTTGGCTTTAGGGGCCATATATAGTTCACTCAGGGCCACATGTAGGGGACCCTGATCTCTCCATATATCTGACCCTGTTTCAGTTACCTGTTGCACAATTGCCTGCAACCAGACCGTTTGGTCCTGATGAGTCCACTCACCTCTCACAAATAGCTTATGTAAGAAGTGCTCTCTGGCTATTTTGATGTCTACCAGTGTCGTCATTCTGGAATTTGAGTTCCTTCCTGACTTACAGAAGTTTGTATTTTATTTTTGCAAAACAGACTGTTTCCTTAGAGCGTTCCTTTGAGGAGTGCTTTACAGCGTAACACAGCGTGGTGATCCGACCGGATGTATGTATCTTGTCAGTTAGCACACTGTATTAATCTGCACAAGTGATAGATCTAATCTGGAATCACCGGCTACGGGCCCCCAATTTGTAAGAGGATTCAATTCCACACTACAGCTAAGTCAATGCCTAGTCTGGGATACTGAATGGAAACCCTTATTGATATATCTTTATGTCCAGTTCATGAGTTCTGGATGACTACCCCTATATAACACCCCTCTCTTAGAATCCCCCTGACCCCACTGAGCCAAGAAGTAGTTCTGTTTTGCAAGTTTAAAAGGTTTATTTGAGAAATAAAACAAAATATAGATACCACGCTTTTATAATAATTAATAATCGATATCGCCCTTATAAATATAATGTTAATCAACAATGGGAAATCTGACACTAGCACACTTCTTTATAATCAATGAGGAGTTGGTGTAGGATGGATAAGGCAGCGAAAATACTTTTATGATTTCAAGGGAAAAGCAATGAGGAATAAAATGCAGTACAGAAATACTTGATATGATTTTAGCAAAAGATAAGATAATCACTTTTTCTCTGGCAATTCACCCTCCTCCCCTATGCAATGTAAGAAATGGAAGGAGATGGAAAGAGGAGCACACAGTTCTCAGGAATGCAATCAAAGACAATACGAAATTCAATTCCCACCCCAGCAAGCTAAGAGAAAACAGGTATGAGTTTTAAAACACAGGCCCAAGTGCTTTGAATGTGGTGGCAATGAAGTGAGAAATATGCTTAAAATGCTTTTAATTCCCTTTAGGAGGTTCAGGGTGAGTGAGAGATACTTGGGATGAGCTCAGGCTCCCTTCAGCAATGATTCAGGGATGGTTATTAAGAGGCAAACAAATTTTTAGCAAAGGAAAGCAAAAAGCTGCTATCTTTTTACAGGTAAAGAGATCAGGCCAAATCGCAAATCGCGACAAAATTCGCGAGTGCGTGAATCATGATTACGGCAAAAGTATAAGGAGTAGCAAGTCGGTTCTAGGTTCGTTGGAAAGCTGAGATTCTAAGCTTTCAGAGGAAAGTTAAACCAAGTTCCAGAGATATGAACGATTTTGTAAAGGTCGTTTTTCAGATTTAAAGTAAAACTCAAAATGACAGGTGACAGCTTGCAGCTGCAGAATTGACAGGTGACAGTTGTGCAGCTTTAAAATGACAGATGACATGATTTCTACGAGGCAGTTCTACTTAGGTTAAAATAGTTTGGATTAGATTATTTTAACTAAGAGATTGGTTCTGCACAGTTCTGCTAGGTACTCACAATATAAATTTGAAATAGGCCGCGCCACGGATCTGGTCAGGTTTTGGACTAGACTCCGGTTCTGGTCTCGGCACTTCACAGTGATCTGGGTCAGCTCTCTGGTTCTGCTCACAGCGGTCTGGGTCACTCTGGATCTCTGGTCTGGTCTCTGGCAATTGTTCTTGGCAAAAGAATTCAAACAGCTCGCCCGGCTGTGGGATAGTTGCAAATGATTTTAAGGTTGCTGAGGCCTGCTGAGAAGAGTTCTCAGTTTGTGGGTTTAGGCCCTTGCTTTAAGTTCTGAAGTAAAGTTCTGGTCTTTGGAGATTGATGATTTGAAGTCTGGATCTCTGGATGTGAAGTCGTCGGTCAGCATGCTCCGCAGCAAATGGAATTGAATGTCTCTACCTGTCCCAGCAGTCTCTTTATATGTGTTTTGAAAATGGATGCGTGCCTGGTCATAACTAAACCTGCCCCTCTCACTTATCATTGGCCAATTCCTCCTCTCTCCCTTGATTGGGGGAAGGAAATGTGAGTCAGAGTGATGCTGTAGGTTTTATGGTCAGAGGAACCTCCCCTTGTCAGATTGCACACACATCTATTTCTGACCCAAATACATATTTATCTATGTACCATTTTTCTAATATTGTAGGTCCAGTTAACATATTTTCTGTAGCACCAAACCATCCGATCCCTGTCTTTGTACGATGTTGTGTCCACTGATGACAGAATTCTCCCCTTTTCATCCAGATAACGACCTCTAAATCTTTCCAGATTTTACACAAATGTGCACCAGGGATATGGGTTACAGATGATAAAGTGTCAGATTTTTAACATGCATACATTTGGAGTGAGACCCTATTTTCCGCTAGCAACCCCCCAGAATACACCACAGGGTCCTAACGCCTCTTAAAATGTTCACAGAAAAATCACAAAAATAATGATATTACTTATATAATTCTGACAAGTCTGCACTATGAGTTATCTATCTTTTTTAAATTATGCCCTGGTCAAAAATGGGTGTGGCTTCCCACATCACAGGGTGGAATAACTGGTTTATCCACTTCCCCCAAGCTCAGCTGCTAGCAGAGGCACTGACCCTCCCAGTTTCCCCTAAGAGGAAGCCACTTTTACGATGCCCCCAATATAACATTTGCCTGAGTCCAGGACAGGCCTTTGTTCAACTCCCTGTAGTCCCCAGCTGCTCCACCCCTAATCTAATCAGAGAGGTGACAACTCCTTTTGGCAAGGGGAAGAGTGGCTGAGCAGGTTTCAACTCCTGTCGGGCGTAGTTGTCAGGCAGAATCCAGTTTCATTAAGCCAGGTTTCAGCTAAATGTCACTTTTTGATCCCAGTTTAAATCACTTACAATGTTTACATATACATGAAATAATGACTTCCTTCAAGTCATTTCAGAATATAGTTTTACATTGTATCCACCTCTTAGCAAGTCTTTCCTTGGTCTGGTTTTGTTTCATTTGTTCAGTTTTACACAAAAGTCTGGTGGTTTTAAAACGCCGGCTTTCTGACAGTGGTGAGTACTGGTAATGCATCAATTTTTGGGATTAAGAAAATTAATTCCCCACAGTTCTGAGTTGCTTTTTTTGGCAATCAGCATTGCCATTCCCAATGGTTTCAGGCTACTGTGTGTGTAGCCCACTGGTAGTTTTAGGCAGTGCCCTCCTGTGCTCACAACATAGGCAAAAATGGGTGGCAGCCTATTCTTCATGTTTTCCCTGTGCACTCTCTGGGGAGTTCTGGCCATCATGATGTTTTCCATGCCAGTACTGCACAGTTTTATTGTAGGGCTTGGATGCATGGGTAAAAACATCCCACAGGACAGGCCAAAGCTCTGCGCGGGACAGCGCAACACCATCCCTCCCTCCGCGAAGTTGGCTTTTCACAATACTATTTGAGTGTCATGCAGATCTAGAGGCAGCAGGTGCGGACGTTATGGAAGGATTTGAAATCAAGGGGGGGGGATCAAGAATACATTCCATTTTCTTTGCACTTTCATTTATTCTACCTCAGTGTGGAGTAAAATGTGCCCGAGTGAATTGGCTATGGACTTACTGCGAATTAGGGAGCACTTGCAGCACCTGGTAAGCATGCACCAAGGCCAACTCAGCCACCTTTCTGCAGAAATGTGCAAAGATTTGCATCCCCGGCAGTTTCCCAATCTCATATCCTCATATGAGAAAGTGGGCACAAAAAGCACAGCAGAAAAGGCTGCCTGGCTGCCCCTGTGCTTGCATCGCTTCCTGCTAAATGTGCCCTGTTTCCAATTGCAAAAATAATGGGACACAATCTGGTGCAAACCAGTTTGTTTTATTCAGTTCAATCTTAGAAAAAGGGTGTTTTATGCTTTGTGGTATGAAAATAGTTTAGTACAAAATCAAAAATATTTTCTATAATTAAGCAATCCGATGCAATCTCAAATGTGAGCACAGAAAAAGGAGATTTCCTCACCTATAAATTTACCTTTGATAAAAGACATATGGCAAAGTGTATTTGGCCGAATGCAAATTGGTGAAAGCTTTGATACCTTGATATGCCGAGGAGATCCCCAGCACCATCCCTCACCGTCCTATATAGCTAACCACAGCCCACCATCTACACATTTGCAGTAAAAATGTGGTTTAAAATTCATTAAGAAAATCGACCTATTTGTATTCACCCAAAGTGGTGATTATGCGATAAAAGCTCGGACTCTCCTAATAAACGAAAGATTGTCTCTCTCGCTCATTGTACGCGGAATCACACAGTGGTGACATGCAGCTCTTTGACTGGACTAGGCAAAGAATACACTAAAATGATGACATCCTCTGGGTATATGCAACAGCTGCTTGCACAGTTTATGCTACTTCACTCACTATCTCTGAAGTTATGGCAGCCCAATGGATTGATTCTCAAATTAATGAATCCCAGAAAAATGAAAAAGGAGCTGGCCCTTCTGGGACTCCAACCAGTTACTTCACGTATGAACACAGATCTCCAGAGCAGGCGCTTATCTCAGCAGCCTAACCTACTAGGGACATGATTTGTGTAGATTTGGATGGCTAGTAACCAGCCATGTGTGTATGGGAAATGCTGCAACATGTCTATGTGGGTGTTTTAGTTGTGTCATTAAAGCAGTACTGCATTGTTTTGCCTGAGTCTGGGCAGCCCCAGGGCTGATGCTTTGGCAAGGATAGAATGATGTGGATCGCAGGCACTAAAGAAACCCAAACTCTTCATAACGGTCTGCATTGTGTGCCCGCATACTGTACCAACATGTTTGAGACTTAACTAGATCTCTTTAAGCCTCTATGAAAACTGACAACAATGGCTTTCCTTGCAGGAGTAGAAGCTGATGATTTATCTCATACCTGTGAAGAGAAGGAGCATTACGTGGAATTCAACAACAACAAGCAGGTTCTTACCTCCTTTAGATACCACCATTGACATCTTCTGTGAATTTGTGTGCTTAAAAACCTAGGCAAAATATCTTACCAAAAATCTCTATACTCAGATGCTAACATTATTATGCATCCCACTATTGCAGGATATGAAAGATTATTCTCTAGACAGATAAGTGACATTACTACCTGTTCTATATTGGTAAACAACCCTACATGATAAATGCAAGCCTCTTTGAACTCGATGTTAGAACAAGCCGAGACCCAAGGTTGGATTATTAAGAAATGTGGGAGATTTCTGTATATCACATATACAAAGGTACCTCAATTTTACCGTTTACCCAAGATTCATATGAATGCAACAAACCACCAGTAAGGCCAATTGTAGCTGCTGTAGGTAGCATTTTGCAGTCTCTGGGAGTATACATAGAATACTTCTTCCAACCTCTGCTTCAGAAAACCTCCACTTACTTTAAGTATATGATTCATTTTTGGGAAATGATTGGAAACAACTGATTTATTCCATGTTGAGATTCTCTTTACTATTGATGTAAAGAGTTTCTATATCTCAATACTGCTACCCTTGGATTGGAAGCAGTGGAATGGTTGTTACTACAAGAGAACAACATCAGGGCATCACAGGAATTAATGTTTGTATTATTAACATTCATTTCACAAAATTCATGTATCAGGTATAACATCATTACTATTTTTTTTTATTTTTTATTTGATTTAATTGAATTAACAAATTTTACAAATGATTAAGTCATAAAAGAAGAATCCTCAGTTCCCAAAGAGAGATCCAACTTGTTCAAACGACAAAAGGAGGGGTCGGCTCATTTAGTTAATCAAAGTCAATAGTTTGCCCCCCAGATATCCCTTGAGTAGCGTTCAGTGAGCCCCCGAACACTCGGTGGATCAATGAGGTAGTCTAGGTTTCTGATTCACGGAAACCGACGAGGTCCCGAACGGTCGGGGGCAACTCTTTTGCTGTTTTTAGGCCTTTTATCTCTAGACCTTCTTTCATGTAACGGTTTTCTCCAGGTCAATGTTTTTTAAAAAAAGAGGTTACCCCGATCACACAGTGGGTATCGTCACCATTTGACAGGATCCTCCACCAATCGTCTTCTGTTAAGAGTTGTAAACGCTGCCATCGATTTCCCCAAAACTGTGTTTCTTATTTGATGCGTCCCGTTGCAGCTCAAAAGCAGATGTCTGCTTGTTTCCACTTCATCTTTCTTATTACAAAATCTGCACTTGTCCATTATAGATTGTTTTCTAATAAAAAGTACTTCATTTGTTTTAAGTTGGTTTAAGCAAAATCTCAGAAATGACCTGCTGCGACTTTTGTCTGGGAATTTTTTCAAGTAGCTTCTGGTGTCGTTTAATTTCTTGGCTGTTGTAGGGAATTGTTTAGTCAAGCTGAAGTTACTTGCAATTATCCAGTCTCGTTCAAAATGTTTTTTGGTCACACTATCTGGGTTTGTTAGGAGCTGTTCTGCCATGGCATTGGTCTCATTCAATAGGGTAATGTTTTGATTTTTCCACTTTGTCAGTACTTGGGTGTTGTTCTTTTCCATTTTTTTTCCAACCAAGTACAAGGCTTTTGGCTTGCTGTCTAGTAAGATTTTATGATACAGAATCAACTTATTTCTCTCTTTGATGGCTTTAAGAGAGGGAAGACACAGTTCACGTCTGATAGATGGCATAGGAGTGCTCTTTGAAAGCCCAAGTACTTGCCTCCAAAAGTAGCTCTCCAGTTTGATCCAGAGTTCGTCCGGGATAGAAGGAATAGCCTCAGTTCCATGTAGTATTGCTGGAACCACCTTTGATTTATAAAAGGTTGTTGCTGGTGCAAGCGAAAATCTACCATATTTTTTGTCGATGATTTGCGCTTGTGCGGTCAAAGCTTTAATTTTTGTCCAAAGCAAGTCCTGCATTGGTTTCTCCGTAAGGTGGTTGCTTAATATGACTCCCTAGTACTTAAAGGTGTTCACTTTTTCCAGTTTTTGACCCTCCACGAACCAGTTCTGTTTTTGTTTCATTCTTGCTGAGGTTTCCCATGTCATCACCTTGGTTTTTGTTGTGTTCCTTTGTAAGTTGTTATTCTTCAAGTAGTTAGCCGAGCTGGCCAGTTCTCTCTGAAGTCTGATTGCTGTGAGATCTAATAAAATAATATAATCTGTGTAAAGTAGACGCAATACCGTTTCTCCTCCTATCTTTGGTGGGAAGCATCTCACTTTGTCCTCCGTGTCTGCGTAGTCCATAATATAGGCAATGTACAATGCGGGAGCAAGGGGGCAGCCCTGTTTGACACCCCTTGATGTATTAATCCCTTCAGACAGGAGGCCTGCTTGACTTAGCCGCACCTTCATCGAAGTGTCTCGCTCGGTAGAGTACTTTAATTGGAGCTAGTATTGGCTCAGGGCAGTTTATGTGTTCCAGCTTTTCCCATAGCAGATCTCTATTAACCTGGGCAAATATCCATTACTATTTACAGATTTCAGACACTTTAATAAAAACCTAAATGCTCCTTGTACAAATTTGAACTTGGTGATGGACAACCTGGTTTGGCATAAGTATCTCAAGTTCTGGGAGAGGCATATAGAGGACCTCTATGGGATATAAATGATCTTTTGAAATACTGGAATCCTTTTTTGGATACCTCAAACAGAGAAGTGAATGTCCATGACGCCGCCCATGACGAATGACCATGAATTTATCTTCTCTGGGGGTATAATTTCTGGCTCTGGAAGTAATTCCAGACAGTATACAATTTGTTACAACTATATATTGGAAACCAACTGACAGGAACAACCTATTACATATGCTTAGATTTCCCCCATCAGCAACACTGGGGAGTCTCCATATTGCCAAATACTTTGGTTAAACCATTTAGTTAATGATCAACAAAAATGTGTTAAACAATTAGAAGGGTGCTAGGGAACCTTTCATCACATGAGTACCAAGAGGAAGAACTAAAAGAGTTGATTAATACAGCAACAAAGAAAACTAGACACATTATTACCTGACACACATACGTGTATGTCTCAATCATTGATTTTTGTTTCAACAACATATGTTCAAAGCAACAACAATGATATTCCCCAGTAGTAAATCAAATTGATTGCAGCCAGTGGAACGCTCATTCTCCCAACTGCGTAAATGCTCAAAGTGTACTTCTGTAGGTACATCAGCACAAACTAGAGGCATAGACACGGTAGGGCCTGAGCAGGCATGACCTACCCAACATCTCTAAATGCTGTGGGGTTAGTTACAACTGAGGTAGGTCCATGCCTCTGCACTCCATGCATGTCAGGAACCACAAAGCTCTCCCTTATTCCTGGTTTCTGTCTATGTGGAGCACGGGAGATGGGGGCCTGTGGAGCAGCTGGAGAGGTTGGCGTCATGCCGAGTCATGCCGAGTCTGGGGCAAAACAGGCAAGGAATGAAAAGCATTTGTATTTGTTTGTATGGGTACGTGCAAGAATTGTATGTATGCATGTGTGCGTGCATGCAGCCGAGGTTGTGTGTAGGTTTGTGTATGTATGTTTATATACAAGGAGGTGTCTGTAAATGGGTGTAAGTGTGCATGTGAATAAGAATGCAGTGTGAATGTTCTGGGTGCTCATGTGAATGACAGGGAAGCTGCATTGGTGCGTGACTTGTGGGTGAATGTTGTGTATGTTTGTGTATCTAAGTATGCATGTGTGTGTGTATCTGTGCATGAGTGGGTATCAGTGTGTGTCTGTCTGTGTATGCGAGGGAGGGGCACATTTTGTTTTACACAGGCATGACATGTTTTACTGTGTTTTACTGTGCTATTATGGAATGTTGCCCTTGCATTAAGGACACATTCAACATGATGAGTGTCCTTATATGGCAGAGGGGTGGGCATGTTTTCTAACCGTGGCAGTGTACTTTACTGGTGTTAAGGTCAAAGGCAACATGATAAGTGTTATTAAATGGGGTGGGGGGGCATTTGTGCAGCACCCAAGGCAATGTTTTCTTACTGTGGCATGACATTATTTACTGGTGGTAGGGGGCTAATACAATATGAGTTTTCTTATACAGAGGATTTGTGTAGCCAGTAAGGGCATGTTTTCCTACTGGGGCATGGCTCTTTTTTTACTGTGACCTTAATGCAAAGCAAACAGCAGTATTGCCATACGTGAGGATACTGTCGTGTATTGCCAGAGCCAGCATGAACATGCTTTCTTATATTACCATTACTGGCATTAAGGGCAAAGCAAACTCGAGTATGTTCTAATGTGGGAATACTGGCACTCGCAGGGGCACCATAATGGAGATGTGTGGACACAACCAGTTTGGAAATTGTTTTACACATGCCGAGTACTGGTGTATAGTGGGCAAAGCCATTATGAAAATGCTGCTGTGCATTGTTCGTGACTTGACATCTAATGAACTTTTTCCTTGTTTTATCCTACTAAACCGATTGAAACTGTGTGGTTTTTCACCTAATTTATCAGAGAAAGCGTTCTGTAAAATGCACCAGTTTAACCTATTATATAAAAGAAATTCTCGGGTGTGAGAACTGCTGACCCTCCCCTCTCCACCCCCCCACCATCCCCGGGTGGTTCCCTCTACAGCTCCCCTTAGGATGGGCCCTATTGCATTATTTTCAGGCCCCACTTGTTAAACACTCCCGGCTACGCCCCTGACACACACTAAGATGCTCATGGGAAAATGATGCATTGTATGCAGTCAAGGAAAGAGCAATTGCTAAGGTGAAACTTTGGTTTCCACCTCCAAACTGCTTTGTAAACGTACCCTCATAGGTGGAAAGAAAATCGATATGAGGACTAAAAATACCCTTGTAATTGCCTATTAGCAGTATTCAGTCCGGTTGCCCTGGAAAACAGTTTTGATTCACGTCACAACTAATGCCTCTGGAATGTGGTGTTGCCTTTCATTCCGTGTGAACTTCTTGGTCTTTTGTCCTGCACAAGAGAACATAGTTGTATAATTGTTGGCTTAGTGCTGTTGATCTTAGTTCCAGTGCCTGCTATGAGCACTAGCCTTCCCAGACATGCACCCAGTCATCCCTGTGGTGGTAGGTTTTGCTTCTGGTCATGGGCCGTGTTTAGTTGGAGCAGCACAGAAGAGATGGAGGGGATGTGGCGTTGCCATTATCACACAACGTCTATGTAAGGGAGGGGGGCATGGGTGCAGTCGCTGCGAAGACCTTCCGCCAAGCTCTGGATACTAGCCCCGGGATTCTCCTGCCCATTGGGTATGGCCGAGAAGCTTTGAGTCTACCTATTGTGCTAATAGACTGACTTTCTTGTGTTCACAAGCTTAATCCACACATTACAGTACATGCGTGACAATTAGATCCATTTTGGAATCAGAGGCGCAATAAAGGAAACTGGCCATACAGCAGTACATGTATGTCATGGTGTGCAGGGGTTATTATACAGGTCTGCGCTGAGACATCGCCCCTGGGAATGCCATAGCTTCAGCACTAAACATGATGTATTGATGAGCGTGATGAGCGTGTAGAGCGTGAAGAGCTCATGTGGGGGGCGGTTACAGTTGACATCGTTATTTCGCCCACAGCGCGGTGGTTACGGAAATGCTCACCGGTTGTATCAGTTCAGGTTGTGCTCAGTTGCCTATTGACTGGAAAACATTGATTAAAACATTAAAGACGGCTGTGACGAAATCTGATGATTAAAAATGTCATTGTGAAATAATGTCATATTTCAAGTATGCAGACAATGTATTTTGAACAGCCATTTACCAAACCTTCCAACACAAAATGCCCAAATGTTCATCAAAATGCAGCCTACAATGGGATTTTTTGGCAATGTGTCACAGTCTGAAGAAATATAAATGGGCCGCGTCCCTTTTTATATTAGATCATTTTCTCTTGCGTTTGCTTGTATCAGCTATATCAGGCCTCATAACAGTCTTGGAGGTAATGCTAACACACGTGGTGTTTGGAAATCACCTCTTTTAGTATTCAGTTTGCCAAAGGTATGGCAGTATTTGCCACCAGTGGTATCCCGAGGGAAAACACATGGAGGTAAATACCACCGTATTGCAAGGTGCTTTTTCACCTTGAACATCTGCCAATTTATACCCCATTGGAGGAAGTAAAAATTGGAAAACATCCCCAGAGGTTTTGTAAACATGTCATTTTCTTCTACAGGGAATAAACCTTCTGAATGGGGACATTGGGCAGGGGGTTAAGAAAATTGTCAGGCCTGATTTGCTGGTGTGAACTAAAACAATGTACAGCGACGTCATGCACCACTACGTATCCTGTTGACCTTGTCCTTTGCGCGCGTTCTAAGCTTCAAGTTGAGTTCCTCTGAGCCCTCTCCCTTCTAGCGCTGATCCTCAACCCTTCTCCTTCTCATGAAACCTCATCAACCTCGGTCCCCCCTTTGCCCGGAAATCTGACATCTCTTTCTTAAGCGTGGGACCACTTCCAGCTTTTCTGCTCCTTCTAGACCTTTCCAGCTTCCGATCTCTTCTATTGGTCCTACCTTTCTTTCTAACATGTCTTTTCCAGAGACCACGCTGGATGATTCTCCCTCTCCCAATGTACATTTGGTATCCATCATTCATTCTTCCTCTTACCGCTGTGCTCTTTTTCTTTCCAACTCTCTACCACCTCCTTCCTGTCCGGAAGTGAGGGTTGGAAGGAAGAACAATAACAGGACATGTTTCAAAGTATACGCCTACAATGACAAACTATACAGTGTGGTTACTAACACATCAGCCTCTTTGTGAACCGTGCATGCACGAGTGACAATGGCAGGTTCAGGGGTAAAGACTAGCACATAAAAACATACGGCAGCAATCAAATAAACATGCAAAGGGAAACACATTAGAAGGATTCCAGTTTGCATGTGTGCACTTGCAGTAAGAGTAGTATCAAGTATACTCAAATATTGCAAAGACTTTTCGTCTATAAGAGCTAGGTAGGCTAGAGCCTGAACAGACTCCATTTTAGGAGACGTCAGGAGAATGGCTCTGAGCCAGTATTTGTGGTGGACACACTAAATAGGGCAGTGCTAGAGAGGGCACATAAAATACTGGTTACATCAATTGAGGGAACCAGGAATTAAGGCACTATACTTTACATCTGAATCCTGCGTCACCCTCATGGGATATGAGTGATTATTTTCTGAATTTCTTTCACTGTGCCTACATTCCAGGATCCCATCTTCCCTTGTGGCACGGGCCCAGACTGGATTCAAGTCACACTGATGGTTTGGCCCACAGACTTTCGCTCCTCTAAACATTTTCACTGTGATGCCTTTTAGATTTCACGAATACAAACAGATCCACAAATAGCAGAAAGCCTTCTCGAACTTTCTAGTGAGGTAATATTGAGGCGATTTGCCCCTAGGCGACAGACTGACCCTGTCCATAGCGGCCGCTGCCCAAGTTAAGGGCTTGAGAGAAGCGAGCAGCCTTTAGTGAGGGCCGTAGTGCCATTACTGATAGGGTTGTCCTGCCACCAACGGGGCACATCACTATTAGTAACGATGTCGTTCTCTACACGGGTGCTAAAGGTGTTTTTTTAATATATAAAAACAAAGAAACATTCCTTTCCTGCACAGCCTGGTCCAACACTGTGCAGTGCTGCTGTAAGCCTCTGTCCGTTTTTAATGTTGATGACTGTGACATGATCAACATGAAAACAGACTGAGGGGACAGCAGGACCGTGCTGCCCCGGGCCATGCAGGAAAGGTAAGTTTAAAAAATATATTTAAAAAAAACAGCACTCTAGGAAACTACACAGGTGCTAAGGAGATGGGGAGCGAGCAAGGGACGGGGTGCTACCTACCCAGGCTGATCAGAACGAGGGCTTGTACCAGACAATAGAGCCCACGTTCTGAGCTTCCTGATTGGTGAGCACCCCCTTCCAGCGTGCTAATAAAAGTCAAAGCACTGGTTCTGTTGTTAGGTTGTGTTGAGGGGGCTTAATTTGCATGCCTATGGCTCTCAATTAATTCCCCAACAGACTAATGTGCACTGAGAGATTACACAGTATCCTCTGAAGGAGAAATGGGGTCTTGTGCAATAACTATTTTTGCGTTGATGGCTTCTACCTACAAGAACGTGCAAACCATTTGAAAACCTGCCATATTAAACATGACCTTGAATTTTACATGACTTCTCTTTCTTCTGTGATAATCATTGCATTTTCTCGCAGTCATTGACACACCCTCAGAATGTTCCCTTCTACACACCTACCAGCTCTCATCCCATTCTATACCAAGAACCCCCCTACTTTAACCCTTTTCTCTCCAATTAACCTGCCACTGTTTCTCCCCTTTCCCACCTATCCCACTTTCCTATCTATACGATGCCCCCTTCATTTTCTGTCTCCAGAATCCATTCACCTTTCTCTTCACTCATGGGCTAAGTGCCTCTGAGGAGTTCATCCTGAAATCTCTTGTGCTGATGGCAACGGAGGGACCATGTCCATCACAATCGTGCACACTTAGACAGCCTCTTTAAGCAGAGTTAGAAAGGAGTGTGGGAGCCTCTCTACTGAGAACGAACATGGGTCAAATACACTTTTCTATGGGATGTCTTCCACTCAGGAGGGTCTACAACCACGTTTTAGCTCCTTCGTAGAGAAGAAATACCCATTTGCATATTTGTCTTTGTCCCACCCACAAGGGCAGCCCAGCACAGAAATGCGATGTAAATCTCCACTGAACAAGAGTAACATAAGCAACCCCAGACACATGTTTCGGCCTAGTTGGGCTTCATCAGTGAGGTAGAGCTGAGCCTCTCTAAGACACAGTGAGCAAGGGGTCCACGTCTGTATTGCTCTGGGTTACTTAGGGTGAAACCCCAAGTTTTACAAAGTTACAAAGGAGTGTGGGAGCCACTCTACTGAGAAGGAACATGGGTCAACTACCCTGTTCTATGGAATTTCTTCCACTCAGGAGGGTCTGCAACCACGTTTTAGCCCATGTCACCTTTCACAGAGGAGAAATACCCATTTGCATATCAGCCTTTGTCCCACCTGCAAGGGCAGTCTGGCACTGAAATGGCAGGCAAACCTCCTCTGAACAAGAGTACCATTAGGTGCAGTGAGCTAAAACCTGGCTGTAGACCCTCCTGAGTGGAAGACATTCCATAGAACAGGGTATTTGACCCATATTCATTCTCAGTAGAGGGTCAAACACACTCCTTTGTAACTCTTTAAACAGAGCTATTCTTTAGCAAGCTCCCACACCCTTTGCACGTTTACCCTCTCATGTAACCAACAATAGCTGGTGCCAGTGAGCCCAATACAATCACTGATTTGGGACCCCATCACAGGATTCAGCCATTGGCAGGTGTGCTTGCTTTGATGGCCCTCGCCCTGGTCACCCATAACCGCAGCCATTCGGATTAGAAACATCTATTAGTAATCAGCGCAGGCTAGGAACTCAAGCCTTCAGACCATTCTGTTTTGTGTGACAGTTGCAATGCATGCATGCGTCTCATACTAGCATGACACACAGTTGATCGGAACTGTAACACTCTTCTCTCTGCTGCCTGATGCACCCCTACAAGCCCAAGAGTGCTCCCTACAGCGCATCATAATTTGAGTTATATCATTTGAGTCCAGAAAACCCTTCAGGACAGGGGTTATTTGTTGATAGAAAAGCAAGATGGCAGCCTGCCAATGTGATGAAACTAACCAGTTTGGAGGAACTTGTTTGTTAGACGTTTGTTAGAAGGGTTGCATAGAAAGGGACAATATTGGTGTTTTAATTGAAATCCTAGGTGTGTGCTGTAAACCCTCCCTGTGGGGTAGGAATTAAAAAGTGGTCCAAAGTTGCAAATGGCAATTCATTCCTTTCGTGACAGACTGTTTGAGTAGTACCCAAGGGGGAGTTTTTTGATAACGTGATGCAAATTGAGCATTTTAAATAATTTGTTTTCAGTAGCAATGGTCTAAACTACTAGCAGCTTGGTGAATTAACTCATCAAACTGGCCCACATTGGCCAACAAAGCTGGCCTACACCACCATTTTGCATGTTGGGTTCGGGCAGTGCCTTATTGCCCTGTAGGCCAGTCGGACCCTGCCTGTGGGGAACGTCTCTGCTGGCATGTGCCAGGGGTATAGAGTGGTTGCACTGCCATGCACACAATTATAACACACGGCTGGGTAAACATCTGCTCTTTGGCATCCAGCTGTTATTCAGCTGCATCTCCTTTTGGCTCTCTCCCCGCAGTTGTAGCACACTGAAGCAATGTCCCATGCAAGAATTGCTATAAAAACGAACAGATGCAAATACATATTTTTGTCAAGAGCAATACATTTGCAGTTAAATTTGTGTTTTGATTTTACTCCGTTTTGTTTTTTTAACATGGTTCCCCTTACAATGAACACAGAGAATGATCAGTTTCTAAAAAACAATATTTCTGTTTTGAGGGCACCATGAAACGAACAGACGCCGTTTCACTGTGTGTTATGACGCACAGTTCCAGAAATGTGCCCGAACCTAGGAGGAACACAAGCGGCCCAAGAAAGACAATGAACGAACATGACTAAAACAGGTGACATAGCGACCAGGACGCAGAAGTGCCAGCGCTGACAAGAGAAGATACATGCAAAAGACACATTGAAACAATGATTCGTAAACATATTAGCAGAAATGAGCCTGCATTTTGCGCCCTGGAGAAAAAAAATGGTGTTTTGTGGCATAGCGCACGAAGGAGTGTGCAACACGATGATTTATTTATTTATTTTAAAATGCGGCAGCCCAGTGATACGCGACCTTTCCAACTGAGACTCATTGCACCCAGTGCACTAACAATTTCCTTTAGTTTGTTGTGTCCGTTAAAAGCAGGCCACCTGCCAGCTTTTCTGTTATGTGTACTTGTATGCGGGCCACTATTTCCAAAACTAGCCCGGTGCCTCGCCTGAGACCTTTTCAGCCGTTCCCTGAACATGATGAAACACTTTCATTTGACAAGAGCAGAATGTACCCAGTCCTTCATTTGGGGCTGTCTGGTATTTGGGGCTGTATTGTATGTCACTTCCTTATTCTTTCACAAAAGCGAAAAACCGCAGTGGTAGCAACAGATTTCAAACTCGCACACACGCAGATATGAGACGCAGCAGTGCTTGTAATTTCCCATCATGCCTTTGCTTTTTTTTCTGAAGGGGATAATCAGTAAGTAGATCTGCAGGGTTTCCATTAATCAGTGTCAGTTGTGGCTGAGCAGCAGTTCTGATTGGCTGCTCAGGACCAGCCAGCCATTAAAGGGAAAATCTACTGGAAGCACTTTTTTTCTCCCTCTCTTTGCAATAAATAACGGCGCAAAACCGAAAAATAGAAGCACACATCTGCACGTGTAAAATAGGAGAGAGAACTGCCCCCAGTGCACTTTGCTGAAAATGTTCGGTGTGTTGGGGGGAGCGAGGGGGGCATGACATCTAAATGAAAGGGGCCCTGCCAAATGAGTGGGACAAAATGGTGTGCCACAAACGTTGGAGGGAGCAAAGACCCTTGCCCCCCTCCTCCCCTAGAATTACACCCATGACTGCGTCAAAGGTGTCTTGTTTTGTTCGTGTCCATGCAGTTCTCTCAGAGGCAGCCATTTTCGATGCAAACCCTTTTCAAGATGGACACTGCTGGGGAGGTACTGGAGGAAGAGTCTGTATGTGATTAATTACCTCTTTCTTTTTAAGAGGTACAGAAAAGTAACATGCCTGCAAATGACTAGCACAATGCACTGCACCGAACAAAAAAAGTGGTCAGTAAGGATAGACACAGTACTACAAGAGGCAACCGACTCCCCCATGACAGTCAAGGTGAACCCCAGACAACACGATAGCCGTTGAAGACTGCCAGTCCAAGCAGTCTTCCCTTTTCCGACCCTACTCTTGGAAGGTACTTACCTTATTAAGCCCCGGGCCTCACAGCTGCATACTCAGGGATGTTCTACCCCAGAGTCTACCATCGCCCCACAAAACGTGAGAACAGAGTACTCCGGTACTAGTAGCCAGCTGAGAGGCTTGATCCAAAGAAGTTTCTTTCTGCGCGTGAGGCAAAGGGCCCAGGCTTCCTATATAGCATAGCAGCGCTCTCAATAATGAAACGTTCCAGATAAAGAGCAGGCTTGACTGATGGGATTAGCAGGAGGATATCATTAGTTCAGTGTTGCAATGTTCCTTCTTGAATAAACGGGACTCTGGCAACTTGATTTTAGGCGTCTTATTTATTCTTACACCAGCGCTGCTCTCCCATGTCGGCAGATTCAAGGGATAGCAGGAGAAGGGTGGCGCGCTTCGCTCCTCTGCCTCTGCTGCCATTGCGCCTTTGGCCGCGCCCCTTTGCGGATGCATGCTTTTGTTTCTGAATTTGCGTGAGTCTCTGCAGGACTTCGAAAGCTTGCGCAAGATCACAGTAGGGGTGCAACAAAACCTACATTTCGGAGGGTTTGGGGGGCTAATTGGTGATGAGAGGGGCCACTTCATAAACTGGGCAGGGTACATTTAGAGGCCGCGCACCCTCTGATCACTTGTGCCCCCATTCACCTTACACTTGCTCATTCACACACGCACCCAGTTCCCCATTCATCGTACGCTCCTTCACACACATATTACATAATACACATATACACTCTTTGCACACATACATACACAAAGAACTTAAATGCAGCAATGCTTCCCTCACCTCTCGGCTTACCAAAAAGCAAGTGCGCACATCAGCCCTCTCCCCTCGGACCTAAAAGAGCACATCTGTGGGGGGGGGGGACTGCTGATTTGTGCATTTGATTTTTGTTAGCCAGAGAGGTGAAGGAAGCCTTTCCTAAAACTAGCAGCTTTAAAGTTTAGCTGCATTTGTGCAAAAACATTTTTCTGCACGAACACATTAAAACTTTAATGCTGCAAGTTTCACGAAATGCTTCCCTCACCTCTACGTTTCACAAAAAGTATGTGCGCCAATGAGCTCCCTCCAGAGGAGCACCTAGGCAAACATTTCGTGGGGGCAAACCTCTCAAATGTTGGAAGAGTTACTAACTTCAGACACTGTGGCGGAGGGGCAAGCTTACTTGTGTGGGGTCATCTAACTTCTTTGCGCATTCTTATGAGGCCAGTCTAGTGCAGAATCAATGTTACAAGCAGTTCATTCTCTCCTCCAAATCTGAAAACACACGTAAAGGCTGCTGTAAGAAGGATCTTTCTCCCGCCGCTCCCCTAACCCCCAATTCCAATCATTCTCCCGGCATGCAAGTACTAATCACACACTCACGTTTTCAATTGCCTAAAAAAGTATGCATATTAATGCAGTTGCTAATTATGAAATGCTTTAATTGCAGGGTCTTTAATAGCGAAGCCCAGGCACAGTTTAATGTCTGTGTCCTGTTCTGTCTGGCCAGGGCTATGTAGATCAGCCAGGACGAGTCAACATAGCCCAATATTTCCGGGGGGCTATAGCCCGATCAGCTCAATGATGTTGCTCCACTGGATCACACCACCACATTGCTCCCTTCCCAAATTAATGTTGTGAGACCTTCTGCAGCAAGTTCATTGCATACTTTGTATACCTGTCTGGGAGCCTTAATGCTCTGTGAAGACTTGTATTTGCAGAGTTTCTCTCTGCCTCTAGTACTTTGGTGTTGGTGCCAAACCTACCTCTGCTGGGCCCAATCTCTCCATCAATTGTTCTTGCAGTCCTCGCGGTGTCCTCTCCAGGTGTGATGATATCATGTCCATTTTTTCGGGAAGGGTCTCAGTTCACCATGTCTATCTCCAGCTGAGTTTCATTAGGTGCACCGGCATCCTCCTTGACATATCTCCTCCTGGTTCTGTCATATGGTGGACCATTTCACACTAGCTGGTTTCTACCAGTAGAGTGCTCTTCTACTCGTTCTATGTTCCACCTTCTGGCATTTTCAGTAAGTACATGGCTAGGCCCTCTCTTGGAAACTTGAAGGGTTTCGTTGAACTTGTTCTTATGAATCGGCCTGATGTTCCGTGTTTGAAGAGTCAGAGGGCCTCATTACAAGAAGTGCGCAAATAACGGGGTCATTACAGGCTTGGAGGAACTAGCAGGTCCGTGCTCGTATGACGTAGCTAATAGCGGCTGATTACGAGTGCGCAAGCACACGCGAACCCCCATGCCGGTAATGGCGATACCGCCATGCCGCTAAAGGCCCTCCAACACCCCGATAGCGCCATCACAGGACCCGCCGATACCGCCTCTGCCTAGGAGGCACCCCTTAATACCGACCCGGTAATAACATCATGCTAATACCGGGCTCGTAATACCGGACCCGGAAGTAACGTCATCGCGTCGGAATGGGAAATGCGCAGGCAGCCATCTTTAAAAACACAATCCATTCCAATCCTCCCAAACCACCAGTGTTGCACAGGAGAGACCTGGGCCTTCCAAATCAACATGTCTAAGGCAACCAGAAAATCCAACCCCCGCCTGCGCAAGAAGCCTTTCTCTGATGAGGAACTTAACATGTTGACTGACACCCTTGCTGCCCATGCTGATGACATAAACACCCATAAGCTCAAAAGGGAGGCGCAGCAGAGAAAGAAGGAGATATGGGAGGAGGTAGCCTGCAAGGTATCTGCAGTCGGCACCACCCCACGGAAAGTGAAAGACTGCAAGAAAAGGTGGCATGACCTCTGCCTTAGGGTCCGCAACATCCTGGCCAGCAATCGGAGGGAGGCCATGGCCACAGGCGGGGGTGCCCTCTTACCGACCAAACTAGTGCGCTGGGAGGAGACATGTAGTACTTTCATCCAGATGGAGTCTGTCGAGGGCTTCAGGGAGATGGAGACGGGTGCCACAACATCTGGAGATGGAGGTGAGTGACCCTGCAGACCCTAGTAGGGGAAACCATGATGTAGCACAAGTGATCTGGATTAGAGGCTAGGCAAGGCAATGCATGTCCCAACACGCACACACATCAACATATCCATGTCCAGATGGAGGCCCAAACCCTGCCACACTGAAATGCATGCTGAATGCCAATCCCACTGCCAACAGACAGCCAACACACAGGGACCATTCCCATGTCATACATCACCCAAACCCCAATACAACGGCATGCCACCTGCCATGCAGCATTCCTGAATTGAGACGTCACGGCAAATGCCAAAATACCCCCTTCAAACTACCCTGTGTGACACACCTGTAAGATATGAATGCATGATAAATAAAAATCTCCACAGCACCATATAATGCATCTTGCATGTAACAACATCAGGAGATGTCCTGCATCTCTTCTACCCCCCCCCCAGGCACCGATGGGGAAGATGGCAGTGAAGAACCAGCCACAAGGGCATCCAAGTCCCGGGCCAAATCAACTGCCACTGGCAAAACCACCTACGGGGCAGCCTCGCAGCCCACACCACAAGCCAGGGTGAGTGCACAGGCCATGCCGGCACATGAGGGCCCCACAGCTATGCATGAGACCGGAACCACAGAGCTGGCAATACCAGCGGAAGGGGAGGCCAGTGGCACCCATTCTGCAGAAACAAGTTCCATGGGCGAGGCAGCAGCCACAGCCCCACTGAGCGACACCGAAATTGGAGCGGAGGAGTATGTGGACGAGGAAGGCCTAATCCATGTGGCATGTCCACACACCCCAAGCCCCCGTCGACCTCCCAACCCCACACTCAGGCCACACCCTCCAGCACCATTGCAGATCCTGCACTCCCCAGTTCAGACCTCAGCACCACCCCCGAGGCCAGCCCTGCAAATGCACGCCCGGTCGCAGCACCCTCAACCTCTGCTGCTCCCACTGACTTTGAGGCACGGATATCAAGGGTGGAGGCAAGACAGGACTCCATGCTGGAACTTGTTTGACAATATGTGGCCGAAGGAGAGGACACAAGATGAGAGATAGCGCAGGCCACTGCAGGGAATACTGCCACCATAAATGCCTCTGCAGTGATGATGCGTGACAGTCTGGGGGCCATCACGCAGGTCCTGACCGCAATACTGCAACACATGCAGCAGTAACAACCCGCGCCAACCGGAACGGTTGGTTTTTAAAATAAAAGTATAGGAACATTAAACCTTAATTAAAAAAAGGAGAGGAGCACAGCTCCCAACCGCTCCCGCACCCACTTCGAGCATTTGTTGAAACAATGGCTAATTGAAGAGATCAAACCAGGGCACACGTTGAGGGTATATGCAGGAGTACAGAGCCCACCATATTTTTAGGGGGGATGCCTTTGTTTCCCTTAGGATAACTGGGGGGAGGAGGAGACAGTACCCTATGTAAGTGTGAGCCTGTAAAGCAAAGCCACCTCACAGGGTCTCATGCTGAACGGCAAATGCATGGTATTATCCCGTCGCTGCTTGTTTTTTGTGGCAATTGTTATCTATTCAAAACTTCGCTCTGCCCATAATTGGCTACTCAATATGCACCTGCATTCACGAAACCAAAAACGGTAAAACAAAATTAACAGGGTATTGTTTGCTTGACACCTAAGGCACGCATTTGTGCTGCTGGTTTATTCTCATTATGCACACCTGTGTCAAATACTGACTCAATGCAGGGGCTAACACGCAGGCACATTTGAGGTGTGTCTAAGTCCTTAGTGGGAGAGTTTATAGAGGTCTCCCCTTGACAAATTATTCCAACATCCAGGGGGAATGTTTTTAAGGGATGCCAAAGTTGTCAGCTGACCCCCTTGGCTCCCCCTTTGTCACCATTGACATTGCCTTTGCAATCACTGCGTCACAGGTTGCAGTGTCAGGGACTCAAAGCAAACACATTTCTCACTGTTCAGTTTGCAAGCCTGCCGGACCCCAAACTGCTCCCGTTTATCTGCCTCATTCTATGTTCTCAATGAAGAAGGATGAAAAGGACTATTTCCGATTACAATACAGGTGTCTCGCATGCAGACATAAGCAAGCGCCTATCCAGCCAGCAGAGCAACAGATCACGAAAATACTTCCCAAAAATAATGTGGGTTTGACAAACATCCATCCACAGTGGGTTTTACCGCAGTGAATGCATTGACATTGGTGCCTCGAGACATCAAAATGGCGGCGAAAAAGACTTGGAGGTGCAGCAGGCAGGAAAGTTTGGATTCTATCGCTGAGGGCAGAGCGTGGCAAGTATGCTTCATCTTAGAAATGAAGAGGCCTAATCCACAATTGGTGTGACGCAAAACAAACCACACAGAAAACAAACCTATACAGCATCCTACATTTTGCTGATGGCACATGTTCATTTATTTAATCTTTCCCTGGACAATACATATTTTGTTCTGGTTTTCCTCGGTCCGTAACTGCACACATTGGCCCTTTTGCCTACCCAGCCTAACAGCCTGAGAGGATGACTGTTAGGTCGAGAACTGTCATAAGGCAGCTTTGACAAGCCACCTGAGGGTGTACTGACAACAAAACTAGCATTTCGCCCACTTTGGGGCCATTTTGTTACTTTCTTTCCCTCTGTTTCTAAGAGATTTGTAGAGGAGGTCCCAAATAAGGCCCGCACTCCAGCCACCCATTTTGAAGTACCAGGAACATTCACACCGAGATATGTGATGTATGATGCGCAAATAAACCAGCAGAGAGCTGCGCTAGGGCTTTTCCCAGTGCCAATCAGAAGAACAATACCTATTGAAGTGCCAATAACCAGGCTACCATGGACAGTAAAGTATCCATTGAGATAACCATACCAGCACATGACACGAAATGAAGATTGCTTAAACGCTGTGGCAGAAGAAACTCAAAAGGCCTTAATGGAAGTTGAATGGTGACATCACAAGGGCCCGGACAGTCGTACAGATGAAGAATGACAACCAAAAGATGACACACAAAGACGAAACACCATGGATAAGGATATCACAGACATAGAAGAAGAGATGATGTTGAAATATAAAGAAACATAACTAAAGCAGGATGAAAGTATTCAACCAGCTAACGCCTGTACATAGGCTTGTAACGCAAGAAGCTAATAAAACAGTGCGGCTTGCTATGCTTAGTAGAAGAATAGAGCGGCAAGCGCCAACTATATATCTACCTCAACGAAGCATATTATATAAGTGCAGTCCACTTTATACAAAAGCAAAATTAACCCAGGTTACTAAAGATCAAACAGGCCAGGATTCTCATTCCAGTTAAAACTAGAAGAGAGACAGCGGATTCGAAACTCAGCAAGGAGCATGTCGTGCCTAGGAAATCAAGGCCAACCCAAGAGAGGGAGGCGGATGGAAACTTCGGAGAATCAAAATTTAAGAGCAGTGCAGCCTGCCCCGTGAAGGTCGATATAAGGGGGCCCAGGCAGGTGGCAGCCGAGAAGGAGAATTAAATGCACAAATAATAGGAAAACGAAGCCGATTCATGGTGTGCTAACAAGTGACCAGCCAAGCGTGAAGAGGTACCAACGTCTGATGTCACCCAAAGCAGGAGATGCCATAACATTTCCTGACAAGAAGCTACAGTTTGAAGGCCAACCTCAGCCAACTAATTGACACATGGCCATAAAGTACTGATTGATGGAAGGGAGGCTGGGTGAATCTTGGGGCATCCTGTATATGGGTGACCATTCTGCATGCTGCTAATTAAAGTGGAGATTTATGCTTAGGGTTGTAGCCAGCCCAATCACAGTGGGCCAAATAATCTAAGGTCCTATAGATAGTAGAACCAATCAGACATCACTTTTAGTGATGTTTGCATGAGTAATGTAGAGAGAAGGGCATAGACACCCACCCGATAAGAGTTATCCAATCCTCACACTCCGTTACCATATAGATATAGCACCTATACCTAAGTTACCTTTTCCAACCAATAGAATTGCATGACAACATTTTGAGTGTTACACGTCAATGATGACAAATTTTTACTATAACTATTGTCGTTTGAATGAAGATTGTTGGGAGTTGAAGCGAGACGGACCATCGCATCACTGTTGATCTCCATGTTTCCCTGTTTCTTGTACTTGTCATTAAACGGACTCCCCTTTGCCAAACCAATGAGTTGTCCTTATTGATTGGTGTTGGAGTAGTAAATCTGCACCCTCATCCACCTCAAGGTGCAGCTATCTTGTCTTAAAGTATTCGAGAGCGAGCTCTGACTCTATGGGCCGGTCAGGGGTCAATCAAACTCGTTTACACTTGGTAGCAGAGGATGGTTGGAAACCATCGATTATTGATTATTGATAAGACACCTATTGACGGTCGACACAAAGTAACTCTAGCTCTTCGGCAATATCACAAGTCCTTTGCCATTCAGCTGAGCAGACTGTGAAGCTTCCCATGGACAATGGTAGTGTAATTGATCCAAAACTGCAGTGGGGCCTGAAGGGGCTTGTTTTAAAAAACCATAACCCTTCCCATTCCTACGGCCAGTGGATTAGGCGAAAGTCTGAAGGAGGCGGTAACGGAGGTGTTGATCCCGAGGATCCAGATAGGAACGATGCAAACGGTGAGTGAAGAAAAAATTGAGTGCTTTGGCAAATTTCATAGGCTGTTGAACAAGTAAAGGGAAAAGGTAATGGAGGGAGGTGGAAAAAACAAAATAGTCAGAAGTAGAGAAGACTGTATAGATATATAAGGGGATAATGACTCGAGAATAATTGAGAAATTAAAGGATACCAGGGTGGACACCTGAGAAATTAAAGAATACCAGGTTGGACACCTGAGAAATTAGAGAATACTGTAGTAATCTGCTTTCAGTGTGTGACATCACCTCTTGGAATGTTTAGGTGGAATGTTGGTGTGCAGGGTTCTGTAAGTGACGGTTGGAAGTTAGAGTGAAGAGTGAGCGGAGAAGAAGGGTGTGGGGGTGAGCCCGGTGTTCTTACCTTGTTATCTTGTGTCCCCTACCATCCCTGTGTCTTGAGGAAGAGTACTGGACATGGACAATAAAGGAACCTGTAACTTACCTGAAGTACTGGAGGTCCACTTTGTTACAAATACCAGGGTGGACACGTGAGAAGTTAAAGGATACCAGGGTGGACACCGGAGAAGTTAGAGGATACTAGGGCGGACACCTGAGAAGAGAGAGGATATGCCTTATTCCTGCGCTTTAATATAGCTGTCAGAAGAAACCTGAACTCAGAGCAGAAATGCAGAGGAAAGTGATACATGTAATGGTAGAGTACCTACAGGATGAATATTTAAAGAGAAAGGTTAGTTGTCCCACAGAGTTATTGAGCATTTATAAGAGAGCTTTTTCACTTGACACGTCTTCAACTACTTTAGCGCTCGACTTAGCTCTGTTGCTTAGTAAGCGTTCGGAGTTGCCTACATCTCAGTTGCCTATGAGAGAGGTTCCTCCGACATTTGTCCCAAAGGTTGAGATTCCTGCTAATGCTGCAGCAGGTACACCTGCTGTGGACATTCCTGCACATTATGTATCGCAGTTTGTTCACGTCCTGTTTTCACGACAGGAAGTGAATACTATTAGACAAACTATTCCTGACATTAGGAAAAATCCTACAGGGTTCTATAAAGAGATAGAGTCTGTTTTGCAGTCCTCAGTGTTTACCCTAGGCGACATTGATTTGCTATTCCCTGTACTCCTGCCTGTAGATTTGTGGAAACAAGTTAGAACTATAGACAATGTACCAGGGTTGGGAGATACATGGGCTAACATAGTTAGGCTTGATGGGGAAAGGCCAGCTGGTGACAGACCACCTCAGGTGATACTCATTTTGCCTGACAGAATCATTGCAAAACTGAAAACTATAATCCCCGAAAAGAGAATTATTTGGGACAAGCTTACGGCCTGTGTCCAAGGAAAATCTGAGGGTGCTACCGAGTTCTTTAATCGGTTTGAAAAGGTATTCTCGGATTTCAGTGGACAAGACTTAGGCACAGCGTCTGGGAAAAGATTATTTGTGGACAAATTTGTACGTGGATTGCTGCCTGACATCCAGTCACAAATTATGTCATCTGAGAGCGCTTGGCAGGCGAAATCCCAATCAGAAGTACTGCACATGGCTCAGTACTACGAGAACCGTGTCAATAATGAAAAAGATAGAGTCGAGAAGAGAAAAGGTGATTTGAAGACTAAAGTATTGTTACAGCAAATTGTTAGAGGCCCCAAAGGGGGTAGTTCGCAGATTAGAGGTCAGTATGTTCCACAAGGGAATGTGCCCTTGGTTCCTGTGAATATTAACAAGTGTGCCTATTGTCGCCTGGAGGGTCATTGGCGTGAACATTGCCCCGTCCTTCGACAGAGGTCGAATAACACATTTGGAAATATGGGTAGACGATCCAGAGGTCGCCCAGGTGTAAGGGGCCCTGGTAGAGGCCAGTTTTCGCAGGATGGCCAACAACCTTTTTCACAGGATAATCAGACTTCGAGTGTGGATACTAGATATGTATTTGATCATCCTTCTGCTGCATATCTATCTGAAGAGCTTCCTTTTGATGATATTTTGTTTCGTTAGGATTGCCCGAAGCAGGGTTTGGAACCTACACCTATTCCCGTTAATCAGAAAGGTCCCTATGTTGAAATGGTAGTGGGAAATAGGAAACATCAATTTTTTGTTAGACACTGGAGCACAGAAGTGCTCCATTGATCATTCTCGGGTTCCAAACATTCCACTGTCAGGGCAAACCAATGTTTCTGTAGGGTTTTCTGGCACACCAGTTGTTTGTCCGGTTTCTTCACCGGTACCTATTTCTTTGGGTCCCTTTACGGACCACTGTCCATTACTCTTGACTTCGAATTGTGCTGAGAATTTGCTGGGGTTGAATCTGTTGAAGGAATTAAATGCGGTAATTCATTGTTCTTCTGATGGAGTGCGTTTGACGATTTCACCACAGCAATGTTCTGTTTCGCAATTCTTGACTAGACCTTTGCCGCCAGAATTCAGTAATGTACCAGAGTGTTTGTGGGCAGTTGATGACAATGATGTCGGTGTTTTACAGATTGAGCCTGTTAAAATAGTTTTGAAACATGGAATTAAGCTGCCCCGTATTCCACAGTATAAGATCTCAGTTGAAGGCGAGCGAGCTTTGAAGAGCATTGTTTCCGATTTTGTGCATCGTGGGGTGATTGAGGAGATTGCAGGAAGTTTGTGCAATAGTCCGATTTTACTCGTGTACAAAAAAGGTGATAATGCAATTCCATTTCGTTTTATAATTGATTTACGTGCCATTAATAAAGTCGTCGCTCTGCAATTTCCAATTGTGCCTGATGTGACGACAATATTAACCATGATTCCAGCTACGGCTACTCACTTCAGTGTTGTGGACCTAAATAATGCTTTCTTCAGTATTCCTATACATGAGGATATTAGATACTTGTTCGCGTTCACCTTAGGGGGACGCTCATTCACATTTACTCGTGCACCTCAAGGTTATACTGAGAGTCCTAGTATTTATAGTAGGGCTTTGAAAGAGCTGCTTGATACCCTTGGATTGCCCCCTACTTGTACATTGCTTCAATATGTTGATGATTTGCTTTTAGCCGCTGACTCTGAGAGCTCTTGTAAAGAGGGCACTGTGTTGTTGCTCATCCATCTAGCTAAGCATGGTCACAAAGCTTTGCTTAAAAAGTTTCAATATTGTTGCGAGGAGGTCGCCTATTTAGGCTATCTCCTGTGAAAGGAGGGAAGAAGATTGACACCTGAAAGAATAAAACACATTTCTGGCATGTCTGTCCCAAATACACAAACGGAAGTTAGAGCTTTGATAGGTATGGCTTCTTACTGTAGGTTATGGATCCCAAACTTCTCACTAGTGATAAAACCGATGTTGGCCTTGACGAAGAAGGGTATTTCTTCGCCATTGCCATGGAATACAGAGCATCAACATTCATTCGAGTTGCTCAAGACTGCATTATGTTCGGCGCCAGTTTTGGGCACACTGAACTATGAGAAGGCCTTTGTGTTGTTTGTGCATGAATGTGATGGATGTGCTTTGGCTGTATTAACGCATTAACATGGAGGGAAGAATAGGCCATGCGGTTACTACACTTCCGCCCTTGATCCTGTTGCATGCGCTTTGCCAAGATGTTTGCGTGCTGTCGCTGCTGCGTCTATAAAACAGAGTGAGGGAATGGTCCTAGGCCATGACTTAACCCTGATGGTGCCTCACTCTGTAGATATTCTATTGAACAAAACCCAAACGCAACACCTCACTTCCGCACGACTGACAAGATATGAATTCATCTTGTTTGCTCCCCACATTCAAATTAGGAGGTGCTGCGTTCTTAATCTGGCTGAACTCCTACCTTTCCCGCAAAATACTGTTTGCGGTGACGAAGAGTCACATGACTGCCTGTATACTACTGAACAAGATACAAAAGGCAGAGTTGATTTGAGGGACACTCCTTTGGATAACCCACAAGGAGAGCTGTTTTTTGATGGCTCCTGCTTCAAACTACTGGATGGTACATCCACAGCTGCTTATGCAGTCACTACATTAAGTACGGTTGTGGAGACCAAGAGAATTACGCATAACTCTGCGCATGCCACAGAGATTATAGCATTGACTCGAGCTTGTGAGCTTTCCGAAGGGCTAACAGTAAACATATATACTGATAGCCAGTATGCCTTTGGGGTGGCTCACAACTTTGGGAGACTTTGGTCAGAGTGAGGGTTTTTAACTTCGCATGGCACCAAGATCCAACATGGCTCCCTGATAGTACAATTGCTTTCAGCGCTTGCGCTCCCTAGTCAGTTAGCAATCATTAAGTGCGCAGCACATCGCAAGATTATAGATGATGTAGGGAAAGGGAATGCTTTCGCTGATCAAATAGCTAGACAAACTGCCTCTGATCTCTTCACGGAGATGTATGTTTCAAGGGAGACTGTAGATGCCTATGCAATGGATGAGGGTGTTGGGTCTGTACGGGATATCCAAGCCGATGCCACATTAGAAGAATCCAAGAGGTGGGCTGAGGGCTTGGGGAAACTCGATGATGATGGGTGTTGGGTGGAAATGGTTGAAGGGAAATGGTTGCTTCCTAATGCCTATATAGTAATGATGGTTACCATGGCACACGGTCCCACACATGTGTGCGCTCAACAGATCACGAGAATGTTAGAGAAAGTCTGGGTAAATGATAAGATTTCAAAAATTGCCCAGAATTATGTCCAAAATTGCATGATTCGCCTACAATACAATGTGGGAAAGGGGACAGCAACTCCAAGAGGTAGCTTTGGGCCTCCTTCTGTCCCATTTGAAGTGATTCAATTTGACTTTATTGAAATGGAGCGATGTAACAATCTAAAATATGTCCTTGTGGTCATTTGCGCCTTTAGTAAGTGGGTCGAGGCTTTCCCTGTTAAAGACGCTACAGCCATGACTACTGCAAAGACCATGTTAAAGGAATTCTTCCCACGGTTCGGTTTGCTGAGAGTTATCTGGTCGGATAATGGTCCGCATTTTATCGCTGCTGTAATTCTACAGATATGTACGGCATTGCAAATTGACAAACGATTCCATTCGGCCAGACATGCTCAGAGCGCCGGATTAGTGGAAAGACACAATGGTATCATAAAAAACAAGCTTGTTAAGACGTGTGCCGGCACCAAACTAAAATGGCCGGACGCCTTACCGATCGTGTTACTTTCAATGCGGACAACCCCTCAAACTAAGACTGGGCTCTCTCCCTTTGAGGTGGTAATGGGGAGACCTGCTAATATTTGGGGTTTGCCTAAAAGCTGCGCATTGCGCGATGTAGAAAATGTACTTCTCGCCGACTATTGTAACCAATTGACTAAAAACCTGTTTTCAATTTATCACCAGGTGCGAGAGGCATTGCCGGTGAGGTACGAGGGCCCCGGTCACAGTCTACGACCAGGGGATTGGATCCTCGTTAAATCCTTCGATAGAGCGTCTTGCCTCGCACCACGTTGGAGGGGCCCCTAACAGGTGCTCCTGGTCACTCAGACTGCGGTGCGGGTAGGAGGACGTCGCCACTGGATCCACGGCAGCCACACCAAACGGATCCCACACCCAGTGCCATACGATACAGAAGACGCAGAACCCCTTTCCGACATTGAAACCAACGTACCCGAAACTGCAGACGGCGGAGAGAGAGTATCGGAGGCCGTTCCGGCAGTTGTAAGGCCCGAAAAAACGACCATCTTGCCTCATTGCTCTCCCACTGCATCGTTTGTGGATCATCCATCTTCTGATCCAACTTCCGTTCACTCGCCACCTCCTGTGGGAAGTGACGACATCCTGTCTGCTGATTCTTTTGCACCGGAAACTGTGAAGTATAATCTCCGCCCAAGGAGATAGGTTTGCAATACGGCTCTTGCTGTACAATTGAAAGAATTTGAGGGCTTGCCTTTATTTTTTGGCCCAATTGCATAAAGGGTTCTGCTGGCTAAGGGTTGTAGGAAAAGACATTAAGAAGACGCGCGACTGGAGTCGCCAGCAAATGAACAATTGGTGTTTCTCGATTGAAGACGACAATGCCCGCATCCGCTACCATTCGTACTGAACTTTTGGACAAAAATGTGACTAGGAGAGACAATGAGCAGATATGTATGGGGGCCCCGAAGACGTTTTGTTGTCTACTGGTGATAATCACGGGACTTTTAGTAACTGTTGGTTGTGGGTTTTGGTATTTGGAGAGAATGTACCCTTTGAATGATTTCCTACCTGTTGAAAATATAACTGTTGTTCCCACTTCTTCTGTGCAACTACATTCCTTGTCACCTAGAGATCTTTTGCATAGACGGAATTATCAAAATAACACTCTACTTCTAATTATGAATGCTACCCATGCAATCTTTAACGGAAGCAATTGTTGGATCTGCTCGCATTTACTGCAACATGGGGATAAGGGCCTAGGTTGGTATATTCACCCTTTACCTTTGACAACTGCGTGTTATGCTTCACTTAGAGCACTGTTCTTTGGCCAATGGAACGATAGCATCTCGGGGAACTTTGAATGCACTAATTTGAATAGTTTTGAGAAACGTGTTCAGACTCCCCTGGGATGCTCGCTTTTCGCAAATAGGAGTAAGCTCAATATTGCTTCTATTAGGCCTTCTGATAGACTGTCTCGTCCTTTCCAATCTTTGATTTCCTTTAAAATGACTCCGATAGGCAATAAGGATGCCGTGCCTCCTTCTTATACTGTTAAACATAGCCCCGATTCAGTTTCTTTCTGCATACAGAGGAATGGCACCCGGTCAATGGGAGATTTTAAAGGTTGTGCCAACGTTGCAAATATGATTGGGGAAGACAGACCTTTGTATGTAGGCGAACCTATCTATTTTGTTTGCGGTAATGTATCATTTCCATGGTTGCCTAGGGATTGGCAGGGAACGTGTCATCTAGGAATCCTGTTACCTGGGGTGTTTATAGCAAGTACTGTAGAGGTTTCGAAGGCTCGTCCACGGCGGGACGAGAATGGCGACACTCCAGCACAGGTTTTAGGAGATGTAGCGAAATCATTCCTTCCATTCTTTGGGCAGATAGCGAATTCCGAGGATATCAGGAAACTAGCGAGAGTACTGGAGAGAACCATCAACCGGACCACAGATATACTCTATAATATGACTTTAGAGCAGAAAGCGATCAGATTGGTAGCGCTTCAGAACCGGATGGCATTAGATGTCATTCTGGCTGAACGTGGTGGAGTATGTAAACTAGTGCGGTCCGCTTGCTGTGTTTTCGTACCGGATTCCTCCCCAACTATTTTTAAGGCAATACAGAATCTGCACATTCGTAGTTCAGAAGTGCATGTTCCCGAGGGAATTTGGGATCTTAGCGCTTGGTTCTGGGACTTCTTGCGGTCTTGGGGTTGGAAAGTGCTTTCAGTCTTGCTGATTATTTTGGGAATTCTGCTATTTCTTTGTTGTTGTATCCAATGTCTACCAAGTATATGTTCAATGCTAGGGGGATGTTGCGCTCAGGCCATAGGTACAATAGGACATAAAGTGTATGCCCCGGATAAAACCTCTAAGGAGTATGTACTGAAAGACATCTTAGTAAAAGATCTAATGGCGATAGATATTTCTGACAGCTATTCAGGGTGTATGGACGATGACACATGGAGTTATTTGCAGGGAGATCAGAAGTGGTTTAGCACTTGTCATAGGCCAAAAGGAGGGTTTGTCAAACTAGAAATGATATTGTGCCTCCTATTGCTATGAATATATGTATATTGGCCTACACCAAGCTGCTAACAAGCTGCTTATAAACTACATGTGAATAAACTAGCATTGCAAGGTCCTGACCTTAGAAACCATGTAAACTGTCATTTTGGGTCAAGCCGCCATTTTAGGTTTTCTTGCTCTATAAAGTCACCATGTGAGCTAAAATGGTAGCCTATGTCATTCAGAACAGAACTCGATTGTCATGACCTCTGTACAGCTAATGTGCAACCTGCCTGCAGGCCACTTGTTAGGGTCATGAGCTGAGACCTTGTCCTCCTGCTGACCTTTGTGCAATGGATTACCTGTATCACCGAAACTGATCTATAATTGAATGAGAACACCTGCTTAACTATATTGTATAAATTAAGTCCCGCATTGTAATGTTAGGCCTAGAGCATACATTATTACCATTTCTTCTTGTTAATGCATAAACCTAAGATGAACTAGATTTGACCTGGCAAGGGACCCTAGAGCAGTAACTTATTTATGGAATGATTAACCCAAAGGAGGGCTGAACAGCAGGCTTGAAATATATAAAAGCCTGACTGTTTCAATGAATATTTGCACTCACTGAGCACACCGAACCACGCCGGAGTTCGCTGTGTTGTGCTGAGGCTCGATAGCTATCTGAATTTTGTTCTGTTCTTTTGTAACTGGATTCAGTATAAAATAAAGTACTTTGTATGTTCCTTTGTAACCTGTGTTTGGTGTGTTTCCTTTTTGGTTACCCCGCCTCATTTTATTTCCTTGTTTTCACAGCGGAAGTGGTTGATGAACCGACCAGAGGGGGGAGTATAGAGGAGGTCCCAAATATGGCTCGCACTCCTGCCACTCATTTTGAAATACCAGGAACATTCACACCAAGATATATGACGTATGATGAGCAAATAAACCAGCAGAGAGCTGTGCCAGGGCTTTGCCCAGTGCCAATCAGAAGAACAATACCTATTGAAGTGCCAATAACCAGGCAACCATGGACAGTAAGGTATCCATTGAGACAACCATAACAGCACATGACACGAAATGAAGATTGCTTAAACACTGTCCCAGAAGAAACTCAAAAGGCCTTAATGGAAGATGAATGGTGATGTCACAAGGGCCCGGACAGACATGCAGATGAAGAACAACAACCAAAAGATGACACACAAAGACGAAACACCATGGATTAGGATATCACAGACATAGAAGAAGAGACGATGTTGAAATATAAAGAAACGTGACTGTAAAGCAGGATGAACGTATTCAACCAGCTAACACCTGTACATAGGCTTGTAATGCAAGAAGCTAAGAAAACAGTGCAGCTTGCTATGCTTTGTAGAAGAATAGAGCGGCAAGCACCAACTATATATCTACCTCAATGAAGCACATTATATAAGTGCAGTCCACTTTATACAAGAGCAGAATTAACCCAAGTTACTAAAGATCAAACAGGCCAGGATTCTCATTACAGCTAAAACAAGAAGAGAGACAGCGGAATCAAAACTCAGCAAGGAGCATGTCGTGCCTAGGAAATCAAGGCCAACCCAAGAGAGGGAGGCGGATGGCAACTTCGGAGAATCGAAACTTAAGAGCATAGCAGCCTGCCCCGTGAAGGTCAAGATAAGGGGGCCCAGGCAGGTGGCGGCAGAGAAGGAGAATTAAATGCACAAATAGAAGGAAAACTAAGCCGATTCACGGTGTGCTAACACGTGACCAGCCAAGCGTGAAGAGGTACCAACGTCTGATGTCACCCAAAGCAGGAGATACCATACCTTTTCCTGACAAGAAGCTACAGCTTAGAGGCCAACCTCAGCCAACTAATTGACACATAGCCATAAAGTACTGATTGCTGGGGTGAATCTTGGAGCATCCTGTATCTGGGTGACTATTCTGCATGCTGCTGATTAAAGTGGAGATTTATGCTTAAGGTTGTAGCCAGCCCAATCATAGTGGGCCAAATAATCTAAGGTCCTATATATAGTAGAACCAATGAGACATTGTACTTTTAGTGACGTTTGCATGAGTAATGTAGAGGGAAGGGAGTAGACGCCCACCCGATAAGAGTTATCCAATCCTCACACTCCGTTACCATATACAGATATAGCACCTATACTTAAGTTACCTTTTCCAACCAATAGAATTGCATGACAAACTTTGGAGTGTTACATGTCAATGATGATGAATTTTTACTATAACTATTGTTGTTTGAATGAAGATTGTTGGGAGTTGAAGCGAGACGGACCATCACATCACTGTTGATCTCCGTGTTCCCTGTTTCTTGTACTTGTCATTAAACTGACTCCTCTTTACCAAACCATTGAGTTGTCCTTATTGATTGGTGTTGAAGTAGTAAACCTGCACCCCTATCCCCCTCAAGGTGCAGCTATCTTGTCTTAAAGTATTGGAGAGCGAGCTCTGACTCTATGGGCCATTCAGGGGTCAATCACCCTCGTTTACAGATCGGTAACTGAAAGCTGTACCTGTGTTAACAAATTAGAACATAAGCTGTGGCAACACGTTTCTAGGAAATGTTTTTCTCATGATTGACAGCACCGGACATATATGTGCTTCACATAATGTATCGAACTGGCTGCTCGTATAATTATTGTTTGAAATGTACCCCGGTCACACAATACCCCATATTTTCTAAAGCTAAAACAATCCCAGTGACACCAATCTTTTCTGAGTTTATGAAGATATATCCTCCCTGAGTCACAGGTATTTTACCGCTACCATATTTGAAATTCAAAATACTAAAAGTGTGATTTCAGCAAGTGATCACACTGGGGTTATCCAACTTTGGTGATGGGGCAAGTAGCAGGGTCGAACTGGGGCATAGGATTTGCTCGGCACCAATGAAAAGTGGCCCCCTCGTTGCAAATGGAAATTGGTTCTTTTCATGACAGACTGTTTGAGTACTTCCGTAGTAGCAAGGAGGAGGTTTGGTAAAATGGGTTGCAAGTAGTACATTTTAATGAAAGCTTGTTGAGTAACATTGGTGACAACTACCAGCCACAGAGTCAAGTAACTGATTGCACTGGCCCACTTTTACCAACAAGCTATCCTACACTTGGACGTTGGGCATGCACTTCTGTCATCGATCTATTGCCATATAGGCTAATCCGAGCCCGACCCTAACACATACTTTTTTTGGGGTATTTTACCATGCTCATGGACAGTGACAATGCCATGGTTCAACGTAGCGCCACATCTGTGAGTGTTCTAGAGTCTGTACAAAGTGCTTTCTTAAGATGTTCCTGTGTGTTTACTGTTCCCACAACTACCTTATTTCCACTCTTGTGTTTCTTGTACTCTTTTCTGAACATGTGGTAAAATGTTCTGTTACATATTTCAGTGGCCTTCTGGAAATTGCTACTCTAAAAAGTCACTAGGGTGATAATATGTTTGACTTTAGCATAAGCTGAGCACCACTAGAGGAAATTCCCTTTTCTTTCATAAATTCACATCTTGTCAAAATGAATCCAATGTCCAAAACTCAGTCATAATGCAGTTTTGTCTACATAGGTTAAAATGAGCAATTAACACATGTCGATGGCATGAATACAGCATGGAAGGCAAAGACCTAATATAACTACACTGAACCCCATATCCATTCATCTGAAACCTGCAGCCAGGGATTCAGTTCTGATGTTCAATTTTCAAGTGCTAGAAAACCATTCGCAATGTTCCTTCCAAATGATGTACTGATTATAACAATGCCTGAATAACTCATTTACCATTTCCAATAAATGTTGGCCTAAATCTGTATACGCTCTTCTTACTGTAATGTAGGCAAGTGCTTTCAGATGAAATCTACAGCAATACCCTGCAAGGATTTCATTGTAAAAACATATCTAGACCGTGGCAGTAAGGTGAGATTTTTGAGGCCATGTTATGTTATGCCATGATTGTTTACATTACTAATACATGCATCCTACTGGTTCTGTCAGGAAAAGCTTGGACTAAAAGCAAAAGTAAAGTGCTGAAGACTTTCTCCCCAGTGCAGATCTTCGAGTCGAAGAGTGAGATATCCCCAGGGAAGAATTGTGCCGTGGTGGTGCTGTGAAACACACATATTGATTGATGTCTCTGATTTGAGGAGAGACAGTGTTCAAAACGGGTGGGATCTGCACACAAAAGTCTCTGCTGCACTTCTTCAGCCTTCAAAACACAGGAATTACAATCTGGTTTGAAAAATAAGAGCATTAAGTGTGGTCAAAGGATGAGGGATTTGTTGTACTTCGATGCAGTATAAGGAGCTGTCCAAAGCATTGCATTTAAAGTATTTGCAAAAATCTGGTGCTAGAGATGAGTGACAGCTCTGATTTGTTGTACTATGAGAAAGTTCTCTTCTCCACCATCTATTTTTCATGGATTAAAGGAGAACATGGAGAAATATGTAAGCGTGTAAAGACAGCACCTAAGGCTACAACTCGAAGTTAATGGGCCTCATTACGAGGAAGGAGGTAGCCATGCCGCAGTTTGCGGCATGGCTACCCCCATTCCGGGTACCGTGTCTGGGTTTTTGGAATGTGAAATACCAGGCCATTCCGACCTTGAAGGGCTCGGTATTTCCCCATTCCAGGAACCCAGACCCTGTACATCCCCATTTCCATTCGAGCCCACATAGGGCTCAATGGGAATGGGGAGGATGCAAACAACGGGCCTGTTAATGACAGGCCCGTTGTTTGCATCCTGGTCTGCTCGCAGGACCAGCTAAGGACGCCTGGTAAAACCAGGCATCCTTAGCGGGTCCCGCAAGGAGACCTCGTAATGAGGCGGAAGTGGGTTAGCGGGGTGGACAGCTCTACCGGCCCCTTTATCCCCCTACCGCCTTCCTCGTAATGAGGCCCAAAGAATTGAAAATAGTGTGGGATGCATAAAAGAGATGCAAATGTAAGCTTTCTTGTATTCTTGTGAGAAGGGGTCATTGAATTGAAAAGGAATATCTGTGTTGTTGTAATAAGTAAAGATTTATGGAAACAATTGTTTACAAAAGTTGTATCCATTAATTATTGTTTTGCAGTAAACATAGTTGAATTATATTTTATTGAAAGACAGCAATACATTGTGCACAAAAGTTATGCTTTCAATTGTACTACTTGTATTGTAATGTGATCTTAGATGTCCTGGGTGGTAGTCTTACCAGTGCACGGTGGTGGCGCGAGTTATGTTTGTTTAGCTTACCGTAACGGGTGAATTTCTCAGGTTTTTTGGTTTTACTTGTAACCATAATGTCCCTTTAACAAAGTTTTTTCATTGAATTTCATAGGTTTTTATTAGTGCAACTTAACCATAACGTCCCTTTAACAACGTTCTTTAAGTGAATTTCATAGGTTTTTATTAGTGCAACTTTACCATAACGTCCTTTTAACAATGTTTTTTCAGTGAATTTCATGGGTTTTTGACAGTGCATACTATTTTCCTACACATTTCTAATATCATACCAATATAGCAACATTTTTGTCCAATTTACAAAGTTTCACTTTACAACTCTGCCATTTCCCACCTTCTTGCATCATTTTGAACACTTTTATACACTTTTTGAAACTTTTTCCACTGTTTTTGCATCCGTTGACATCTGTGAATGTCTGATGTCATCGCAGACCTTCCAGACAGTGGCACGTTTCCATGCGCTCCCATGCGACACGATGACATGTCCGCGAACGTGTCAGCACTTCGCAATCGGGTCCTTGCTTCGAGGACAGTTCGGAAATGCATTTTCTACCAATCTAGGAACTTTCAAGCTTAAAATGTGTCCTTGCACAGTTCCTAAACCTAAATTTACTCATTATCCATTAACAATCTGGTACAAAGCACATACTTGGAAGAATATTAGAAAACTGCTATTTATCTTAAAAATTGCATCAGCCATTGCCATCCCACCTCCCCAAGAGCCACAACCACCACCAGCTGGAGGACCTACACAAAAAAAGCGCAGTACTTCCAAAGCCAATGAAGACTACCAAGAACATGGGTAGAGGAACTGCCTTCCTCTAGCACCCAGAGAGAATCATGGGTGTGGCAGTGCCTTACCACTGTTGGGAATGTACCAAAGGCTAAAGCTACCAAAGTGAAATGCACTGAGTGTGACTTTGCACTCAGTCGCAGATTACCTGGACAGTGCTCCTACGGGACCACCTCCATGCACCGCCACACCAAATCCAATCACTGCAATGCTCTCAGAAAGGTTGTTCCTTTCTTAGCAAGTAGTAGGCTGTCTTCCTACACCTCATCTTCCTCAACCAATACTGTAACCACACAGTGTACTTTTGTGAACACAAAATCCCAGCAGCTAACTTGAAAGCAATAAAAGAGGTTGTTGATTCATATCTTTCAAAGACAACAGTCCTCTGTATATACTGCAACACACCACTCTGCAGGGGGAACAATTTCAAAGTGCTTTGTAAGCTGTAATCAATAAGCATGAGAAACACTGCCCCTACCATAGAAGAAACAAACGTGCAACATCTTCCCCTGTCCACCTGCGCCTCCATACTAGTGCTTGGTGCCTCTTCCCTCACTTCCCACTCCACCTTACCTTCTAACGTCTCCTGTAAAAAAAAAAAGAAAAATACATCAAACAACAACAAAAGGAAGGTTCCTTTAGGTACCCCCTTTCAGTTAAAAAAATAGAACAAAATAAAAAATCTTATAGACTCCATCTACTTTACATTTCTCAGTAAAGTACATAGACTCAATAAGATTTTCCAACATTTCCATTAGTAATTTGTGTAATACACATGGAAATAATGTGGCGTTCATCCCCCGTACCAGGGACTTCAACGGGGGATAACAGCCCGGCAGCCCAAGTTATCGTGCCATGCAATGCGAGGGCAGATAATGAGGGCTCTGGACCTTTTTCTCCCGTTCCAGCCCCTGCAATGGAGGATGAAGACCATTAGCTACCGGGTTCCCTAAGCGGTAACCCTAGGTGCTAAAATACATGGATTTTTCTTCCTACACCGGGACGCCGCAAGGAAAATCCTTTTCCAAGATGGTCACCATGGAAAGGGAAGGCGGGGCTGTGCACAGAGCCCCTCTTCCCTTTCCATGGCAGCCTACAGAAGGCAAAGAGAGAACCCTATGACCATAGTACCACAGGCACCATTTGGTTTCCCTTTCAAACCTATACCACTTTAGAATAACTTTACCAGATAGCCGGTCCCAGGTGGACATGGCCATTTTAACTCCATTTGTCGTCCCTCGTGGTCATGGACAGTATCCAGATTGTCTGGGTCATGACCTTAAGCCATGACCCGGACAATCTGGCCACTGCCCATGGCCACAGGCTATACTGTAGGCACCAAAAGTATTTCACTATTTTATTTACCTACATTATGACACTTGTCAACAAATAAAAAACGGGCATATTTGCAAACCATGCTTTAAGATCCTTGACAATGCTCCTTACATGAGTTTGCTGGAAATCCACCCATGTTTTATTTTTGCACTGTCATTGAGTGGCGCCAAAGTTATAAGCCATCCAAAAACTGCTTTTCATCAACCCTGCAATGCAGAAATAGGCATAGATGTCTCCAAACATCTGAAGTGTTTGCAAACATTACAGGCCCGTACCCGAACATCACGACTGTTCGCGGACTTTAGGGGTGAAAAACGACACATTTTTGGCTTCTTACGGCCATATCCCATCCTCATCACCCCTCACCTCCCCAGAGATTGTTTGATAAGTTTGCCAAGTGTAATGTTGTGCATTTTAATATGTATTTACTGCGATGTCCGTGGACACAAGTCGCTGTCCGCGAATCCAACATGGCGAGCGTTTCCAAAAATCTGCTGCACTTCACGCTTTTCACCATCCAATCAGTGGGCGCGTTCGATGTCTGTGGTCATCACATCGCTCTCTAGGCCAATCACATGTTCGTCCGCGGACCGAACAGGGTATTGAGTCTACGGACCAATCCCAGATATCACTATTTTTTTTAACCTTCTTTTAGCTGTTTTAAAGAAAACTATTGGACGGATTTACAACAAATTTACAAAAGCACGCTTTTGGGACCAAGCCACTGCTCGTGCCGCAAATGTGATGAAAATCTGTCTAGCGGTCTAGGCTGTGGGCATGCACAAACATTTTTTTCCATTGCGTCTATGGAAAAAAATATATATATTTGCGAACCCCCTATAACATTTTCCTCCCCTTGATGGAACCTCACCAACCTTACCAAAACAATTGAGGGTGGTCCATATACTTTGTTTGCAAAGTTTGGTAAGGATTTGTCCAGTGTGAGCAGAGTTATAAGCCGCCCAAAAAGAGCTCTTCCTTTGAGTTGATCAACTTAACCATAACTACACGGCCGCTACCGGAGGCCGTGTAATATAGTGATGCATGCTTTTTTCTTACTATCAATACATTTCATGGTTAATATTCATATCGTTGATAGCCTTCTGTCATTACATTCTGTTCTTGTTAGGTGTTATTTTCGTGATGTTACCCTTCTTTAGGATAATTGCTTGTTTAGTTGTGTCTTGCCTCCATTTACATAATTCTATGCATACTAATAAAGAACTGTGAAGTCAAAAATAACGGGCTCGTTTCATGCAATGGAAGTCTTTTTGTTATGAAATATATGCCATGTTCTGACTAACATTAATGGACTATTTGTCCAGATGAAAATGTGTTAAGAACTAATGCACTCCATTTTTGGAAATACAAATGAATTCCGTTATTTTTTTCTTTTCCTGGACAATGTTATTCCTTTTTTTGTGATGCGCTGAAATGGAGAAAATGCGTTAATAGCGTTTTGTGACAAAGCCTGTTGCGCACTAATGGGGTCTTAAAGTGCTCTGGTAAGACGCTCCCACCCCGCGCTAATAGCTGCTCCAAACAGCGCAGCTGTATTTCAGTGGCTGCAGATGGAAAAAAAGGCTCATGTAATTGGTTCACCTGAATGCAGATGCTGCAGCCTAATTGGCTTGCAGGTATAAGCAGCAGCAAACATGCATCTTTTCCTTTGCCTTTTTTACAAGAGGAACTGTCCATGACATGTTTACGTTCAGTGTCATACATGTCTGCAGAAGTAATAGGGCATTAGACACACACCTGAATCCTTTGCATAATGACTATGCCGAGGCAGACATTTACTAAATATAGCTGGTCTGAAAAGAGGATTTTCACACCCACCAAAGACACCCAAATGCAGACATATGCTTTGAAGCACGGTACACTACTGTACACATGGAGCGAGTGGCCAAAGACCACAGTATTGACACATGCACTTAATACTCACACACGCATGCTCACAACTCACAAGTGCAGTTTATGACCCCTGAGCTCTGACTGACGCATTGAAAAGCTTTATTTATTGCAATATGAGAGCAGCTTAACTAAGTCCACATTTGAATATTTGAAAGTTGTAAAACCACATAACTCATTCTTCTGGAACCAGCTGATTGAAATCAACACCATATTACGCTAAGTCGATTTTGGTCTCCGCGACATGATCACAACCAATGGTTGCGTGGGTCAGAAATGGAAGGTCCTGGTGAACTGGACCCTCGAGCAGCGACTGCACTTTTAGAGGGAAGAGTGATTAGATCTGCGTGAAATGACCGAGTTGAAAAGTCTTACTACCTTAAGTTAGCCCCCCCCATTTCTTTGGAGATATATATGTGGGGGGAGACCCCCACACTCCCCCACCTTACGCCTATACGTTTTCTATTAACTTCACAAATGGGGTCAGACATTTGGTACTCAGTCCTTTTGACACTCGGTCATTTTGGCCTAACCCGAGTGATTGACCTGCTCCTTGACTTCTAGGTGGGTTCATGTGGTGATGTCACGCCCACCGTGCAGCTGACGCACACAGTCCCGTCCATAATGAAAATAAATCGGCACACAAGTATTGTATCTTTTTTGAATAATCATTTCTGAAGATACTGATGGTTGCTAAAATGATTGGCGGACTACAACAGATGACAGTCCTGGTGAAGATGACACCAGTACGTGTATGCCATTGAAACTGGTTCAGTCAGGCAATAAGCTAAGTGGTGGCAAACCTTTGACTTTTCGGTCTCATTGAGCAGTTCCTGCCTTGAAACCATACTACGTCTTTGTAGTACATAGTGCAGCTTCAAAGTTTCTCTTGCTGCACCATTTTTAATGACGTGTTTCAGACTGCAGGATGATTAAAGTTGCTAATACCTGAGAACGAAGACACCGTTTAAATAGGGTTGATTGACACGTGTTCGTGTTTTTTGTGCATGACTGGTACACATAGAAGGATATGTATTGAGACGTCTAATGTGCATTCTACTTTTCTTATTCTGTCCATTCGTAGATAGGCGGCACACCGCTGTCGACTAGGTCAAGCAGAGGTGGGAATAAGGACACATAGAATTGCTGTCTGTCTCTGTTTTGTTGGACTCTTCTTGAGCCCACAGTGTCTCAAAACATCTAATCTGACAGGAGTAAATGTCCCTGTGTTGTCTTAATAGTAGATGTGGGTGTTTCTATCCACTTGGGTGATGTAACAGGTTCACAGACAGACCCCTCTCTTGTGACTGATAGCTTTGATCCTCACAAGTGTTTACTGAAATCAGCACCAATCAGGATCAAGGGCCTGGTATGTACAGCAGGATACCATCCACCCATTGAAGTCAACAGAGAGGATCTGGAGCGATACTCAGCGTATATTTTGAGGACAGATGGCAATGCGGCTGTATAATAAAATGGTGGACCGCCATACTTTGTCGTTTCTCCTAAGTGAATAAAGGGTCATGCCCAATTAATAAGAGAGACACACGTCTAGGTCTGCATGTATGCACATGTGCAGCCCCATGCACAAACACAGACGGTGTGTGCATGCCATTGGGCTGGCTCTCATGTGCATGGTCTCCCACTTTGGGTCTGGAATGCACAGCAGGCCCTCCGAGGGGAGGGTGCTCCTGGTTCTGCCATAGCAAAGAGAACAAGTACTGGGTCCCTTTTCTATTCATCTGGTGATGGCCCAATGGGAAGGAGTGTCAGAGCCACGAGGCCCAGCCGGTAAGTGTTCTGGGGGCTCTTAGGGTATGATGTGTGGGCGAGGTGGGCAGTGAGGGGGACTCGGTGGAGGGTTGGGGCCAAGGTGCTAGGGCACCGGAAGAATAATTGCAGCACCCGGGTAAGGAGCCTTCAGTGGCTGGTGGAACCAAGGCCAGGCACTGGCTGTTGTCGCCCGCATTTCCAGCAGCCTGATTTGCATTGGAAAAGGGCGTAGTGCCATGACTGCTAAGTCAGTGGTTATATTTCATTTTTGTTTGTCTTGTAACATCATGTCAAGCACAACAGTATTGGTAGACTGATTTTAAAATATTTACAGGTGTATTACGATGCCTCCGAGAACACATTTGCAACTGTTTTTTTTTAATTTTTTATAGTAAAAACAAAACTATGGTTTACATTTCTCTCGTAACTTTATGCTAAACATTTTGTTGTTAATGATTTTATATATCATATGTTTGGTAGCTTTAGTTCTTCTGATACTTTACACTACAACTCCCATCTACCCCAATCCGAGCAGCCTATTATAACGCGCCTGTACACAAGTGTTTCTCCGGTCTTAAAGTCCCTCAAGATTCAAGGTCTGATACCTTTTATTGAGCTAATTAAAAATACTATGCAGAGACGCAACAGTGCATTTGCTTTCCAAGGCCTGGAGACGTCTTCAACAGATGGTGCATGTTGCATCTTTGCATAGTGTTTAGGTGGTGCATGTTGCATAGTGTTTTCAACACCAGGTGGTGCATGTTGCATCTCTGCATAGAAGTGTTTTCAACACCAGGTGGTGCATGTTGCATCTCTGCATAGTGTTTTCAACACCAGGTTGTGCATGTTGCGTCTCTGCATAGTGTTTTCAACATCAGGTGGTGCATGTTGCGTCTCTGCATAGTGTTTTCAACATCAGGTGGTGCATGTTGCGTCTCTGCATAGTGTTTAGGTGGTGCATGTTGCATAGTGTTTTCAACACCAGGTGGTGCATGTTGCATCTCTGCATAGAAGTGTTTTCAACACCAGGTGGTGCATGTTGCATCTCTGCATAGTGTTTTCAACATCAGGTGGTGTATGTTGCATCTCTGCATAGTGTTTTCAACATCAGGTGGTGCATGTTGCGTCTCTGCATAGTGTTTTCAACATCAGGTGGTGCATGTTGCGTCTCTGCATAGTGTTTAGGTGGTGCATGTTGCATAGTGTTTTCAACACCAGGTGGTGCATGTTGCATCTCTGCATAGAAGTGTTTTCAACACCAGGTGGTGCATGTTGCATCTCTGCATAGTGTTTTCAACATCAGGTGGTGTATGTTGCATCTCTGCATAGTGTTTTCAACATCAGGTGGTGCATGTTGCGTCTCTGCATAGTGTTTTCAATTAGCTCAATAAAAGGTATCAGACCTTGAATCTTGAGTGACTTTAACACCGGAGAAACACTTGTGTATAATCGCGTTATAAATGACTTATATCATATCATAACGTACTAGAAGAGCATCAGAAATGCCTTTGCACTTTTTTAGCCGCATGTAGTGCATATGTTTGGCATCGAGGAAACGTTGATATTCAATGGATTGTTCTGCTTACTTATTTGCAAGAGGTCCTAGAAAGTTTATTCAAGTATGAACAAAATCGCATAATTATTTGAAAACAGCCAGAAATAATTGGTCAGCGTTTGGCCTAATTGGAAGCCTTCTTTATCACTGAGCCACTATTGGAGCCAAGTTAGACTACTGCAATGCCCTACTTATGGGTACATCGGCCAAAAATCTCAGCAAACTGCAAATCACACAAAATAACGCACTTAGAGCTGCACTAAGCAATCCAAAAAGGGAACACATGTCCCAAGCCAGAAGGGACGCCCACTGGCTCCCAGTTAAAGAGAGGATACTCTTTAAGACGCTGTCCATCACACACATGTGCCTATCTCGCTCTGCTCCTCCCTAACTAGAAGAAAGAATCCACTGTGCCACGACAAACATACCCAAGCGGGCGAGTACTCCCACCAGCTCTCAATCCCCACCTTCAAAAGAACCAAAGTGTGTGGAGCAAGCGTCCCTTACCTGGCACCTAAGAATTGGAATGCGCCACCACTGACCCTTAGAAATGAAACTTCCTTCACAGCATTCCACAGAGCATCAAAACCAAGCTCTTTTACTAGCCTTGCCTGCCATGTATACATGTAAGTAGCAACAGATTCCTACGTAACCTTGGAACCTGCCCTTTGCCTACCCTGTTCTCTGCAACTATATGCACCTTTGCCTGACTGTGTTACTGCATAAATACTGTACCGTTTACTGTGATGTTTAACAAAGCTGTCAGTAACAGCGCCACAATGCCCCAGGGCTGTAAGGCGCTTTATAAATTCAAATAAACAAATAAATAAATACCCAAATAAATAAATACATAAATAACTAAACAACTAAATAAATAAATAAATACATACATACATACATACATAAACAAATAAATAAATAAATAAATAAACAAATACATTGAGATAGCGTGCTCCAATGGAAGCAGGTAGACTGTAAGCTTGCCTCGGTTTGCTTTCTGTGTCGCAGCAGCAACAGTGGGAAGCACACTGCTGTGGCGAAGGCAAGGGCCAGATGCAATAAAGACACGCAATGAGCCTCATAATTCAAAACGATATGAAACCATGAAGAGGAAAACAATCATCTTTCTAAAGAAATTTATCTGAAAGCGTTATCCCGTAAATCTGCTTGATTGTGCTCCAGGGAGTGTTATGCCAATAGATATAAAACAAAATGATGTTCCTTAACAGAAACAACACAGATAGATCAGGAGATGCGCCACTGTGGGCCAACTGATAGCAAGAGATACTTGAGCCAATATTCCTCATGTATTGAGCCTTGCTGACGACAATGCACACTGTGTGTCCCAGACTGGCCACACTGTCAAAGGCATCCCTTGTTCCATGATAAAGGTCTTCAAAATAGGTTCAGCCTATTAACTCGTAGGGTTATAACAGCCAGTGGGATTGTGTAAGCCAGACCTGGCAAGGGCACTGTCTTTAAACACATACATAGACATATTGTGTTTATACTACACACACTATAAATTGGTTAATTATAATTGTTGTAACTCACAAAACTACGCGTATTTGCATTACTGGGCACTGTTTTTCATATGTGCTTAAAGAGATCGAGCGAGAGGCAAACCCCATTTTTCCAAAGTTCTCAAATTGTGAAGAACCAGCCACCTGCTTTATGAACATGTGCTGATTTGTAGGGTAAGTCGCAATTCTGAGGGTCCTGTAGTCGAATCAAATAATTGCCTAATGTCAGTGTCTGGGTGTACAGTTCAGGTACCAGTTGGACTACTCAAAAGACAGGCGAATGTTACTCGCTTTATCATGTGTCTGGTGTAATATTCCAGAAGACACGATCCTATTCGATGCTTCGCCCTGGCCACACCATTCCCTGGCGTTCGAATGCAAGACATGGACGGAGAGGACGCTAACTCAACCTGGACCAACATGTCTGCTGTTTCTTCCTTTCATACGTCTATACCGTCCTGTCCTCTTTCTCAACACTTTCATCCCATAATGGGCTGACACCCTCCTGCCCTCTTCCTGCGGCAAACATTTCTAATGCATTCTAAGACAGTTACCTGAACAAAAACATTTTTAAAAAAAGATTTCAACAAGTGACCCCCATACTGCAGTTGCCATTAAATGTTAGAAATTGGGGTCTCCCGTGTATAGTGGCTATTGAGACTGCAGTATTGTCAAGGGCCCACAGAGTTGGCCAGGAAGGTGACCTTTCAGTGGCTCACTGGGTGAAGGAGAGCAACGCATAACTGTGGTCACAGAAGTAGCCATGTTGAAGTGACCTTCTAGGACATTCACATTTAGTTGCTAGATTTAGGACTTCTATTTGTATTTATTTTGTAATCTTCCTATGTGCTGCATATCTCCAGCGGCATCTGACTCGTGGGCATGATGAGCTGGACAGCGTTCTGTAGAAGTGTAAAGGGGAAGGAGTTACTTTCAGAAAAGGTATGTTTTGAGGTCCTTCGTGAACCTGAATATGTTGAGTTTGGGGCAAAGTGAAATTGGGAGATGGTTACGCATGGCACATTTCCATCCCTTGCTGAAATGTACGGACCCTGACAAACTAAGAATCGCGGAAAAAGCAACAGGATTTGCATTTCATTCTGAATGCCATCACAAATGTTGACAGGCCAAATAAGTGGTATCACATTTCTAAATAGTGGTTTCTGAACACTAACATGAACATAGTTATGCCCGGCTTAGAAGACAAATGTCCACACGAATCACAATCAATGACGCGCTGCAGTCATGAACGCATGCCGGAATTAGCGACATATTCCAAGGTGGGTGGGGGCGCTAATTCCGCCATCCACCATTGCCCCTTCACCATTGACAGTCAGCCCCATAGGGCACCATGTTAATGGTGAAAGGGCTAATTACGGTACTGCAAATTGCGGTACAGTAATTAGCACCAAGGTCCCTTTGCGGGTCCCGTCCTTAACGCCTGGAAAAACCAGGCGTTAAGGGAGGACCCGCAAAGGGACCTCGTAGTAAGGCGGTAAGGGTTTACCGGTACCGGTACCCTTACCGGTACCGGTAAACCCTTACCGCACAAAGTGTAATGAGGCCCACTGTTTTATGGAGAGTATGAAGACTGCCATCTCCAGCTTAGCATCTGCCTGGTCTGACAAGGCCCCGACACTTGAGCTGACCAGTGCAGCGAGAAGGCAGGCCAATTCATTCATCTGCACTTCAACGGAGTGATGATCTCGACAAATGTACTTAGTGTTAGCACAAAAAGGACACATTGTTAAAGTTCTAGGAACATCCTACGAACAAATTCCAGGGTAGGACAATTTGAATGTGTGTTTCTTGATTAGGGATGGTCAGTTTAATATACTTTTTTTTAATTTATTTTTTTATTTATAGTTACGAAGTAACTTTTACAAAAACATCTTTAGGTTCCAACTAAAACAATAGCGGCCTAAGCTTGGTATAGACATTCATTACATTTTAGACGTGACATACAAGACAATATTGGCATTATTTCCAACCTTCGCTTAATAACATTATATCAACATTCATTACACGTAACATACAGAGACAGTATTGTTTAATATACCCAGCATCAACAACCAGGATATAAGGTCCCAGAGGGGGCCCACACCTTATATCTCTTGAGCATTGTTTGTGGGGGGACTCAGCAGCCAATCGCGCTCCAGAGGTTTAGGACTACAATGCGTATTGTATGACGAATATTTACAAATTACGATTTACATTTGTGGTCCCATTCCATGATAATGATAGCTATTTTGTTTCTCTCTCTCTCTCTCTCTCTCTCTCTCTCTCTCTCTCTCTCTCTCTCTCTCTCTCTCTCTCTCTCTCTCTCTCTCTCTCTCTCTCTCTCTGTCTCTCTCTCTCTCTCTCTCTCTCTCTCTCTCTCTCTCTCTCTCTCTCTCTCTCTCTCCTCAATAGGCTACACTACCGAGAAATAATATGTACAGTGTGCATTTTAAAATCAAGTTCCTCCTATATAGTTAATCATCTAAAATGTGTGTAGCAATGGTCATTAACTTTGTCTCCCGAATTAAATGACTTGTGCTTTTTTCATCTTAGGAGGTTTTGGCACTTGATTATCACATATTTACATATTCATTAAGAAGTTGGCAATGTGCAGAGATGCATAGGTGATGAAAGAGTGCAGAGTGCCCCCGTCTAGTTTCATTCCTATTATTCACGATGATGTTATGAAGGGGCAAGGGTATTACTATTACCACACATTTCTGAGTAAGTAATATTGACTGATCATTCTAATGCGTGGAACACATGCATATTGAGGGGACATGACATCATTCTTATGTCGATTCAGTGAGGAAGGATATTGGAGTCCTGATTCACAGACCGTTTTCCTATGGGATTGTGCCATTATAACATGCTTCTGTGAATCAGGTCCTAGATGCATCACAGGATGCGCCCCAGCTCGGGATCCATCTCTGGTTGTGCCTGGTTGTCAGCATACGCAAGACGTTGTGTATGGGGACACTGGCCAGCTGGCCAGGCGAGCATGTTGCTGTAGTAGGGCCCACACAGTCGGGAAGCTGGGAACTGGATTGGAGGTAAGTGTGTTGCATTCTCCATTGGAATTGTGCTTCTGGAAACAAAGAGGGCTTTTATTCTTTTGCCCGCGAGCTCACTCCTTTGCCCCCATGGTCGTTTTGATCATGGTGATATTCACCGGGATGAAAGCAGACGCAGAATGTGGATGGCGGAGGATGGGACCCTCACTTAATAATCTCTCATTTGCCGTAGGTTACGCCGGGCGTAAACGAAACCCACAACTCATCATAATCTACGCGCAGAAATGGTATTCATGAAGAAATCATCTGACACTTAGGGCCTGATTCATGGAAGTGTTTTATAATGGCGCAATTTCATAGGAAAACGTACCATGAATCAGGCCCTTAATATTGTATTGAAATGCATGGAAGCTACACCTGATTCTCAAAGACATTCCTTTGCACCAGAAATGAATGACCGTTCTCACATGGAACATCTTGCTCCAAGGTACTTACTCAATGGGCCTCATTACGAGGTGGGCGGTAAGGGATTACCAGCACCGGTAAGGGCACCGGTGCCGGTAATCCCTTACCGCCCTACTACGAGGTCCCTTAGCGGGTCCATTCCTTAACGCTGGTTTTACCAGGCGTTATGGAAGAGACCCGCTAAGAGACTTCATAGCTAATAACGGTACCACAATTTGCGGTACCGTTATTAGCTCCTTCCCCATTCCCATTGAACCCTATGGGGGCTGAAATGGGAATGGGGAATGGCTTTTTCAATGGGGACTTACCGGTCCCGCAAAGGTCGGAAGAGACCGGTAAGTCCCCATTGAACGGGACCGGACACAGTACCGCTATTGGAGGTAGTCATGGCGCTAATAGCGTCATGACTACCTCCAACCTCGTAATGAGGCCCAATATCTTTCAGGGCAAACATAGTTTACATAAAATGTCATAATACCAAATATTAGTACCCAGCGAGGGTCAATCAGAATGTTACAAACAATTTGATTGGCCCTCGCCTGGTCCATACCCCACGCAGAATCCCTCGAAGCTTTAGCTTCTTTGACATCCCCGGTGGGGGTGTGTGGCAGCCCCTCAGCCCATGAAGAGGCTCGGAACAGGGTAATCCCTGCTCAGAGCCTCTGCAGGGCTGGAGGCTGCCATCCTCCCCAGCTGGGGATTCAGGTAAGTGTTTTCCACACCCCTGCCCCCCAACCTCCCAAACAATACCCCCGCCCTCCCAGCCCCACTTACCTTCTTCTTCTTCTGTTTTCGAGAGCGAACGCGCTGGGAACACTTCTGGCCCCAGCACGTCTGCTCCCCATGGCCACCATGGAAAGGGAAAAAGGATTTAGTTTTCCCTTCCCCGGGGTCCATTTAACCAAAATATGTTTTTTTCTTTTTCTGTTCCGAAATGCAGCAGCGTTTCGGAACAGAAAAAGAAAGCTAATAGTACCCAGGTCTTGCGGGCCGGGGTACTAATAGCAATAAGCCCTTCACCGCTGGGCCTTTACCGAGTCGGGTAATGCCCTGGGGCATTACCCGACTCGGTAATGGGCCCACGGCGAGGGGCTTGTTGCTTAATTAATATCAGGCTTTATAGAGCAGTTCAGGCAAAATTCCGCCAGCTTCTCAACACTCTAGTAAAGCTTTTATAAACATGTGAAATATGTATCCACTACATATCCCTTCGCACCCCAACAAATCCTGTCCCATTATATGCATCTACATGGACTCTCATGCCTTACTCGCAATGGATGGATGGAACTGGAACTTGAAGACACCAGTCTCTGATTGCCCTTTCTCAACCCTTTACCCATGTAACGCATAAAAGGGTCAGAATTGACACTTTTTTGCATAAATACATATACAGTTTGGTATGAGCCATGCCTGTACATAATCCATTTCTCACTTCACATTGACAGTGAAAATGGCTGAACGAAATGTTTAAAAAAAACTTTTTATCGTAACAATAGCGAGAGTGGTATTTCTGTAATAGCTCTGGAGGGATTCTAGAAATACCATCTCTGCTTGTGGTAAACTTTGAACAGGGCAGATTTTCAGAAAATAACACAGGCGAAGATTGCAGCTTTCTCCTGCAGTATTTCATAAAATAAATCTACACAACTCTGAATTACCCCCTTAGTTTGTAGTCTACTAATAATGAATACCATAATGCTACATCTTTCTGTTTGTGTTTTTTAACTGTGCCCAATTGCAAGTACAACAAACAATCCAGCAGCCATTTTTATAACTACCATACAGTAACACCCATAGGTGCTATTCAGGATGTAACTAAACTCTTTTTGTAATGAACTCACTAGCGATCAAGAATTTCACTAGATCCTAGGAAAAGTATCCTTACAGATTGAAACTGAGGACAACATCTAATAATATACAGACAACAACTTCCCTGGCAACCAGGAGTCATGATGGGCTAATGATGACTGCAACAGACCAATAGTGTGTGGTGTGAAGTGGTACCAACATTTCCATTCAGGCTCATAGAATCTGGCAGTGCAATGGTGTGCATTGCTACTGGGTTGTATGAACGTGGCCCTACAGCCTAGACTCTTCTGCCTTACTCAAAATGGAGGCCCACGTGTGGGGGTCACCCGGGCACACCTGTAACATTGCTGAAATCAAGATGACTGCCTCGCTCCATTGGCTTGCAGCACTCCTTTCCTTTGAGGAGGGCTGGATTTTGAAGGCATTTGTCATTTTCAATCATTTGTGTTCCATTTTCCATCTCTGGCCCATGGGATACCAGCACAGTCATCCTGGGGAGAGGGAGGGGGCAATGTCATCCTGCCCCCTCCCAGTCCGCCCCTGTGGCTAGGTTTAGAGATTTCAAACTCAACCTTCTCTTTCCTACTGATGTTGGGTTTTGGCCTACCTCTATAATGTACCTTGACTCCCTCATACCTTAAGGTTAAGAAACAACGCACCTACATGGGGTTGATGCAACAGGTAGAAGGGTGGCAGTTATCCATATCGAGGCTAGCTGCCCACTAATTGAGAAGTATTCCCCCATGTCTAAGGACAGACAGTTAATCCACAGTGTTCAACCCTTCCCCAACACCTGTCCTTCTCCACACCATACCCTTGCAGTTGGATTAACTGCCAGCCATTCCTCAGCTCTGATATCTCGCCGGCTACATTTTTGTTACACAGCTCTTATGCCAACCTTAGCAGATGCTGGAGATTAGGAAGCATGCTAGATCCCTCTTGACATTTGACTTTACTGCTAGCCAATCCTGGCTTCTAGAATCTCCTCAGCCACATCCATGGCACACAGCTCTCCTGCCAACCAAGCCAAGGAAGATGCAGGGCCCTTTCTTTCACATGCCTTTCCTGCCACCAGCTTTCCCTTCTGATGAGCATTGAACTGTGTGCATTGAACCCCTTAACTGCCTGCTTTGAGATCTGTGATTGCTTAACTGTCTGTTCTTGCTCCTTTTTCTGGACTTCTCTATTGGCTTCCCAAAGGGTGCTGGAATGTTTAACCCCCCCCCAACCTCCTTTCAGCTCATTCCATCTATTTTTGGAGGATGCCATGCATTCTTATGAAACCCCCTTGCCCTTCAACACCATATTGCTGGTTCCTGCTGATTGCTGTCTTCTCAGCGTGAGCCGACAAGATACAATGGCAGTCACCACACGATATGATATGATAGGTTATTTATAACCCACTTAATACCCAGAGGCTTCTAAGCGCGGACCTCGGGGATTGAACCTGTGTTGCTCCATGTCGTCTTGCTTTCAAGTCGAGCACGTTGGCCTTGAGCTATCCTCCCGAGACATGGCAAGGCTGCCTTCTGACCAGCATTGTTGCATTTTCTATCGACCTACGAACCTTTGGCTCACCTGGATTAAGTCTTCTCTCCCCAGGCCCGGCCAGATGTTTTGGACTACAACTCTCATCAGCCTCAGCGTGCATAGTCAGTGGTGAGGGAGCATGTAAGTAATAGCCCAGGTTTCCTACCCTTGCCGTAGGACTCCTCTAAAGACCCCATCTCTCACCACTTTCCAACGCATCAAGGACGTGTGTTCCAATGACTTCTGAGAAGAATGTGCAAGAAGTATAGAATGTAGAAGTTACCCAATGTGGGTGTTCATATTAGAAATACGATCATTAGCAAGATTATTGGCGGGTTGCCCCGAGCGAATCCAGAGGTTAAGATTAATTCTAAACCTTCCAGTCATCACCTCTTTTGTTGTGCTGAAAACCTATGACAGGCAGGAGGGAAGAGATGAACATTCCCTGGGGTCCAAGGTGATGCCTGGTCTCTGACCGACGGGACCAGACATTGCTATGCTAAGTGTACTATAAACCTAGGAGGACCTACATGGTGTCCTAAGAAGACCAGAGAGACCTAACGAGAGGCCATCAAAGAGGTGCCGAGAACTCTAAAGCTAAGAGATTGTGAGTGACTGTTTCAAACAGGAGATGAACAAGAATCAAAAGGGGTAGGCTGGAGGGGCTGGAGTTCATGTTCCTTAAGATAGTGGGCAGGACAAACAGACTGAACTACGCAGATCACACCCTGATTCGCTGTTACCATAATACACCCTACTGTGACCCATGTTCTTGGGCCCTCTATTGGTCTCTCAGTTATGGCAAGACCAAGACTTACGTATACTGTGGCTAGCTAGACAGCTGCTGGAGATGCTCCTAGGAGCACTGTGCTCAGAGGTCATGTTGCAAGGGAACGCTTTCTTCACAGAGGGGTACAGGTGAAAGACCCCCTGCCCCTTTATCCCAGTGAAGAGTGGAAGTGTGCACAGGTCATGGTCATAGGCCAGGTCTAGTCGGTACTGTTTGCAGTGGCAAGCCATGCAGTGCATGCCTATATGCCATGGTTAATGCACAGTACCCACAGAGTATGAATACAGGACAGGTTCTGTGAGTACTTACTGTGGGGATGAATAAGGCTTTGTGCTTGGGTAATATTTCCGGGGCATGCTCCATGCACATTATTGAATGAGGTAGGATTACATCAATGCCACTTCTGGTGCAATTGGCAGTGTCAATAATGTCACTATTCATTGTAATGCTACTGTCATGTAATGTTTGATGTCCTGAGCCGTGCATCTCCGGATGTGAGTTATGGCTTCCGTTTATACCAGACAATACAAATACGTTGTTTTATGTTTTGTTTCATAGAGATAATGAGACATGTGTTACCTTAACTTCCGGTAGGATTTCGAGAAATACATACAAAAATAACACCTTTGGATATGGCAAATAACTAAGAGACATATTTATACATTGATGTAAGATACCACAAACATATTTACCACATTAATTGTAAAAAGACACATGCAGTATACAGCACGGCGTGACCTGGGGGGGGGCTATTTAAAAGGTTAATTAAACTACGTGTGTCTACATGGGGATACAGACATGTCAGAAGGGACAATACAACAATTTGCTGGCCTCCGTTTAGTGAGACTGTGACAAACTCATGCAAAATAGCGGGGAAAAAAACAACGGCTGCAGAGACACACTGCAACAGTGTGCCCATGCGTAGCATGATGCTAGACATCACAGGACTGGCCCAGTCCTGGAGCCAGTCACGGAAACCCCACACAAGTGACTTCCACCACAGCTGGAATCGGAAGGAGGTGAGCATGGGAGACACGCCGGAAGTGGAAGGGGGCACAGGCATTATGCGATCATTGCTAGCTGTGATGGCTTGGTGGTGAGCACGGGAGACACACTGGGAGTGGAAGGGGGCACAGGCAGTATGCGATCATTGCTTGCTGGAATGGGTAGGAGGTGAGCACGGGAGACACACCGGTAGTGGAAGGGGGCACGGGCAGTATGCGATCATTGCTAGCTGGAATGGGCAGGAGGTGAGCACGGGACACACATCAGGAGTGGGAGGGGCACAGGCAGTGCGATCATTGCTAGCTGGAAAGGGTAGGAGATGAGCACGGGAGACACACCGGGAGTGGGAGGGGCACAGGCAGTGCGATCATTGCTAGCTGGAAAGGGTAGGAGATGAGCACGGAAGACACACCGGGAGTGCAAGGGGGCACAGGCAGTGTGATCATTGCTAGCTGGAATGGGCAGGAGGTGAGCACGGGAGACACACCAGGAGTGGAAGGGGGCACAAGCAGTGCGATCATTGCTAGCTGGAATGGGCAGGAGGTGAGCACGGGAGACACAACGTGAGTGGAAGGGGGCACAGGCAGTGTGCGATCATTGCTAGCTGGAATGGCTAGGAGGTGAGCACGGGAGACACACCGGGATTGGAAGGGGGCATAGGCAGTATGCAATCATTGCTTGCTGGAATGGGTAGGAGGTGAGCACGGGAAACATGCCGGAAGTGGAAGGGGGAACTGACAGTGCGATCATTGCTAGCTGGAATGCGCAGGAGGTGAGCACCGGAGACACACTGGGAGTGGATGGGAACACGGGCAGTATGCGATCATTGCTAGCTGGAATGGCTAGGAGGTGAGCACGGGAGACACCCCGGGATTGGAAGGGGGTACAGGCAGTATGCGATCATTGCTAGCTGGAATGGCTAGGAGGTGAGCACGGGAGACACACCAGGATTGGAAGGGGGCACCGGCAGTGCGATCATTGGTAGCTGGAATGCGCAGGAGGTGAGCACAAGAGACACACTGGGAGTGGATGTGGGCACAGGCAGTATGCGATCATTGCTAGCTGGAATGGATATGAGGTGAGCACGGGAGACACGCCGGAAGTGGAAGGGGGCACCGGCAGTGCGATCATTGCTAGCTGGAATGTGTAGGAGGTGAGCACGGGAGACACACATGGAGTGGAAGGTGGCACAGGTAGTGCAATCATTGCTAGCTGGAATGGGTAGGAGGTGAGCACGGGAGACACACCGGGAGTGGAAGCGGGCACAGACAGTATGCGATCATTGCTAGCTGGAATGGGCAGGAGGTGAGCACGGGAGACATGCCGGAAGTGGAATGGGGCACCGGCACTGCAATGATTGCTAACTGGAATGTGCAGGAGGTGAGCACCGGAGACACACTGGGAGTGGATGGGGGCACAGGCAGCATGCAATCATTGCTAGCTGGAATGGCTAGGAGGTGAGCACGGGAGACACACCGGGATTGGAAGGGGGCACAGGCAGTATGCAATCATTGCTAGCTGGAATGGCTAGGAGGTGAGCACGGGAGACACACCGGGATTGGAAGGGGGCATAGGCAGTATGCAGTCATTGCTTGCTGGAATGGATAGGAGGTGAGCATGGGAGACACATCGGGAGTGGAAGGGGGCACAGGCAGTGCGATCATTGCTAGCTAGAATGCGCAGGAGGTGAGCACCAGAGACACACTGGGAATGGATGGGGTCACAGGCAGTATGCGATCATTGTTAGCTGGAATGGCTAGGAGGTGAGCAAGGGAGACACACCGGGATTGGAAGAGGGCATAGGCAGTATGCGATCATAGCTTGCTGGAATGGGTAGGAGGTGAGCACTGGAGACACGCCGGAAGTGGAAGGGGGCACCGGCAGTGCGATCATTGCTAGCTGGAATGTGTAGGAGGTGAGCACGGGAGAGACATCGGGAGTGGAAGGGGGCACAGGCAGTGCGATCATTGCTAGCTGGAATGGGCAGGAGGTGAGCACGGGAGACACATCGGGAGTGGAAGGAGGCACAGGCAGTGCGATCAAAGCTAGCTGGAATGGGCAGGAGGTGAGCACGGGAGACACATCGGGAGTGGGAAGGGGGCACCGGCAGTGCGATCATTGCTGGCTGGAATGGCTAGGAGGTGAGCACGGGAGACACACCAGGAGTGGAAAGGGGCACAGGCAGTGCGATCATTGTTAGCAGGAATGACTAGGATGTGAGCACGGGAGACACATCGGGAGTGGGAGGGGCACAGGCAGTGCGATCATTGCTAGCTGGAATGCACAGGAGGTGAGCACGGGAGACACACCGGAAGTGGAAAGGGGCACAGGCAGTGCGATCATTGCTAGCTGGAATGGCAAGGAGGTGAGCACGGGAGACACATCGGGAGTGGGAGGGGCACAGGCAGTGTGATCATTGCTAGCTGGAATGGGTAGGAGGTGAGCACGGGAGACACACTTGGAGTGGAACGGGGCACAGGCAGTATGCAATCATTGCTAGCTGGAACGGCTAGGAGGTGAGCACGGGAGACACACTGGGATCGGAAGGGGGCATAGGCAGTATGCGATCATTGCTAGCTGGAATGCGCAGGAGGTGAGCACCGGAGAAACACTGGGAGTAGATGGGGGCACAGGCAGTATGTGATCATTGCTAGCTGGAATGGCTAGGAGGTGAGCACGGGAGACACACCGGGATTGGAAGGGGGAAGAGGCAGTATGCGATCATTGCTTGCTGGAATGGGTAGGAGGTGAGCACGGAAGACATGCCGGAAGTGGAAGGGGGCACCGGCAGTGTGATCATTGCTAGCTGGAATGCGCAGGAGGTGAGCACCGGAGAAACACTGGGAGTGGATGGGGGCACAGGCAGCATGCGATCATTGCTAGCTGGAATGGCTAGGAGGTGAGCACGGGAGACACACCGGGATTGGAAGGGGGAATAGGCAGTATGCGATCATTGCTTGCTGGAATGGGTAGGAGGTGAGCACGGGAGACATGCCGGAAGTGGAAGGGGGCACCGGCAGTGCGATCATTGCTAGCTGGAATGTGTAGAGGGTGAGCATGGGAGACACATCGGGAGTGGAAGGGGACACCAGCAGTGTGATCGTTGCTAGCTGGAATGCGCAGGAGATGAGCACGGGAGACACATCGAGAGCGGAAGGGGGCACAGGCAGTGCGATCATTGCTAGCTGGGATGGGCAGGAGATGAGCACCGGAGACACATCGGGAGTGGAAGGGGGCACAGGTAGTGCGATCATTGCTAGCTAGAATGCGCAGGAGGTGAGCACTGGAGACACACTGGGAGTGGATGGGGGCACAGGCAGTATGCGATCATTGCTAGCTGGAATGGCTAGGAGGTGAGCAAGGCAGACACACCGGGATTGGAAGAGGGCATAGGCAGTATGTGATCATTGCTAGCTGGAATGTGTAGGAGGTGAGCACGGGAGAGACATCGGGAGTGGAAGGGGGCACAGGCAGTGCGATCATTGCTAGCTCGAATGGGCAGGAGGTGAGCACGGGAGACACATGGGGAGTGGAAGGGGGCACAGGCAGTGCGATCAAAGCTAGCTGGAATGGGCAGGAGGTGAGCACGGGAGACACATCGGGAGTGGGAAGGGGGCACCGGCAGTGCGATCATTGCTAGCTGGAATGGCTAGGAGGTGAGCACGGGAGACACACCAGGAGTGGAAAGGGGCACAGGCAGTGCGATCATTGCTAGCTGGAATGGCTAGGATGTGAGCACGGGAGACACATCGGGAGTGGGAGGGGCACAGGCAGTGCAATCATTGCTAGCTGGAATGCACAGGAGGTGAGCACGGGAGACACAACGGAAGTGGAAAGGGGCACAGGCAGTGCGATCATTGCTAGCTGGAATGGCTAGGAGGTGAGCATGGGAGACACATCGGGAGTGGGAGGGGCACAGGCAGTGTGATCATTGCTAGCTGGAATGGGTAGGAGGTGAGCACGGGAGACACACCAGGAGTGGAAGGGGGAACGTGCAGTGCGATCAATGCTAGCTGGAATGGCTAGGAGGTGAGCACGGGAGACACACTGGGAGCGGAACGGCGCACAGGCAGTATGCGATCATTGCTAGCTGGAATGGGTAGGAGCTGAGCACGGGAGACACACCGGAAGTGGATGGGGGCACAGGCAGTATGCGATCATTGCTAGCTGGAATGGCTAGGAGGTGAGCACGAGAGACACATCGGGAGTGGAAGGGAGCACAGACATATGCAATCATTGCTAGCTGGAATGGGCAGGAGGTGAGCACGGGAGACACACCGGGAGTGGATGGGGGCACAGGCAGTATGCAATCATTGCTAGCTGGAATGGCTAGGAGGTGAGCACGGGAGACACACCGGGATTGGAAGGGGGCATAGGCAGCATGCGATTATTGCTTGCTGGAATGGGTAGGAGGTGAGCACGGGAGACACGCCAGAAGTGGAAGGGGGTACCGGCAGTGCGATCATTGCTAGCTGGAATGGGCAGGAGGTGAGCGCGGGAGACACACTGGGAGTGGAAGGGCGCACAGGCAGTATGCGATCATTGCTAGCTGGAATGGCTAGGAGGTGAGCACGGGAGACACACCGGGATTGGAAGGGGGCACAGGCATTATGCAATCATTGCTAGCTGGAATGGGCAGGAGGTGATTGCGGGAGACACACCGGGATTGGAAGGGGGCACAGGCAGTATGCGATCATTGCTTGCTGGAATGGGTAGGAGGTGAGCACGGGAGACACTCCAGAAGTGGAAGGGGGCACCGGCAGTGCGATCATTGCTAGCTGGAATGGGCAGGAGGTGAGCGTGGGAGACACACTGGGAGTGGAAGGGCGCACAGGCAGTATGCAATCATTGCTAGCTGGAATGGGCAGGAGGTGAGCACCGGAGAAACACTGGGAGTGGAAGGGCGCACAGGCAGTATGCAATCATTGCTAGCTGGAATGGGTAGGAGGTGAGCACGGGAGACACACTGGGAGTGGAAGGGGGCACAGGCAGTATGCAATCATTGCTAGCTGGAATGGGTAGGAGGTGAGCACGGGAGACACACTGGGAGTGGAAGGGGGCACAGGCAGTATGCAATCATTGCTAGCTGGAATGGGTAGGAGGTGAGCGCGGGAGACACACTGGGAGTGGAAGGGCGCTCAAGCAGTATGCGATCATTGCTAGCTGGAATGGCTAGGAGGTGAGCACGGGAGACACACCGGGATTGGAAGGGGGCACAGGCAGTATGCAATCATTGCTAGCTGGAATGGGCAGGAGGTGATTGCGGGAGACACGCCAGAAGTGGAAGGGGGCACCGGCAGTGCGATCATTGCTAGCTGGAATGGGCAGGAAGTGAGCGTGGGAGACACACTGGGAGTGGAAGGGGGCACCGGCAGTGCAATCATTGCTAGCTGGAATGGGCAGGAGGTGAGCGTGGGAGACACACTGGGAGTGGAAGGGGGCACCGGCAGTGCAATCATTGCTAGCTGGAATGGGTAGGAGGTGAGCACGGGAGACACACTGGGAGTGGAAGGGGGCACAGGCAGTGCGATCATTGCCTCCTTGATTTATGCACGACTTCTACTTCATTTGCAGAGTGCAGCTCTGTGTTCCACACAGATGTAGTTTGCAGTGATTTATGGTGCCAATATATATGCAAACCAAACTTTTGGTGTTATGCTGTATTGTTTGCTGCATCATATAAGATTGATGCTATGGCACATATTTTAAATAGGGGATTTCTCACACGGTGGGCTAATGAGTAAAAACAAAGAAGCGAACTCCCATGCAAAGTGTGCTTTTCTGTTTATTCTGACGAGCTATCCACACTTTCCTGCTCTCGCACTGAATCCTGTTGGTACGACACTTCATTCTAAGGACCTCATCGTAAATACTGCCTCTTTTCACCATCCACGATACTTTGGGTATTTTATGAGGTGGAATACTACTCGAAAATCGTTGGTATTTCCTCAGTATGACATTTTGGCGCCAAGCTATTGGGTTAAACCCAAAGATTAAAATATTAATATGCTATTTTGTGAATCACGTTTCTTAGAAATATGGTCCCTATGGCATTGTAGTGTCTGCATCGAGGCACACACTGGGATGCCCATGTTCTGCATCTATGCGCAATGGCTGCAACCCAAGACAGAGGTGCCATTTTCAGGCATGGTAAATTGCATCCATTAGTCGCAAGTGACATGTGCGTTAGGATGCCTGAGTAGGAAGAGCATCATTTGATGCTGGTTTGGAACAGGCACAGGGGAAAGTGCACTGACCTGGAACAGAGGCAGAGGAAGGTGCAATGCACAAAAGGATCAGTATTGGTTTTCCAGTGCATTTGTCTGTCCAAAATCTATCCCTTTTACATGGACATCCATGGTTATAATAATAATAATAATAATAATAATTATATATATATATATATATATATATATATATATATATATATATATATATATATATATGTATTTTTTACGGAAATAATTTCACTGCATGCAGTATTTTATTTAACCCTTTAAGTGCCAGGCTATTATGCGAAGGACAAGCATACTCGTCCTTAGCACTTTAATATACGTCTGGGTGTTCATTTCCACCCTAGCAGCTGTAAATTATTAAGTGATCGTGGACACTAGAAACAACTGTATGCGGATGCACACATTTGACCCGCAGTATTTAAAAAAAAACACAATGAATCTCCTAACGAGGACCTTCTTGTGTTTGCTGTTTATTGTATTTTTTTGTTTAACAGCTTGCATAGCGCATACCACAAAGTGAACTGTCTCGATGCGCTATAGTGATTAAGAAGCAACCAGAGCAGGCGTGTGCAGTAGATCTAGCAGAAAGTAAGAAAGAGTTCATGCGTGGCTGAATAACCGGGTATTGAGAAGTTTCTGGACCTGAATTTAAGTAGAGACTTGAAGAACGGAGTATTCAAAATGGCTGGGTATTCCTAGAGAACATGTCATCTGCTGATGGGCCTGGAAGCGGGGACTCTCTGGAGCATTTCGTCAGTGCACCGTAAGCCTATTGTCAGGATGTCTGATTGAATACTGGTGGTCAGTGGTGTCACCATAATAGCCCAGGAGCCAAAGAGTGCAGCGCTCCACTGCTGGTGTATTTCCCTGCTGGGCTCTCACCGCCCAGAGTCGCCCGCACAAGCTTGGCTCGTGTTGCTGGCAGCTCTGATTCAAGCATTGCATCAGGGACCATGCCACAGCTCCTTTGCCCCTCATGTCCATGTCACTCACGCCGTGTCGCTTCTGTCCCTCCCGGCCTCCGTTACTCGCCATGCACGCAGTCTCTCCTAGCTTCACAGAGCCGTACCTCAGTCCAGCATTTCCCACTCACACCAAGCGACTACCAGAGAGCACTCCTAATGATCTTCACTATCCCCTGCATCCTGGCAGAGGCTTAAGTCACTAACAGGAACACAACCAGGGTGTACCCCAGACAGCCCCACAGACAGGCACTTGGGGCTTGCTTGCACTCACTTCTACTTGGCTGCCCCTCTCAGCTATGGCAAGTGCTTCACCTTGCTTGACTGTCCTTTCCAGCCACGACACAACTCGTATGGCTGGCACGACGCTAAGGCTGGAGGGAGAGGTCTTTTTCTGGGTTTGTGTTTGGGGGTGGTGGATGCCCCTTTCTTCTGCTCCCCCCCAGCACAACACAAGTCTCAATCACACACAGGTTCTTTGTACCCGTTGCCAGTATTGTAATGAAGGGCCTTGATCACAGGTGATACACAGTCTCAGGTACAAACACGAATCCTTCTTTTCTTAATTAAGTTGCAATCCACAAGGCAGGTATAAATGGGACACACCCTCCGGCCGACCGGCCTCCCTCTCTCTCAGCCAGCCTCACTTAAACTGCCATGCACAGAACACCCAGCAGAGAACATTCACTTAACTTTCTACACCCAGGCACTCATGACCTCAAATACATCCAGAGCAGAATAGAAGGGAAAGAGAAGTCACAACAGAGTTGTGGTTCAAAATATATGCATAGCCAAAGGTTATAGACCTCTGCTCTAGGTTAATGAACCGTGACGGGGAGCCGGTGCCCCCAATGTGAGTATGTCACCCCGACATGTATCAGTGTAAGTTTGGTGCCATGGGAAGCTTGATCGGCAGAGATCCAGTAGAGAGTTGTTTTCCACATGGACTTGAAGCTGTTTGGAGGCAACTTGTTTGAGTATTGTTGCAATGCCATGAAGGCCAGCCCTGTGGCAAAAGTGAGAGGTAGGGTTTCTTTAGACAATTGGTAATTTAGAAGCCCATTAGAGTGGTTTAACAGTGACGCGAAGCAGTAAGAACTAGCGGGTGTGAAAGGATCCTGCACAGCAAGTGGCCAGAGCTGGCACCAGGCCTCGTGGATTTTTTATTTGGCTTGAGCCTATCAAGGATAGGTGGAATTCCATCCGGATGTGCTCTCTGAAAGTGGAAGACAGTAGTAGGGGTTGGGGGGGGAGGACTGTGATGATGAGAACGGAAGGTCAAATTAAGCTGAAGCTGAGACTTCCTTAACAATGACTTTGATGAGAAAGAAACAAAAAAAAATCAGATTGTTGCACAATCCAGTTTGTTGATGGTGCTAAACAGCATTTTGGGTTATTGATGGCATCATGGTTTTTCAGTGAGAAATTTAATTTCTTGGCACTGACAAAGGAATTTTACACTGATTAATTAACTTTTCATAACGCGGGTAATACTAGAAACCAGTCTCTAAGCTCTGGTCCGGGACTCAACCCTGCATTTCTCTGCAGTGACTTGCTTCGAAGACAAACGCGTTGCCCCTGAGCTAACCTCTCGCCCCTCCCTGGAAACTAAGAAGTTTTGGGGGGGGGGTGTTTATGTTTCAGTTTCCAGATGTGTGTTTCTTTCGAGGCTAATATTTGAGTGAACCAGTTAGATGAGACATAGGTCATTTTCTGATTGCATGTGGCTGAACAGTTAGTCTAAGATTAAACATATACGTGTTCTGGTGGCGAGAATGATAAACGGTGACAGAACAACACTTGTCATAGCAGCAGCTAAGAGTCTACAGGACATTGGTTTGGAACAAGAAACTGGGGTGAAATCTTGTAGAGCAAAAACCTGAGTCTGAACCCCGCTTCTGCCCCTGGTTATTTGAATTAAGGGGTTCTATTTAAATTAAAAGACTTACAAACGGAGGAGAAAAAACCCTGTTGTAAAGGAAATTTGAAGACAACCTTGGAATTCTTTATTTTGTAAAAATTGTAAATTATACAATTACATTTAAAAAAAAAGTGTTTAAGCTCCAAGATTAACTTTATCCAAACTGGACCAAAAAGCCCTCCGAGTTCTGATTCCCTAAAACCCTGATCAGCCATTGCAAGCATTTTACTCCACAATGTTGCAGTCAACTTTCTCAAAGTAGCTCATGTCAGAAAAAGGGTGTCAGCAAACCATCAGAACCCAGGCTTCTCGTGATATTCCTTTCCCTATTAAGGCGGCTCATAGTAGGGACCCGTACTTGTATTCTGCACGTCTTCCCAACTGATCAATGTTGTATGTTTTTCATAATATTGAGTCAGCAATCTGTAGCCAGATGTCAACCCTCATCATATCAAAGGTAAAGCAAAGATGCTGGATAGCTACATACTCATAGATACAAATATTGCTATGTTTAAATCTTACTGTCTCAGTGTAAGGGAGAGGCCATCCTTAATGGAGAGTTGTGATCAAAGCGTTACCTTTGGTCTGAATGCTTTTTGCTGGGACCGCCGAGAACATCTGACTTGGCGGCAGTATATTAGGAATCATGTCACATTATGGTCCACACCACATGCTTTTCTGCAGCTTTCCTTTCCCCTTGTTTTGAATGGTGTATGCCATGTTAATTGCTTCTTGTATAGTGTGAATGTGCAAATGATGGAGCCTAATTGCACTGACTGCTTGAATAGGAGGGTTGCAGGCAGTAACAGAGGCGCACAAGTGGACACGTGGGTTGTTGATTCCTTTGTGGCTCCAGTGAGTTGCGTTAATTGTTGTGCGTGGCCGAGCCACAGACATTCTTTGATCTTGGTGCTTGGTTGTTCATGCTGCCTCCAAGGCGCGTCAGTGCAGTGGGGAAAGGTGTTTAATGGGAAACAAGTGGAGTCTCTCCTGTTGGCAGGCTAATGTGAGAGCGTTGCTTAGGTTATAGGTATGTGTGTAGATGGCAGCGTTGGGTGCCCTTGATTAGGGCCCGACATGTGCTCCAATCGTGTCGCTGTGGGCGGGTTGCTGCACATTAAGCAAGTAGGCATGGCAGGAGACCATCTGACTGCAATCAACCTCCACCCAATTTTTTAATTGTTTACCACCCAATTGTTTAATTGTTTACCACCCAATTGTTTCTCCCCCTTCAACTCTGACTCCCCTTCAAACTTCTCCTGAGGTTTTTTTTTAATTTTGTATTGGCACCTCTTAACCTTTTCCACTTTCCTCTGAACCATCTCCAGATCTTTTTTCCCCCTGCATCCTCCAGCCTCTTTTTGGTTAACTCTTTCTCATCAAAACATCTTCAAACTCTGAACACTACCAAACTCTCTTCCTCCACTTACTTTCCATCTCTTATTGAAATTCAGCTCTCGTCACCTCCAAAACCATGCACCCATACAGAATGACTTAGAACCTGGGTTTAGGTAACTGTGGGCAAGCGAGCAAAGAATACTGGGCACTGTACACGTGAGTTTTCAAAGTTAATATTCTCTATATTTTGCTGGCTTCGAGTCGTGGAACAGGTCCTGTGGAAAGTCAAAGTTTGTTCATTAAAGATATGCGAGTTTCCTGACTGAGGTGTATGAAAAGAGTTTGTTGAGGAAAAGCAAGCATCCTGAATGGGTCGCTTAGAATGTATACCTCTCTGTATCTCTCTGAGCCAGTTACACAGAAAGTCTGACTTTGTGGGTGAATACTGCATGCAATCCTTGAGACAGTATTGTAAAAAGAAGTTCACTTCGGGTGTTTCATCTGTGCATGCTCCTCATGGTGCTTATGTAGAAATACTAAGAGTGCCTCTTATGTCTGTGAGCAGATCTGTGAGGTGACTCACACACTGGGCCTCATTTCAAGTGTGGCGGTCCGGAAATAAGGTTGCCAATCACACCATATCGGCACCCTTTCCAGACCGCCACACTCAAACTCTGCCTTCCGTGGCTGTTGTGCCCGGCAGGTTTGACCTGCCGGGCACAACAGCCCCCGTAGGTGGAGTTGTCACGGAAGCACTGGCACCATTAGCAACCGGCACCTTTTGGACTCCATGGGAATGGGGACTTACACTTTCCACCGCCTGATATCCCGGACCGACAGGAGTTGAAATGTCTAGGTGGCACCTGAATATCAGGCGTCAGAAACGATGCTACGAGTTACGAGTTCAGCAACAACCTGCCCGTATCACCGGTGGGTTACCAACAAACTCATAATGAGGTGCACTTCCTGTTCATTTGAGCAGCAAACCTCCTGTCCCTCAAAAGGACACCACTAACAATCATACTCATACTTGAAGGAGGTGGGAAACTCTGATTTAAGCTGCGTAAAAGGATTTTGTCCTTATCCTTCCAGGCTGTAGACCTCACGTTGGTAGAACCCAGAGTTGTATTATAACGGCCACAACACTTTTTCAGATGTTGGAATCCAACAAGGGATCCCTGGGCCCCCAGGACACCTGTAATGTGCAGAATGAGTGCCTCTTCCAGAGTGGGTGTTCAATGGAGTACATAAAGGGCCAGGGTATTGGTTGTTAACTCTGCGACAGTCTCCCGCCTTAGGGTGGGGATGAAGAGACGGTGACATGAGGATCCCCTGAATATTACCACTGGTACCAACATACTCTAGCCTACTGAGGCATCCAGACCCTTTTGTCACTCCACTAGATGGTAAGGCATGAGGCAGCAGGCATTGTGACTCTCTGTTGTCTATAAATGATCAACGTTTAATATTGTATTGCACTGCAACTAAGACCTTTGCCACGTTCTGGGGACATATAGTCGATAAACAAGATGGCCGGCTGCCTCTGCAAGCTAGCAGATGATGGGACAGTGGTTGTATTTGGAAGATGCCCTGGCCACCCTCACTTAGTCCACTACTCAGGGCAGGGGACCATCGACTGGTGCCAGCTATGGACGTCCCTTAAGCATTGGAATCACATGCCATTTGGTATAAGGGAAATCAGTCTCTCGCCAAAGCACCATGCTTTCACTTTGCAGTCAATGGGGACTCTGTAGCTACTGTGCCTTTAATGGAGTCAAGGATCTGCAACCCTGCAGAACTGGCAGTGCCTAACCCACTCGGGCTCCCCTCATGTGCATGCAGCCACCACATTGGTGAATTTATAATAATAGAGTTTTTTTTTTCCTGGATACCTCGTAGTTAGTTGTTTTTTGAATAAAAGTTGATTTTCCACGCTTTTTGCATTTGGTGGTAGGTGCTGATTTTATTAATCAGTTATAGTGTGGCTCATGGTTCCAATTGTGTTCAGTTGACACGTGTTTCAACCTCGTGTGTCTTTATCAAGGCTAATGGTGGCTATGTCTTTCCCCCTATGTGGTCCTGTGTGGATGCTATACGTGGCCACCAGACCCAACATGTATACACGCCGCAATCAATCCTTCTCGGTGGCCTATCAAGAGCCCAGCTGTATCACAAAGCAATATCCAGCAACCACACAGGACCCCATAGGGGGCAAGATATAGCGACCATTAGCCTTAATAAAGACCCACAAGGTCAAAACATGTGTCAGCTGACCACCATTAGGACAATGAGCCCACACTATAATTGATTAATACAATCAACACCTACCACCAAACGCAAAAAGCTTGTAAAAAACTTTTTCAAAAAACAACTAACTGCGAGGTATCCAGGAAAATCCCCTCTATTGGACTAAAAAGAGGTGTGGGCCTCACCTCAAAACCCACCCTGTAACCTCGCACCAAACAATTAGGTATCAGAGTTTACCAAGGACGGTTCAAATCCTAGGGCCCCTTTTTTTGTTGAATTTATAATATGGCCAACTAAATCTCGTGCTAAGGCTGCAGGTTTCATAGGAGCAGCAAGAATATGCGTTCTATTTGTATGCCACACACATCTTTATTTATGGAGAAACAGGGATGGTCTGGCCACTGAAAATGAATGTTCACCGGGATGTCACTTTGTGGGAGGCCAACGCTGACTCTTTTACAGTAGCTCAGCTCCACTTTTCCACCAGTCTTCCTAAGACAGTGCAGCCTGCCAGGGCTCCTATGTTATTCATGGGGATGTGCAGGCTGCATTCACATCCAAGGATTGTGTTGTCATTGCAAAGAAGGACCATGTCCTGCAACTAGGAAAATGCGAACATGTCATTTTTTACTCATGTCTGTTTGACATGTAAACAAAAAAGAAAAATGTTGTTAACTGCATAATTGATCTCATACTGCATAACAGGCTGCATGCCCTTGACAAAGAATGTCTAAACACACGTTACATTGTTAAAGTCTCTTTTTGGATTGTGTTGTTCAGTCTTTTAAGAAGTAAGTGAGTTTATCGAGTTCTCAAATTGGCAATTGTTAGGTTTAATTGTAAGGGCAGTCATGGCTTTAAATCAGCATCAATTAATTTCACATCACTTTTCATTCTACTCCCTGCAGTCCCACATTTTTAAATGAGACATTAACAATGCAAGTAAATGAAAGGAGCACATAATGAAATGATCCAAAGGCCAGGGCCTGTGTGAACATCTTTTGGGAGTTCTTTCTCAGCACATTTTATACAAATTAATGTAGAAGGACTAAGAAAGGATGTGTGATTAGAAAAGCGCTTAATAGATTATCAATATTCTTAGGTTTATTGGGCTTCAGCATTCCCTCGTTAGTGTTTACTTTTCATGCTGTTGTTTTATAGGATGCAAAAGAAGCAATACTCTCATGCCGATCAAAGGACTTTTTCACAAAGGGCTAGGTGCACCCCCATTGTTTAAAATGAGCTGGCATTGCCCTGTGACTTTGTATCCTCATTCCGTATGCAAATGCGTCCCACACCAGTTGTTTTAGGCCTCGTGGCCTGCTTCTTCTACAAATAATTGTATGGTATGCCGGAACATAGCATCTCTCTCAGGGGGGTACTTCCTGCTCAAAAGCGGAAGCCTAGGCCTAAGCAAATAGGATTCTAGGTAGGTTGGCCGAGGAGTGCAGCACCCGAGGCAGACACAGGAACGCTGCCGTGTTGAAATTCATCAGTGTTGCAGATTGAGCGGATGTTTTTGAAAGAACGCCAATACACCGAGGTCTGACCTGCACGCAAACTTATGTGAGACATTTCATGCCATAAGAGGAGAGCAAGCCGGTTAATGGCATGCTTCTTCAGGTGTGGAGTAAGTGAAACGTCCAGGAAGCCTTGTGGCTTGCAAAAATGAAAGAAGGAACTATTTGAAACTAAAAGCTTTTTGAATTGGATTTTTTTTCCAGAAGTGGAGCCATTAAATGGTTCTGAGAATTTTGAATGGTGCAGTGTAAAAGTCAGTATTGTATTTTGCTAAGAAACCTAAGAAAACAAAGAAGAGGATACAGTGTTTTTGTATGGTCCTGATGAAGGCCCGACCGCAATAGAGGAGGCTCTTAACCATGTTGTTAGGGAGACCCAAAACATCTTTGGGCCGAAACACAGCAGTGTCACATTTCTTGTTTCAAACTTTCTACGAAATGAAATTTGATGATATCAGAAGTGTCTAGGTGTATGCAAAAGCAGTATATGATTTAAGAATGTCCTTATGCAAACACGGCATTACAACTGTAATGGGTTTATGATCTATGGAGCAGAAAATGTTGTTCAGTTGTATATGAAAAATTTGCATAACGAGATGTGGACGACCACATACATTTACAATGTTATATAAAATTGAGATACCCAGTTGTGTCTTTATAAAACTGGGAGTGAGGCAGTAGACTCAAGTACTAACCCCCACATATCAGATTGCAATATTTGTATGTATTTATGTATTCTTTGTGTTGTTCAAGAAGAGGAAATTGAGTCCTGGAGACCAGAGTTTCTATTGGTTTCATCGAGTTTGGTTCTTATTAAAAGCTTTATTTTTCTAAAGAGCTGGGTCGGAATGTTAGCTGTGATGCAATCAGGCAGGGTGTTATAAAGGATTCACTGTGTGAATAAGAATGTTCAATGTCATCGTTTCACGGTACTCCTACCGGTACTCCTACAGTAGTACATTGTTTTTTCTTTTTTAGGAGTTTACCGACATGACTGGGAGGGCTGACTACCTGGCCCCATTGCAAGAGATCACAGTTCCCCCCTTTGATGCTTATAATCACGCAAGGGCACTGTGCATTGATTTGGTGATTTGGTGGGTGTAAGAACATACAAAAGATGTGTGATTGTTCAGGAACAACTATAAACTTGGTGAGGTGTCACTGCTCATATGGGATTACCCAGATATTATTGTGGTAATTTTAGTGTGGGTAAATGTCAATTAAGGCTGTGCTTATGCACACATTTTGGTTTTCATACAAAGTTAATGTATTGTCAGAATCACTGAGAACACACAGTATACGATGAAAACAGTGAAACGAGCAAGAAAATGGCAATGTTTATTCAGCTCAGTGGCAAGAAAAGCCTTCAAATTCATCGGGTTCAAATGTCTTTTCCCCCTCAAATTCAATATGTGTGCTTCTATGTATTTAAGATTAAACAGAGCGGAGCCCAGAGAAGGGGAGGGATCTGAAAAAGGGATATGATTAGTTAGGGCAAGCATGCGCACTTGGTTAATCCTAGGGCAACAGGAAGACTGAATAAGTAATTGGACAGGAATTGAATATGGATATACAGAGTGAAAGAGAGGGGACTGAATTAGGGTGGGCAAATCAACAGTTAGCCAACCATTCATCAGACAAGGCCTCCACTTTTGCACAGTTAAGAACAGATAGACCAAGTGAGCCAACCTCAAGGGCAAGGCTTGATCACCAGAGATAGGACTGCCCAAGAGGAGGGACTAGTCAGCCCTATGTCCACGTCATAACTGGACATTTTGCACAGGGTGGACATCATTGCCCTACCCTTCACAAACTGTTTGAGGAGACAAACCAGAGTTCCCTTAACCCAGAGCATGGCTGGAAGGCTGAGATAGTGTGTGGTAGGCAGAGAGAGGAAAGCCCCAAGGTGAGGAATAAGACAAGTCCTACATCTGGGCTGTAAACAATCACTAGAAGCAGATACCAACAGCCAATACCCACCCCAGCTAACAAACCAGCATCTCCTTTCACCATTCACCAAAGAGGGGCTGGAAGGCAGGGCACCGGAGTCTGGTCAAAACCCATAAACTCAGTCTGACAGTGAAGGTGATTGAATAGGAGGTAAAGACCAGAGAGTGGAGACAGGTGTTTGTTTAAACAAGGTTGGTGGACACATTGAATTCTGCATTACCCTCCCATGTTCATAATCCATTTCACCTTGTTGGACATGCTTCTCTTTTTTTGTACGCTTACTTCAACTTCAAATATATGCAGGTGTTCGTGCCAATCATTTATTGCATTCATCACCTTCTGGTGAGTTGTAGATTCCTTTGATTATTTTAATTTCAATGATGTACCTCTGTTTATCTGAGTTTGTAGACTTGAAGTGGCAAGCCCCTGAAAGACCATCTGTCGGTATGTTCCATCAACTCATCTCCAAGTGCTGGGACTGGATTGTCATCAGGGGCAAATGGTAATACTGTCAGATATCTGGTTATTCACATAACGTCACATAACATTGGCGTATATCTGTAACGTTCTTGCCTCTGACCCTTTCTCTTTTTCTCTCTGAAGTATCCATTTTATGTTGCATGGTGATTGCAGCTAAATTACCACAGTTACAACATTTGCATACTTGAAATTCTCTACAAAGAGGGTTAATGCTGCTGCCCACCTCCTTCCCTCCTATTACCCAAATTGACCTTTTACAATTGACCTTTTGTCCTAATTGACCTAATTATAGTGGTCCTAATTGACCTTCGGCCACAATTGACCTTTATATTGTTTTAGTTATTTTATATATGTATTGGGTTGGTTTTGGATTATAAATAATATAAGCTATTGGTGCAGGGTTCTGTTTTTTTTTGGATTGGGTGGGGAGGTTGCAGGGGGTTTCCCCCTGAATATGTGTCCTAATTGACCTTTTAAATTAGGCCAGTTCTCCCAAGGTCAATTCTCCCGAGGTCAATTATGAAAAGGTCAATTAGTATACATCCATATCAAACCACATCAATGTTGTCATGGGTATAAAAAGTAACAAACACCCCTTCTGCCTGACATGAGAGTATAACAGGCATTCTCAGCTCAAATGCCACACCTGCCACACCTGCCACACCTGCCACACCTGCCACAGCGCCATTGAGATAATTTGCAAACCTGCAGTGCACTGCTTACTGGCTCTGAACTGAAATGGAGGTGTATTTCCAGTGACGGCTGTATATATATATTGCAAGGCAACAGATGTCATGCTATGAGTAAGGTGAAACATGTGACCCAGTGTCCTTCTCAAATTCTATGGTTAACAACGTGTGTCCTGTGCATCACATGTGCATGAAAAGGGATCCAGGTTAAGGGACATCAACACCAACCCTTATTTAGACCATACAGCAGATTTTAATAGCTTTGCTGGTGGGTGTTTCATTAGCCCAGCAGGAATTTAGCAGATACATTTGATCAATCGGGGGGGTGCGACCAGCATAGATTTTTGGGGAAGTTTGGCATGTTACTGTCAGGACATCTGTGGTGGCCTTCCTGGTAGCTAGCCTATTAAATAATTGTCCCCCTATAGCTCAGGTGCAACCTATGAACCCATGTTTTTCTCATATTGTTTGTCTAATAATATGTGCCTCATTTGATGCATCCGTGTGACATTTTCCAAAAACTCCTTTCTGTCCCATGAGAAAGTTTGGTAGTGATTTGGCTAATAGTTCAAAAGTTATAAACTGTGTAAAGCATGCATTTGTTTGCGTTTTGCATTGTTTTTCTTTCTCCATAGGACCGGCACACAACCTAACCCGGTGGACATATACCAAGGTCTGCAGGGAGCTGAAGGGATGGTGGCTGCTCCACAGTATCAAAGGGAGCAGAGAGGAGTCGAGACGTATGAGGATACAGTGGAGTTTATGATGGTGGACAGAAAGTACAAAGGGAAGACCAGTTTCTGTAGAGTGATGGTTGCACAATCCTCATTGAAGAGCATCATGGACATTTTGAGTATCAAGATAGGGGGAGATTGTGTTGACGATGAGACTCTCCAGGATTTTTGAAAAATATGAAGGAGGGGTACAGTTTGAGAGTTGTCAGGATTATTGGGATCAGATGAAGGCTTTTGGAGGATTGTCAGGATGTTAGCTATCTGAAAGCATGCAGGATAGATCAGAAGAGAGATCGGATCATTTGAGAAGGGCAAGAACTGTCCAATAGGGGAACCTGAGGTGCTAAGCTGTAGGCCACACTCTAGACCTTAATTGCTTTGAAGCTGCGTCCACTATGCGTAAGCCGGATGCACTCTGCATTTAAAAGCCCGGGAGAAAGTGAATACAGCATTTCTCCCCTTCTCAGCGGAGCCTAGCGGTTCCCTTCCCACAGGTCAGCCTTCACGCAGCTCCTATTTTTAACATTGCAGACTAAGGCTGTCATTGCTGTTGTGACATTATAAGTATCTTTCTCTTTTTTCTTTTAAGATTAAATGTTAGACAACAATGCTTCATCCTTTTTTAGAACTTCTTGTTTTTAAACAGGTTATGAGACTTCATTTTAGATCTCATCTATCTCTCCTCCCCTTTTTCCTTCTCTTTTCTCTTCTTTCATTTTACAGAGATCTCCATAGCGGAGGCCCAGGCGAAGGTGTTCTAACTACCAGCCGAAACGCCCCAAGCCTGAGCACTATTTGTGCCGTACTGTCCTTTCAAACTAGAGAGGGGGCCCCTCCCCCTGGCGTAGACCGATGGTTTTGGTCCTCTGTTTGTGAAATTTAATTTACATCTTGGTTTAATCTACCCGGCCCTCTAAGTACAGCTGGGCGATTGGTACACCTTGCTTTACTTGTGGACCGCTAAATCAGGTTTTCCCACATCATTAATTTCCCTAGGTGATTATATATATTGACAATATGCCAATCCCCGCTCCCCCTCTTTTCCTTGGAGTAACCAATTTGGTCTTACCCTGACTAAATTCAGCCCGCTAAATTCAAATTTGTAGGCATTCAAAGTAAAGCAGGGCCAGTAACAAGCCTTTGCTTAAATTTGGGGACCAAAGCATTGGCCATTACATGTTTTCTATTTGTACTGTACAATTGTTGAACAGTTTTTTTGCATAAATGAAATTATATTCTTTATTGTTTCTTTCCCTTACTTTTTTGCACAAATATCTCATGCTCACTAAAATGATACTAACTCACAAATTATGTTACCATTGAACAACGAGAGTATTCATTGTGAAATAATTATTTTTCCGTACTGGACTTAGATCATACTTTCTTCCTTTTTTCCTTTTTCCTTTTTTCTTTTCCAAAAAACAAGTCATTTACTGTTTTATGATTTTTTGGTCAAAAAAGAAAAACACGAACTATTAATACATTTAAGTAAATAATTACTAAGAATGAGGAATTTGAGCCTTATTTTGCCACAATTGGTGACCTAATTGTGTATTTAGAGGATACTTGGCTTACTGGTTGAAGCACAATTTTGAAATAATCAGAACTGAACCATTCAGACACCCCAACATTAGGGTAGTGTCATCAACTATATCTGTGGTTGGAGCCCTTTTTGTTCTCTATTGTAATACAGACCTTTTTCCTTCCACAGTAAGGGCTATCCCTTTCGTTATAAAGTATTAGGTGTGTATGTCAGTTCATTGGAGGAATTATGAGAGAAGGAGCATAGGATAGAAAGAGGTATGGGATCTTAGAGAGAGGATGGCGGTGACAGCATCCTTGCTTTTAGTAATGTTGAATGCATTTTAATGGGTAAAATCATATGCTGGGAGTCTAGAAGGGGTAGCTTGAGGATCTAGAGGTGTCAGCAGTACTTGAAAAGTCTAAGAGGTCCAGTGAGGGTGGAAAGCACAGAGCATTCATGAGATTAGTTTACTGGGATGATTTAGCACAGTCCCAGGGCATGTGGAGTGACAGTGTGGCTCACCTATCAGCTACAAGAAGTGGGAACAAGGTCCTAGTGCCACATGTGAAGGCGGCATTGCATTTTCAGTGAGAGGCGGTGGATCCGACTACTAATCCAGGGTTGAGGGCAATGATTATAGGTAGTGAAGGTTCGAGATGGGTAGTGATTCTCAAAGTGTGGAACGGGAGGCTGTGTAAAGTCAGATATTTCTTGTTCAATGAAAGAAGCCTGCAAGGTAGGGTTCAGGGAGACACATTCAATGTGTGATTTGAATTAAAGGATTTGGGAGTTGGCAATGATGGGGGAAGATCTGTGATTATGAGGTGGATGGTGGAGTGGTCAGATGAGGAGAGGTCAGTAGTGATATAACATGTGGAAAGTGAGCATGATAGGAAGAGGTGGTCAGAGAGGTGGGTGTCACAGTCAATTTGTTGGCTGAAGGACGAATTTGCAGGTCGTAGTCATCCGCAAGATCCTCAGGGGTTTCTGATGGGAATGGGGTCAAAGGGAAAGTCAAGAAGAGACATGAAGGAGTTGAGAGGGCCGGGGGGGGGGATCTGTTCCTCAAGGGAATAGTGGCAGGCTGGATGGAAGGAGTAGGGTAGCATTGAACTCAAACCAAGGGAGCTATATGGTCATATGGAGGAATTGGGAAGAGGGATGCACCTTGTTGATCATAAGGACAACCGCAGCACCTATTCCGAATATACAGGAAGAGGGTGCATGGGTGGCAATATGTAGAGGCGCTGGGGTAGAAGTGTCATGAGGGGGATATCCGGGACACAGTAATGCCCATGACCATGAGTGTGGATCTGTGAAAGTTGACTTGATCTTGAAGGAAGGTGGATTTATTGCATATAGATTTGGAAGTCCAGAGTGAAAGCATGAGCGTAATGGATGATGGCGGAGAGAAGGATGGAGCGCAAGCGGGGATGATCTTTTCCAACATTGTATTCGCTATTCAATGAGAGAGCCACATGGCATGTATCTGATGTATGTCAAAAGGCACTCCTTTGAAACATGCACCTCTTTTCGGTCTGACAAAGCAAGAGAAACTTCACAAAAAACTCCACCCGCTCTGTAATTAGCTTGTTTGCTTTGTGGGCACGCAAACATACTTTACCAAAAAACAGTAAGGAAGGGTACTTGCTATCTCACACCTTAAGCAGATGCGTTTCGAGTGCTACTTGTTAAGCCCACAATAGTGACATTTCTTACCTTGTCTTGGATTGTGGCCGAAGGACGTGATTAGATTCTTCAATGGAGCATCAGGCATCCACCAAGAGTGCAGATTCTGATCCTCTGCCAGCTCCTCTCCTAGACGATCTTCCTTCATTCTGCCTCCTCTGCGCCTTCTCCAAACCAAGCAGCACTTCTATCACCACCGCCAGCTTGGTGATGGCAGTAGCCACCCCCTCCCCATGGACGCTGCTCCTTGGACTACTGCACCTTGTTGTGCATGCACTTGAGGAGGAAAGGGTAGCGGTTGCCCCTGCCAACTCAATGTTTTAGCCCCCAACCTCAGTACCTCAGACTGGCCTACAGGTCTACAAGGTGGCACAAAGAATATTTCATTTAAAAGCACCTCCCCGGGCAGATCAAGCCCCCCACCCTCCCCTTTGCAGCCTGGTTTATACATTAGCATTTACTCTCCCTGATTTGGGACGGGGGAGGTGTGTTTGGGGGGAGTAGAGACCTTAGTGGTCTGCAGAGGCTGCGAGGTGTCTAGATGGATGTACAATTCTCTAGTGTGTGTATTTTGCAAATGGAACAGGTTCATTCATAAGCCTTTATTTGCCATTAGTCATATGGCACGGAGCACAACGATAACTGTTAACTGGACACAACAATATAGCTGAAACCAAATATCCACTCTGGATGTTACATACTATCTAAAAAGGACACTAAGCCTACCGTACACATTAAAGGACATACACAATACAGGCTTATAAATATATTATAAAACAAGGCAAGCATAGCATAGCAGAATTTGCAACAAAAAATTCAATCAGGTAGCTATTTCGTAAGGGTTTGTAGCCCTCGCAGAAAAGCATGAGATGTTCAACAGTTCCTGGGTCAGACCCACAGACCGGACAGTTTATGGCATTGGTGCCATAAACTGTCACCAATTTGCTGGTGAAGTTTACCACACTGAGGGTATTTGCACTCAGTTTCACATAGTGCTCTAGCATGAGGAGGACGGGATAACATCCAGGTGTTTTTTAGAACCATGGACCATACATATGTGTCCTCAGTGAACTCCGCCCACATCGTGTAATGACATGATCTGATAGGGGGCGGATCTCATGAGCATGGGCCGCATCCCTTGGCTCTCCCTTCTTGACAGACAGGCTTAGGATTTGACTGTCGTGAGCTACTGTTCTGTTCTGTCCCAGAACACCTATTTTTGTAGAGATGAAACAAAAACACTCTCACCATCAGCCCTATATTCACAAATAAACTATGAAATGCACTCTTTACCCATCCCCACCAAAGTATCGCAGGGCACATCGTTGGCAGTAAGGAGGCATTGAGTAAGACTGTACCAGGCGCAATAATTCAGCGACCGCCGATACCATTTAAAGGGCTTAAGCTCCCTTCCAGCAACTCATATCGTCCAGTTTTATATAATATAGCTGAGTCTGATCTGCTGCGATAGCGTCAGATTCATAGGCGTGTAAGCCAGAGTTACAGACTAGCAAAAAGGCCCCAACGATACATTGCAGAGCAGTGTGTGCCCGGCCAGATAAGAAAAGAGTGTGACTTCAGAGAATATATGTGGCAAGCATACATATCCAAAACAATTCAGTTTGTACATTTTTTTTTTAAATGTAATATGTTTCCAGATAATGTTTGTAATTGTTACAAATATCTCCTATTTGCATGGATTTATAGACGGTAGTTCATTTATTCATTTAGGAAATATGTGTTTTTGCGCTCACAGATATATACAACAGCATCAATTGCACATCTACCTTAGCTGTAGATATATATTTTAGGAATAACCCTTTAGAATAACTTATCAAGTTAAGCGCAGGTCATTAGTTGTAGTATGTTAATTGTGCATTACCAAGTAAAGAATAGAACTGCAATAGTATTGTCACTATATCACTTCTATTACTCTTGTGTCATGGCAAGGACTACACATTGGTCAGATCCTTCTATAGACATAGAATTGTAAAATATTTATCATATAATAATCATAAAACATAATTAGACATTTGGAAGGAAGAGGTCTTGGAGGGATCGGTCCAGATGTGCATTTAGTGTTGTCTTCTGAATGCTATCTGTCTTGGCTCTAAGCTTCGCTTTCGACGCTAGGATTTCGATGGCGCTGCAGATAGCACCAGAAGCACGCAGCCTTTCCCCGTTCATTGCTTCTCACGAGGATATCTGCATATCCCCAAAGAGACACAGCATTGACTGCTCCGGTACTGTGAAGAATTGATTGTGTGAGCAGAGCTCCTCTCAGGCTTCCAGTGTATGTACTAATGGACCTCCCTCACCCCAGATCTACCCAGCAAGCCTGCTCCTTCACCTGCATGAGGGAGATCCTATGTCCCAGCGTGATGATCTCCTCTGATACTGGTCTCAAACCACATTGAATTTAATCCCATTTCTGGCACTCTTCAAGACATATATCGCAACAGTACGCAAAGCAAGCATGAAAAGTCAAGACGTATATGCGTTCCTCATTCCTCGGATCATGAGATACAAATGGTCTGCTCAGGTGGGCAAGCCTTACCAGTGGAGGCTCTAATCTCATGACGCAAGCTATCTTTCATTATTTTGGTTATTCCTGATAGAGTATATTTCCAGTACAAGGCAAAGGTCCTGATTTATGGAAAAAGCGCAAAGACCATGCAAAGTGCTCTGCACGTCAAATACCTTTGCGCAAAGCTGCACGTGAGAGTCATTTTGCATGTTTTTCGTATTTTTGGACTCCAAAGTGCAAACTAGCCTGACACACAAAGATAACCAAACTGCACCAGGAACACCCACGACACATAACATTTACAGAAATATTGCTGTAAAAAATGCAATAAAAAAGTGGTGGTTAGTCCGCTACCTTCCAATTTTTTGTAGTAACGCAATTACCACTGCCTTTACAGCACCACCAAAAACCGAGTTTGATATTGAAGTGGAGGATTTAACTCCCAGATTATTTAAAAGCAAATAGGCCAATTTAAGGCCAAAAATCAACAGATATACAATGCAGAATTACTGCTTGTGGCATATCCACCAAAAATTCCAGTGGAGTCCTCTGAAAGTTAAAAATTAGTTTTACACTGCCATGCCACTATTGGTGGTATGGTGTCCTTTCGCCGACACCCGCTTTTACGACAGGTATTTTGTCGCAGGAGTTTTGCAAAAAAGTTCATTGACATTTTTGTGGGGGTGGGAAAGGGCAAATAAAGTGTTGTGGTGGAAGGGAAATAAAAGTAAAATAAAGGGTGACTTTGTGGGCGGAACCCCCCAAAAATAATTTTAAAAACATTTCGATGAGCTTTTTCGTAAAAATTCCTGTGGCAAAACACCTGTCATAAAAACTAGTGTTTCGGTGAAATGACATGGAACCCTACTCTTAATACCATGGTAATGCCAAATGACCGAAAAGTCAACGTAATTGATTTTGGCAGTATATAGGCAGATTTGCCACCAGTTTACTGCTAAACCTGTAACGAGACCCAATATTTTTGGGCTTGGAGCAGAATACTTCACAGAACTTCGGGACCTAAATCACCTACAATAAACAGGGGTCACACAGAATAAGAGGAAAAGCCATGGTGGGGCGCCATCAAGACGCATGAAACTCTTCACTGAGGAAAGCAAATACCATAAACAACCACCTTATGGAGACAGGGAGCAGGGACTGCTTACGTTTAAAGAGGTCACTTTGAATTTTGCTTTTCAATTGTGCTAACTAGAAAGGAACAAGAGATATAACAGCAATGAAATCACCAATGAAACCCACTCTAAATATCCATGAGTGGTGTGTGTACTGCCCATCACCTGGAAACAACAAACGTGTGGATTTTGGGAAAACATATTAAGAATGTGTAAACTCATATTCACATATAAACACAATGAATAAAAATACAAATACATATTCTTGGGTAAATAAATATATTGGTGCGACAAGTTGGAAACTGATAGCATCAGCATGCCACAATTTCTAAGCGTACTCTAGCTGGTAAATGAGCCCCACTGTTGAGAGTTATTGCTATTCAAAAGCCAACATGTATCATGCAGGCAGGAATCGACTCGCAGCAGTAGTAGAGTTGCGTATTTCTGGTGATGTGACACTTTGTTACCTTAAATGTTATTACTGCTATGAAGTAGTCGATAATTGCACTTCTGTTTATAGTAAATGACAAAGAAAGTGGGCACATTATAGATTATACTTGCTTACACGGTATGCAGATAATATCAACAATTAGAAGGTGCATCCCAGTGTCCACTCTGCACAGGGTGGTAATCGACATAAGCAGAAATCCAAGGAATATTCCTCAGAACGGGCTGTACTCACGTAGCATGTGTTTTTTACATAATTAGTGAACGTTTCCAAAAATGTTAGACACCCTATTAATATTAGATCGTTTATTAATCAAAGTTGTGACTATATCTTCTTGACAATAATCCATAGTTCACAGAGGCAGATGAAATTGTGTTCATGTGTTTCGACCTGGTCTCTCCTTTATCAGGGAAAGGCTCTAAAGAATATGTATAACGAGTGTGTATGTTCATAAACCGAGTAACTCCCAACTTCAATTTACGTTAAACAAATAAATAAAAAAAACAACAGGTTTAGCTACTGGGTGTGTTATTAGCCCATCAAGGATTTTGTAGATTTGATTCATATATTGTAAAGCACAGATTTTCCAGACATAAATATAAATTAAGGCCCTGATTCACAGTGTTTCCCTATGGGATTGCACCATTATAAAATGCTTCTATGAATTAGGCCCTACATGTGTGCACATTGGTCACTTTTCCTAAATAGGATTTCCCACTCAACATGTTTGGGAGCAGAGCGGCAAGAACTAATGGGAACAGATAACACAATTTTTACAGGCCTACAACTTAAATAAGGCCTGCACGACAATAATAGTATAGTTGCATGTGTAAGTGAATACACCACCTTACTTGAAGTATTGTTAATAGACATTGGGTCTCATTATAGCCCTGGCGGTAGCGTGCCTGTTGAACAGGCACGGCTGCCGCCAGAGTTGCATTTTTTCCAGCACCCATCAATGAGGAATTACCGGGTAATTCCAACATTACCAGACGCGGTAATTCCTGCATTGCTGGGTGCCGGTGCCTGTCAGTCCCCATTCCCAGGAATGGAGACATCGGATGCACCGGCACTGTCTGGGAAATACGGTACCAGCATGCTTACCTGCACGGTCGTACTCGGACCGCCATACCCATAATGAGGCCCATTCACATTGGTTTCAATTGTTAACTTTTTTCAATTTTTGTTCGAGGACTAAATCTCGGATCAGTCTGGGATGCGACCAGTGCAGCTCTCAAAGCAGTTTTGGCATATCACCCACTGGACTCCTGTGGTTACAGCTGTGGTAACTAGTCTATTAAATCAGCGCTTACAATCTTTCCTTAACAAAAACCATGGTACATTTTTGTAAGCTCTTCATGCAAGGTGCCTCTTAGTTATAAGTGCCTACAATTAGGTGTAATGAGTATTCAATTTAATAGTGCTCAATTTCTAGAACTTAAAATCATGAGGGGCCGAGTCGGCCTTGTTAGGAATTTAACATGTTTCCTGTAAACACAAGACCGAGGATTAACTCACTGAGCCATTGAACTGGCAACAGCTCCAATGCCTTTGTGACTGAGTAAACACCTCCACTTTTAGTCCCTTGGCGGCCATGTTTCGACTGCTGATAGGGTACAAGAATGTGGCAATATTAGTACAGTTCTGCATCAGCCAAAATGGCGGCCTCTGACACCGCATACCCAATATATGGCCACAGGGTGCTCCTTTATACTAATTGAACGTCAGGCAATAAGAAACGCTCCAGAGTAATGACCCGTTAAAGGTGGAAGTAAATTCAGAACATTTTAGTTGTGCAGCTTATGGAGCTTTGAGTGATTTTCAATGTTTACCAGGAAAAGTGCGTTTCATGGTTTATACATTTTTATTTTTTAATGTATGTAATTTGGTATGAAGGTGGATAGCTCTTGGTTCCACAGTCAGTCTCGTTCACGCTTAAAAACATAACTCAAATTAAAATACATGAATAAAGCAGGTGTTGAAGTGAAACTGCGCAACGGTATGCGTCAAGGCATCGCCTCGGGTCCCGGCTAAAGTGCAGATGAAAGATCAGAATGTTCTAGTTGCTTTAACATCCAGCAGAGTAGGAACGCGGGGTTGCTCTCTGGCTGCTCTCTCGCCTCCCACGTAGCAGATCTGCGTTTTTTTTTTTTTCTACTACAGCTCCGGAATGTCTACTCTTCCGCCATTTCCGCAAGGCTGCCTCTCACTTGCTGTCTTCGAGTGCAGTTTGTACACAAATGTTGTTTGTATTTTGTTGGGAGGGCACGGTACTGTGAGATGCGAGTTTTCTGGGGCATTAAATTGGTGTGACATTTTTATAATGCGCTCCTCTTCTGGTACATAATTTTGCTGTCGGAATGAAGCCGGAGAAGTGGCCAGGCTGACATTATTATTCAAAAAATGGAAGCTGCGTGGATGGAAGACATATATTAGCATAGGCTCCGCTGCTACATATCTGTGTTTTGACATGTGAGAGATTGGGTCGCTTTGGAGCATGAGCCTGGACGGAGGCATATCAATCCCTGCTGGGAAATGAAGAATAATAAGGAATCATGGACGCAGTGACAAGTGACTGGCACCAGGGCGCGAATGACTTTGTGACAGAGCATGTTTAAGTTGTCGCAAGGGGGATGAGCCTCAACTTAGTAGAGAGAGGACACGTGCCAACATCAATAAGCCGCCATATGTTAGGCGGGGTATTGGATAAACCATGGTGCAGGGCTTGAAAATGAAGATTGGATAAGCAGGAGCTAAAATCAGCTCCTGGGTATCCAGCATCAGTGACCAGGATCTACCACTCGGGAACGAGGGGCTAGTAAAAGGTATCTAGATTTTACATCGAAATCCAATTCCTCTAAGTCGTTTACATCGAATTTTATTCAGCGAAAATACTATCCATCGTAATGCATTTTCAATGAAAATAAAATGAAGGATTTTGATGGATTTTAGGGTTAGGGTTAGGGCAAGGGTTACAAATAGGTTTAAGGTTAGGGTAAGGCTTTGGAATTAGGGTTACGGCAAGGGTTAGAATTATGGTTAGGGTAAGGGCAAAGGTTAGAATTAGGGTTGGGATTAGGGCAAGGGTTAGAATTAGGGTTAGGGTTCGAGCAAGGGTTAGAATTAGGGTTAGGGCAAGAGTTCGAATTAAGGTTAGGGTTGGGTTAGTTTTAGGGTTAAGGAGGGTTGGTGTGGGGGTTTGGGGGTCTGGGGGGAAATCCCCCACTATACAATAAATATTAAAACGTTACAAGGAGCTGGCCAGTGCCGAAAGTTCAGCACTGGACAGCTCCATGTAACATTTTAATGTGGGAAATAAAAGCATCAAAATCCTATCTTTTACATTTAAAAACACATATCCATTGAAACTTGTCCATACCTATATTCAATGGACACGTTTCGATGGAAATGTACTTTTACAGGTAAAAGATAGCATTTCGATGGATTTCCATTCGATGGATTTGCAAAGACCATAAACCCTAGTACACAGCGTTCTGGAAATGTTACTTCTATCTAAGATGTAAATGTATCATGTTGCCCATTATTTGTGACCTTGTTTGCTTTAAATGCTGTATAGATGTGTCCAAATGTTAATTTAAAGATTGTCCCAAATGCACAGAGTTGAATTCACATAGGTCTGTTTATTCAGCACCATTTGGCCCGGGGAGCCAAACGTGACTCATGGTAGCTGTTGCTGTCAAGCTAACTAGGCTCTTCTGCACTGCAAGCAGGAACTAAACTGCTCCCAGCTTCCATCAATGTTGAACCCTGATGGTAGTAATGGAAAGTAAAAGAAATGGAAAGATTGCAGGTATTGTGTAAAAAGCAGCCTGTTCAAATGTAGCTAATCCGAGTTTGCATTAGAGAGCATGTATGCACCAGCCCTACTAATGGAATCCAAATCCCACACAGAGCCACACAGAGCCACTTCTTGACAACTCAGTGTGCACCTATAGAATGGGTCCATTATTTGGAAAGGTCAAAAGTACCATAGATAAAATGACAAATATGTACTCATATCTTGTCTTGGTTTGGTTCGATTCCACCACCTCAAATCTGTAAAGTAGGCAACCTCTTGACATATCAGAAATCGGTTGATCCATTTGGTGTTTGCGTGAGCCACATAGTTTTCAGTCTGATTTTGGTTACTTTCTAAAGTGAACCACCCTGTTGATTTCCCGGTGGTAGCGTCTTCTCACTGCTTCCTTCAGAGGGCTGGGTAAACATTTTACTTGACTAGGGACTGACTCGGATGCTGAGATCAAAATATTGTGTCTCCTTGTCATGACCTTAAACTGGAGAACCCAAGTTATTTGTAGAGCTATTTTTTGTAGCCAACCCAAACTAGTAGCCACTGTCATATTTTACAAGTCGATAGGCACTTCATAACGCGCTCATCAAGTCATGGAGATCCGAATGTCAGGCAATTTTGTTTTGTAGATATCAATGTATATTAATAATAATATTGAGTGGCTGGAGAGTTCACATCTTCTATGTAGCACGCGTTTTCTAGAAACAACCTTCCCTGGAAGGGAAACCATGTAGCAAAGCCACAATTATGATCAAATGGACACGGGTGGATGTGAAAGGAAGTCGCCCGAAGGAAGTGGTGACTTATCATAGGTGAGCTCTTGGAAGAACTGTTAAAATGATTAACAAGTGCGTTGACGTATGATAGCATTTCGAGAAGGGACTTTATCAATTTGCTTATGTAAATTTATTAAGGACTGATGCCGTCATTGGTGGGCCATACCAGGTGGTAATGGTCTAGCAACTGAGTTAAAAGGCCAGAACAAAATGCAGGCCTTCAACGAATGGTGCAGGCAAGCAGGGTGAATATCTGCCTCCCCGGCCAATGGCGCAAGTGTCCCTGGACAACACGAGGACTAGAAAGTCATGGCCATGGAGTGGGGAAATTAGGGTCGCAAACTTTGATGAAATGGCTCTATTATAATTTATACTTTAACATCTGGAAGAAGACTGAGATATTGGCTGAGAGTTGTGGGAAGAACATTAAACTTCTTCTTGTTCCGCAGTGTTGCCTGATACAAGGGAGTTCAGCCAATAGCAGGGGTTCCATTGTCCCCCTTTTCCAGCGCAAGTTACACCGATTCATCGCAGTGTTTTATGAACTGGTTTAGTGGATAGCTTTACAACCGCAATCATTCGTGCAATGCCCATCTGCAGCATTCATAGTGCACACTCTAGGCTTTTCTGGAAAAGTGGCATGCAGTGCTTTAAGTGAGATACAACATGAAATCGATGGGGGGGGGCTCTCAACGGGATAAGGCCAAATTGTGCTGGGCATAGCCAAAGGAGTGACACATGGCCTAAACAAACAATACATCATGGGAGTCTGCAAAATGTATTTTGGGTCACTCAGTACTGTCGGAGGTGGTCTTATTTGCATACCATAGATAACCCCCGCCACTCCCCCACCAAACCCCTGGTTTATTTTCTGGAAAAATCCGCTGTCTGTAAATACTCCTTTTTCACTCCGAATATAAGCAACTCAATCAGTGAGTAAATCCTCTTTATTTTTTAAGTAAATGACCTGGGCCCAGTGTGCTTAAAAGCTTTTTGTAAGTGCTCATTTCGTGTTTCAGCTACCCTGCTGTCTGCCTGTCCCATGCCAATCTTTAGCTATTGACCCCCACCCCTGCAAGCAAGTGCTAAGGCCTGATTTAAGGATTTTTCTGCATCTGAATAGAGCCTTTGCAGGTCATTCTGCGCGCAAACCCCCTTAGTCAATTCATGGAATTGACTTTGCAGGAATTTTTTGGACTTTGCAGGGAGTTTGTGCTGGTCTGGGATGTCTTTGTGGGGTCTTTGCGTGAGACCCCAAATGAGTGTGGGTTGGGCCTGCGCCAGTGTTCGAAATGTATGAAAAGTAGTGGAACTATGTTCCCGGCTGGCCTTTAGCAGCCCCCCACAAATCCAATTGCCCTGCCCCCTCACACGCTCCATACAAACCCTCAAACACATGCACGGCTGTTTAAGGGAATGTTCAGTGCAGTGCACTGAAAGTGCACATTTCAGCTGCTTCCTACACTTTTTATTTTAAAACAAAACCATTCCGGAAAGGTTTCGTTTTAAAATAGAAGTATTGGAACTGTAAAGCTTAATTTAAAAAAGTATAGGAGCACAGCTCCCAACTGTTCCCACCCACTTCGACCACTGGCCTTGGGCAGAGATTAAATAGGCGGCGGAACATTCATATTACCCATTCTCCACGCAGAATGAGGAAGAACGAGTAGTAACGTGGGCATGTTTACGGATGGGCTGCACAAGGAAATTGTACACACCCAGCATTGCGCGAAACCAAGCGTATTCATGGATCTGACTGTGCATCATCACATTGGGGAAATCTGCACACAGAGCGCCTGATCATACCTCAGCGTGAAGGGAATCGCAAGGTCCCCATCACATAGAAATCGCGGCGCGAAGGTAATTTCAGATCGTGAATTTAGGGGTGCGTGCACATAGTTGGGGTGCCGATCGCAGTTAGTGGTGCGCGTATGCAGATTAGCATGGCACAGCCATGATTTATGCGGGTTCGCACGCAGATTGGCTAGGAAATTACTTGAGTTGCGGAAAATGGTATGCATATTGTTGGTTTGCTGTTAAGAGTTACGGGGACCCCATGCAGTGCCGCCGGGGTTCTGGCTTGGCTGCGGGGGACCCCACACAGTATTACCGGGGTACATGACTTTGTGACTGAGGAGCGCGCAAAGGTAGGCATATGTAGATGGATTTGCTTTGTGTGGGGGCGTGTCGTGGTGGGCATTCCAACCGCAACTTGTGCATAGGGTTACTTTGCAGGCAAAATTCCATGAATATGAGGTCTGTGCAGAGATTCATGTGTGTGATGGTACGCGCAAAGTCATTCTCGCGTGAGGGACTTTGCAGGATCTATGAGCACTTTTCCATAAATCGGGCCCTAAGAGTATGCACATATTCCCAGAGAGACGCCAGTCTAATCAACTTAAAGACAGTGTCACCTTTAATGCACTTTTGCAGGCAAAAGACAGACTTCAAGGTGTTAACTGATCCCTGACATATGATTCCCAGCTTTCAACTCTTTGGTGTGGGGAAGGGAGCGTGCATGAGAAATAATGAAGTTCATGGGGGACTCTTTTTATGAACCCTAAATGATAAAAACAGAGAAATCACCCATGTGAGTTTGCATTAGATCGCATCTCCATTACAATCGATGCACCCCCTAACTGCGTTGTGTGGGTTTGAGGGGCAGGGCACCAGGAGCAACCACACATTTTGTGCAGGTTCGGAAATCACCAAATAGAGCACCCGTGAGAAGGAGGAGGTGGACAAATAGCACAACTGTACATTATTTGCTGCTTTGCATAAAATCCAACAACATTTTGGGAGCATAAGACCAAACACAAATGTTAATTTGTGACAGTGATTGGAGCCTGCAACTCTTCTGAACATATAATGAACACTGGCCTTTCTGTTTATTTGATTTCTAAGAACACCTTACAAGTAATGTGATGGCAAACTACAAGACATACATACTAATTTGGAGATACTTCACTCTTGGCAGTCAGCTGCTGGTTGCCCTGATTCAGCAGGCACGCTGCTTCATGGGACTTTTTGTGGCAGCCTGTTAATTTTTCTGTATTTACCACAATCCACCCGTGCATGCTCTCTGGCTCTTGATGTTACAATCACGCTGGGCGCTTACACGGGCGGCTTGCCAGTGCCCCCTCCAAGGAAAGTTTTTAGAGACTGCCAGGGCTCTGCCCCATGGCCCATTTAAGCCCTCGTGGTAAGGGTTGGATCATGCATTCGAGCTGCGTTCAGAGACTGCATATGCCCACAGTCTGCTTTGAGGCTAAAGTCCTCAAAAATATGTGAGTTTCCTTCTGCTAGATAGTTGTTCTTCTGTGTCAGATATTGCAAAGGTCGGTGGTGCAGCGTAAAACCACTGAGAGGATCTATTTGACTGAAATACATTGTAAACACCACCTCGTGACGTCACCTGTGTTCAGACGCCTGCTCTAGCCTTGGGTTGAGTTATGAATGGAGCTTGAAGGAGCGCACGCGCAGTAAAGAAGAAGAAAGACGTCGCCGGAGGGAGGAGTCAGGGGTCCGCCGCTTAAAAGGAAAGACATGATCGAATAAAAGAAATCAAATGTATTACTACAAGTCAGTGAGGAAAAAAAAAATCAGCTTGGAAAATGTCCAGCAACAAAATGATATATGGCAGGAATCAGTACCTCGTCGTCAAAGAGAGCGAGGCATAAAATATTCATGGTGGGGTAGCGGTGGTTGCAGACCTTGATAAATGAGGCCCTTTAAGCGCTTTCTTGAGTCGGAAGGCACCTCATCACGCATTCCACGCCTAGGCTGCAATTGAACCCCGGGTTCCATTGCAAACTGTGGAGCTGAGAATTGTAAGCTATGCCCGCCACCTTCTGAGCAGCGCTCGATACTGGGAAACAGATTTCGGCTCATAACCAAAAGACTCCAGTTTCCCTCCGCTGCTTCGGCCGCATGGCTCCCGCGGGGGCTGTTTACTAAAGTTAACTATCCTTCTAGCTTAAACATTTCAGACAGGTCCCCCAGTCCAGTGGCAGGTATCGCCTTAACCACGAATCCCCGGGTTTCGCAGCCATTCGCAGATCAGTCGTTCGAGGATCGTTGTCAAGTCCAGCTTTGTGCTGACACGAAATCTATGATCACTTATGGGTAATGGGCTGGCCCACTTCCGCTCATCCCTCATACGTCTCAAGTCGACCACGAATCCTGGACACGAGGGAAAGAGCATAAAAGACTAGCAATCGACGGAGCGCCTGGAGACTGGCCCTGGGGGGTAGCGGTGCGCGGTATCAATCAACGTAACGTGACACAGCGAAAACTGAAGGCTGCGCTGTTTTTAGAATATTTCCTGTTTAAAAAAAAATAATTGGCCCTAGTGTATCGATTTTCTATGATCAGATGTATGAATCAGTGGATTTAATTCTCTTTCTCTCTCTCTCTCTCTCTCTCTCTCTCTCTCTCTCTCTCTCTCTCTCTCTCTTTCTCTCTCCCTCTATATATATATATATCTCACACACACATGCACACACAATCATACACTGTCTCACTGTACCCCCTCACTCCCTCACACCATCCCTTCCCTACACACACACGCCCAATACACTGTTCTTTCTATTCCCAAATGTGTGTCGGATTCCAGAGTGGTGACCACAGTTTCTCATCCATTTTCTCATACCTAATGTGTTGTTTGTGCTTTATATATCACACACCCTGTAATCTCTCTTTGAGAGCATTCATGAAATGAGAGGGGTGGGGTCTCATCACATAGTGAGCACGCATCGTTGGGTAGCCAGACAGCGGTATGCCAGCTCTTACCAAGGTTCACCAGAAATCGGTAGCATATGCACATCAGAATCTGTGTGTAGGCAAGTGGCACCTATGGAGGGTGCCCTGGCAAGCCTGCATTGGAGGACACCAGTCTCTGTATTTCTGTGGGTGCTGCTCCTTCTACGGCCTGAGTGTGACTTTTCTTCCTCAGCGGAAGGGGTCTGCAACCCGTGGATCTTCAGATAATGTAAACTATGACTTCCATGATGCATCAAAAACGGACCATGGTGACTCCATGTATCACTTACAAAGCAGTCTCGCCAGAACACCAGCATTCTTGGTGGCTAAACGCCACAGCTCTGCAGGCTGTCACAAATCATATAACAAAACGACCAAACGAATGGAGTCTGAACTAGCCATGAAGAGAAGACTCATAAGTAGTCCTTCACATGCCACACCCCGAACATCTGGAACTCAATCCCGTCTGAGGCTCGAAATGACTCAACCGCCGCACGTTCCAGAATTCACAAAACACGTGGATCTTACAACAGTAACTTTCAGAGGAATGCAATCACTTTATCCCTCCACAAACAGGACTATGCTACTGTATCAATTATATCATTGATGGATCATTTTCTTCTCTCCCTCCTGCCGTCTTGCGTGGTTGTAGCCTTACCTTGGATTAGAGATTGTATTTGGTAGCGCACACATAGTACTTACACTATGCGTTGCAATTCCACAGATGATGATATATTTTGCTATTGCACATGAGTGGATGTGTCAATACTATATACTTGCTTGGTTTGCATACAATAAATAATATGAAAAGTTTTAGAAATTCTAGACCAATAGAGAAGGATATTTGAAAAAGGACGTGTGTGAGCTCCGCCCTGCACGAGAGGTAATTTACGAAAGATGTTAAGTCACAAGTTCCTTTCATGTTTGTTTGTGATGATCCTGACCAGTCACAGGTTTGCAGGATTTGCATTCATAATTTACGCATGGTGTAAATTACATGTGCAACTCAAAGGGGAGAACAAAAGCCACAGAGATAAAAGAGGATTTTGAGGCAGAACCGCATTTAAATAGGAAAGAGATAAAGAAGTTGCAAAAGAGCAATAGAAAAGAGGGGAGACTAAGATAGAAACACGAGAGAAGAGGAAAGAGATGAACACAACAAAAATCATAAATAGTGGAATTAGGATATTCTCTGGGATGCCCTCAGTCACTGCAGCTGGTTCACCTGTGCCTGGCATGTTTCATCGTAGGACATATGCAAGGGACAGCATTGAAATGGCCAAGGTATGTCTTTTAAGACCACAACCCTTCTTTGCTCAGCACTGCATAGAAAGGCTCATGCAAAGCATGGTAAAATATAACATCTTTCAGTGCCCACCCATGAATCAGGTATGGGAATACAAACATTCCAAATGACATACTCTTTAACACCAATCACTGTCAATGCATTTCCAGCACCCATGTTTCTGGAGGACTAACCCTAGCCCTCTCTCGATTATCGATTAGAGTGTACATTACATGTGTAAACCCTTAGGTTTGTGAATCAACCCCTATGTTTTTTGTTCCCTGAGTTGACTTTAATTATTCAATCGTGTGTCCTGTTATAGCTGCCAAGTGACCCCCATGTCACACATGACACATAGGGCCCGTCCTCTCTTGTATCTTTGCATTCTGGGACTTGTCATTCTATACTTACAAAGGGAAAATGGAACACAATGTCCCAGCATGCAATGGGAAATTGCAATACTTGCTCACGGTGTCACACATGATATGGGGCCAATGGGCAGCAGTGGCATCTAGGCACATTCATATGCTTCCCTGCTGTCTTCTTAAAATTTGGACAGCGGCAAAACAGTGACCCAGCAGCCCGTGGGGATACTTGTCCCATAACAGATGCTGGCCAGTTCCGGTGTCAGCCGTGGTTTAGTAGGTTAAGCTTTTACCCTTTCTCTCATCATCAAATACGCTTTATTTGGGGTTACTCCGAACCCACCATTAAAGCACATAAGGCAACACATTTGACAATATTAGATAACTACTTTTCTGTAAATATTTTAGTACATTGTGTTTTTAATATCTCTCTCTCTCTCTCTCTCTCTCTCTCTCTTTCTCTCTCTCTCTCTCTCTATATATATATATATATATATATATATATATATATATATATATATATATTCAATGAAAAACCTTTGTTAAAGGGACGTTATGGTTAAGTTGGACTAATAAAAACCTTTGAAATTCAATTAAAAAATGTTGTTAAAGGGACATTATGGTTAAGTTGGACTAATAAAAACCTATGAAATTCAAAGAAAATACGTTGTTAAACGGACGTTATGGTTCCAAGTAAAAACGAAAAACCTCAGAAATTCACCAGTTATGGTAAGCTAAGCAACCATAACTCGCACCACCACCGTGCACTGCTTAGACTAACACCCAGGACATCAAAGATAACATCCCAAATGTCATTGATGACATCACTGATGACATCACATATCTGGGCCACTTGTTTTTGTTCCTTGACCTATATAGGCCAGGTGGTTTTGTTCACTGGCAGTCAGAATAGTACAATTTAAAAAGGTGCTATATATCTAGATGTTAACCTTGCCATATGTTCTTTAAGTACTTTCCTTAGGGTTTGGTCTCAGCTCATGGTACACATACATGGGGAAATGAGCAGGCCTCAAACACATAATTCATTTGTATACATGAAGATAAACTTTAATGTCATTAACATTTTCTGATGATGCAGTTTCTTTCTTCCTTTCTTTAGTTTCCTTTTATGTGCCTCTGATTTGTATGCATTGTGGTGCTTCATATGTATTGTTTGTACCAGCAAAAGTGCTTTAAGTCTTAAATTGTTAGCTAGTTATTACATGTTTAACATTACTCAAAACTCTGATAAGAGAGCATTCATTATTGTACTATCCAAAATTACAATATTATAAATAGTGTACTTCTATGGTGCATGTTGCAGTCATTGCCTATGTTTAGATATGATTAGGTTTCTGTATTAAAAACAACACACCAATACAATGATATTAGATGAGTTCATTCTTTAATAGATTAAGTAGTTCATGATAGGTCTCCCGATCACTCCTGACATCTTGTTATCAACAATATAAACACAACTCCTTGTAGAGACTTTTCATAAAAATGTATTTCACGTGTGATGTCATCAGTGATGTAATCAATGACATGTGTGATGTCATATTTGATGTCTTGGGTGTTAGTCTTAGCAGTGCACGGTGGTGGCGCGAGTTATGGTTGCTTAGCTTACCATAACTGGCAAATTTCAGGGGGTTTTCAGTTTTACTTGGGACCATAACGTCCGTTTAACAAAGTTTGTCCTTTGAATTTCATAGTTTTTTATTAGTCCAACTTAATAACGTCCCTTTAACAAAGTTTTTTCAGTGAATTGCAAAGGTTTTTATTAGTGCAACTTAACCATAACGTCCCTTTAACAAAGTTTTTTCATTGAATATATTTAAAAATGTGTTTGTTTGTGGTGGGATTTGTGACAAAGCGTTGTTCCTTATACAATTCCACACTGTTACACCAATCTGCACCAAATTCTGCATGGTTGCCTGGGTCAACCCTCCAGACATTACTGGCTACATGCCATTTGTACACCACACCCCTTTCCCTGGATTTCAGCAAAAGTAAAAATGTCTTTGTGTGTTTGTGGCAAAGCGTGGTTCCTTATACAATTCCACAATGGTTCACCAATCTGCACCACATTTTGCATAGTTACCTGCTAGGATCCTCCAGACATTACTGGCTACATGACATTTGGACACCGCACCCCTTGGACACTGCACCCCGTTCCCCAGATTGCAGCACAAGTCAAAATTAGTTTGTGGGTTTGTGGCTTGACGAAGTGTTGTTCCTTGTAAAATTCCACACTGTTTCACCATCTGCACCACATTTTGCATAGTTACCTGTTCTGACCTTCCGTACATTACTAGCTACATGAAATTTGGACACCGCACCCTGTTCCCTGGAGTTCAGCACCTTCACACATGAGATGGTTGGCTGAAATCGGCCAAACATCAATATGGTTGTAGAAGAACCGATCCCGACATGAGGAACAAAACTTGAGGTCCAGGCTCTAGGATGTACAGTTTCCAAGATATGTGCACCACAATGCATCAGAATGAACTGCACCACACCAGGGTAAGGCGACAGGTGGGGAGAGAACACAGAAGGTACCAGAACGTATCAGCACACCAACTCACGCCTCCCCACAACATCTGCTCCGGTGTATGTCAGCCAGCCACACGTGCCCATTCTCAGGTCAGTTTACTTCACGGTGCAAAGCACATCAATCATTAAGCGAATCGGAACAGCGACCTACGGGATCAGTGTTATCATGTCTGTCTACAGAACCTGTTAGGAGAATGGGTACTTCTGCTAGTAAAGGATAAAACAGGAAATGAGCAGTATTAGATAATATTGCAGAAATTCATTTAATACAGGTCTTCCTACATTTAAATAACAAGAATCACCCACATGTGAACTGAAAAATTGAAAGTTGGCAATACTTGCCTATGCCACTGGGAAAGAGGGAAATCATATGATGGGTAAAGCATTTTCTTGTTCGTGACACGCAGACATTGCAATACGGTCCATGTGGGGCGGGCAGAATATGCCCACAATTGATTCCGGAGGGCTGGTCTACACACGATGGAATCTTGCTTTCCTTAGAACTAAGCCAAGAGTTATTTTACTCACTGCACTACATTTCAGGCAGAACAATATACAATGCACCTGAGCCTCTACTTTGTTTGGCAAAACAGACAGTGAGCATTTCCAGAATGATCTCTGCTCCATGACGCCATGACTCAATTGATGCTGATCTAATCCAATTGCGCCCTTGTTATTAACACTGTACCTTTCAGAAATAGTCACGGGTCCATATAGTGTTGTGGTGCGCTAAAATTCTGAGAGCGACTCCCTCAATGTAGTCACTGGCATAACTCATTCTGCCTACTTGTGTTGGGACAAAATGAGTGCCGATAAAGCCCCCTTCATGTTCTTGATTGCTGGTTTGTTCAAATGCACTCAATCATGAAGGTACACAGGAGAGCTATTTGTGTGCAGTTCAGAGGTAATCTACATTATGTGGGAGAGTCTATCGCTTCCTTGAAGATCATCAATACAATTCTGTGAGAAAGTCACTTTTGGATTCTTCTGAATTTCTAAACAGGGCTCATTCTCACAGAGTCTTCCAAATACAGAAGCACCAAGTCTTTGGTGACTCTTGGCTCTTAGCAGATTGTGAGAATCCCTATTACCTTCTAGCAAAATGATTCAGAATCTTCTTGAGAACTCCCCAGGTGTTGACGCCCCACAGGCCCGGGCCATAGAGGGCTACTGCTTTTACGTTTGCCACATAGACCCTGAATAGGAGCTTTGCTAGTTATGCCTCATAAGAATGTTCACATGTATACACAGAACCTATGGTTGCGGCATTCTTCCTGGCTGTTTTTCTACATGATTCGGGCGTGTTAAACACGAGGTCAATCTCATGTCCAAGTAATCAGAGTATTTCTCTTGGACAGTACAATCATTATTATATCTACACCAATTGAAAGTCCCATGGCGGCTGACTGTTCTGCATTGATTTGTCAGCCCTGTTTGCCCGTGCAGTCAGTATCACAGTCTACACATCTTTGTAATGCATTTTGAATCTGTGCTAATAATAAACTATGGTCTGCATATGCTAATACCAGTTACATGGCACATCCTCGTTCACATTGGGATATACTGAGTATAGGGTGTTAATGAAGCAACACACAATCCTTGTCATACACCCCACCCTTGTCAAATAGGAGAAGCCTGGAGGCTTAGACAGGGTAGGCCCTGAGTGGGCAAAGCCAACCCAAAATCTGTAAATGCCCACTCAGCAATGCTGTGTGGGCATTTACAGATGTTAATGTCACTGTGGTGGGCCTAACTACTTGTTAGACAATCCTGGCTACACCTCAACTATATCATATTAGATCTAACGTAATAGTATGAAGAGCTTGATCACTCTCAGGAGCTCGCTCGGGACATCTAATTATATAATATTTTGCATAATGTGTTCTCAGTAAGTGCACCAAGTGTGGTAGGTAAGCCCATACAGGCAGCATACACTGCTTAATTTTATATATAAATCACCTACACTTTGAGACCCCGTTGAGATGTGCCTTTCCCTTCTTGGATGCTTATCTGGACTGGCGCAAGGCTTTTCTCCTGCTCTAACTAAGCACAAGAGTCTTGCTAGGACAGTGGTCGAAGTGAGTGGGAACGGTCGCGAGTGGTGTTCCACTATTTTTTTTTTACTGTCAACAGCTCCACTACTTTTTGCAACCACTTTCACCAGTCCGGAACTGTTTTTTTTTAAGGTAAAGTACATTGTCCACTCACCACCAGATATCAGTTACAGCTAAACTGAAATCTATTTCACCTCAATTGGCTGTCACCCGGCATGACTGCAACCCTTGAAATATGTATTGCACGTTGATGCTTTTCTCCCTACTCTGTCCCCTACCAGAATCTCAGTTCCACTACTTTTTTGTTACACTTCTACCAGTGTTCCAGGATCACCTAGACACACAGCTTGAAGAGCTGCCTAGCAGGGAGATTTGCCTAGAGCTAGAGGGGGCTGGACTGTCTCCTTTTATAAAAATTGGAAAGTGGATTGCTCCTAACCAGGAATCTCAGTGACTATTTAATTTTGGAATGACATTGACATTGTTAAAAAGCAATGGTTCCCAGGGTGGCGTGTGCTCTTTGAAGAAATCAGATGGAACACAGTGCGTGTGTGGTCTTTTGCGATGTTTAGAGATCGGGGAGCCTCGCGATCACAGTCACTGTTACACAGACCATCGGGGAGTCCGTGACAGAGGAGCTCAGCATCACGGTCATTCAATGCCTCTGCAAAGAGCTTTTTGAATCCTTTGCTCCACCATAAAGTTAATCAAAATAAGCCAGCCAGCTGGGTGGGAGCTTGTTTAAATGGCTGAGTTTCTTATGGTTAGTGCTGTATTTGGACCCTGGGCGACCATCTCTCGGATTTACATGCATCACTGGACACTGTTGCCTTAATTAGTTCTTTGCAAACCCATGTTAGCATGCTCACCTTCTATCGACTAGGCATTTTATAATGTTTCCACTTTTGCACAATACTTGCTCTATTAGGCTATCTTCCTTTAATTGCCCTAAGAATTCATGTTTGGCCAATCAGCAAGAAGTATCTAACTGTTAACATTGAATCACATTCTGTACAACCTGAATTCTTTGTTCCAATATTCCCCAGTATCTGACATTTAAATTCCACTAGAGGTCTATAAGATTAACAATAATCACTGACTCGCTTATTGCTAACAAACACATTTGAGAGAAGAGTATTCTATGGTATTCTGTCCCACTTCATGGCTTGACAGTTAGCAGTCACAGTGCCCTCTAGGACACATGGACTTGCTCCGGTGGTAATCTGAAATAATACAAATATAGGGTATAGTTGAAGAAATAATCAATATTAGCACCCTGATGAGAACATTATGATTGGCTAGCCAATCTGGAAGAAGTCTGATTAGCATATCCCAGGCACTATCAGCCACTAGCAACTCAGAACTTTCCATGCTGCCCAGCAGAGACAAATAGGATGTCCCCTCCTTCTGGTGCCTGCTCCTGTTCCCCTTGCCTTTCCTAGAAGTGTGCGGGCAGCTCAGCTTCATCACTCCCCACACCGCTATCTATCAGTAAGTCTCCCCATGTTGATGCATCCATTGTGGAAGTGCACTGCATGCTCCGGGTCCACGTTCCCTCAGCTCCACGCCCCCTTACCAACAGAAAGCTGAGGGAAGCTGCCCCTTACCTGTTCACAGCATCCCCCTGCCCAGCCGTTGTTCCTTGTCCAAACAATGCAGCATGCACTCCGTGGTCTGCATGCAACCCTCTTTTTGTGTGGGGGGGGGTGTCTTCACCCAGTTTCTTATAGCACTAGCACCATGAGGTCTGTGGATTTTCCACTCATTAGGTCTCCAAATCCCTCCATAATCCCCTTGCTTCTCTTTGGACATTACGTCATGCCCTCATACATCTACTGTTTGGGAATCCCACCCAGCCCCAACAACTAAAGCTTAAGTAGAACTACCTAAAGACCTTTAACCTTAAAACTGCCTTGTACATCTAAAGGAATTCTACTGCTGGTAGATGGCTGACCCCACGTGTTCAAATATTTTTGCAATAGCATCTCCAGGGCATCGCTCCGGACATCCGTTAAAATCAGGTGAGGTATTCCATGGGTCATACCTTCTTCAGCATCAAACAGGTCCTTAGATGGACCACAGATTAGGTTTATAATGAAATCCCCACCCACAATTCTTAATGGGGTATAATCCCCATCTATGTTCAGTAAGGAAGAAATCACTATGTTATTCAGTTAGAAAACTATTCGCTGTCCCCCTGCTTCCCATGATTCACAGTGTATTACTAACAATATGTTTCACTTTATCGAGGTCAAGTTGGCAATTTGAATATACTCCATATTATCATGGGCGTAATTTTAGGGGGGCACTGGGGTGTTTGTCCCCCCCAACTCTCATGACACACCATTTGTCCCCATTCATTTGGCTGCGGCATCTTTTCTTCAGATATCATGCCCCCCCAACATTTTCAGGAAAGTTACTCTACTGCATATTATGTAGACAATCAATAGTAAATGCAAGATCCAGAGCAAAAAACAGACAAAGATGTTCTGGAATTGTCCTTCTTTTGTTCTTGTTGGCTATCTCAAATATATTTAAGTAAGCATCAAGAACCAGAGTACTACATTGTGTGTAACAAAATTAAATTAAATTATATTAAATGCAGTGAAAGAATGTATCTCTCTCTCTCTCCTACCAATATGGAGACACTTAGTCACGCCTCTCTACTCTATGATTACCACGCAATGACCTGAGAGTCCCTGAAACATGGAAACAATTGTACTGGTCCCAAAGCAGGCCAACACCAATTGTCTACAGACAGCAAATGTCCTTATTGGATACCTCTTGGTGAAGATAATGGCGTGTTTGTTCCCACCACATTCCCCATCAGTGGAATGGAAGGTCACTAGTGGACATTAGCAGCCTGGACTGGAGACCCAGGCAATCAGGTTGCTAGGAACACATGCTCCTTCACTTTGCCTCCTGCAGGCCACCATGGAAAGAGAAGAGGGGCTCCGTACAGAGTCCCTCCTTCCCCTTCCATGGAGGCCATTTTGGAAAAGGATTTTCCTTCTAATACATCCCCCTGTAGGAAGGAAAATCCTTTTTTTTTACCGTCCCAGAGAAACCGCTTTGGCAACACAGGGTGCTAATGGCCTTCATCCCCCGTTCCAGGGGCTGGAATGGGGGATAACAGCCCAGAGCCCTCGGTATCTGCCCTCGCTCGCTGAGGCTAAGAAGAAGGGCTACGGTGCTGTTATCCCGTGTTGCAGCTCCTGGAACGGGGAATGAACACCACAGTATTGAATGGAGATTTCATCTGTAATGTATCGATTGCAGGAGTGCCTTGTCCTAGAGCCAGGTTGGCATCTGCATATGGTAGCAGCATGGCGGAAAGTTTGATGGAGGGCATGGGTGGCGATCAAGAGTTCTCTGTTGGTGGAGTACGCTTAGTTGGAACAATGATCCCCAGCGTTGTGATAGTGAAACCTCAGTTCAAATGTCCTCAGTAATATCAATCATTATTAGGCAAAACACGGAAATATATTGTATAAAAGATCATAGAGCTGTCAGTTGTCAGAATTTCTTTAAATATTCATGAGGCAAAAGGGACACAGTTGAAATGAAATTAGCTTGAATATTTATGAACACTGAGTCCTAATTAACATAAATATTTCTGATGCATAGCAGTCTCAATATTACAATTAATTTATTTAATTAATGTTCAATTTGGCACAATACACCTGGCTGGATCATTGCAAACCATGTCTAAGATAACGTTAATGTATACTTCATTTATAACTGAAAACATGTTCTCAATAATCTGACTTTTACATGCAGTCTATGTGCAGTGCGCACTATGTGCTTCTCAAATGGCACCATAATGCTATAATGAACCTACACAACATGTGCGCGTCATTGTCTTGTTATGACTGAACACATATTAAAATGCATACATTATTGCATAGAGATGCGCACACAAAGTTGAATTCACTAAACACACTTCTGTTTCTCCATTGCGTTTTCCTCCCATGTGGATATTCACTCTACTTTTTAGTTCTCTATCTAATTTCTCCATCCCTATGCTGTCAAAATATGCTCTTGTTCTCTCTCTTTATCTCTCTCTCACTCTCTATATCTCTCTTTATCTCTCTCTCACTCTCTTTCTCTCTCTTGTTCACTTTCCCTATCTTTATTTTTTCTTGATTTCTAGTTTAACTCCAATCTGTTTCCATGATTTCCAACTTTTCTGTGTATCTCTCCCTCCCAACCTTTCACAATCTCTCTCTCTCGCTCTGATATGATATGATATGATATGATAGGGTATTTTGAATACGCCTTCACACAAGTGTTTCAAGGTGTGACTCTCTCCTTTGTCTCCTGCTAGCTCTTTGAACGAAAAGCAAAGCTGACCCAAGACGTTGCTTCCTTGTGTGGCTGGCATAGATGCCCAGTTTATTTGATTCACACCTTTGCAACCAAAGGAAATGCATTGGGTAGAGGAGACACGCTCAAAAACAAGGCAAGAGCTTTGAGCTTCTAAGTAAACCCATCGCAGAGAATGCATATGTGTTACTTCATCTTCATTGTACATCTCAATAGGATTGATTGACTTAATAAAATGCACAAATCACCCATAAGGCAGACCCTCCCCCCTCCCACTCCCTTACCACAGTTCATCAGTATGGTCATATCACCATTGAATTATTAATGTTGGGCATGTTGGAAAGCCATCTCAACTCGACCAATTGACTATATTTGCTTGCAACTCTATTATGGGTAAGCATGCATGGTGCAAAATGTGCATTAAAATATTTAAACATCTCTGCTTTGCACATTCCATGTCAGAATAGTTCTTTTATTATATTAAGTTTGTCTCCTTAAAACCACCACTCATTCATTAGAAACAAAAGAGTGTGCTATGTCTAAATTCATTGTGATAGCAGCTGCCTTTGCAGTAGACTGCATAGGGAGTTTGTGGAGCCTTAAACACAACCACATTGTCCTGATATCTAGGCACAGGCCTTTCCAAAAATGGGTGTCTGAAATTAACCTTTCTCTCTCTCAAGGGATATGCTCGTGCCCATTCTTCTTTCGACTGCATAGGGGATGAGAAGCGCAAACACTGCTTTTTAGTAACAGACACACCCACAACTTCCTACCCTGGTTTAATATAGTGGAGTTCCGACGCACCTGGTCCATGGCCCGACCAAACATAATGCTCCCACACCATGTCCATGAGTAACAGAAAAACCCTACCCCTCATGGACATGGTGGGGGCTGCACTGAATGGCCACCGGGGAGCGCAGTAATGAGCCATCCCTGCTGTACATGCGCAGTGCAGAGCCTCCCGGCCGGCACTAAAAGCTGATAAAGCCGGCTGAAAAGGATGCCTGGGGGCATTAACAAAGAAACTCCCTCAATACCTCCTTTTCTTTACCCAGCCCCCTGTCCTGTCCCTCAAACAAACTAGGGTGAGGTCAGACTTTGCAGGCTCCACCATGGTCTGTGCAAGAGATAGGACTGGGGCGGGACCTGCGCTGGTAGGGCTGCCTGTAAACACTTTAGATAAAGAAGGATTCATATCTATTCAGCTGACATTAAGTGGCTGACTGCCCACTGAATAGTTATGAATCCTTCTTGCAGTGCTCTGTTCTCTAAGGTATTGGGCTAAAAAGCGTAAGTCTCAAGTCCTTTGCCTCGTTCTGGACCTAGTACAACAAGGACTTGGCATTGCAGGGCATTTACTCCTCTGTGGAAGTGCAAGTTGATTGACTTCTGGTGCAGCGATCCCAGTACTATGAGGTCGGTTTCCAAGATTCTCCTGCTTTCCGCGGTTCAAGACTCTAAACAGAAAGAAGCATTGCCAGTTGTTTAGGGCCCAGTTAAAGTAATGTTCGATTATGTTGTTATAAATCTTACATACTGCGCCAATCACCACTGTAGTGGCGTTGCATAGCCCCAGGCACGGATGGTGGTAGCAGTAAAACCAAGTGGTATTTTGCATACCTCCTGTTCTTTAAAAAATCACCTAATTACAGGTTGGGATTAAACAGAATATTTACTGCGTGAGCTAGAGAGAAAGTACTGCATGGGGCATTAAAATGTGGTTATTTACCCTAGTCCATTCCTTCTATGTACCCTAGGCAGTAAGTCTCAAAGTGGGTGGCTAATCCCATCTGGCTAGAGTAAGTTGCATAACACCAAGGCCAAACGAAATCAGGTCCTGGTTCGTCTAAAACACTGGGATAGTCACTATAGGAAGAAGGGTGGCTGTGTACATGGCAAAGGAATTTCTGGCGGATGTGGGACACATTTCAATCATATATTTTTGGTATAGAAAGTTGTGTAGGTGTCCACAGCTAAAGTAACTCTGGGTTCTCAGCTGGGGAAACGCCAGTGTATCCTAATAATATGGACTTCTTTTATAGAAGCTGAATGGGGCGTGCTAGTTCGCTGAGGCGATAAGGTCCGAGCTCCGTCCTTGCATGTCACATCTTTTGTGTTTGTGGGTCTTCACAATTTTGCGGTGGGCTTGTATGCTCAGTCTCTTGTTCATCTCCCCCACAGCCTCATGTCCTAGTATGTGTTGCTGATTGCTGTCAACGTGTTGAGGGGATGCCGGGCTCATCCTTGACTCTCTGGTGCATAGCATCTTGCCCCACTAATAGTGCAAAGCTAACTAATGATTTGGTGTTTTTTTTATATTATTTATTTGTCGCACAGATTCAAGCCTCAGAATAGGGTGTCATGGTCAGGTCAGATGCCTTATCAAAGAATTAGCTGGTTGTCCATGACCTGCTGGTGATGGGGCGTTCATGTGGTACATAGACAGGAGACCAACACGGAGTAGGACTTCTAGTCGGCATATAGGGGAGATGACAGGCTGCAGGGGGTAACAATGGTAGTTGTGGAAGAAAGGGGGCATTTGAGGAGCTGATACCTTATGCACAGGCCTGAAGGGTCTAAAGCTTAAGTGCTGAATTGGATCATTTGATGTTGGTGTTGTTTAAATGCCACGGGGAAGCGATCTCCACTGAACCTGGGAAATGGGTGAGACATGGCAGAAGTCAGAGGGTCAAATGGCCAGGTGTGGGAGACTGAGCAGGGTACCAGACAGCGGGGTTCAAGAAAGTGAGTAGCCGGACTGTCATGCTGCACTTATATGAGTAGAAACCTGAGTGGGCACTGCACTTTAAAAACAGTGTTTCAACATCTTGGTGATCCATTCTGCAAATACCTCTCTGCAAATAGTTGTAAATAATATAAGTACAGTGTTTGCATGAAAAAGACGCAATGTTGCACTCGAGGAAAGAATAATTACTAGCTGTGGTGAGGATGGGTGGTTAGGGGGGTTTGGGGGGTGAACATGTTGACATTGAGTTGCCTGGAGGAGTCTACGCTTCTCATTGCAAGGCTATCCACCAGGAAAAAAAGCCCATCCGGATTTCAAGTTAAGCTCTTAATAGCAGCCTTTTGACTGATTCTAGGTGCTCCATATTTTTTAGATGGGCAAATACAGGTCCTAGAAGAGACAGTGATTTGTTTAGGATGACAAAACCTTACCACGACAAAAGAGTCAGGATTAGCCATTCTCTTGAATACATGGGGGCAGGGAGGGCAGTTGCTCCCGTTCTCCCTGAAAAACGGGGCAGGATTGCCATTTTGCCCCCATGGAGATTTTACAACCAAAAACAAATAAAATCTGCATTAAGGGTGATGGTCCTCTAAATCACTGGGTGAGGCAAAGCCTTTGGCTCGTTTCCTCTGGCCTTTGGCAAGTGTTAGCATGTATCTTGCATAATAAGCAAGGGTTGCTCACCTCACATTGGGAAGGCCACCTCAGCCCAGAATTGGGGGCTGATGGTGTCTGGGTGACCGGCCAAAGCTGTGTGTGGCCTGTGGGAGAAGTAGGGAATCCTAAAGCAGCCAAAAGATAGCTCAGTAGGTTAGTAGACAGTTGCATGTTTAGAACTGCCTGTAAATCCTATGGCTTTTTTCCAATTACTGCAGCTAAATAACATGTCCCTCATGGATGCCACAGACTGCTATCTGCTCTAAGCAAAGGGGGCAACCATCATGTTGAAATGGGCCCCCACACATCTTCAGCCGGGCCTGCTGCAGAGTGAACACCAGAGTGCTTACCATAATTAACTAAATGGATGAGGAATTCCCTGGCGTGAGCACTAGCCAAAGCATCTTGGCCAGTGTGGGTGGCCCCTGATGGGCACTCATACACTGCCCAAGATGCTTTGGCTGGGGCTCACCTAAAGGAATTCCATATCCATTTAGTTAATTATTGTTCGCACAGATTTGGTTGTAGTGTGCACTGGGGAAGCAGCGTACCTTTGTATAGATGTTTCTCATAGCCTAGCAGGTTAAGCACTTGCTTCAGTGATCTGTGTGCAACTTGTAGACAGGTATTCCAATCTCAGCCGAGGTTACTTTTATTATGGCCCTCAGGATTGGGAGGAGTCCATCATGAAATACTACATGAAACTATGATATTATTGTTAATATCACTACATCAGCTGTAATCAACAGCAGAATTGACCTATCATAAGCGATAGTAAAATATCCCTGAGGAACTATTCAAATTGCACAAAACTCTATTGATTTACATTAATATCTTGCTTATAAGAACAACCCACAGTAGCACATTCAGTGCATATTAGCATATCAGCAGGGGTGGGCTGGGAACCAGAAGAGTCCCTGGAAATTATTTTCAAAGTGGCCCCATATTACATATTTTCAGCAAACCCAACCCTTTTCCTATGAGAACATATGGAAATACCACATAATAGAGGCCCAGCGTTCAGAGGCCTTCCGGGAAATCTCCAGGCTTCCCTATAGGCCAGTCCAGCCCTGTACATTAGGCTCTGAACTCTATCACTGTTCATGCAAGGTTGTCTACTGTGTGAGCATGTAAGGCTCAGTACGCTGAAGTCTGAACTTGCAAGACTCTCCTCTGTGGGGAGTTAAGACTCTGTAATGTGTTGGGCATGCACATTGGCAGTCTGTTCTGTGTGGGTAAAGGATTCCCTATCGGTCCTGGCCCTATTAATTTCAGAGGAGGTACAGATGGTAACAAAAGGTACGCTGTCTTTGTAGGACACCAGTCTAAAGGTGAAGGTGTTTCTTACAGAAGGGAAGATAGGTGATCCCCTCTGGATCAATAGGTCTGCGCAAGCGCTACTCGATCCCAATGAGTATCATGTGGGTATGAAGCAGGGGGGGAGTACACACAGCACTTAGTTCAAGGTTCCACTAGTTGGGGTAACTGAGACTAGACCCCAAGAGTCCTGTCTCCTGTCAGTGCTTCACAAAACCTCTAGGATGTTCTTACTATTTTGACCTCCACCTGTTGGGTGGAGGTAAATATTGCAAGTGTTTTATTAGGTTTTTGAACTCACAGTATTTGTCTGTATGCAGTATTTCCCACATACATAATTCTCAGAAAACCACATGGGGTAAATAACTCACTTCTCATAACCTAGTGGAGCAGTAAATATGGCAGCATTCCTGAATAATAATTGTTTTGTTTTGACTGCCCAACTTGAAATAAGGCTCAAAGTGCTTTGCACAAAATCCAACACATAATGTGTCAGGTCCTTGGCAGAGCCGCTCCGCTGCCCAGCGTTTGAACTTCCACACAAACGTGTGAGTGCTGGAAAGAGCATTATCATGGGAGCTATGTGTCTCTCGTTGATCCCCTATCTATGTTTAGTTTAGTTTAGTTTATTATTTGTATAGCGCCGCCTGGCCCTAGGGCATCCAGGCGCTTGCGATGAATACAACAGAATAATACAACAGAAATGTACAAACCGATTACATATTTACAAATTTACAGTCTTGGTGCATGCTAGTAAGGTAGGGCTAGGCAGTTTACGTTTCTTTGGATAGAAGCCAAGTTTTGGTGTTGTGTCTAAAACTGTGAAAGGAAGGTTCTGATCTCAGCTCGAGAGGAAGTGAATTCCATGTGTGTTTTATGTGTTCCTCTGAATCTGGGTCATACTCTCCGACTCTTACGCCCCATTCGTGTACCTCTCTGTTTGTTTTGCTATTTGTGCCTGCCCTCTATTTGCATTTCTCTATATTTGTGTGACTATTTGGGCCTGTGTGTGTGTTCCTTGCTGCTTGATCTTTATCTCTGTGCCTTTCTCCTTGTCTATTTTACAGCCTCTCCTTTGCTCTCTCACTTTGTCCACCACACACTGTCTTATCCCCATTTGTTTTTTCTCTCTCTCTCTGGAGGCCTGAATTTTCATCTGCCTCTGAGCAAACATTATTAAAATGGGAGCGGCTTCGGCCTCCAATTCATAAAATAATGACTATGCCTGAATACATTCCACTTGGGTTTTAACACCATAGACTATGCTTTTAAAACCCAAGTGGGATTTGTTTAGGCTCACATTCATTTACATAATGCTGTTGTGACCTTCCATGCAGGATGGATAGAATAGAACATAAGCATATTATTATTCCTTATCATATGTCTATGTCAAATTATATACTGGAAGGCTAGTTTATTATGAAAGGCTACTTTATTATATAATGTGGGTTCTTTCACTGCATTGCTGAAAACAATGTATTCATTAAGCACTAGAAATCCAAAGCAAAACCTTAATAAATATTCATGTCAGCTGAACATGGATAGATATGTGCTCAGTTGCTTAATTTATCCCCACCTCGGTTCCACCATTTAACCAAAGTGTGTGATACTGGGAATATCATTTAATATTGCTCTGCCTTATCTGGAGTCTCTGTAAGGGATTCAGTGCATAACTTATTTTAATATCTCATGCTATTATTTAAAAAAAAACAAATGACTTTGGAGTTGCTTCATATATAACAATTGTGCCATTCATGGGTTTTATACCTAAAAGTTATTCACCATTCGGTTTGCTTATGGCAACTTCTTGTAATGTAATTTCTTATGTTGCCTCTAAGTATCAAAGACTGTTATTGCTCCTTACAATGCCTTTTATGTGAAGTGACAATTTATTGTTAGCATGTATTTTGCCCTATATAGAGTGGACAGAGTTCTAATAGGTGCATTTTGCATTTTCTGTATCTGTACTGGCCCTACAGTTTCATTATTTTCGTTTTTTTGTTATGTGTATATGTTAAAATGCCATCTGCCACTAATGTTACCAAAAAGGCTTTAATGGGGGGGGGGTGCGAATGATACCGAATGGAAGCACACACGAGCGCTGCAGGCTACTTCAAATAAGCTGCTGTGGCCTGTAAGGATATTTGTCGTGTTACAGCACAGAGTACAGCACTACTACACAGGTAGCAAACAGCACAGAGTACAGCACTACTGCACAGGTAGCAATTTTTTTTTGCAGCACCACCACAAGGGTGCGATGCATTGCTATATGTGTTACCAGATTAACAAGAAAAGACAGGCTATTCAGTCAAAAACGATTTTAACATATAAGATGCAAATCTATTCTTACAGTTAAAAGCACACGTGCTCATTTAAAAATGCACACTATTTTTCACCTGAAATGCCTATGGTGCGAGAGACACATTTGAAAATAACAACTAACATAACTTATAACTAACCTGACTAATGAAACATAATCCACTAATAAAAAATGTGTCTCCACTGCAGAATTAGGCCTATTCTGAAAGTGAACTTTTAAACGCACATCCATTTTTTTTCCTTCTCCTCTCTGCTGCCCTGTCCACATAATTACAGGAAGCAAAAGAGCTCGAAAGAACAGGAAATCAGTCGGTTACAAAGTATTACTATAAAAATGAGCCATTGTGTAGAGAAGGAGGAGATGGCATGATTGATTCTGATTGGAGCAGCGTCATAGCAAGTATCATGCTAGAGGGAGTGATCAGAGTTTTGCTGGGGGGAGTTTGACGAAGAAGAAAGGCAGTCAAGATTTGGCAGAGCTGGGAGGAAGACCTTTTCCTGGTTGGAGCATTCCTATCTGCAAAAGCTGAGAATTCCAGGCAATGACCCCGGTTTGAGAAGGCAGGCGTTCCTTTTTACTGGGGTTAATCTTCAAGGGAGCCATATTCAGAAAGAGAACAACTAAAGAGATAAGGTAATTACAGAAGTGTGGGAGCTGAGTGTGTACGATAATATGCAGTCAGTGTAGGATTCCTGTGCATGCCTTAATCAAATGCTAATGTTGCAATTTGAGTTCTGTTCTCCGCCACTCTCTTTGCAGTGTGTCATAGACAAAGCTGTTACTGTGCTATTGTATTTATTTGTGTAAAGAATGAGATCGTGTTTAAATGCAACTTTTATAATACAGAAAGATATTTGAAAGCAGACGGGTGGTGTGTTTACTATTTACCATTACAATGCTGATGATGTGGGGAGATTTTTAAACAATGCAATGGTCATTTTAAGACAGATGTGTGCATGTCAGATTCAGATTCAGTATGAACAGTTGTGAGTGATTGTAGCATAGCTCGTTGGAGGTACATGAGCCAATGGGAAGAGAGACTCTCTGAACATAGTTCCCTACCGTATATAAGGTAGTGTAAATTACCACAAAATTACCACATATAGCTCTCTGTCGTAAATAAGTCAGTGAGATCGCCCATGGTGGCACACTAACACTAACACTGAAAATGTGGTATTCCTAAAATGTAGGTCTGAGGTCTCTCTAGTGATTACACGAAAAATCTAAGCAAAGATAAGGGATTCTGGACATTGGGGCCACAAATAAAACAAGGGAATTATGCTCACCAAAATACCACCAACCACGTATACCAAATATGCATGCCTGGGTGCTGAAATAATGCATGTCCACTGTATTATTGTTGCACATGGCCAAATCTGAATACAAAGAGTGATTATTGCTAAGTTATTTCTCGGCGATAATAAAATACTGTCAGGCTCCAAATCTCCACAAAATACCCTACATATTTATGGTGCGTTGCAGGCCGGGAAAGTGATCATAGAGTACCTACTGGGCGTGGCAAGCGTGTCTCACACTGCCATTTGCACATTAAAGGGAACCCATTTTATAATAGCAGTGTGCCACTAAAAACGAATTTCAGAATGTCACAAAGGGAAACCACATTCTCATATCTAGTGCAATATTTAGAGGCAAAGTTGTTTGCACATGGGAATTGGTCATCGAATAGCACGTTGGAATGGAGTAACCGCATTCAGGGTGAGGTGCAGAAAGAAAAATTAGACAATATTTTTGCAGAAGGCAGCATAATTCAGGTCTGCCTTACAAGATTATTGAATGCAGCCGATAAAAGTGCAAAGAAAGACTGTTTAATACGGCTATGCGGCAAAATATGGTTTATTTTAAACAAGTCCCTGCGAATGCAAGAGAATGATACTCAGCTAATTAACAGGTTAAAGACTGAACTAGAGGGGGCAAGTAAAAATCAGGAAATGTTGAGAGCAGAATTGGATGTATGCCAAAAAGACATGCAATTAAAATGCAGAGACTTTGATACTCAGTTATCCAAAAGCAAGAAACAATTTGAAGATAGTGAGCAAGAATTGGCACACTTAAAAGCCTTAGTGGATCACATTAGGCAGGATAAAGATGAGGTTGTTTCAGAAATGCAGATTTTACAAAAAGAACATTGTGAAAAAGAAGGTGATCTCCAGAGTGCAGAACTGCAGAACAAGAAATGATTAAAATGATTCAAGAAAGAGACAAGAGAAATAAAGAGTTCAATGAATGCCAAATGCAAATGTGCGACATGCAGGAGGTGATTAATAAAATGAGTGATGAAAATAATTATTTGCAAAATGAAGCAACCAGACTCCTTAAAAAGTGTAAGGACTTAGAACAGCAAATGTGCATTCCCAGGTCCCAGGAGAGGCGGCAGGGTACCACCTTCAATGGAGTGGAGGTGAATTCTAGCTCTGCCCAAAGAGCTAGTGCTCCAGTGACTGGGCCGGTGACTGAACTTGGTTGCAGCGCCCTTGGGGGATTTGATACTCCCATTGGGGGCAGCCACCAATCTCATACACCTGAAAACAGGATTGAATCACAAAATAGTGCAATTCCATGCATTGCAACAAGTAGCCCCATAAAAATAATGAAATCCATTAAAGCCCTGATCAAACCATTTAAAAAGGGAGGTGAATGCTGCATTGAGGATCACTTAGAAGCGGTGCATGACATTTTTAAAGCACTCCAGATACCTAATGAACAGTACAGACAATATTTTCATTTAACTTTAGATGCCCCGACGGCCAGCATCATAAGGGGATTAAATGAACAGCAGAATATGACATGGCTGGAGTTTGAAAAAGAAATTAGGCGTCATTTTTCTCCTTTTCAGTCATTGCAGGAGGCAAAGAAAGTCGCGTACACAATTACTGCTGGACCTAATATATCCCCTCGCCAATTTTTACAAGACTTAAAAAGAGCATTTTCTCGCTTTGATGTATCTTTTGACTCAAATTCCAATGAGTTTAAAACTGCATACTTCTATGGGCTACAGAAAGACATCATATCCCAATTGGTCCGTGAATTTGACCGTGACAAGTCCCTTGAATGGATTGTACATCAAAGCACAAAACTATATGAGGTACTCTATTGTCAGGGTAGAGAAAGTGATAAAATGAAAGATACTAGACCTAAATCTAAAGAACCATCAGCCACAGTAATGGAAATCAGGTCAGCCAAAATGTCCCTTGAGTCTGCTCAAAGCCAAGGTAAAAATAATGTGACACCTGAACAAAGGGGTAATCAACAAAGATCGCCATTTCCTGTACCAATGTTCCAATCACATGATCCTAGTAATAGAGAGAGCTACATCAGCCCTAGGTATTTAGGGGACAGACCCCGGGTAGGATACCGGCCTGATATGGCAGGTATGAACAATAACCAGAGACAAAATCAAGATCAAAGAAATGATGGTCCCTACCAGTCATTGGGGACACAGAGCAGATTTGATCCCAGCACCATGATATATGGTAATCAGGATAGGCCCCGATATGTGGATCGATTTACTGATAATGGAAATCAACATAGGGGCCAGTACCCACAATCTGAGAGACAGGACATGAGGCAAAACGTGAACTACAGTCCACGCCAGTACAATGATTCCCCACCAGGGGACTATAATCAAAGAATGGGTGCAACCCGCTCCCCTCCACAAATGAATCAAGAGTTCAGAAACCATCCTAACCGACATCAATCACCTGAGAGGTATCAGAATAGATCCAATCAGGGGGAAAACAACCAATATCGACCTAGGCCACAGAAAGAGGATCCTAGAGAGATGGAAAGGTTCCAGTGCCTTGAGGCCCAAGTGAAAATGTTAGCTGAGCAAATAGGAAAGCTCTATACAGCGCAAAAACAACCTTCCAAAGAGGGGGCTGATGGCCATAGCAATGACCGGGGGGTTTCCGAAAAGTGACTAGGTACTCATGATAACTGCAGTGCCAAAATGACAGATTGCTCTGATATAATTTTGCATAACGACTCTGAGATGCCTAATGGATTAAAAATGAAAGTACCAGTAAATTAAATTGTGATAGAAAGTGCAAATACTTCTAAAAAAGAGGTACGGTTTAACTTAGAGCTAAATAAAACAGTAAAGATTTGCACAAATGAAAAAGAAACATTAGGAATTCCAAAAGAACAAAGGAACAGATTTAAGAAAAATGACTCATGCATGGGGAATACCAGTGAACAGGGAGTAAGTGGGGATGCTATAGCTCCTTCCCTGGGCAAGCAAAACAATGACCAAACACAGACAGAAAAAGGAAATACTCACAAGGAGGGTACAAGTCAATCACCTGAAGAATTCTTTGAGCCACATATTTTTGAAGAGGCTGAAAGGGCTGGTATCACACTAAATGATCACAAATGCACAGAATTAAAAAATGACAAATTGCTGAATGATGTTGTTACACATGTTCAGTTGGAGGATTGTAATGTGGTCTCTGATGTTACCCAGATGGATCGGCGAACAGTGGCCACACTCCAAAAAACCTCTGAACATGGAGAAATGAATAAAATCTCTCGCACAGAAATGGGTAAAAAGGAGGGAAAAATGTCTTTTCATTTACCAATGTGCTTAGCCAAAAGTGAAAAAGACCTGAGAAAGGTGAGCCCTGAAATCAGTAAGAATTCACATTTCTTATGTGTATTGGAGGAAGTTGAGGACAGATATTATGCACCCATCACTGTAGAAGAAAAATGCCACACCTTTGCTATGATTGACACTGGCGCACAGGCCACAATTATGTCCAAGGAGCTGGTAAAGAGTATCAATGAAGGGAGGCCTCCACAGAGTCAGATGACAGTGAAGGAAAATCAAGGCCCAGTGCATAACTTTAATGGGGAGGAGGTGCCCATCATAGGTGTAACTGAGGTTGACATAAAAATAGGAAAGCACAGAATGAAACAAGAGGTATTGATCACATCTATTTGTGAAATTCCATTTCTGATGGGGACAGATTGCCTGAAAAGATTGTCTCCTCTCATAGATGGGGTGAATGGAGTGCTGTGGTCCTTAACCAAAAAACCATTGAGGCCTAAGAAACTAAAATCACAAAACAGCAATATAAATGAATGTCACACCGTTGCCAAAACAAATGATGCTGTAGAGGTATATCTCCAGAATAGCTGCATACCTAGTGTCACTGTCATATTAATGTGTCAAGACAAAATGCAGAGCGACAATGAAAAACTACCTGTACAAATATACTTGGACCCAAGGAAAGATTGGCAGACTGCCATAGATGAGCACACATTATGTTTTTATCTAAAAGAGAAAACGTGCAAACAGAATATTGCTCCTAAAACAGATTCAGAAAAACACATTACCACTCTGGCAGAAATACACATGGAAGATGAGCAACCATGGGTTCATGTTGGTATAAATGATTATCTTAAAACAATAAAAGCCACTTTAGCGCTTGAACATGAAAGGAGTTTCATTAATGAGAAATTGTTGCAAAAAATTATGAAGAGGGAAGAAATCCCGAAATTTAGGATTAAAAACCAATATGTTTCTGGGTTGGACAGTCCAGACTTTGAAAACCGAATTGCAGGCAGATGCATGCTTAAAATTAGCATTGGGCAGAAAGCAATTTACCATAATGTATGGATAGTGAGTGGAGCACAAAATGAATTTTACATGGGAAATGACATCATGCACAGAATGTGTATGGTGTTAGATTTCCTTAATCAAAAAATATGGTCACGCCTAGGTGGTCCGGCACCTGAATTTGAAGACAAAAGAAGGGCTTATCATTGCGCACAACTGGTTCCTTATGCAATCGAATTACAAATGAGGAAAAATACTATTATTCCTGCATTTACAAAACAGTTTGCAATAACACTGAAATGCAAAAATGGACCCTCATTGGACCCATCTTGGGTCCTCACAAGGTTAACACGGCAGCTGTACTTGGGTCATTTGTTAATTAGACCCAGTTGCATACTGTCAGAAAACGTATTGCACAAGGCATTGAAATGACCTGCTTTCTGAAGGCCTACTTCAATAGGACGAAGTATCACAGATTTAAATTCGGTGAGAGCCACTTAGTTTTTGATTGTATCATAGAAGTGCCTGTTAGCCTTAATCACAAGTGCCTGTTAGCCTTAATCACAACTGCTACTAGATATTGCCTTGCCTAGTGCTAAACTATACCTATTTTACATCATTAACTCTGTGAATTTGTAAATTAGGTATAGGACTGCTCTGAATGCCAATAGTATCTGTCCTCCGTGAAATAAAAATGTGTGTTCTTTTGTATTTGGTTCCACAGAGCGCTGCACTTGAGTGAATCCCTGTTTAAATCCGGACATGCTTGACATCCTTGAGGAAATTGAATCAATGTAAGACATGAGCGGACGAAGGGTTGAAATTGACATTTGGGTAGCGGGAGCTAAAGGTAGGTCCTGGATGTTGGGCATCACCCAGTAAGCAGGAGCTACCTCGGTTCAACTAGGAGCTAGTACACATTGCACAACATGTCTGTCTTGCACATTAGATGCAAACAATACATTTCTGACCAGGAAGTCTGTACCATACCACTTTCAGTGTCCCTTGCATGTGTTCATTAAAAGCCCTTTTTCGTATGACCAAACATATAGAGTTAATATCACATGTGCATGTTTGCATGCTACCAGTTAACCTGGGGAGTCAAACGTAGCTCCTGGTGACTGATGGTTTCAAGGCTAACCATGCTCTCCAAAGCTATGTACTTTATAGAAATAGAAAATCTCTATGGATAGGCCAAAAGTAACTCGTAGCAATGGGTGTGAACTAACTGGATTCTATGTGCTTTAAACAGGAGTCCGATAACTCTGAGTTCCTGCTTGTTTAATCCCTGGTTATATATATATACATATCTATATACAACAGTCTGTGGAATTTCAAGGAGTTCACAAAAAGCTAACCACATCTATTAAGCACTTTGTACAATTCAAAAGGAATGTCTGTGCTTTAATGAACTCTATGAGATAGATGTGTCTTCGATGCCATCAAATCATGAGCATAATACTTTAAATGTTACTCTACAGATGCAATACATCGGCTAGTTGTGGGAAAACCTGAATCTGGCTACACCACGAGAGAGAGCTTTGTGATTGTCCATTGTGTTCCAGCATAGTCCATTGTGTACCAACATGGTGTACAACATTTATCCCATTGTTTTTTGTGAATGTGAAACACATATTGCACATTCACACTCCAGGTTAGATTAGCCTTCCACAAACATATGTTTACATGTCTCAAAATAGAGTCATTTGAATATGTGACATGTATATCATTTGTAAACAAATACAACAATTATATTTTTGGACTGTTTTTCTTTTACACTCATTATGTATTTTGACACTGTTGTCTTGGATTGGATGTTAGTGTGTGCTTGTGTATCCAGGGAGTGGGTACACATATATAATATGCCCTATAGTTGAGGAGAAAGCAAACCTGTTTACATAGACTTCACAAAACTCTTTGGCTAATAACTCTTCACTCATTGAATGGATTTGGATGTTATTTTCCCAAAAGAAATGGTGTCCCAAGCATCGAAACAGCAAGTCCAACTAGACATTTTTTGTAAAAATGTGTTAAAAGATGGAAAGGTTATTAGGACAACAAAGCACTGTTTTCAGCCTACTACCATTCATTTTCCCATAGAGAAAAAGTGCTTCCATTGATCAACCCTTGTGTGAAAACTGTTGGATGGATCCAAACAAGAAACAAGTTGGGACACAGCGCTGCAGATGCACATTTTGCTGGTTTGGAGTTAATCAGTCCACTCGTTTTTACAATATTCAACAGTGAAGGGGGGCTACATCTCCCATGGTGCTTTGTAGCAGAGAGTCAGGGAGGCTTTTCAAAATGAAAAGTCACCCTTTTTTTGCTTGAGGAAAGCGGGAATACAGAGCAAAGCTTAAAATGAAAAGTGCTCAAAATGATATTTGGAAGAGGAAAAAGGGTCTAGTACTATTATCAGGCCAGAGGAGGAGAGAGGGAAAGAGCTGCAGATCAGCTATCCTTCCTGGTCCTCATTTCTTTGTGAAGAACCCCCTAAAGCATTACTGTGATACCATATTCTCCTCTAAATCTGGCGAGTTCTTGATGTTGGGGGCAGAAGAAATGCCATTTTGGCCTGGGTGACAAGGGTTTTGGGGCATCTGGGAGACAGCGGGATAGACCCCTTGGAGGAATGAGCATGAATTCTTGCCCATTCCCTGGCTGCCTGATTCAAGGGCCTGACAGCCCATCTTGCCCTGCCCTTGATGGGCAGTATTCTCAGCAGGCCACTGAGCTCAACACCTGAGCATGCTACAGTGAAAGTGAGAGAGCTATAGACAGTGGCAATGTGAGCCAGTGAAATGGTACCTGTCTGCACGAGGCCAGTGGTGCAAGTGCAGGATTGCAGGCTGGTGTTCCTTCTAAGGCCTACTCTCAGGTTCCCTTGACTAACCAACTCCCCTCTAAGATCTCCTACCTCCTTACACTACACACACATGCACACACAGACGACCTCCGCAGGCCTGCCCATTACCACATTAACATTAACTGAGCCACAACTAAGCCCTCTTCTTTAGCCCAATCAATTCTTACCACATCAGCAGCTAAGCAGACCCAAAGCGCAATATTTGCCCGATCCTAGCCTCTTCCATCTGGATAACACATTCCCATGATTGTTTTCTCTGCCAAAACCATAGAAAGCAGTTTGGCACATATGAACTGGTTACTTTAGACCAGCACCCATAAGCATCACAATGTTTGCAACTGCCTTTCCTACTGTCCCACTAATGCCCCTTCCCTTTTTCTTACTGAGCCAAGTGCAAAGACGCCACCAATAGTGTCAGAATGGTGCTGTTCAAAACCAGTTACAATACTGTTATCTCATGCACTTGCCGGATCTGTTGCAGCTTCCTGCCATGCCTGCACGACAACTCCTGCTGCCTGGTAGTTTGTCATTGGTGGCTGGCTACTTGCACTGTCCTGCCACCTCCTGCTGGTGTACTGTGCACCCTTTGACCATCACATCTGCCTCAGATAGACACCAACACCTCCGTTGTTTTTTCACAGCTGCTCTGTTAAGGTATTCTCATGACCCACCTACTAGTTTAACCTCTACAATGGTTGCACCATTATCTGAAACCACCAAGGTGGTGAGGCCGAGGGCTGTAAACCTCTTGGCCAATGAAGTTGGCATCCTGAATGACCAGGTCCTGAGCTATTATGAGTCCCCCTTCAGTCCTGTCAACCCAGACCTGTCGGTGGGCGCCAGAGCCTCTGCCCACCTACAGGTCTGTAAAAACATCACAGCTGCCTTCAACACAGAAGGGGTGGCTGTCTATGTCTTGGGATGAAATGAGGAGCAGGTTACAGTCTTGAGGTCCATTCTCTTGTCAGACATTGGGTAACACTACTTCTGGCCTGGATCCTAGGGAAAGTGAACCCAGCTCTTCATGTCTAGGTCCTTGTCATGCAGGTCGGGAACCAAACTGCTGATAGGTAGACGAAGGGGACCTGCTCCTGCACTGTTACAATGGGCCTCATTACGACCCAGGCGGATTTCGCGGTGCTAAATGCACCGCGAAGCATGGCGGAAAGCCGCCGATAGCGCCATGGGGGTTGGCGGATTTACCGCCCCATTCCGACCTCGGCGGAGCGGTAAATCCCCAATCCCCATTCTGCCCTTCCCCATTCCCATTTTTGCCCCATAGGGTATAATGGGAGTGGGGAAGGAGTTAATTACGCCACCGTAAAATACGGTGGCGTAATTAACAACGAGGTCCCGTAGCGCCATGGTTTTCTCCGGCTGGTAAAACCAGGCGGAGAAAACCTCCATGGCGCTACGGGAACTCGTAGTATGGCGGAGAGGTACGCCATGCACTACGCTGGCGTAATACCCTCTCCGCCAGGGTCCTAATGAGGCCCAATGTCATTAATGAGCTGCTGGCATCAAGCGATGAAGAGAATGAACCTACCTCTAGCTGGGTTGTGTCGAACATATTAGTTGCATTGCTGCTTGCTGGCACATTATAACATAGGTAAGGGACACACAGGCCTAGTGTGCACCCAATGGACATGTATGCATGTGATAAAGTAGCAGAAGCAAACTTTGGCTGCTGTCCGGGGCATGTGTTTATGTATGTTTTAAAACACCTGTGGCCATGTGCTGTTCTTCAATTACATATACATGAGGTGGTGTTAAGCTCTCACAACTCTAGTCTTGAAGTACATGTTCTCTTGTCATCTGCTCACAGTGCGCCCATCTGGTACTGCATGATTCATGCATGCTAGGGATGTTGGCCATCTGGGCTGCGAGAGGTGAATGGCCCACAAATTAATACTTTGCATAGATCATCATTTTTTGTACATTCCCATGTCTGGTAGACATTTCATATTCCACTGCTTAGGCCATGCCTTTGGCAACAAGCATATGTAGCAAGAAGCATTTGCAGCGTGTCAGTTCACCTGGTGAACTTTAATGTATGTGTCATGGAGGGTCCACAAGTTCTTTACACACTGTTGACTCTTGCCAACAAAACATCTATTGAATACAGTTCTCCAACACTGAAAGCGATGATTATAGCAAGATGGACAGACATTATGCTTATAATTGTAAGTCAATTTCAAATTTGAAAAACAAAACTAATTGCCCCGCCAGGAAAACGAATGACTTTTTTAGAAATAGATTCTCAAAACATCTTTGGTGGGGGCGTGGCCAGCATGCAAGCGCAGAGGACGTGAGCTCTGTGAGCTCCTCTTGCCGCCGACAACATCCTGAGGAAATTATCCTGTTTGGTGGGACGATACGACTTGCAACTTCAAGATTAGCCGCATGAATGCTGGAAGAAGCTCCGTGTGCATTTTCACCCCGAGAATCCTGCTCTGGGTGAAGGAAAAAAGCAAAGAAGTTGCGGCGCGCTGGGCGCGAGTTGCCGAATCCAAAATGGCCGCTGCGGTCCGATCCCTGTGTTAGACCGAACCTCCTGGAGGGGGAGGACCCCTCGGCTGCCTCGGCCGGAGCAGTGCGCCGCGTTGCGACCCGACGCCCGATCGCAAGGAAAAGGAGTGTTGTGAGCCCGCTCGAGGTGTCCCCGAGAGCGAAGGGACCCTGTAGCGCCCCAGGGAGCAGAAAAGGTGCTCGCCTGACGGAGGTCGGGTTGGGACTCTCGGCCTTATACCCGCAGACCACGGTGCGGCCCCCAGTGGTGCGGGCGGAGGTGGATGAAAGGAGCGGCGCTGTCCGCGCGCACCGGCGAGGAAGACCCACGGGGCCAGGGCGCACGAGGACGGAGTGAGCCGGTCCCCTGGCAAATCGACCGGAGTTCCCCCCCCCCCTCCGTAGCAGAGGTGAGCAGGCACTTCCTGGCTGAACTCCTACACACAGGCACCCCAGCATATCGGGTGCCTCTGACTGGGTAGGCAGCCGGTGTTTGTGTGGCTGCAGACCCACGAACTTTGGGGGAGTGGTCATTGCGGACGATTGGCGGCCCTGGTCCAGGACGGCCTACGGTGCCCGGTGACGGGCCAGGCGGACAAACTGTCTTTCCCCGCCCAGAGGCTTCTTGCCGTGGACCCGTGCGGAGAAGACCCTGGGCAAGAAGAGTGTGCCTGCATCAGAAGCGCCCCCTGGAGCAGCAAGCAAGTAAGTGGGAGCATCCCACCCCAGCCACCCCAACAATCCCGGGGAACGCATGACGCGGGGAACGCAAGAGGGTCTCACAAGCCAACAAAGGGGAGGGGTCCCAGTGGACTCCGGGGACTACTCCGAGTACTCTCCGTGGGGAACCCCAAGGCACGGGCCCATCCCGGCAGAGTCACGGCACAGGGCATAGCTGGGGTGGAACCACCAGGGAGAAACGCCGGCGCCCCGCCCCGCCGGAATTTTGCTGCTGCCGTTGGGCCTAGTGGAAGACGCGGATTTCCACCACCGTGACCTTCGACGCACGGCACGATGGGGAAGGACAGGCAGAGAAAAACATCCACACAAAGCAGTATGGATCAGTTTGCGGTAGCCACGGCCCCGGCTCCCGCAGCGTCAACAACACGAGCGCTCCCTCAACCAGAGGATGAACCTCTCTCCTTGCGGGACATCATGGCGGCTATCGCTAGCTCACGCTCCTCCATGGAGATCAAGATGGATAGCATCGCTGCAGATGTCTCCTTCCTGCGGCACGACCTACAAAAGTTAACCTCCAGAACGAGCGAGGCCGAACACCGTATCTCCGCAGTAGAGGATAACGTCACTGGGATTAACAGGCAGATGACCCAGGCACTGGCCCGCCTGAAGACCCTAGAGGCCAAAGTCGATGAGGGAGAGGGAAGGTCTCGCCGCAATAATGTTCGCATCCTGGGCCTCCCGGAGGGGGAGGAAGGGCAGTGCATGGAACTGTTTCTAGAACAATGGCTCGCTGACATCTTCGAACCCTACCCTTTCTCGAAGTTTTTCTCCGTAGAGAGGGCACACAGAATGCCCTCGGGCAGACCGGTACCGGGCGCTCCGCCCCGAACAATAATCGCCAGACTGCTGAACTATCGTGACAGAGATGCGCTCCTGCAAATGTCTCGCTCCCAAGGGTCGATCACACACAATGGGTCGCGAATAGCCTTTTTCCCAGACTACACCCGTGAGGTGCAACGTGCAAGGCAATCCTTCAAGCCTCTCAAAAGACAGCTGGCGCAGTTAAAGGTGAAATACGGCCTTCTCTTTCCGGCCCAACTAAAGATTCACCACAAGGGGACGACGGTGCACTTTACAGACCCACAGGAAGCCTGGAGATGGGCCGAGGCTCATATTGAAGGGGATTGGTCCACAAGGGCACAAAGGCATAGAGGCAGGGTTCGACCCGGGTCACAACAAGTCTCCCCAAGGAGAGCCCCGGAACGTGGGGAACAGGAGGCTCCGGAGCGACTAGCGGAGCAGGACGCACACTGAAAATGCTCAACCCAGTAGCGGTGTGAAAGAGTGCCCTAGCGCAGCATACAGGCGTAATCAAACCATACTCCCGACTGAGCCACGGGAGACGTCCCACCAGGTGAACACCAACATACGGCACAAGAAGGAGAGCCCCCTGGGTAGGTCCTCTCTTGGAGTTTCGCTTAGAGCTTAAAGTTAAGCCGCACTTGCGTTACAGGTAGACACCTGTACCTCTAAGTCAGTTTGTTTCATGTGAGTTGTCCGGTTGACAACTTGGTTTCTCATGTTCGGGCTACAGATGCTTCTAGTTGGGAGGAGTATAGGGTGGGTAGTTATGGGTTTGTTATGTTTAGTTATGAAAGGGGCCAGACAAGCAGGGTATACACTAATGTCCAAGCTAGAGGCAGCATTAAATAAACACACAGAAACCCGGCGCCAGGCGCCGCCGCCAGTAGCACATACTTTCTCGTCCACAAATAGTTATGGCCCCCAGTAGCATCAGGACCAGCAAGGCCAGGTCACTTAACTTCATGACCTGGAATGTCAACGGGCTCGGCAATGCAATCAAACGCCGATTGGTAGGGCAATACTTGAAAAGGCACGCCCCAGATATAGTTTTTCTGGTAGAAACACACCTTGCAGGCACAGAATGTTCCTTCTTTAAACGCACAAACTACAGGCTCGCACTCCATGCGGGCTTCACAATGGGTTCACGTGGTGTCCTGATTCTGATACATAAAAACCTCCCCTTCCATTTGAACACGGTGTCTCAGGACACCGGAGGCAGGTACATACACGCGACAGGCACGCTCTGGGGAAACTCCATCACACTGCTTGTTGTCTACGCACCACCAACTTTGCTAACGCCATTACTCACCGACATTTCCCCCATAAGTACGGAAGATAACTCTGACATCACGATAATTGGAGGGGACTTTAATGAAGTCATGGACCCAACCCTAGACCGCTCACACCTGCGCAATAGAAACCCCGAGGCACGCACCAAACTTGCCACGTTCACGAACGCCCTAGGCTTGTGTGACGTGTGGAGAGAGCTCCACCCCGACTCCAGGGAATATTCCTTCCATTCTGGGGCGCACGCCTCGCTCTCCAGACTGGATTACTTCTTCATCCCTTCAACTGACCTATATAGAGCACAAGAAGCATACCTATTACCTAGGGGTATCTCTGACCACTCCCCAGTGGTGCTGAAAATCACGACCTCTAGACCGACCCCCCCGCCAAGTTGGCGCCTGAATAATTATTACTTGGGTAACCCAGACCTGATAGAAAAACTCCAAGAGGCGACCGAAACGTATTTTGAGCTAAACACGGAGTCTGCAGCGGACCCTGGGTCACTGTGGGAGGCATATAAAGCAGTTCTAAGGGGGGAACTCATCTCATGGACATCCGCACACAAGAAGCAACACCTCCTTAAAATACATGAGGCAGAACAACAAGTTAAACTGGCAGAGGAAGCCCATATTGCCCAGGACACGCCTGAGACGAACCGGGCCTTAATCCGAGCACAGAAGCTGCTCCAGAACACAGCACTTGATAACGCCAAACAAGCACACATGGCAATGAGGGCGCGGGTTTATGAAACGGGCGATAAAGCTGGCAAATTGCTAGCGTGGCTGGAGCGTAAGGAGCAGGGAAGCAGACATGTGCATCAGCTACAGGGGGGGAGCGCAGGGCCACTAGTATCGGATCAGGACATTTCACAAGGTTTCGCAGACTACTACGCTGATCTCTATAAAGAGCCCGCAACCCGCATGAACACGTCAATAATAGATGAAATTAACCTCCCCACTCTGGACGAGACCCAACAAGAACTATTGGACAGGGATATAACGGAAGAGGAAGTGGCAGGTGTGATGTCTGCCCTCCAATCTGGCAAATCCCCAGACCCAAATGGCTTCCCGATCGAACTGTGGCGGAAGGTGGGGACCAACGTAATTGCCCCACAACTACTGAGAATGTACCAGCATGCAAAAGAACGGGGCATTCTATCCCCAGACCTGAGAGAAGCCACGATAATCGTATTGCCCAAACCGGACAAGCCCCCTGACAATTGCAATTCGTACCGGCCCATCTCGCTCATAAACAGCGAAACGAAAATTCTAGCTAAGCTGCTGGCAGACCGTTTGCTGCAGGTGATACCCGCGCTGATCCATCCAGACCAATGCGGGTTCATGCCCCAGAGATCGACGCGTATGAACCTTCACAGACTACATGCGGCACTGGAAAAATCCGACAGCATTCAAGGGCCGCTGGCCTTGCTGGCAATCGACTTTGAGAAGGCCTTCGATTCAGTGAGATGGGAGGCCATCTGGGACATAATGAGACGCATGGGGTTTGGAGAAAACTTTATGAGCTGGGTGCTTTTGCTGTACAGCGGGCCGATGGCCAGGACTAAGGTTAACGGTTGGCAATCAGAGCCGTTTGGCCTGGGCAGAGGCACCAGACAGGGTTGCCCCCTGTCCGCAATGATCTTCGCAATAGCCATAGAACCCCTGGCTATCCTCCTACGTGATACACGGCTCTGGGAAGGGTTCCGCTGGTCGGAGACATGGGAGGACAGAGTGTCTCTCTACGCGGATGATCTGCTTATATATCTGAAAGACCCGTGCAACTCCTGCCACCGCGGCACACAGATGTTGAAGGAGTACGGAGACTTCAGTGGATTACGAGTAAACTGGTCAAAATCCACCCTATTTCCCATAGGCAACGTAGCAGCTGCTAGCCCCGCGGACTGCCCCTACCAAGTCGTGACAGAGCAGTTTAAATACCTGGGGGTCATCATCACGAAGAACCTGATGGACTATACATTGCTGAACCTACACCCGGTTGTCACAAGGTTTGCGGAGGACACTCGCCACTGGTCTGCCCTGCCACTAACACTGATGGGCAGAGCAGCCCTATTCAAGATGATTGCACTCCCAAAGTTTCTGTACATTCTGCAAAACGCTCCACTACACATCCCACATCAGGAATTCCTGAAGATAGACCGTATCCTTAGAAAGCTGTTGTGGAGCGGGGGTCACCCGCGGATTGCCCTCTCTACCCTGCAAAGGTCCATCTGGGAGGGTGGGATTGGACTGCCCAGAGTGCAAACTTATTACTGGGCCAGCCAGATGGCGGTGGTGAACGACATGCTCCATGGGGACAGGAATTTGCCACACATCAAAAGGATCAACTCGCAGAGTGGAGCTGCCCCCTTGGAACTCCTGTATCGCGGCCGGTGCCGCAGACCAGCTCTAGATATGGATACTAGCATCACATGCATCTGGACCGAAGCGCATCGCCACATAGGCTGGGACGCGAAGCTGACTCTAGCCCAACCTCTGTGGCACAACAGACTCCTCCCCGAAATGTTGAAGCTCCCCAAATGGCCCGTATGGGCCAGTAGAGGTATTGCCAGAATTGGAGACGTTATGAGGGAGGAGACACTGGTCACCTTTGAAACATTATGCTCTGAATTCGCCCTCCCACCCTCTGAGGAATACCACTACACCCAACTGAAACACGCACTGCATGTCCACCGTCAAACAATCAGCGATATTCCGGAGTGCACCCCGTCAGAACGCAATATTGTCCAGGACCGAATACAGCGCAAAGTCACCTCAACCATGTACAATGTAATCACATCCTTTGCTACACCTGAACTGCTCAGTCTGAAAGCCAGGTGGGAGCGCGACGTGGGCTCGTTCCAGCCTGAGGACTGGGCAGAAGCATTGATGTATCCCCGGGAAGTGGCCATCTCATCGAGACTTCGCCTAGTGCAACTTAAAATCCTACACCGCATCTACTATGCCAGAGTGGCACTTTTCCGCTGGGGCAGAACCTCGGACGCGCGTTGCTTGCGTTGTAAACGGGAAGAGGGTACTTTCTTCCACATTATATGGGAATGTGACAAAATACAGCAATTATGGAGGAAATGCTGCGACAAGCTTTCCAGAGTCATGGGCAAACCAGTGCAAAGGGGTCCAAAACAGCTCCTATTAGGAATCTCCGACGAAAGCGATCTGACACGCTACGAGAAATTGCTATGGTCGACCGCAACAGCAGTCCTCAGAAGGAACATTGCGCAGTTATGGGGATCCGAGAGAACACCCTGCTATGACCAGTGGGTTACAGATGTAGACATTTGCGTGATAACGGAACGCAGGGTGTACGCTGCAAGGGGGTGCCCGCAGAAAGCAGAGAAGATATGGCAGAGATGGGAAGAGGATAGCTGAGTCCCAGACGAGATGTATCGAGTGAAATGTGCCATATGGGTGGGCGACGCCGGGTTGGTGGCCTGGAACGCACGAACTGCCTCACGAGCTTCCTCACTGCAGACCTCATGACAGCGAGAGCTAAAGCCCCTTTCTTTGTTTTCTTTGTTTTCCCTTCCCTTTCCCCTCTTCCCTGGAGCTGTTTACCCCCCCCCGCCCCCTCCTCCCATCCCCTTCTTTGTAATGTTGGGATACTTGTAATGTTACATGCATGTTTTCAAAACCAATAAAGTTTTTGATAAAAAAAAAAAACATCTTTGGTGAAGTGTAAGCAGATTGTTACACATAGTTCCCGTCAAATCTACCTCACCCAATCCTCAGTAGAAGAGTTCCCACTTTATGTGGAACAAACGAGTGGCAACATGGTATTTTGCCTTACAATTTTCAGATTGTATTCAATTACAACAGAGTAGTTACTCGCTGTGTCCAGTTCAAAAATATACCTCTCCATTCTTTGAAGCATATAGACCAAACAGTATAAACAAACTCATTAATAAATACTTTGTATAAACAAATGACTGGTTTCAGAAAAAATGAGGATATTAGATGCAAGTGCTAGATACATTTCTAGGAAAGTTAGTCTTCTAATTGTCCTCTAAGGCCTGTCACTAAAGCCCTTGCTAGCTTAACTAAACCTCTGAAATGAACTAAAAAAGGGGTTTATGGACCTAGTCATGGGACAGGGGTATACGTAAGACACAGCTCGACAAAGAAAGAAAAACTGTGCTGCCATGCTGTTGTGTGCAGGAAGTGTTAAACAGCAGGCTCAACGTTTCGACAGCCGGGTGCTTAGTGCTCTACCTTCTTCAGGACTGAATGATTATAGAAGGTGGACCCCCTGAGGACCAAAAGAATTATAAAATCAGATCACTGCATGGTGTGAAGAAATCACTACACCACTGTGATCGTATATATTAAAACATACACCGCCTATACATTGATTGTGAGAGGCAGGCGTGGACTGGGGGGCCTAAAGTATAATAGTGCTGGCCTGGCGCAGCATGATGGTTGCTCACGCTTGGAGAGGCAAGCGTTTCTGCAGTGTAGGAGTGTATTTGAACTACCCCTATAACAGCATTGTCAAAGTAAAAAAGAAAGAGAAACCTTTTAAGTCCAAGAAGCCAGGACCACATGTGTGGGTATCCAGATTATGAGTAAGCGGCACCTAGAGTTCAACCGGGCAACATGTATGCACCCGTGTTACCTCTATCAGGAAGTCTCATTCTTGTTTATAAATGAATGTAGTCATTATTTCAACAGGGGTTGGGTGTTTCCTCATTGAGTCCTCCTCCTGCTATTGAGGCGGTTAATCCACCTAGCCTCCTTGTAGAGCAGGACTCTCTGTGGGTTGGACGTCTGTTTTACCACACCAAGTACCCACCAGAGAAGATTATCTGCTATGAGTTGGTATTCCAGAAAGTGGGAAACCAGTGTGACAGTTATGTTTTTACAGTGGATCTTTGAGCAATGCTCTTTTATCTGGCTATGTACAGCTTTGTTGTCTGTCCTATATATCGCACTTGATGCAATACATAACATTTGTTTTGCAGTTAGACATGAAAATGTGTTCCCATGTCATATCCTCGAATTTGAAGGATTGTATCTTCCTTGTAAGGCTTCAAGCCTTACGATTGCCGCAGAGGAAGTGTCCCTCAATATGTCATAACTCCCAGTTGGATCTGGTGGCCCTTTCCTGATTAGGTTTGGCATGAACAACGTTATCCTTTAGATTCTGAGACCTCTTGAAGGCAAAAAAAGGTAGTGACGTGTTAGGTAGACAGGCGCTCACCATGAGCCAGTATTTCCTGACCATCTTCTTGATGTCAAAGGAGATGGTGTTATATGGAGTCATACATGTGAGTTTATTCTCTTCCTCTCCATGTACCTATAAACTTAGCCCTTTACATCAAATGTTTCAAGAGTTTCTTCGGGTATCCTCTCTTCCTTAGGTTTGAAATGAGATTTCCTGCCTGTTCATAGAAGTCTATCTCATATGTACAATTGTGTCTGAGGCACAGGAATGGACTATATTGTACATTCTTCTTAAGGACCCTAGGGTGTAAGCTTGAGTAGTGTAGAGTGGTATTTCTGTCTGTCATCTTTTTATATAGTGAACAGTTCAGTACTCCTCCATCTGCTTTGATCACAAGGACAGCCCTTGCTCAGTCATCGATCAGGGAGGAGTCTTGCAGGACTGCCCGAGAGATTTAGGCGAGGATGAAGCAGGACCTGGACATTGAGGAAAGTCCGACTCTGCAAGGCCAATGTAGACAGTGTGTTGACCTTGGCCCAGAACTGGCAGTACTGGAGGATATGAATTGGTGATTTTTGTATTTTGTTGTCTGGGTTTATTTATTATTTTGGACAGATAGGCTTAGGTTTCCTTTGACATATTTCTCTTTGTTTTTGTACATATGGTCTTTTTTTTCATATCTTGTGTACTTTGAATACATTCCTCACTTTTCTATTTCAATCCACGGTGTTTTCTTGTTATTGTAGCATGAGGCGTATGTGTTTGCATGCTGTTATATTTGTGTTTGTGCCGATTCGTGTTCATGTCACTTTTTGTTTGGCACATCAGTTCCATGTTCCAGGGTATGTGGTCTGAGGTTCACAAGGTTAGATACAATTCTATGGGTCATTCTGGTAATTGGCATGTTCCTGCAGTACATCTGTCCATGCTTAATGGTACTGTGAATGTATATATCAGTGTATCATGGCCATTGCATGTAGAAGGTCTTTGAGTTGTGTTAACAGGTTACGTGTTCACAGTTTTCACATTTTTGAGTGTCTTGTCAACACATATCTATGGTAGACATGCAGGCAGTTAATTACTGTAAGGGCTGAGTGAGGGGGCGGTGTGGCCTGTAATAAGTGTTGCTCTTTTCTTCCAATTGATTTCATGTTTGTGTTTCTTTATGGCAGAGCTTGCTTCAGGAAGGTACACAACACATATGTGGTCACATGGGGATGTGCAAATATATAGGAGCAGTTGGCAAGGGATCATTGCAAGAATGTGGGGAAGTAACAATGGGGGAGTGCAGTCAAATATGCTGCAAGGAATGTGCATGCAACCAGGTGGAGCAGCAAGGATTTGAGGAGGCCCAATGTCTGGTTAAGTGGGGGAGTGAGGGATGCATGGAGGTAGGCGTTGTGGATAAGCCATTTCTTGATGATGATGGTGTTGGGATCTTTCCTGAGAGGTGTAATTGTGGTGGTGAGTCAGATGTTTATGTTGAGGGTGTTATAGTGTTTGTGGATTTGGAGATAACAGGCTTGTCTGCCTGTGTTTCCTTCCTGTGTCATAAGGGCAGAATTCTACACATGCCCTTCCTTCTGCTGGATTGACGGGGTGAGTATGTTACCAAGAATGAGGCGTTGGTACTCGAGGGAGATAGGTGTGTAGATGGTGTATTCTATTTTAAGGTGACCTTTGTTTGAGGTGTTAGCCAATGCTGTTTGATGAGGTTTGTTTGGCTGTGTTGGACTTTCTAGTTCTTTGATTCATGATGGTGCGAAATTTAGGACTCCTTTCTGGAGTGTAAGGGTGGAGTCCATAAGTGTTTGATGGGGGAATGGAGGGCATTAATGTGGGAGGGGAACAAGGTTTGGATGATTTATTTTGCTTGGATGGTGGAATTGTGTTTCATTGTGGTTTCATATTGCTAGTGATGTTTGTCCTGGTTTAGTTCAATGTGCATCTTGAAGGAGAGATGTCAGTTATTGTGAGAGACATGTGCCATTGCACTGGAGGACTAATGGTGGAAGTGATTGTATATTATGTGAACTGTGTCCCATCCACCTTTGATGCCATGCCCCTTGCTTTACTTTTTGTTCGCTGTTAGCTCACTGCCCATTCCTCTGCCAGCTATCCTAAGAATAGCACCAAGATACTGCATTACAGTTTCTGTGTGGACATCTTTGGACCATGCTGTACCACCTACAGATAACCTGCTCCTGATCAACTACTTCTCATATGTAGCCATAGGGAACATATGCACTACAATATGCCACCACTACTGATGAGTGATATTCACCTACGTGCACTGAACTACATTACATGCATAATAAATGACATACTAATCAACACCCACAACATTTACTTTTTTGTCACCCATCTACACCCACAGCCCAGAGGCCCTCATTCACACTAGCTACTGCTTTCTATGTTCAATCCGTCCATGGAAGATGGTGAGAGGGGTCTCCCACAGTCACTTTAATTCATGTGCATGCACCCTAATGTAACTCTACACAACAGGTTTGTTGTTAGTACTCTTTGGAGGCTTCCTGCTTTTAACTACAGACACAGTCAACTTGAACTTCATGCCACTCCCACCCAAGGTCAGTCAATGTTCAATTCGAGACTTCATAGAGTTGCACACAACATTGTCTCTCATTCACACCAACACCTTCCCCCTCAATGTCTTCAATGTTCAAGGCAATCCTGAAACAATTGGCTGAAGGAAGTTGTCCAGTCCATTCTCAATACTCTGAACTAGTCAAGGTTCACAGTAGGGTCAACACACGTTAAAGGTCCCACGGCCTTCCTCCTCACAAACACGCTAAACACTTTCTATTATGGATGTCCAATGACACTCCAGTTGGTGAATGTGGCAATTGACTTTGACGTGAGGCACATCAGCCCATTCATCCACATCCATGGGTAAGTCCATAAACAGGCATTGAGATCATTCAGTTAATTCCCAGTTTTGGCTGTCAGGGTACCCCTCCGCATCATCCTCCTCCCGTGAGGTGATGCTCATGAAAGCACCATTACTGCAAGTTGCTGTTCCAATCAATGTTCAAAGGTGTTGCTGGCAACGTGGACCAGCATGCACCTGACTGCCAACGAACCCTACAGTCTTGCTCTTCCAATGCAGTGAGGGCCTCATCCCCTACAATGAAGGCATCAGTAAAGAAGGAGTGACCATCCATGGCCACTTCAGGTAAGTGTGCACTGCATACCGTTAACTGATGTCTGGTGGATTGTGAAAATTATGCATTGGCATCATAGAGAAAGAGAGCAACAAAGGGAGATTCCTCATGGGGCCATGACACATTGCATGGAGTTTGACCATGACACACACAGACACAGTGGCCCACAGATAAATCAAATAACATGTGATGTACCACCATGTTGTAGCTGAAGTGGGACCACACAGACATGAGTCATCAACTGCAGTGCTGACTGCCTATGTTCCGTAATGGGAACATTGTCCATGGTGACCATCCTGCCTGCATCTGTACTCCTATTCCTTCCATCTGCAGCAGTCATCTCTTAGCTCCCAATCACCCACAGCTCCCTTAGTCATGGCACATTCACCTCACCACTAAAGCCTAGAAAGAAATTGCAATTGTTAAGTAACAAAACGTGAGCTCCAAGTTGCTCATCAAGTACTGTCCCCATTTGCCATATTAGGTTTCTTCCTTCCTTGAGGATGTAGTGGCCTCACGTATGCTCCAAAATATGTGCACCAACTACATCTTTCAGTGCAATGTTGCCTTGTTGGCAGGAGCTGCACAGATGCAATTGCTCTGTGTACTGGGGTTTGGCCATTTTGTGATGTAATTGGCTTTCACATCATGGTGCTGCATGTTGGGGAGACTCACAAATGCCATTCCATCTTCCTGCTGTACTTGATGTTTGTATGGTGAGTACTGGCATGACATGGCCACTCATAGATTGTCTTTGACTGGTGCTTTGGGGGGCAGCTATTACCTCCATGTGCCTCTTCATCATCACAGTACTTACTCTGTAAGGGCAATCAGCCTTCCGACAGAACACTTTAGAAAGCATTTTTAGCTCCTCCCCCTCATAGCCTGAGGTATTAAGCACCTGACCAATCCTATGTTCCTACAGTTGTGCTTCTTTAAAACCTGTTGAGGCCAGCTCGGCTCCTCCCTTTTTTCCCTAAAGGGTTTACCTCACTGTAGGACTTTGCGGGTCTAAGTACGCAGTTTATAATTTTCCCCTCAGTCCCTGCAGGGCTTGGACTTCAGGGGAGGAGGAATGAACAGGTTTGTTGAGTACTGGGCATCCAAGGAGGTTTAGCTGGGCTGAGCGCAAGGATTGCCCAGACTTGTGGGTGCCTGCCAATGGATATCCCTAGACCTGCAAAAGGGTAGGGCGATAACAGCGAGCAACTAAATTCAGCAGTGCCTAAGGTCACTGTGGACCATCCTTCGGTCATGTCTTAAGGAAGAATCCCTTCTGTTGCTACTACTCCCCTCCCCCAAAAGAGCCAGAAAAGCTTATATTTTTAGTTAGACCCAGTTACTGTCTTCTCAGTTGAAGGAGACTTGTGCCCCCCCCGCACCTCCAGATATCCCATAGTCCCGCCTAGCAGAGTCAGCCCCATGGGTGTCTGACTGCTGAAGGCATATAGCCTGGTCTTGTTATATGGTAGTGTATGCCTTTTTGAAATTTGGAACATGGCTGAGAGCGTCCTTGCTGTGAGTCCCCTGACAATATTCTGTTAGTTGTAAGGGTAAGGTCATGTGCACGCTGGGTACGATTGAGGGCCTGGTCCATTGTTGTTTAAGTCATTTGGTAATGCCTGTTCTCTGAATCAGCCTATGCCCTCCTTAGTCTCCATCCTTGGATATTTCAGGTTCTGTAGTAGCAAGCATGATCTCCTTGGGTGACAATTTGAAGGTTGTGTATGGTACAAGTTCTGACCAATTCAATGTCTGCCTCTTCAGCCCACCTGAAATGCAGCTCTAGGGAATGCAGTTTGGTGGGCTAGATTACTTGGTAACTTTGGAGAAAACAGGCACTGAGCAGGAGGACTTAAGCTCAGGGTGATTTGCTCCCACCAGTGACAATAGTGTAAGGTCATAGACCATAGTGGGGGGGAGGGGGGGTTTCCAGGAGCACTGTCCGCCATTCCTCTTTTTTTCTGTAGTATCTGGTCTGGTGTCCAGTCATCACCCTTCGAACCTGGCCGGCAGCCCTTTTGAAGGATAGATCAGAGGATCAGGAAGGCATGGGAGGAAAAAGGTGGAACATCCTTCTGTACAAATGGATTGAATTTACTGTGGCTACTTAAGGACGCCAAGTCTGTCTATTGCTCTCAATGGTCACACTTGGATCCGTCCACAGTGGCATGATGATTGGCATGCTGATCCAAGGCATGATGAAGCCATGCCCAAGAAAGCACAGGCAACAAAGTCCTTCTACTTCCTTCCTGCCCTAGACCCCAACAATCATTTAAGAGGGGCTGCGTGTCAGAAATCTGAATATTCCCAGTTTGGAAAAAAAACACCCTGAAAAGCGAGCAAAAAACAACCTCACATTTTTTTTTTAGGGGTGGGGGTCCTCATTTCTATCATGCACAACAAAAGGATGTTTTTACCAAAACCCTAGGCAAAGCAATATTTCCAGATTTGCTCTAGTTTTCGGCTTTGTGAGTCAGGTATTGTTCGAAAGATGAACATTTATTTATTTATTTTTCATTTGTAATGATGCAGGCATCTGAGCGCAAATCTAGATGTGCACGTGCTTCTCCTCACATGCTCGGGTGTAAATGTGTTTAAATAAGCACTCCTCTCCCTGTCTCTACCCATATCTCGTTCATAGATGTATACTTGGACAGAGGATGGACTTCATTTTTTCAAGTGGCAGGGCTAGTCGCCCCCCAACACACGTGCTCCCATCATTCATGCGAACTGTGGCAAAGAAACATACCTCTAGCTTCCACAAAGAGCACCTGAAAGTTATCAATGCATTGAATCATTAAGATTACGTCATTTCCGTTGGATCACATAACAGTGGATGTATTGCTGATAGCTGGGGTTATGTATCCTGGGCCTCCCACAAGCCCAGCCACCGCATTGTTTGTATCTGACGTGGACGCACTGCGTGCATCCACGGCGCCCCCCTTAAGCGATGGGTGAGTCTGCGAGGCTTGGCATGCCATCTGCAAGGCTGCCTTTTACAGCAATGATCTGCTTGGAAAGGTATCCTGCATTTTCCCCTCCACTGACGGCCAGTCACGCAAGTTCGCGCTGCGCACATTGCATTCTGCCTGCACCCTAGTGTAAAAAACGATTTCTTCATACCTGACTTAGCCTCGGAATGATCGCCTCAGAGAGCTTAGCAAGTCAGCGTGTTTCTGAAGCGTGCTTTTTCCAGAAACATGTTCCCATTGTTTATTTTACCTATGCCACACATATTCTGGGGGCGATTAACATTATCTGCATTCTTGTGGCCGTCACGGTTTCTGAAATGAATGCCCTTTTAGTGTCGGCACATAGGCCTTGCCAGTAAATAGTTTAACTGCGCCATGAGGTCAATTCATTTCTTAGCGAGTTGACTCTCGCGCTGTGGGGCCGCGCGGTCACGGAATAATTATGCAAACGTTCTAACAACTGTATTTTTCATTTCCTTTGTTTCGTCTGATGTAAGTGCTTTCCCCGCCCACTGAAGGGCGCTTCAAAAGGCAGGGAGGATTCCGGCGACGGCTATAAAGATTAATGTTACATGAAGAGAATGCAGCTGAAAAAAATCGTCCTAGCTGGAATAGCTCAGGAGAGGGGAAAAAACAAACGCAGCAAAAATCAGGAACACAACACCATATACGTGGTGTTTATACGTTTCAAATGTATCCTGTTCACCAGATATTGCATTTGCAATATTTATAAGTCTAATGATAGCGAGACTTGTATTTGTGAATTGTAATTGTGAATTGCAATTGTTTATTTATACAGTGCTTATATACAGGTGGAGTGCTTCAAAGCGCTTCAAGGTGGGAAGGGAATACACTAATCATTCTTAGGCCTTGAAGTTTCCGAATGATATACACAAAAAAACTAGCATACTACTAGGCCAGACAGAGTTTGAGGTACTACCTGTTTGACCCGGTTAGGGAGGGGGACAGAACAAAGTTGGCAGGGGTCTGGGGGGCCAGGCCAGATGAACGAACTAGTCCTAGTACATTTAGGTAACGCATGCGTGCAGACTGAAGGCCTATGTGTCAAGCTTATTGGAAGGACAGCGGTAGTGTGGGGGACAGACCACAGCAGAGCACTCAGGTTGGAGTTCTGAGAGGACATTTCATGCAAAGACATGAGCGACCCACGTGCATCACCATCAGAAATGGGAGGAAAAGGCATGGGATTAAATCCAGTAGCGATTGGCTGAAGCATTAGAACTGCCCGCTTCCACCGACGTGCAGAGGGCCTGTGGCGGTGGTTCATGGTGAGCTGTCCTGCTGGCACTGTGTGGGTCAGCAGAGCACTACAGTTAAAGCAACCTGGTAGGAGAATTTGCTAACCTCCGATTCTCACCCTTGGCACCTTAGCCTAATAGACGTTTGCGGAGTGTATATCAAACGTGTTATGTGTGCATCTCTGACATACTGCAAGGTTAGGTCAAGTCAGCCCTCCAACCATTCAAATGCAATACATCGTCAGATAATTACAGATATTATTACAACATTTATTAACGGGGGGATCATGAAAGACTATGTACAAACCTCGTATTGTTGCCAATACCAATGATACTTATTGTAGCGAGCTCAGAAGAATGGCGGGCTCAGTGAGCAAGTGGGATTCAATGGACACATTAGTCCACTGAGTCACAGATCCTATGTTTTCGGTAGTAATCAGGAGGATAGCTCAGCGGCAACGTGCTCGCCTTGGAAGCAAGACAACACAGAGCAACACAGGTTTGAATCCTGGGTCCATGCTTAGAAACCTCTGGGTATTAAGCACGTTATAAATAACTCATCATATCATAAAACAAAATCTAGCTTTCACGGGGAGGGGATAACTGGTGATGGGAGGGGCCACTTCTGAAACTGGGAGGGCAAACTTGGAGGCTCTGCCTCCTCTGTTCAACCCCAAGGGTTGTCTGGCGTGGGGTCCAAGTATACTTTTAAAGCGCAATATGCCAGTGAAAATGACCAAGTGTTTGGATTTAAAGATAACATACACATTTAGTTGCTTTAATAATTTTTATATCTAAAGCCCAGGTATCCGATCAGGCATCATCCTTCAAGAAAAAGTGACCATCAGGGGTACCAGGCGGTAGCACAGTGATCCAGAAATCCAACTTCCCGGTGAGATACAAACCATACATTTCTGTTCATTATATCATTATATGTCAGTGTAAAAACATGTTTGCGCTGGCTGTGCCCATACATTTCCATTCTGGCTGCACCCAAACATGGCAATATTCCCATATATGAAAATATGCATGTTTGCTTTGGGCATAATGTCAGTAAGGATACTATAAGAAAATCTGTCCATGCGGGCTCTGCCAGTTTATGGCAGTATCCACAGATGAGGACGCACTTCTGGGGGCTTTGCCACTGAAAATGCCATATCACCAGTGAATAGAACAATGCAAGCAAACCCAATGTATGTTGGACTCCAAAGTGAAGGGAACTTTGGAGATGAACTTTGACAACTTAACCAAAACTAACTGCACTCGTCAGCCAAGATATTTTGTTGAACAAAGACTAAACATATGCAGAGGGTGCAAGTGTGGCGCAGAACATTAAGAAAACTGTGAAACACCATTACATTAGCATATCATTGAAAGTGCATCATGGGGAAGGGAACCCTGAGGTTTGAACTACTTATCGACTTGAGGACAGAGTCTTAAGATATTTAGTGTTTTGGACTGTGTTTGGAACAAGGGAAGGAAACCCTGAGTACTGGTTAATTCTATATCATCCTGAACCTAAGGCAATCCTGAGACTCTTGTTGGAACTACTTTATACTTGGGGAAGGGAGCTGAAAGAAAGCCGAGAACAGGACAGAGCTCCAAATTTGTGTTGCACACTGTTTTTTTGGTTGCTGACATTCCTACACATTGTATAGATTAGGTGTGAGGGAAAGTATATGTTTTGGACACAGCCAGATTCCTAAATCAAATTCTTGGACTTTGACTTTCCTTAGTTTTGGTTTGGTAGAGAAATCCCACCATAGTATAGGGAAAGACAGGCCTTTTTCCACCCTGACTTTTAAGTTAATAACGTTATATTGTTAATTCAGAATCTTTTGTCTGTGTCTTACTGTGCTTTCACAAGGGACAGTTAAGAGACATACCGTCTTCACCTTTTGTGGTAATCTGGGCTGAAGGAAGGCTAGGCTATACACAGCGGTGTGCAGGTGAACCAGTAGTGGTTCCAGGGGTGGTAGGTGAATTCATAGCCACAAAAGACATATGTCAATATTGAAAGCAGGTGAAAATGTGACCTAACCAGTCTCTAGGGCCCAAATGTACTGAGGGAGCAGTTCAGGGTCAACAGTACCTGGATTCAGTTCTTGGAGGGCACCGAGTATGGGCAAAAGTGGCTACTCTGCTCTGCAGAAGAGGTGCTCTCAATGATGCTGGTTAGGGCAGGCCCAGGATTGCTTCACAGTTGAGCCAGATGGAGTCAGGTTTTAGCCACTGGAAGGAGCCAATAAGTGATGGTCCAGCAGTTCTAGTCAGCAGTTAAGCTAGAAGTGGAGACTTTGGGGGTGTAGATGTGCAGGTCAATGATGTGGCTGTTTGAGGGAAAGATCGGCTAAACTGTGGATGTAACCCCCAGTCAGAGTCAGCTTGTGACTCACTAGTGATTTGGGCTGGGTCCCAGCACCAAGCAGTCGATTTGGCCTTAGAAGGAGACTGGCTTTGCTAGGACATGAAGCATCATGCTGGTTCAAAGTGCAAGCAATAGTTTGACTTGGAGGAGGGGCGCAAAAGCCAGTGCCGGCACGTTCCCTCTCATTCACAGCGCAATGAACAGAGTGATGGGTTTGGTAGTACAGAGAGCTTTGCCAGGTCGGGCCCTCCACCTGCTTTGAAGACCACACAAGAGGACACAGGGACAGGATGGTTCTGTTCAGGGTCTGCTCTCCTAGCTTCAAGAGATTCTGGTGCAGAGTGGTGGGTCTTTGTCACCAGCAAAGGTCACTCCCGATGTGCCTTGGGAGTGGGTAGAGAAATGTTCTATCTGCCTTGGATGGCTCCTTCTTCACCAAAGGCTGCTAGCATTGGAAAACACAACTTTCCCAAAGGAAGTCCGGTGAGTTCTTCTGAGGTGAATCCTCATGTCTTGAGAGGATCTGAGAGGATGTGAGAGAATCTAAAGAAGGGGTGGGAGATCCCTTTTTTACATGCAAACGTCCCCATGTGATTGGACAAAAGCTAGCCTGACTTAGTGGTTAAGTTCCTGTTCTTGAACAGAGTGGACTTTGACCATCTGTTGTCACACACAAAGTGCTTTGCTCCAGAGCAAGTGGAGGGGACCGGAAAGAGGAATAGAGACAGAGAGAAACAGGTGCGGACACATGTGCGATATCAATTGGGATGTGGCAGCCATGATCATAAGTAGTATCATGCACCAGGCTTAAACTCAGGCATAGCTTTATTTAGAATGTACTCTGCCAGCAGCATGGATTAGTAATGATCCTTGTAGTTTGGGAACGGGGATAATATCTTAAATGCCTCTCTGCATGGCAGAAACCTGGCTGTTGCTGCGGCACTCAAGTGGGCCTCTTGTGACCTTTCAATCTGCTCAAGGCCGCTTGCAGAGTATGTGCTGCAGATCAGGCTACTGATGCAGCAGGTCCCAGGAACACCGTGCTTTTAGCATGGAGGTGACGAAAACGGGAATCTGGTTGCAGATTACCCTTTTGAAGATGGAATTACCCACATCATTTTATGTATTAATCCAAATAAAAAAATCCAGGACTTTAAAAACGTGCCAGATGGCATTCTTCCCACTGTGTACATTCTAAATTGTGACACATATCATGCTTGGGAATTGATTAAAAAAAAAACAGTACATTGATCAAAGGGCACTCATATATTAAGAATATGGGCCTCATCACACGGATGGCGCTAAGGGATTACCGGCACCATACTACGAGGTCCCTCAGAGGGTCCCGTCCTTAACGTGTGGCCAGACCACACGTTAAGGAAAGGACCCGCTGAGGGACTTCAGGGTAAATAACGGTACCGCTAATAGCGGTACCGTTACTTGCTCCTTCCCTATTCCCATTGAGCCCTATGGGGGCTCAAATGGGAATGGGGAAGGGCCTTGGTGAATGGGGAATTACCACCCTGCCAACCTTGGAATGGGGCGGTAATTCCCTCATTCACCTAGGCGGAATCAGTAAAATACCAGCGGCAACCATGGCGCTATCAGCGCCATGGTTACCGCCGTCTGTGTAATGAGGCCCTATGTCTCAAAGAAGTTATAAAGTAAACTAAAGTAGAGATAAAGTGTGCAATTACGAATGGTCTTTAAGAAAGGCTAACATCACTTCCCATTGCTCATCTTGCATAAACCAGTAGCAGGGTGACACTGAGAAATGCAGCTGCTATAATTTATCTTGCAATGCTGCTCTTGCTATAAAAGATATTGGTGTGAGGAAAGATATGCACCACCACTAACTAGACTGATACCGTAATTACACTATTTTAGTTTAAATAACATTTATTGCAGGTATGTTGTTTAGAAGCACAGTAAGTGTTCCTATCAATGCCATGTATATACACAAATATAAACCACAGCACACAAATACAGTTCTCTGCAACAAGTGCTTAGCTCACTCAGATATCATCTTCACCACAGTGGAACTCAAACTTATCAATATTAATGTCAACGTTGATTATGGCATTGTATTAATAGATGTGATGAAATTGGAAATGCATGTTCTGTAGTGAATGCACAAACAGAACATTTAGAGGTCCAGTTGATCTGATCTGAGCTTGTTTGCAATAACTCATCAGCACACTATGCATTATTATGATGTGTTTAAGTCTTTAAAAAAGTGTAACAAAGTCTTTGCCAGGTAGCCTGGTGGGGGTCCTTCCGACAGTGCAACACCTCATTTTATGCAGACAAATATGTCCCACTTGTCCTGCCAGTTATCACTCTCCTTTTGTTCACAAGCATCCCCTTAGCTAGGCGCTCATTGAGATTTACGAGGTGTCAATAGCTCTGGGATATGAATGCCAGTTCTGCACCAAATATGAGAGAAATAAGCATATCACTTTTTTCAAACTGATTCAAAATGATTGTGAACATTGAACACAGGGTCTAAGGTGAAATTGCAATGTATGTCTGCTTATGCTAATTTGTACAGATCCTCTTACAACAGTTCTACACACATTATTGCCAGTGAAAACATTCTCAACAAAAGTTTTCACAAACACAATATATTTATTGTACACTTTTTCAAGATAATTTCCATTACTAATACTTTTCTGTTACATCTTGGGATGAGGCCTATCTGTCACCTATCTGTCAGCATTTTTCCTCTTGGAGACACAGGCTCCAGGGATGCTACCCAAGCCAATAATGACTGCAAATCAAATTTGCCATGGCATTAGAAGAAGCCGGTATTTGATTGAGATAGCATTTCCCTGGCCTATGTGCATTACAAGGCACTATACAAACAATTAGAAAACAAAGAAATGATTCAGCTCGTGCAGCATGCTGTGAGAACATGATAATCAGTTGATTTCTGAATTGTTGTCCACTCATACTATACATCCATGCTTTCTGACATCATTCACTTATTTACAGACCATGTGAATACACAAGCCGCATTACTGTGCACTTTGCAAACTCAATGGCTCGAGGGGTGGGGAGGGCTGCCATGCCAGAAATACTTTTCATTAAGGTGAGTACACGCCAATGCCGTCCTGAGGGTCCCTCCCCCAATGTGACGATGGCATTACTTCCTCAGACAAGCATTTTAAAAAAAGAATCTATGCGTCATATCATTTTGGGCACTTTAAATAAACCTGACACTTATGCAATCAGGGGTTCCAATGCTCAGCTAAACAGTACATATTGTATCCGCACATGAATGGATGAAAGGCTGAGTCAGCCCTGATGGTGTTCAGAAATGGTGTCCTGCAGGTTACAAAGCTCAGCAACTCATTTCCTTTCCTTTAAATGTGTGTATATTTGTTGTACTCTGAGTAGGATATTACAAATCCAACATAATGTAAAAGGTGAACTGTTACTGCCCATCTCCCGTATCCTGCTGAATAAAACTGATATTTGAAATAGATGGCATCTGGGCCTCCTCAAACATGTGCCACTGTGTGCATAACAATCTGGCCATGGGGCTGTGGAGGCCAAACTAGAGAATCCTAGAAGTGATGGGACGATATTAGCACACAGCAGCAAAACAGCTTTTGGCTACTGTTTCACATCACATTCCACATAATAGCACTTTTAGACACGTGGAGATGCAGAGGTTGGTCCAGAATAACACTGTGCTGATCAGGTACTGAAGCTAGGATTTAAATCAAGGTGTCTGTGTGCTAAGATCATTATTGTGGACACTAGGCCGCACATCTCAATTTGTCAATACTGGGACTTGCCCGCAGACACAAGAATAGCTAGGCAAATAAAACAATACAACATAGGAGGGTCACCCTCCTTGTGAGGCCCAGGGCAGTGTGCCCCTCTGACTGGAACCCCCATTGTGACGGCCCTGCCTAGATGATGAATATACATACCTTCCCCAAACTGATGATCATTCATCTCCCTCGCCTAGAGCCTAGAGGAGGAATAATTTGAGCTCCCAGGGGTCCGGATTGCCTGTCCATCTGTGGCAGGCAGGCTGTAGGGAACAATGTGAAAGTACTGATTGTGGGCAGCAGACAAACAACAGTAACAGTGACCTGCTACAACAGGAACCAAGGGAGGGCAGAGACAGAGCAGCCACCTGAGGCAAGCTGCTGCAGTGTGCCACCCACACAGGAGGAGGGGAAGCATCCCATCAGAGACAGGCAGGAGTCAGTATAGAAGCAAGGGCCTGCTGCCTTTCAGAGCATGGGCCCTCATGCTGCTTGCACTGTGGCTCGTGCAGTTGCACTGTCTCGCTTTCACACCCACGGTCACACCCAGCAGTCAGGGAAGGCAGAGAGAAAAGTGAAACATGGTTGTCTCACTGCAAATGTATTTTGGGCTATTAGTTTCCACTTTAGCACCACCTATAAATCAACATTATTGCATTAGCGTACAGATAGGGGAAATGGCATATGAGGAGGGACACAAAGCCTGTAGGTGTTCTTGGATTATTTGCCCCTCTATTGACTGCCCATGGCCATGCTAATCCATATGGTCATTCAGATAGAGTTCCTGCCCCTTCCCCAAAAACCACCCCATGTGAATTCATTTAGCTCATTTTAATTAAGCCTTACCATCAAACGTTCCACTCAAAGTGCTTGCCAGTGTTTTCTCAAAGCAGTCTTCTGAGATTGTATGACTTTATTGGAGTAATACATGTGCTACTGTTGTAACAAAGTGTCTTAACAAGGTCTGCCTTCAGCCTCTCGACTTATAAGCACTATGTGTTTCCTTCACTGAAGTCCTGTTACAACAAGCTTTGGCAGAGTCAACAGTTTATTTTTATTTTTTTGTGTATAAACATTAGGCATTTGCAGGCACTGCCATTAGACACCCAGGCACTTGCACCAGTTTGCACCTGATAACATCAATAACCAGTTAATACCACTTGTACAGTGCCTGGGAAGTGCCTTTGCCTAAGCCTACAGAAAATGCATGTTCTTATATCTTCCTAATTCCTGGCTGTCATCCCCACTCTGGCACCAGCAGTAAACAGCATGTGTCCAATCAGCAAATTCATTGGTTGCCATGTGGTGGGGGCTGCACTGTCCGGGGGAGTAATATGTTGTCTCATTAGTTTGGGCTATTAGGTGGGCGAACCAGCATTAAACCAAAACTATTGCACTAGAATACAGACAGGGAGAAATGGCATATGTGGAACAACACAAAGCCAACCTAGAGCTCTGTGCCAAAAAAATGCACTGCTGAAGCCAACTGGAGGAATCGTCCCACAGGCACTCAAATAAGCCTGTTTGCCAGGGCTTCTTAAATCTACAGACAAGCTATAAGCACAGCAAAAGTCACCTCATATACCGTGAGAATTGCCAATGCTAAATCCAGCACACAGGAGATATGTGCCATACTGAGAGAGCTAGAAACCCCAGCTGCCCCTCCACCTACCATCATCACAAACAAAGCTTCTTGGACAGAGATACAACATGCCATGCTGAAGAATATAGACTTACTACACAAGAAAATTCACCACAAACAATCCCTACTCAAAAGCCTACCAGTGCCTACATTACAAATACCAGCTGATGCTTCTGGGGCCACTGAACAGACCCTGCTATTCAATTTCAGCCCTATCTCTGAAATAGAGGACACCTCCATGCTAAAGAGCCAAAAAAACCACCAGGTGCAAAGGTGATGTCTGCCCACCCTCCAATGTCAAGGACTGTGCAGAAGCCCTGGTCCCATTCATCACCATATGCATCAACAGCTCTTTGACCACCTGCTGAGTACCCTCCAGCCTTATATAAGCCTGGGTTCTCCCACTGATCGAAAAAGCCTTGCTTGACCTGTCCATCCCAAACAGCTATTGGCCCATCACCATCTTCTCTTTTCTACTGAAAATACTAGAAGAGCTGCTTAGACCCAAATTCTGAATTTTCTCAAAAACCACTACATCCTCGGAATACGCCAATTGGGCTTCCAACAGGGCCATGGCACTGAATCCGCCTGGCTCAACTTGAAAAACCAGCTGGATGAGTTCAGAGACAGGGCACTCCTGCTCTCCCCTTTCTCCTAGACCTCTCATTTGCGTTCGACCCGGTCGACCATTAAATGTTGTGCCACTACCTCACCACTGCAGCCCATATCTCACCTGAAGCGATGGCCGGGGTTGCATCATTTCTGGACGATAGATCCACGAGAGAATTAGTGACAACGTCAGTCCTCCCCTGACTGCCTTAAGGTCATGCGTATCCCCCACCCTCTACACTATATTCACCAAATCCCTCTTCAACCTGTTCAACTCCATTGACATATCCTACACCAACTATGCTGGTGACACCCAAATCCCCCCCCCCCCCGTCGTGCAACTACTCAGATGACATGCAAGCCATAAACAAAGTTTTCTCGACAATCCAGGCCTCCATGGCCACTCACCGCCTCTGTCTGAACAATGAAAAGACAGATACTTTTGATGGGATCATCGTCCCAACAACGGGTAGTATAACGGGTAGTATAGCTCAGTGAAATGCGATTGTATTGGAAGCAAGACGACGCAGAGAAACACAGGCTTGAATCCCGGATCCGCGCTTAGAAACCTCTTTGGTATTAAGTGTGTTATAAATAACCAATCATAATAATTGATAATAATCGTCTGTAATCAAGAAACTAAACTCCCAATGCACATTGTTAAACATTGACAGCATCCAAATTCCAGTATCCTCCTCAGTGAAGACCCTTGGAGTGTACCTTGATGCCACTCTATCACTCATACGTCAGGTGAAAGCCATCACCTCATCTGCCGTTCACACTACGAAACTCATCAATGCCTCCATATCCTTCCGCTCCCAGGACAGCTGCGTCACCATCGCACAAGCAATCATTGGGGCAAGGCTAGACTATTGCAATGCCCTGTTTGTTGACACCTGGAAACACAACATTAGAAAGTTGCAGGTAATCCAGAACACCACCATCAGAGCTGCCCTCATCATAGCCAAAAGGGAACACATCCCTGGCGCAATGAAGGAGGCACGTTGGCTACCAATTTGTGAATACATAATTTTCAAACCCTATCCATTGCTCACAGATGCCTCTCCAACTCAGCCCCACCCAACCTCTTACAGAAGATCACTAGAGCCCAAACAGACAGGACCCTGAGATCGGCATATACCAACATGTTTATGCAACCTAAATTCATAACGTACATTACATTGACTCAAACAAGCAATAGTTTTTTGACAGATATATTTGCACTTTGACTCTATAAAAATCAGCCAGGAGCTTTCATTGGTGTTCTTTGTCACCCCCCTCCTTTCCCATATGGATATTTTGAAAGAGCATAGTATTAGAGTACCAGACTGTCCATCTTGGATTGCAAACTTTCCATCAGAAAGTCATTTGTTTGGCTAGTACAGGTTTCTATATTTTGCTTTGTTCAGTAACAAAAGTGCAACATCCTTATGATTACTACACTATATAGTGAAAGTAATCATCAAGAATGAACATTATAACATTTTAAAAAGATCTCGTTTGAAACGGTATTACGATTAAATAATGTCCTTTTTGAGTTGCTTATATTTACTGAGAACACACACCACACTGTCTCTCAAAACGTCCTTCTTTCTTGGAAAGGGTCATGCTCGGATTAACATCATTTATATGTTGTTTCTTTGCGCACCAAGGCAATGTGTTATTGTTAAATGACTGGTTTGGAATGCTGGTAAGGTAACATGTTTGCAACTGTATGAGCACATAATGATATGTAACACAACTAGAGGATATCAAATGCAGTTGTAGACCTTGCAGTCTGGCCCTCATGCTCCTTCCAAGGTCTGTCTGAACCCCCTGCGCCCCCACACAGCCTATCTGCACGCCCCTTACATTCTCCCATCGGGACAATGTGCACTCAGTCTGATGACAACATTCCTGCAGGACACACGCAATGACATTGCATGTCTTCACATACCAGGACAATCCCCAACTTGGGGATGCCTCTATCTCAGCAGCTGATCCTCTACTTTCAATCACGAGAACACAGCACCCCATCACAATACCTCTGTTCTTTCTCTGGTCACAACGGTGTCAGCAACACAGCTCCCACCCACAGAGAAAGAGCCAGAGGGAAACAGGGAGTGAGAGAGAGCAGATTAGATAATTGTAGGATACGCTGGTAACATATAGTAGTAGTTGATAGGTCTCTCAAATATTTATATTATCTTCATAGTTATCAAGGTCATGCAAGCTATTTATGACTCTTGTATGTCCTTTCAAAACATTGACACACTGCTAGCGAACACATACTGGAGAAAGTGGGATTAAGGTATTAATGAGACACATGAGAAAATAAATAAACAAATAAATAAGTACATAAATGAATCAGGAGCCGGCAAAATCATCCGCAGGTCACATAACGGAAAGTGGTCTCAGTCTGCCTTTCACTGCCTTCAAAGAGCTGAGACTGTCCCCGAGAGAATGTCGCAGGCTACAGGATGCAGGCCGGGGAAGGCTTTCAGTCTCACAACGCGGAAGACATGGACGAGCCTCACTGAAGGCACGGCGGGCAGACAGGAACCCGGCTGGTAGCTTCGCTCATCCTCTCGCCTACACGAAGGTACGACACCCCGCAGCAACTTCCAAACGGCCGGATCCCTCCAGATAGCATCAGCGTCAAACTCCAGGTTTCAGAATCAGTAAGCGAAGCAATACATCAGTTTGCTTCCTGGAGGCATATTTTCCAAGCAGTGCCAGAGTTTCTTTTAGAATCCCCACAACTGGGAAAGAATTATTACGCATGGGCGGCAGGTCCCCGCTTCACTGAAACAGCTGTTTAGGCTTTCCCTTCTCTAATCATTTGTTTTCCCCCTTTTCATCTTCCCGCTCCCATTTGTCTCAAAAATGTAAGTTTCTAGTGTGGGTATTTTTATGTTTTAATTGTTGTTTGGCACTGTGCCTTGATGCATATCACTTTGCTCTAAATTACGATTTTGTTCTGCAACCTTACATCAGATGAGGTGTGCCCAACTCTGTTAAATGACAGGATGATTTTTTTTTTTATTTTTTATTTTTAATGAGGTGGAAATGCATACCGAGTCCAACCCTTTGATAGACACGTAAGCACCTTCTCAGGAAGCAGCCCGTTTTTGGTATAATGTATGCTTGTTCTACATCCAGTGTAAACATGGACCAGAGTGAAAAAAACTTTGCACTGGTGCAAGTGCAAAGTTGCACTCTATTCGCAGTGGTAATAAGGAATGCTATTAACACTAGTGCAAAGTTTGCTCTGGCTGAAAAATGCATTGAATTTGCATGTTTTTGCACGAGGGTGATTTTTGCACCTTCTCTATGCATTCTCCAGATCCATGATTGATACCAAGTTCCAACATAAAGGTTTCCATGTTCTCTTACTGCACAAAAACAGGTTTACATACCTATTAATACGGCTCTACCAACAGTAGCGTTGCCAGAACTAGTAGTGCTACTATTGGTAGCAATAACAGTGCCACTACCACATGAAGTACTACTACCAACATCATTAATAGCACTGCTACCATTTGCAGTAATATTACTATGACTGTCAGTAGTAGTACTTTTACTAGGCATGGCATTACCAGCAGTACTGCTGGTGGTACTAATAATGCACATAATAATACAATATATAGGATTAATGCTAGTAGTTGTCATAGTAATAGTACAATCAGTAGTAATGGTATACTACCAGTAGTTATAGTCCTACCCCACATGTAGCTAGTGATGCCAATACTTCTACTGCTGCTACTACTGCATAGTAGTATATCTAATATTATTACTACTACAACACCTATACAACACTAGTTTATTAGCAACACCAATAGTACTACTAGCAGAAATACTAGCACTGGTATTACCAGTAGATGAAGTAGTAAACCCACTACTAATATTACCATTACCAGTCCAACAAGATGGGCTACCAGCAGAAGTGAGGTTACCGCACTATCAGTAGTAGTACTAGTACTATGCCCAGAAAATACAGCAGTATATAAATAATACTAAGACATCAGAAATAGTACTACTATTACCAGTCATAGATCTAGTACTACCGTCAGAACTACTAAGACTACTACTGGAATTACTACTACTACTTCTACTACTACTAATACTACTACTACTGCAGCTGGTGCTCCTACTACTGTTAGCACTAATTGTGGTAATACTGTTGTAGAAGAAGTACTGGTAGTACTATTTTATTTTCTTGGCTGTTAGTCAGAAGTGTTGATACTGGTAGTGTTAGCGGTAGTAATAGAAGTAGTAGCTGCAGCAGTAGTAGTAATACAAATAATAGCAGCAGTATCACTTCTCCTAGCATTAGTAGCAGCAGCAGTAGTAGTAGTAGTAGTAGTAGTAGTAGTAGTAGTAGTACTAGTAGAAGACATAGCAGTAGTAGTACTGCAGCTACTGCCTATGGTACTAATCTACTGTTATTGGTACCAGTTCTAGAACTAGCAGTGAAAGCAGTTTTGGTAATAGTGGTACTACTGTTAATAGTAGTACTATTACTATGACTGCAAGTACTAATACTATTGCAGAGCAAAGGTTAGTAGGTGGTAAACTTGGTGCACATCAAAAGACAATGCCATCTATTACTTTTCCTCTGCTGCTGTAATGGATCTGCAAAGTGCACTTCCTCTCCTCCTGTAATTTAGCTTTCATGTAATTGCTTGAAAGAAGCCCCATAAGGGGGGACAACCGTAGCAAGAGAAATCCGTATACACATGTTGAAAATAAGATTGGGTGAAATGCTTTTTTCACTGGAAATAGTCAGCAGAAAACACTAACAATTAGGAGCAACCTATTGTTTCGGTAAAACTTTATCTCACTTTAAACTCTCAGACCACTGACATGTCCAGAGATTCAAGGACACACGTTGGCATGCCCATTCCAGATAAATTAAACACAACCTACATTGGTGGAGGTTTGCCCATGTTCAGTTCTTGACATATGTCTTATTATAAATACGTTGGACACCTTTTCATGAATAGGCGTAACTTCCACTGGCATAAGTTGCACCATAGTCCAATTGCACTTCTGCCTGAAAATTGGCCCCAGCGTTTTTGGCATGGTCCATCTCATCTGTAAATTCTGCATACATCAGAATATGCTATCTGTGCTCTTAGTAATATGGCAAGCAAACACCATGAACTAACCCTGTACTTAATTTGGTATGTTTCAAAATATTAATGGTGATGTGTAACACTGCTGTTGTCGAGGTCACATGAAACGTGGGATGCACATGTTGATGAAAGAATGAAAAGTCATTTCTAACTCAGGATTCCTCCTGGATTAATGAACACGTGTCTACATTCGCAAGGCCCTGCATGGCATGCCTTGCCTCTCCTCTTCACCATTGTTTGGCTTGGCTGACACACCTGCACCTCTAAAATGTTACTCTTTTCTCACCATCAGGGTCCAACGCAGGGGTGAGGGTTTGCATTTGTATGCCTTGTCTCCTTACCTTATCTCTTGCCAGTATGTAGAAAAGCACAGTGGGAGTGTGTGAATTTAAGGGAAGTGTGGGAAAGCCAAAGGAAGTGGAGCGGTCATGCCCTCTTTTAACCTGGTCATTTAGTATCTGACCACTGGGAGCATAGGATGTAGCTCTCTTCTTAGGAGGGAGTAGTCTTAAAGGTGGTTTAGTGATCGGCCCCACTGAAGTAGACACATCAAACAGGATGCAAAGACCCGACATTGAAGCTACTACTTTTCAAGATACACTAAGAGGAAACACAGCATAGAGCTGCCTGTCTGCGTGCAAGTAGGGTGTCATGCAATTAGGCACTCATGTCCACACATACGCCACGGTCACATTCAACTACATCTGTGAACGTGCTGTTGTCTGTAGCTCCCATAACATGCAATACGTACTGCCAGCCCTTCCTAAGGAAAAAGGTTTACATTGTAAGTCTAATGCATGTCTTCATCTAGGCTACTGCCTGCAGCTATGGGCTCAGCTATGCCAGCCTAACTCATCTTTGTCTATAGATGCCCACCTTTAGATGTGAAGCTAGAGTGCACATATTCTATAAATCAGTGGTCTTTGGACTTTTTTATGCAGAGCCCTGAGCCCCCGTTGAATAAAAATATTGATTCTGGGATCTTCCCAATGCCCCCTCCCGACACACAAGGTGTAACTGCTTCTATTGACTATTAAAATAAGCCAGCGTGATTCCTTTTTAAAGAACGTCAGAGGCGTTGCTAGGAGGCGTTGAGTGGGGCTATAAACCCGGTCTTTGGTATTCACCCCAGATAGATGCTCAGGGGCTAAATCCAAAAGACTAGCTAGCCCCAAGTCCCAACAGTTCCAACATTAGACTAGCCCCCGATCTTTTCCAGAGCTAGCAACACCTGTCATGCCCCCGCCGAACATCCATCGAGCCTCCATAGGGTGGCAAGTCCCAAAGTTTCAAGACCACTGCTCTAAATGTAGGAGGGTTAAACAGAAAAAAGGGTGAATGAAAGGGACGGCTAATGATTCAGGGGGGCTATGGTAGTTTTCTATCTTGCCAACATTTTGAAGCAGGTCGAAAAACTTAAAAATATTTTGGGTAATACTCTCTCAGATGTTAACCAGTGACAATACTACAGATGTGTTGAGTTTACAATATGTTGGCAAAGCTGTGAGAGACATAATAGGCTGTCCAGTCAAAGTTTCAAAACAATAGTTTTGAATGCCAAAAGTTCTGACACAAAAGTGTCAAAAAAAGTTTTTAATGTATTTTTTAAAAATATTAAAGGCTTATTTTAATTTCGTATACTAAAATAAGTGTTTAAAAAAAACGGGTTTGGGGGGAAGAAAACCCCATAAAAAAAATAAAAAAAAATAAAAAATGTGAAACTTTTTTTTCCGACACTTTTGTGTCGGAACTTTTGGCATTCGAAACTTTGACTGTCGAAAAAGTCACTATGAATGTCATAATAGATGTTATTTAAGTATTTGCATTGTCTTTATTGTTCTGAAGGCCTCACAATCTATACAATTCAAAATGACTGTCAGCCACCCCCCCCTGTCCAAACCTTGACACGCTGTTGGCTACACCTGGACAGACTTTTTGGTAAACTTCATAACACCCAAATTCTAGGTACTGCGACCAGGTTCAACTAAATGTTTTATGTAGTTTGCTTCACTCCGGCATTATGGGCAATCAAGAGCTAATTGTATTTAGAGTTTATTTTACAGTCTTAGGCATATTTCAGATAGACAGGAGGTTGATCAATGAGGTTGGTTTTAAGAAATGTAGGGAATTGTTAATAAACCTGAGTGGAAAGTGGTTAATGAGAATGAAGACGTGTGGGGAGTTACTGGGCCCTCAGACTGTTAGTTTCGATGTTGCTGTCTGACACAATCAGTGATTTGAAGTGGGTCAACAACCCCAATTCCACCTTTCTAGTCTTGGGTGGGGGTTCCCTGGGAGTGGGAGCAGCTTAGGTGGCCATGAGAGGCACACATAAGTGACTTTTAATTTGAAGTGACACCAATAGAAGTCTGGAGAAAACAACAGTGAGTGTTGGATGGTGGAGGAGACCCTGGCATTCTTTGACTTTATGTGACCGTAAGCAACATACACATGCCACTAGAACTAGCATGTTGCATAGATTCTGCTTCATCCTTCAGCGTTTTGAGGAGCAGAAACTCTGTGAAGGTTCATTTGTGGGAAATTTACAATTGCATTACTTTTGTGGGTGTGGGGAGTAGAAAATATTCTGGGGTCTTGGGAGATACCATTCAGTGTTGGTCTCTTGAAATGAACAAATGAGAAATGTGCCCTTGGGTGACAATTGTGATGAGGAGGAGGCACAGAGAATTCCTGAGGGCAGCTTGTGCAATAGACACTCATTTTCATGGGAGAACATCGCATAGATTCAGGGAGCTGGAAGATGTCTGTCTCTTCAAGTATGTGGATGAGAAATGTGGCACCAGTTGACATCTGTGAGAAGGAGCAGAGAATCCCTGAGAGAATATTGCATGAGGCTAATGCTCACTTGAAATGTGTGTGAGAAAATATGATAGATTCAGAGAGACAGGAGATTTGATTCAGTGTCTGTCTCTGGAAACGAGTGAACAAGACACATATCTTTGTGTGATATGCAAGGAGGAGCAGAGAATTCCTGTCAGCAACTTGTGTGTGACTCACACTCTCATAATGTTTGCTGGAAAAAGTAGCAGGGAAACAGGCACAACATATCCTTCAGTGTCTATTCAGATAACACTTTGGAAAGGGATCAGAAAGAGCAGATAATCATTCAGGTCAGCTTTTGCAAGGCACACGCTTGTGCGATTGTTGTGGTGGAAATGGGCAGAGATTCAGGGATGTGGAAGTGGAAGATACCATTCAGTGCCTGTCTCTGGAACTGAGCGAATGAAATATGAGTGATTGGGTGACATGTAGGAGGAGAAGCAGGGGGAGCAGGAAATCACTGAAGACAGCTTCTGTGAGCAGCTCACTTACATATTTTGTATGTGGAAAAGTTGAAGAGATTTAGAGTGTTGGGAGAAACCATTTAGTGTCCATCTCTTGATGAAGGAGACTTTGGCTGTCACCTTGATGAGGAACAGAGAACCCCTGCATGAATCTTGTGAAATTTCCTACTGACATACTTTTTTGTGGGTGAATGTATCAGAGAATCGGGGAGATGTGACAGGCAATACCATTCTGTTGGTGAACGAAACAAGTGGACATTTCTGGTACCGAAGGCTGGGGGGTATGTGCTGCTTGTGGCATTTTCACATCTTCAGCAGCTCTTGATATATGTACTGAACATAGCAGAATTTCACGTGGTCAATTGAAAGCATCATCTATCTTATGTTCATCACCGTCATCACAATGTGCTCTGGAATACATGCAAAGGTATTGCACCCTGCCGATAAATGTCCACCTACACCAAATTTAGAGGCTTGCCTTTCGGTTGTATCCACTATCTCAGGGGCAGATGTTGGAGGGTGGAGATACTATCTACTGAACAACATGGAGGAACAACACACAGTGAAGTTGAAGACATTGGAACGAGTCTGAAAAGTCAAAGTCCTCATTAAGAGTGACCTTTTCCTGAAAAAAGTGCTGGTAACAACGGTTATCGCATCTTTTCGGACTGGGTCACTTTGAGTCTGCCATCAGGGGATGTGAACTACCGGCAGGCCTGACCTGCCGGTAGCTCAGGCCGCTACCAGCAGATCATTCACTGAAGCACCATTACCGTTACTAAGTGTGCTGGTGCTTCAATCAATAGAAATGCTGCCAATCTCACAGATGTTGGTCTCTCTCTGAGCAGACTGTTCCTCCCCATGACTGTCTTATTCCTTCTCCCCTGCTCAGCCTTGCTCCACGAGGCAATGAAGGTGTAAGTGCCTGCATGATCATCACCAGTCATATTGATTCTGCCCAAAAACAACGTGGCCAGCTGAGCGCTGCTTTCAAACACTCATAGAGCAGCTCTGGCAACATGGACCTGCTCTTTTCCTCACTCCATGGTGTGAATGGCACGGATTGCACAGGCTTGGTGGGAGCAGAGGTTCCGTGTGGATTAGCATGCTCAGAAATGTTGTGCTGCCCTGTGACACTTGGAGGCACTAGCACCTAATTGGCATTGCATTCGGAGAGGGTTATTGTGGCATTCAGGTCTCTGGTTAGATGTGTAATAGTGTGGGGGCCCATTGGGCCTGCAAATATCTCTGTCCAGCAGGCAAATGTGATTGCATGTTGCCATCATTCACAGGGCACCTTCCTTTCTTCTCTACTCCCACATCACGTCTGGACAAATCAGTTCACCTTGCAGACAACCACACACTCATCACCATTGAGACTCTTCTTTGATGGCATGTCAAAGTTCTACTACACCAGAAATGTGAGTGTTGTGTTGGGGTAGGGGGTTCTCCAGCAATACTCCTTCGCTACCTGCAACCTCTGCTCTTCCACCTCAAGTAGGTTCAACACCTCCTGGAGCAGCACCACAGGCTAACCCTTCCAAACATGATGTATTTCTGCAATGACCTCTCTCTCTCATTTTCACCCAGCACCTGCTGGGTGAAAAACAAAAATGTTTTCCTTTGTAATTGTCCCCACCCAGGTGAAAAAAAAGTTCCTTGTAGAATACCAGTGTGCTTGTTGACATTGCCTGCTCATTACCCCACAAGAAACATGTCTGTTTCCTCTTCTGCACCACCTGCATGCCCAATCACACCACTGCAGGCCCTGTCTATATGGCTCTCCACCAAGGGCCCTGCCTCTCCTGGTTCTGTGGGAGAGGCACCGACTCTCAGGACTCGTTGCTCAAGGTGGTCCTCGTCCCATGACCAATCCTCCTCTTCTACTCCTCTCCTTCCTGTGACCCTACACCCATTGCCTCATCCTCCCTTGCTGACTTTGAATCCTGTTGATGCCCCAAAGCCCATCCCCATTAACCAGCGACAAGAAACATCATGAGGTTTCCATGCGTACAATCAAGTATGGGGCATCCACCTCCTCCTGTCAGGATAAATAGAGTTCCTCCTCCTTGCCTCCCAGTTCCTTCTCTTCCCAGAACCATGCGTGCACCACTCCCCTCCCTAGGACAGACTTAGATTTAGAAAACTAGAGCAACAGAGAACCAAAACACCCAGAGAACTGATGCTATCAACCAGAAATAACCCAAAACAACCCTTGAATACTCCCAATTAACTACAAATAAACACACCAAGACCGACAAACCAGCACAACATACACACAGGGACACAACAACACAAAAATATGCATCAGGAAACTGGGAAAAGGAAAACAGTTGTTTTTCTTAATGTTTTTAGGGAAAGGAATAGGGTCAGGACAGTTATTCTTTGCCTTGAATAATTTTAACAGGGGAACAAAAGAGACAAGAGGAAAGAACAGAGGTTTGTTGTGCTTTTTTATCATGGGGCAAGAAGAAAACACTGAACACACATTAAGCAGACCAAGGGGCACAACAATAAACTGCAAAAACTCTGTAAACAACAACAACATACAAAAAATAAAACTAAAAACGCCTAAAACCACCCTTAAACCTGGTCAAAATGGTCACAACACTCTTCAATTCTGAGCCTCCCTTGTATCACACATAACCTAGACAACCCCAAAGAGAAACAGGAAGTGAGCTAAGCCTTTTATAGATTCCCATACATCCTTTTGTGAACCTAGGGCCCTAACAAACTCGACAAATTATTGATTGGAGACAAAACCTGAGGCTCCTGATTGAGGCACACATCAACATGAGAGACACAGAAACTCACTGTCAATTTTACCCGGGGTTTAACCTCACCAACATTCTGCCATGCACTCACGAGTTTATTCAGCCCTACATCTGACAGCACTGAGAGACACAGGATTAAGGCATCAGCAGCAGGTTGAGAAATCATTCACACAAACAGTTGTTTTGCGATGCTTGTGACTGTCTCCAACACCTTTGAATTTCCCCGGGGTTGTCGCTTTTCAGATGGCGTCAGAGCTGCCAAGGGAGGACAGGCCCTGACACGCAGTGTACAGACGGCTTTCATTCCTACGATGTGAGAGGAGTGGGAGCACATTACTGAACGCATGGCATGGCGACATGGAACCTGACTGGAAATTCAGACGTCTCCCTCTCTCTTGCACATGCGCCTAAACTAAACCCTACAGTAACAGTCAAAGGGCATGACTCCTCCAGGAAACATTGACATGAAAATCAAGGTTTCAGTCTAAGTAACTGAAGCAATAAATCAGTTTGCTTCCTGAAGGGATATTTTGAAAGCACTGCCAGAGTTTCTTTTACAAGCCTTACCACTGGGGAAGAATTATTCTGCATGGCAGACAGCGCCTTCACAGGAACAGTTCCTTAGGTGGCAGCCTGAACCCTGTTCCGTGAAACAATTTCATGTTTCCATTTGTGATTGCTTTATTTTTTCCTCTGTTTCATTGTCAATTGTTTCCGTCTCTAAAACAGACACATCTAACATGTGCAATTTTATTTTTTATTTTGTAATTGCTTATTTCATACTGTGCCTTCTTGTGATCTCGATTGCTCCACGTCGCTATTCTGTTCTGCACCCTTACATCGACAGGAGTGTCTACTTCTGTTAACATGTATCATGATTTTTGCTTTATTGATACATTCTGAGTCCAGCCCTCCAAACCACAGATGACAGCAAATCTACTATGGACATCATTTTTGGTGTACATTGTGACCAGTTGTGTGTTTCACAGCACATGATGCAACCAGAGTCAGACTGGGCCATAACATTGTCTCGGACACCAATGAAAAAGTGTCCCACAGTTGCAAATGGCGATTCATTCCTTCTGTTACACTGTTTGAATTGTAACCAAGGGGTGCTTTTTTTGATAAAATTTGATGCAAATTGTGCATTTTTAAAATATGTATTCAGCAACACTGGTGAAGTAACTCATCAAAATGTCCCACGTTTGCCAAAAAAGTGGCCCACTTTGACCCAGAAAACTGGCCGACACCAGCATTTTGTGTTTTTGGATCGGCCATGGGCCTATTGACCCTATAGGCCACAGCGAGCCGGGGTGCAACTTACGCTTGAAAGTTCGCGAATCTCACGCCCAGTGTTGGGAATGAAAATTATTAACGGTGGGATCCTGCCAGCGGTGATGGAGGGGAATGTGGGGTTTCTGCATCGTGGAGTTGGAGAACGGGGCAGAATAATCTAAGCCCCCATCCCCAGAAATAAACATTTCCATTTCAGGAGGTCAATTCGTTTTTTGTTTGGCAACAAGAAAAGCAAGTTAAAAACATTTAAACCCTTGAAGGTAACATTGCGTTTCCCGGGTCTGAGTTCTGAGGTGACATATTTTGTCAGATCTCGGATCTGGGAAAACCCTGCCCTATAACCAGCGCTGCTTATTCCTCGTGGAAAAGTTTGATATACGTTCTGCCTGATTTACTGGGCAGCATCCTTAAACCTGAAATGCCCCCCGTGGGTGACCCACTGCTGGCTAATTCACACACGGAAATAAATATGAACATAAAAATGGGCAAAACTGTTTTCCTCACACAAACAGATTTACCATACAAATGTACCCCAACTACTCCATCCAACCCACTGCTTTGCATGCACTCATTACCACTTTCAATGTTGTCACTACATTTAAAACATGTGTTTTTATATAATAGATGTGTCTGCTAGTGTTCATATTAGTGAATACCAGGTACGTTTTGCATTTTTAATGTTCGGCTCGCAGACCCTCCAGCACACCCACATAATCAAGGAAACACTGATATGCCCCTTCCTGGTGAGTGACATCAAATTTACATTGGCCTACGTTTCCGCCATCTTGAGAGAATTGGCAGAATCTCACAAAATAAGGCAAGGGTCCCAGTAGCAAACCCTCAGTTTGGGCTTGAGGAGGACACAGAAGGAGCACCAGGTGCTGCCAGAACCTTCTGTCCCATTATCAAAATAAAGCTGCTCCTGTTCCCGCCTCTGCACTCTGGAGAGTGCAGCACAGTTATCCGAGTGTGGGTTCATCGGCCATGCTGACAAATGTGCTGCAGCTATTGTCCATTGATTCATAAGGACTGTAATGCTCCTGGCACACTGTGGTTTGCACAGGTGCATCATCATTGATTAGTGGAGAGTCTAAGGTTTGGGGCTGGGTCGAGCACTTAGAATCAATTGGTAGTTGTCCTAAAACCGTGTCCTAATTATCCAAGCATAGTGTGGCATTATATTTTTGAAAAAAACAGATGTTGCAGCCAATGTCGGCTTGAGTTCCTATCTAGAGCGAAGCCTTTGTGCCTCTCTGGTTCCTTTCTCAGATGGCCAAGGGTCTGCACCAGGGGTGCCTGTATTGTGGCTGCAGCAATATATGTACAATTCCGAGAAATAAAGTTGGTACCCTTTAGTGCGCTCCTTGGGAAGAATTACTCAATCACTTGGTTATGTTAATTCCAATTTGTTTATTCAGTATAGGTTCTGGATACTCCATACACTTGAAGTTTCAATAAACAAACTTTGTCTCCCAAATTGTCTCCCAACACGTGTTTCCCCATGACTTTAGCCACGGTTCCTCAGGGGAGATTCTAAAGTGAAAAAAGAACCCAAGTTCATACATTGTATATAAACAGAGACTTAAGTGCATTAAACCTCTAGTTTCATAACCACTTCTATCTGAGAAGAGGACATACACTCACCCTTGTCATGTTTCTCATAATTCTGATTCAGTATTGATTGGTATTCAATTTTCTCTCTCATCGGCTCTCTATTTGTCTTCCTTTTGTTCTTTTTCCCTTTTTTTTCCCTTTTTTTCCCCTTTTTTTTCTTTTTTCTTTTTTTCCCCTATAAGAAAAATGCACAAAGCTCATATGCTTTGGTTCACATTCTAATACTGGCTATTAATGTGTTATATTTCTGAACAGCAAAGCTGTCTTTGCTGTCCTATACAGTGTGCTGTGTCCTTCCTAGCCTATATAGAATGGCATTTTAGTATTGGTCCATTATTACTAGTATAAATTCTGCATTTGCATTGGTATTCAGTTTGATTGAATTTATGCACCCTCTATGAGGTAGCCCTTTACATTTCTAGAGAAAATTATTTTAAATTGCTATAGAGTTTACCTTGTGTGTAGATTCTTGTGGATTCAAAGATGTTCCTTTCTCTCGGTACGATTGCCTCTGTGCATCCGTGGTTCCCGGATGCATCTTACCTCAATTCTGCTTCTGTTTATATATCGCGGAGCACGTCGCGTGATGACGTCATTGCGTAATGTGCCGCGATGACGTCATACGCGTCAAAAAACGTGCGGCGGCCATCTTGGATTTGTTTTTTGTGGAAAAAAAAAAAAAAAGAAAAAAAAATGTTTTTCTATGTTGTAGCCTTCATTTTTGTACAAATAATTTTCAGGTTGCATTGCTATTTTGCAAAAGAATGGATTTATTTTCAAAGAACCCCTAAGCTAACACTAATGTCTTCTTTAATTTAATTGTGTCTCTAAATGTTGTTGTATCTATGCGTATGTGATAGCATCAACACGTTGGATCCAGCTTTCCATTTACTATATTTCAGTGTATGGTACTTAGGATGATGCACATATACAATCAATAGTGTTTTTATAACCAGTTTGCCATCTCTGGATCTGTGTTTAGACCAGTTTGGCATGTATCCATTATACAAATCCATTTTGACTCCATTCTCCTTAATCCATGCATGGATTAGTTCAAAATGGCCCAATTTTCGAAAGATTGGAAGCAGCATCAAAGAAAGAACTGTCCAAATGGTGGGAGATTAAAACAATGAAGATGTACATGGAGGTAGGGAGGATACCTCGTGGATTAAGAGTTTGCATCTTCCCATCATTTGAAGAAGAGGACACAGAAGCACTAAAGGACTGGGAGGACTATTTAACAGAAATCTCAAAAGGTTTGATGATAAGGATTATTAATCATTCTGCCCTGATCCATGAAAAAACATTAAAGGAAATCGAGGAACTTAAAGAAACAATAGAAAAATTGAATTTACCAGAGCTGACATTTAAAAACTACCAAATACTAGATGAATATCTTAACAAATTTACTGAAGAGATCAAGAACAAAAAACAGAAAACCTTTATAAGGGATGAAATAGACTACAAAATTGGCAGAATTTACACCTATCAGAGGAAATATGACACTAAAGGAAACACTAAATTTAAAACAAAAACAAGTACAGATAATATTACCACACCAACAGAATCGTCAGAAACTGAAACGAACAGCGAATCAGAAAAAGAAAGTAGTTCCAAACCAAGTACATCAAAAGACTTGCTAGGCCCCTCGTCTTTTTTGGAAGAATTTCGGAGACACAAATCAACAAATCGACCATATACTCAACGAACAATGTTCCCGAAACCATCTCTAAATCTAAACGTAGGCGGAAATACTACAATAGGTTCCACAAAACCACAAAACCAAGAGGGGAAAGAGAGGAGGATCGAATAAACACAGGTATAGGACAAAGAGGAATGCTAACGAGATCCAGGAACAGAGAAACCAGAGGGAACCAGGAAATCTAGTCCTAAACCTTTACAATCTAAATATTGATGAATCTCTCAAGACAGCACTTAATAGAGGACTGAATTTCTGTCCAGCCAATAGGACGGATTACTTCCAAAAACAAGTAGACCTTTTTAAATTTTGTCGGAAACTAAAAATATTTCGCAGAATCACCTATGAAACTCAAAGAATGCAATATCCAAGACATTTCACCCCTCACTGTGGAACTAGCAGAAGGATCAGTAAACATAATGAATTTAACAGAAACGGATTTCTCATTGGATACCTTCATGGCGGAACAAAATATAGATCCGTTCCAGACTGAGGAAACACATTTAAGATCTAAATCGAAATTCATACCCAATTTAATGGAAAATAATGCCATAGATCTTTTTCAAAAAGCTGTAAGCAATGATTTACGGAAAAAAATACCTTGAAAACAAGCAAACCAACATCAAATACAATTTAACGAAAGCTGAGAAAAAGGCAATAGATACACTCTCCAAAAATGAGGAAATAGTTGTGAAGTCAGCTGATAAAGGAGGGAACATTGTGCTTATGAAGAAACAAGATTACATAACAGAAGGAACCAGACAACTAAAGGACACCAAATGTTACTCAATACTACAAAATAACCCAATTAGAGACCTACAAGCTCAATGGAATCAAATGGCAAAACATTGGGAAGAAATGGGCCTACTGACGGAAGAAGAAACAAAGTATTTGGTAATAGACAAACCTGTCATGCCAACAATATATTTCCTTCCAAAAATACATAAAAAGTACAAGACGTTTCCACCATGTAGACCCATCATTAATGGGATAGGTTCTTTAACAGAAAGAATCTCAGAATATATAGACTTATATCTACAGCCCCTAACAACAGGGCTAGCTTCTTATTTACGAGACACGAAACACGTGATACAACAAATGGAGTGTATACCGTGGGAAGCAGAATATTTATTTGTGACGTTGGATGTGGTGTCACTTTACACCAGCATCCAACACACAAAAGGAATGGAAACAACGGAATTCTTCTTGAAAACAAGGTCTATTTTATTTCTTAATCAGAATAATATGATTCTAGAGATGCTAAACTTCGTTCTGTCAAACAACATTTTTTTGTTTAATCAAGTCCTATATAAGCAGGAACAAGGAACTGCCATGGGGGCGAAATTTGCCCCAACATATGCAAATTTATTCATGGGCCATTTTGAACTAATCCATGCCTGGCAACATGAGGCATTTATAGAAAATAAAATTGTCTACTGGGGTCGTTACATAGACGATATCCTTGTTATATGGCATGGAAACAAAACAAGCCTCCTGAAATATATTGCCTATCTTAATGACAATAATCATAATATCAAATTCACAGAAAAAATCAGCTCAGAAGAAATAGAATTTTTAGATCTACAACTGTACACAGATGGTGACAAGATACTAACAGACTTGTATATCAAACCCACAGCAGTCAACAACAAGCTACATGCACAAAGCAACCATCCAAAACACACCATAAAGAACATCCCATATGGAGAAATACTTAGAATAAAACGCAATTGCAGCTTGGATACCAGGTACCAAAAACACCTAACAGATCTAAAAGAAAACTTTATACAGAGAGGATATAAAGAAGACTCTCTTAACCATGCAATTCAGAAAGCAGAAAAAGTAACAAGAACCAGCCTATTAATTGAAAAACGAAAAGTAAAGAATAAAGAAATGAAAACCCATTTCATTACAACATTCAGTAGTGAAATATACAACATAAAGAAAACTTTGAATAAACATTGGAACATTCTATTCACAGATGATACACTCAGCACCATTATTGAAGAAAAACCATCAATGGTATTTAGAAAAGCTCCAACTCTGAAAAATAAATTAAGTCCGAGTCATCTAAGGAACCCAGCAAAGGACTCCTTGAGTAGTTTTTTGAAAGTGCCGGCACCAACAGGATCCTACAAATGCAGCAAATGTTCAATTTGTTCACACATGATAAATGGAATCAAACAAATTAAATTACCCACTGGAAAAATGATTGACATCAAACAATTTATAAACTGCAGAAGTCAATATGTAATCTATGCTATACAATGCATTTGCAACAAGAAATACATCGGGAGCACGATAAGAGAAATTAGAATACGGATATTGGAACATCTTAGAGCAATCAAGAACGGGGATGCAAGGTACCCAATGGCCATACACTTTGCAAAAGAACACCAACAATCAGACATCAAGGACATCAAAATCATTGGACTGGAAAAAATCGAGCAACCTGAAAGAGGAGGAGAAAGAGAACTTATATTAAGGAGAATGGAGTCAAAATGGATTTGTATAATGGATACATGCCAAACTGGTCTAAACACAGCTCCAGAGATGGCAAACTGGTTATAAAAACACTATTGATTGTATATGTGCATCATCCTAAGTACCATACACTGAAATATAGTAAATGGAAAGCTGGATCCAACGTGTTGATGCTATCACATACGCATAGATACAACAACATTTAGAGACGCAATTAAATTAAAGAAGACATTAGTGTTAGCTTAGGGGTTCTTTGAAAATAAATCCATTCTTTTGCAAAATAGCAATGCAACCTGAAAACTATTTGTACAAAAATGAAGGCTACAACATAGAAACAACATTTTTTTTTTCTTTTTCACAAAAAACAAATCCAAGATGGCCGCCGCACGTTTTTTGACGCGTATGACGTCATCGCGGCACATTACGCAATGACGTCATCACGCGATGTGCTCCGCGATATATAAACAGAAGCAGAATTGAGGTAAGATGCATCCGGGAACCACGGATGCACAGAGGCAATCGTACCGAGAGAAAGGAACATCTTTGAATCCACAAGAATCTACACACAAGGTAAACTCTATAGCAATTTAAAATAATTTTCTCTAGAAATGTAAAGGGCTACCTCATAGAGGGTGCATAAATTCAATCAAACTGAATACCAATGCAAATGCAGAATTTATACTAGTAATAATGGACCAATACTAAAATGCCATTCTATATAGGCTAGGAAGGACACAGCACACTGTATAGGACAGCAAAGACAGCTTTGCTGTTCAGAAATATAACACATTAATAGCCAGTATTAGAATGTGAACCAAAGCATATGAGCTTTGTGCATTTTTCTTATAGGGGAAAAAAAGAAAAAAAGAAAAAAAAGGGAAAAAAAAGGGAAAAAGAACAAAAGGAAGACAAATAGAGAGCCAATGAGAGAGAAAATTGAATACCAATCAATACTGAATCAGAATTATGAGAAACATGACAAGGGTGAGTGTATGTCCTCTTCTCAGATAGAAGTGGTTATGAAACTAGAGGTTTAATGCACTTAAGTCTCTGTTTATATACAATGTATGAACTTGGGTTCTTTTTTCACTTTAGAATCTCCCCTGAGGAACCGTGGCTAAAGTCATGGGGAAACACGTGTTGGGAGACAATTTGGGAGACAAAGTTTGTTTATTGAAACTTCAAGTGTATGGAGTATCCAGAACCTATACTGAATAAACAAATTGGAATTAACATAACCAAGTGATTGAGTAATTCTTCCCAAGGAGCGCACTAAAGGGTACCAACTTTATTTCTCGATAGTGTGGCATTATGTTACTGCACCTATCTGTGGGTGGGCACAACTGGTAAATGGGCTGCTCCTTTCACCTCCCAAAGTGCATGAAAGGGGTGCACTCTACCAATGTTGCACCTCCTGGTGGTGCCCATGCAGTAGAAACCTCCAGGATCTATGTGTACATGTGGGTACTGTTATAAAGTCACAAACATTAGGCTACGGTGTGGGAGTGTGGTCATTTTGGGGATGGAGTATGCCATCTCCATCACCTTGAACCTTAAATGAGCTGGAGGTTCCAGCTTCTGCATCGCAGCGCCGACCCTGCGGAACTGACTCCCCTCCGACATCACGCATGAACGTTTACACTTTGCATTCAGAAACCTCCTGAAAACCTGGTTGTTCAACAAATATGACTAATCTGTACCTCATTTTCAATCTATTCTGACTGCATCTGCTTACCTTTACTATGTACAAGTGCTGTGATCCCTTTGGGTTTTGGCTCTACACAAATAAATAAATAAATACATCCATTCTGGGATGTAGGCCCCAGAAGGGGTATATGGAGGATGCCCTAGGTTTCCCATCCCTAGATTCATGCGTGTAGGATCCCCCAATGCCCTAATAACTTTATTGATCCTGTTGAATAACACTAGAGATACTGATACAAGCGGATGAAGGAATGAAAGGTGCATCACTGGCACGCCTGCCTCCATGGGAGCCATGCATTCACTACAACGAATACTGGGTTTTAGAGACAAACATTATGTCAAGGAGAGAATACAGGCGAGAAGGCACAGCAGCCTTTGCAGAGAGTCAACAAGCTGGATGCTGCAGGGAAACCTATTTCAAGATGTTGGACAACCACTATCTAACTCAAGCATGCAGAGCTGCTGGGCAGTCTGATGAGCATTTTAGAGTTCACGCCAGTCAAAAAGCTGATATCATTTGCAGACTTGCATATCCCAAACCCACAACAACATAGAAGGAAAACACAACAGCAGGAAGGTATGGGAGTTAGGAGTCGGAATATAGAGGTGCAGGTGCAGAGTATGACATGGTGAAGTGGTAAGAAGGTGAAGTGGAGAGAAAGTGGAAAGGAGAAGCAGACAAACAAAGAGGCAATAGTAGGAGGGAAGCGGAGAGAGATCACAGAGGTGGAAATGAACAGGAGAAATAACAGAGACAAGGACATGGAGGGGAGATAGAGTTCAGAGGAGGAAGTGCTAAGGAGGAGAAAGAAAAAAGAGGAGGAGGAGAGAGGAAGGGGTAAGACTAGCGAGGATGCGGTAAAGACCAAGAGAGAAAGAGGAGAGCTGGGATACAGAAGAGACGGCAAGACACCCTTAATAACCAGGGCCATTAGGAGGTCTTGATATGATAGAGCAGAGGCTCAGAAATCTAGCAAAGGCCAGGTGTGGAGAAGAAGTGCCAAAACCTAAAAAGGAGGCATACGCTGATGATTGTAAGCAGCTGAATCTCTAAGCATTGACCAGTACCTGACCCCTTTTGGAATAACAAAATACCCTATGTGGGGTATCTCGTAGGATAGTTTGGCACACAAACAGGTGATCATGATGATGTTGGCTGCAGCCAAGAAAGACACCATTCACCTCATGGCCTATGAGTGATTACTCTGCCAGGGATGCAGTCCCTAGCAAAGGGAATGAGGAAAGGTCTGGGGAATAAGGTCCTACGGAGATGTGGAAAGCACCCAAAAGTGTTTATTCTTAGTATGCAGACTTGTAATGAAATGTGCACTCTTGGTTTGAAGACAGGTGTGCACAGGAAGCAATATAATCAGCAATATCAAGTTTCCTGAAGATGCCTTTAAAAAGGTAGAGTGGGGACGTAATAGACACTAGAGCCCTTTAAGGAAGGCCAGGGGTAAGAACCATTTCAAATATCTTATAGGTGTATTCTTGAGGCCTGATTCACAGAGCATTTTCCAACGAGATTGCGCCATTATAAAAGGCTTCTCTGAATCAGGCCCTTGGAGTTCAACAGCATCAACTAAGCCTTCTAGGTATTTTCAATGGGTCGGTTGAAGAGCAGGCAAGCAATGGTCGAGTCAGTGACTTGAATTGGTTGAATTAGTTCATAGAGGGCACAAGATGCAATGCGATTGTTCAGTGGCGATTGGCTTGAAAACCAGCTAGTACAAGCAGGTGAGGGTTTAAGTCAGTGTTCGGATGACTTGACAGCTGATCAAAAAGTGGTCAGTGTCAAAGGCTGCTGCGGGTGCTTGCAGAGGCTCGAAAGCAGTTAAGCTAGTTATAAAATAGTTCCAAGTGGAGAAACAGTGCCCAGGGCTGGTTCTTGACCTCTGGTTACTGGGGATCCCCATTTTGGGTCTCGTGGGGCAACATGGATACTTGTTCTGCATGTCAGAACCAGGAAGGTTTCCAGAGATCACTTTCAGGGCTGTCAACTTCAGTGAGCAGGTGCCTGGGTACCAGTGGTTTCAGATGGCAGTATGACTTGGCCAGCCAGCAGATCACAACAAATATACCAATGGGGACAGTGGTGGAATTTTCCTTCTCCATTCTTGGAGACGCTACCTTCACCTCTATGGAAGAGGACTTTCAGGCATACTGTATCCCCTACAAAGTTCCAGATGAAATCATCCTTCTTCCGTACTGCAAAGATGATGGAACAGATGGGCTAGTCTTCCCCTAAAATAGGCAAACTGTTACAGCGGATTGGTCCCCTTGTAGCCTTCTTTGAGTGGTCCAATTCTTGCTGCTGTCTCAGAGTCTCTTGCTGGACGATGTCATACCCAGAGCACTTTGTCTGCAGGACGTGGGATAGTACACATGAAGTGTGGGAGCCTTGGAGAATCAATGACGGGATGCATTTCTACAGACTGGTGCTTCTCTCCCGACTACTCTAACTCCTGCCACTCTCCTGTCTGCAATGGATTAAAGAGTCTCTGTTAACTACTACCCTGGTGTGAGCTCTCAATTTCCCTGAGAGGGCTTGCTTTTGGAACAATGGTTCCCAGCTATCCCCCCTGGGGAGATGTTCTGTCCTTTGGAGGAGGTGACAGGCCTTCCCAGAGAGATTAATACAGGAGTTTCCTGGGCTGGGGCCCAAATTATTGTTTTTTCTGTGAAATACTCGGAGAGTGAGTCACTAGCAACAACACTGACAATAATAATGTTGGCCAGAGTAACTGTAGAGTATCAGAGGTTACCATGCCAAATCTAGTTATGGCTTACATTTACAACTCCATCTGCCACCGGACTCTTGGAGAGCACAATTAATGAATTTAGGAAAAGGTTATCCCACAGTTAAAAAGAAGATTCTGACTGCTGGAACATTTGGTTACATCTGGCTGTACTCAGTAAGGCACATGCCACTGTAAAATTGCATGCTGCCAAACTACAGGCAGCTGCTGAGAAGCACCAGAAGACAGGCTCAGAGTTACATGTTTCTACCTTACTTTTCGGCATGGTGCATTATTAAAGTGGGTTCTGATTAGCTGATCTCATTTTCAGAAACAGACTTACCCACATTGTTTTGTATTAAAAATAAAACATCTCAGGTTATGCCGCCGTCACAGATGGCATTCTATCACAAAGTGACAATCGTCCCTGTCCTTTTTTGCACATTGTAAGCTCTCTAAGTATTTTAAATGTAGGGAGTTCTGCAAACGTGCTAGTTACTGTTTGCACATAGAGCTACTGAATTTGTGCACATAGAGTAATGTTCACTCCCAAATCTTATATTCATGTTTCAAGTCACGTGTTTACAATTGCTGCCCTGGGCACACCAAGCATTCCTTAAAATGGAATTGTATCGTGCCTTTAGAAATGGTAGGCATAACACGGAATGCATTAGGCTTTCTATTGTAATCATTGCACAAAGTGCTCCTACCCTTAGAGCCTGTGAACTACAACACAATGATTACAAACACAGAGTTTTCTCATCTGTGAAAGGGAACTCTGCTTGTGAATTTAAATGTGCACAAACCTTGATTTGAATATAAAACTCTCATTACAACGCCTTTATTCTTTTGCTAGATGTCTTGTTGTGTGCATCAGTGGTCTAATTTCATTGTGCAGCAGGCCTCAAATTATACACGATGAGACACTTTAAAAATGAATGACTTATTAATAATGACATTCCAGATCTTATATCTATTTCCAGCTTGACTCCTTGTGATCCCATCGCATGCCCTGTGCATTTGATTGCTTGATTAGGATTTTGCAATATTAACTGAGATTTGGTCTCGTCACGAGCTTGGGTGAATTGATTTTTAGCATGTGGGGAGGTTGGGAAATACAAGAGCACACAAGAGAGTAGAAAAATGCAATCCCTTTAGAAACCAGCGAGTTCCTCAAATAGCTTTAAATTATCTCTCTAGGAATTCCTTCCAAGTAGATAATCCAAAAGAAAAGGGCCCTGTTTACGTATCCTTGAACAATGTTGCAAATGGCCTACCAATCAGGTTAGATTTGCTGTCTTCTTTGTCAAGCACCAGGCCAGCAATTGAAACAGTCTACAGCAAGAGGAAGCCGGGGGCATGCTATGCACACAGTGAATATTACCTCGCAATCACTTTCTGAGCCCTGTTCTCCGAGTGGTGAAATGCTGCCATTTTCTGACATGACAAAGCGAGCGGCAGAAATGCCAGTGACATTTTTAATGTTTGCAAATTACATAAAATGTACACTCTTCAAGTTCAGTTCGGCTTCAGATATGTAATGTGCCGGGTTGTCAGCCGGCCCGGTGCAGTTTGTCAACAGCTACGCTTTCTAGCTGCTGCTTTAATATAGAGGAAATGTTGTTAATAAAAGTGCTAATAAAGTCGATTCATGGATCCTCAGGATGCTTTCTGATGCATGATTTAAGCAATAGAACCCGAGCGTCGGGGGCATTACCGTCTCAGGTAATGCCCCGGGGCCCATAGGTAAGGCCCCGAGTGAAGCGAGGGCCTTACCGAAGGCCCCGGGGCATTACCTGAGACGGTAATGCCCCCCAAGCAAGGGTTCTATTGCTATTAGTAGCCCGGCCCACAAAAATTGCGTGACCGGGTCACTAAAAGCTTTTTTTTTTTGTCCTGAAACACTGCGGCGTTTCGGCGCTGCAGCGTTTCAGGAGAAAAAAAACGACCAAGAAAATGGCCGCCGCCATGGAAAGTTAAAACGGAGTCCGTTTTCCCTTTCCATGGCGGGCATCGGGAGCGGACGCGCTGGGAACACAAGAGTTCCCAGCGCGTCCGCTCCCGAAAAAGGATCAAAAATAAGGTAAGTGGGGTTGGGAGGGCAGGAGTGGGAGGGGGGAGAAAAAAAAACAAAAACGTACCTGCGTCCCCGGCGGGGGGACGAGGGAAGCCTCCAGCCATGTGGAGGCGCGGAGCGGGGATGGCCCCGCTCCGAGTCTCCACACGGCTGTAGGTTTTCCTCGTCCCACGCCGGGGACGCAGGAACAAGAAGGTAAGTGTAGGAGGGAGGGAGGGAGGGGATTTAGAAAAAAAAAAATCCTTATCCGAGTCCCCGGCGTGGGCGATGGCAGCCTCTCAGCCGCGGGGAGGCTCGGAGCGGGGATGGCCCCTCTTCGAGCCTCCTCATTGGATGAGGGGCTGCCACGCCCCCCGCCGGGAACAAAGGCCGTGGAATCCCGATGAAGGGATTCCCGGCCGGGTTGGGACCTGGCGAGAGCCAATCAGAATGGCTCTTGCCTTCTGATTGTCTCTCGCCGGGTTACTAATATCCTTTAGAAGAACATACATTCTGATTGATCAGTTCAAAGAGAAGCAGAGAAATATGATGGCACATTTATGGCGGTCATTTATGGAGGTAAGATGGCTCAGCGGGTTTAGTGCTTGTTGCTTTGATCTGTGTTTGATGTGCAGGTCGCAGGTTCCAATCCCAGCAGGGCCTTTCCCCCTCATAAATTGAGTACCAATTTCAAATGGATAATAATATTAACTATGTATGTAAGTGAATATGTGCTATGTAAAGTGCTTTGGATCAAATCACTATATAAATATCAAATTATTATTCAGTACCCGGGACTCCTTGAATTATGGGGCCACAAAGGTAAGCAGCATGAATGTTCTAAGGTGCCCCCCTTAACCATCATGATCTGCAGCTGATGGTCCCAATCAGGGTATCCTAATCAACAAGGGTATTGCGAGCAGGAATTGACCACTTAAAGCCTTGAGAAAGTTCAGGAGGCGTGAAACACATGTCGGCTGTTCTTCACTGAAAACGGCTAAATGTTCAATTGAAAATAAACTTCATCTACATACAACTAAATGATAATGTGTTGAATATCTTTAAATATGAGAATTGTTTTATGCTTGATACCACTAACTAATCGCATTTATTTATGGTGAGCATGGTCTAAAATGTTTGCATCCAAAATTCTCTAAATCTGACGGATTAATTAAAGCAAGTATTCACCAAGAACAGCTCGAAAACTGCTTTAGCTTGTCTTGCCAAACCCGCACAATGTATAAACTCTACCAAAGAATCCATTTTGGCAGTAAAAACGCCAATAAAGACATTGATTGGAGCAATGAAGTTTATATGGGCTTTCGAAAATGCCTTCTGATGCCTCTTTTGGCCAATATCTGAACACATTTTAATTGTCAAATCGCAAGAGAAACACGGAAATCAAATGGTACATGTATTAAGTGGTGCAGCTATATTTGTTCTCTGGCAATAAACATGGCATTTCTTTGAGGTTAGTGACCACACCGGCAGTGTTCATTTATTGGGGCCAGTGATGGTGCATACAGACAAATGTGTGTTTACTATTTCCAGTCCACGGGCAGTTCAAGTCGCGGCTGTGGCTGAGAGACAAAGCGAGGCTTGACAGTAGGCATCAAGAGTGTTCCATCAGAAGGGTTTAGAAATATCAAGATGTTCACACAATCCTGAGTAACCCTGATTTAAGAACCAACACCTGTTTCTGTTTGTCTAATGTGGAGGTTTGGAAGATGGCAGAACACCCCACACACCTGTAGAATAGCATTCCGAGGAGCCTCAATTTGCAAGAAGTGTGATTCCTGGAGACTGCAGGTTGACTATTCTGCCTTCCTGACACGAATACAGGCCTTTGTAGTATGTAATGAGCAATCGGGACAAGTGCCTCTTGGCACTGAAGAGCAATACAGCTCTTTTCAGAGTTGCCCCCATGTGGCGCATGTCTATCAGGGACCCACTAAGCTCTTGCTGCCTGATTCTGATGAAAATAGTCCATTGGGTCACATTTCAATGTTGGGCAACAGAGAGATATTATGTTCTGTGAAAGACACAGGAGACCCCACACTCTAGGTAAGGGTATTAATATAACAATTATTCACAGAAAGAAACCCAGAGGATACAATTTGTGGATAGATATCAAGGGATTTTATTAAACCTGATACAATTTAGATGTATGACTCAAATCATGATTTCCCTTGATATCTATCCACAAATTGTATCCTCTGGGTAACAGAGAGATTACATGTTTAGTTAGTAACACAGTACAACTCTCCTTCCCTGAAGGACCAAAGATGTGTAGTGATTCAGCCCATAGTTTGTTTTGCAGGGCTTCTTCTGGTATAGTAGATGCCATAAAACAAGTGTCCAGATGTCCATGAAATTATCGAATATAAAAAAATCGTAGGAGAAAGTACCACGTTGTTTTTTTTTTTCTTCCAATAATGTGGGGTGAGCCCCCAACCCGTACCACCCACCCCTACCTTAACTTATACCCTTGCCCCACACCACACCTATATTTTAACAAAAACGACCCAAAATTCCGAAAAATATAGTTAAACAGTTTGGTCATTTCTCCTTACAATTTCTTATATTCAATCATTTATGCAGAAACCTAATTGGCCCACTTCTCTCCCGAGGCCTGAACTTCCCTTTCCTAGCCCATACAACACGCGGGATTGGGTCCTGTCCACCCACTAGAAAAAGAAAAAGTGGTGTCTCTAGTTCCAGTGGGTACCCTTGCAATCTGTGCTAGAAAAGCAAGAACATATTTTGTGCATAGTTTACATGCCCGTTCAGAGCAGCATCTTCCTAATATGGGTGATCTGATTGACATTGCAGTCCCTACATCTAGATTTCTACAAACACTAACAACAGGGTCTAAGAACAGAAAGGACAGCCATCTCCAGTGGAGATGAAGAGTGAGAAGGGGGAAGCAAATATACACAAGGGGTCAACATTCAATTACCCATGACCACGTCTCAGAAATCATTGAATGTTTGTTGACTTGTGTTCTCTGTTACCAATTGAACATGCGGAACACTGCAAATGACTGTTTTATATAGTCTTTATGTAACGGCACGGATAATATTAAATCCATAGAGAGACATGAAATCAGACATTTAGTGCATTTGTGAGATATGATAGTTGTCTAGAGAGCAAAATGAACAGACTTATTGAAATGAGAATTTATTGAACCCACAAATGCTGAAAAACAGGAGTAATAATATCCTAAAATAATAATGCCCAATTTATAAACTTGCAGGGAATTCAAATTGCTATGAAGGGATTGATTGTTGAAACTATTGCTTCAGTTAATTCCATTGACTCTTGGCAAGAAAATATCTTCAACACTGTTCCTACCAAGATTAGCTTAGGGCTATAAATGATGGCACTGCTGGGGCTTTGCTTCTGGACTCATCAAATAATTTGTCATCACAGGCAAATCTTTATGTAAACAATCATTTTACTCTTAATTATATGTAAATGTGTTTCATATAGCTGTTTACATAGGATATCATGAAAACCTGAATACATGTTACTATTTAAGGGATTGACAAGTTCAGCCCTGGAAATTATATGAAGAGACATTTAAAATGGTAGGGGAGTGGAAATGGGTCATGGCACAAAGCGTAAGCAGTGATGTAAGCATACTATACATGCACATGAATAGTATCCCCAAATCACTAGGGCTAAATGGTGACTGGAGGAAATTGACCAAAGCACAAAAGATTTTAATTTATACTCGTGCATTCAGGTCATATCTCTATTGTTTACCAAACTTTGCCCTTAGTGGGCAAATCCTCCTTAAGCAGCCAAACAGTTTCAGACCATGGTTCTCTAGCTCTGGATTAAGCCTTATCATGAGAAGAAAAATCAAATCTGAGAGTCAGTTCTGAGTAAAGTGCTGAAAACCCAGTGCCTAAAAATGAAACAAGGCACCAAATTGTAGAATGTCTCAATACTTGAATGAAACCCGTAGACATGCACTAAGCAGCAGTTAGGAGCTGCATAACAGCAACTTCCCAAAGTCCACACATACTTAGAAGTTTTGTGGCAAAAGAAGTTTCCTTCTAGGCAAACAGCAGTAAAATTAAATTAGCTCTGGGGAGACTGTCAACAAAATGATATCAGTCTGCAGAGTTACCACCTACAAACTGGCAAGAATCATAATAGTTTCAGGAAATGTGGAGGTGCTAAGGCAAATACTGTTTCAGATATGAATCTAGCCCAGCAACTCACCAGTCCTTTCAGCAATCTCTGAACACAGTGAAACAAACAGATTTGGACAAGAACGCCTTCATTGTGCATGCCTAACATGACATAGGGCTTCTTTAAGAGAGGAATTAGCAGTGCTGATACCCAAAGATAAGTTTTCTCAGCTGATTGGATCATCCAACGCTAACAACAGATGCTGCCCCGAGGTTCTCATAGGTTCTCTTGATAAAATGTTTGCCCCACAATATTTAAAATCAATGACCCAGAAATGTGCCTCTTTTAGGAACGTTATAATAATGAATGTCAATCTCCTCGAAATGATTGTTGCTCGCGGGCTGTAACCATTGCTATTCTTGCCCTGACACCCACTCCTTTTGTGGATCCTGACCCAGAATATTTAATTTTGAGCGACCAAACAATTGACAAAATGCTAAACCTTAATATTTATGCATTCATCTGTGCATTGAATGTTAAACGTTCGTTTGACAATTAATTATTTTCCCATCCTTTTGATGGTATTTGTTTCTGATTTTAATATTTTTTATTTGAGCAAAACAATTGAATTCAGAATATGTCATGTGTACATAGAACAAATGAGCAAACATTCTGGTGACCAATTTTTTCGCATCCCGAATCTTGCTTCCAAACATACAATTTGTGGTTGGTATAAAATCTCAAAACTCACACCTCATCAAAGGTCTCCAAAACAGCTTTTCCCTTCCTCTTGCTGCTTCAAAGACATTGGGCCTCATTCCGAGTATGGCGGTCTGAAAAGAAGCAATGTACCAGCACCCTTTCCAGGCCGTCATACTACAATGATGCCGGTAGGGGCCATGGATCCCCCGACTGGCCTCACCTGCCGGGTTTTCAGGCCCCTACTGGCATGATTGTCACGAAAACACTGGCACCATTAGCAACGGTGACGGGGCTTCTGTGTCCCCAGTTCCATGGAGTCCTGTTGGACACCATGGAAATGGGGAGTAACCATTATCGCCACCCTTGGGATAATCCGGTGGCACCGGGATATCAGGCAGCGATATGGATGTTACAGGGATATCGGAAACCCGCTGCCTACTGTATTTTTATTTTAGTTCTCATTACATGGTGAATAGGTATCCTGTCAAGTTCTTTTTTGTTTTGGTGGGAAAATGTGCATTATTGTAATTTTTGGAAATTAAACACACAAAGTGCTTATTTATGAAATGCTGTATCAGGTTACAGCTCTTATTAATTACCATTATTTGTTTCATTTTTCTCATAATGTACAAGTTCATGTTTATGTATGAGGGTATATAGACAAGTTATATGTGCACCCACATATCCATCTATATATTGCAGTTGGCACTCATTTCAAAGAGATGTTTAGTCTGTTTAGCCATTAATTCATCTCATTTAAGACTGTCAGGTGAGAATACAATTTTAGAATCCACATTTTCTTGTTTAAGATGGTGTTCATATTTTGATGAGGACTAGTTTTAACAACTACAAGAATCCTCTATTCTAGATCATCTGCAGTATGTCATTGTTCTATGTAGTGGTTCAACAGAGGGGCATTCTAAGAATGTGTTCGGATTCAGGATCTATGGTCTGAAATTCTCTCATTCATCGAACTGTTAGTCTTTCCAAAGTATATCTTTTTGCATTGGAATTTCATTTTATACATAACATGTGTTGTCTTGCAGTTAGAAAACTCATGAAATCGAAAATTAAAAGTGTCATGTGAGAAAGTCTAACTTCATTTAGTAAATGCAGTTTCCATAAGGGAAATGTCCCTTTATTTTCGTACACACCAAATGTCAATGAGTGTGCTGGCATTTGCAGAGCTATTTTGTCTTGATGCATACACAAGTGTGTGTTTGAGATTCCTACCTCTTCTGAAGGTGAATCTGTGGTTTTCTTTAAAACAAGGGAGTTGTTTTAGAATGTTTGCTCAAATTTTAGAACTAAATGTATTGTACATTACTACACAGATTATTTCATTTGAGATATGTTTGGGTGTTAGAGGTTGTTTGTGTCACAAAAGTTGTTTCTGTAACAAAACCATCCTCGCTTTAGGGGTCTATTAACCAATGTCTTGGGATACCCCCTATCCATCAATTTCTGTTTTAATATACTAACTTGTGAATACATAGTCTGTATTTCTTTTTACAGTTGTTTTTAATTCCAAAGAACTCCCTACAAGGGAGAATTTCACTTAACGGTATTAAGTTTGTAATTGTAAAAGGTTATTTCTGTCTGTTTCTTTTTGATATAAGGTTGTATATAGATTGTGTTTGTCTGTCTTGATCATGATGTCAATAAAGGGAAGTGCCTGTCTGCTTTCTGAGAGGGAACATTTTAAATTGGGATTTATTTAATGTAGCCATTCATTAAATTGTTTATGTAGTTGTAGTTGAAGGATATTGCCTCTCCAAAGCTTAAGGACATCATCTATGTATCCCTTCCTTAGTCAAAAATTCTGAATAAAATGAGCATTTATATTACATATGTGATCTTCCTCAAATATTGACATATAGAGGTTTGCCAGATTGGGGGCAAATGCTGCTTCCATTGCCGCTCCTTTTTTTTCTAAAGAAAATGTTTCCTTTACACAGAAAAAAAAACGTTTTTTAGTTTGTGCTAACAGTCTACAATAAATGTGATGGGAAATGGTTGTGGTAAATCTCTATTATTTAAGCAAGTTGTTATTATTTCTATGGCCTCTTTTTGCTTGTGTAAAATTATTCTACATAACAAATTAATAGAATCTCTTCATCTGGATTAAAGGGGAGGTCTTCCGCTAAATGTATAACATCTCTAGTATCCCGTAAAAAGGACTTTGTTTTTATAGCTAGAGAAGTTTCTGAAAGAAATCTATGTATTTGCAGAAGAGTGAAATTATTGACCCACATCCTGACATTATACGTCTTCATGGGAGGTCGATTGGAGGTCTCCATTAGGGCTATTCATCCTCCCTTGCCTTCTGGTTTTATTATAATATTTTGTTTCATTTCCAATTGATTTAGAGCAATCTTTTCATCCTTGGTTACCTTGTTGTCTGTTGGAATAACTGAAGCCAGGCGGCAAAGGGCGGCAAATGTTACAAATAACAGGCTGCATGTTACCTGGAGCTCTCTGAAAGCAGACCACGCTTATCATCATTATTATTAAAAGAGAGCCAGCGGCCCAGAGCAGCAAATCAGGCTTGGATCGTGGACTGCACTAAGCCTCCATCATTTATTTGTGGCCTGACTATATTCAAAAGGGCATAGACGGGCCAGGGACAGGCCAGGGAAGGCCAGGGGCAATCTGAGGGAGCCTACAGTTGACCAAATAGATCAAATAGATTTACAGCTGCAAGGTTTATTGACTTCTGCTAATCTTGCAATCATTTTGCACTTCCACCACACGGCTGATGAGTTTATCTGTTCTTGCTGGCGGCTGCCTGGGTCATACAGCTGTGTTATCTTGATCTTGTAAGCAGTATTGGAGGTGGCAGCTGGACAGCACAGTGGACTTGAACTTGGTCAGAGGACAGACTGGATACATGCTTTGACTCATCCCCATTTTAATTCATACCTGCCTTTTTCTTCTGCATCTGACTATCCGTTTACCGAAGCATATTGATATTCTTTTTTACTTGAGGCCACTTGGGACCCTATCAGCAAGAGAGGGGAGTCAGACCAACACAGCCCCTCAAGCGGTCAAGCATTCCTTACTCAGGGGCCATTTACCCTCTGTCCTAACAATTGTAAGCTTAATGTTTTTAAATCTGTTTCTTAACTTGTTTTTATAATTTTTATATCAGATTTATTTTACACAATTGATATTTGTTCTTGTTGTGTTTATTGTAGCAATTTGGCATGGTCATTTTAGCAACTTTGTATCCTATACATGTCCATTGTTCTATTTGGCCCTGGGTCATTGATTTGTCATTTGATTGCCATTATGTGCAATTGTTGCTAGCCTGTCAATGCTGTTGTGCATTATGGGGGAAAAGGAAGGCTACATAATCCTCAGTTAGTGCAAGGAAAGTGAAGAAGTCTGCCAAACTTACCAAGCATATTGCAAAGACCATTAGGATGATTAGCAAGACTGCCAGTCTATTATATGATATTGAAAGTGGGGGGGCACTCAACAGAGAGTAGATAACAATGGGAAGCAAAAGGGGTCAAACATTGTGGTTAACTTAACTGATTACTAGCTCAACATACCTCTGGCAGCTTCCTAGGAGGGGAGGGATAGTAGCTGTTGGAGAAATTGTGCCATTGTCATTAGAGAATCTGAAATGAGGGCGCAGGCGGAGAAAATTGTTGGAGGAGGGAAGGTCCATCTACCAATTCTTATCAATGTTTGGCAGATCCTCCCAGGCAATGAGGTTCCTAAATTGACGTGGGGGGAGTTACAACCTACCTGTTGAGATTGTTAATGCTAATTTTTATCTTAACCACATTGATGTGCTAAGACAAACGCCTTTGACGAAATAGACTCCCATCATTAGAGGCACTGGATTCAGTGCAACCAGTTTACCCACTGAGGTAATAACTGAAAATAGATTTGGCCACCTCTTAGCAAATAATAACATGAGTGGCCACACCATTTTATGTAGGATCACTGAGGTGGCACCCTTGCAAAGACTAGAGTCTATGGCAGCAGAGGAGGGGTATGTCCGTCCAATTCATGTCCAGTTTGAAGGTTGTATGCTATTGTACCTTCTGTTGGCATTACTCAAAGCAGAAAATTAGATGCTACGCAAAGACTTACATGCATTAGGGCAGAAGGGCAAAGAAATTTAGGGCCAAGCTGACCAGGATTTACCCAATGAAGGGCCCCATAGGATTAAGGAAGCAATGTATTACCATTTCAGCCAGGCCAGTGGAGACCCTGGTGAGGAGCATCGATATTAAGATAGATAGCGTGATTACAAATTATGTATCCAAAAATCCCCCAGGCAGGGGTTCTGTGAACTACCGCCTGGTTAATTTGCCATGAGGGAAAGTAACTTCTGATTACATCATTTGGAAGGGCCTGTGTAGCAGGATGGAATTTTGTGTATCTTGTGAGTGTTCTGAAGGTGGAGGGGTGATTTTGGGAACCACAGGAAACTCTTATTAATAAAGTGGTTCACTGGCTTAGGTTTAAGAGAGGTTGTTGCTTGATTATGTGTAGGGATATATTGCTTTGCGAATGCTATCCCAGGCTTGGTGATAAGCAGAGGGAACATATTAAGATAGAATTTAATTTGAGGCAAAAGAATTGGTTGAATGGTTGCTAGCAATCGAGCAAAGATCTCTTCTGCCTCGTTGGCATGAAAGTGCTACTATGTTTAGTGCTCCAATGATATCAGATGGTTTAACTGGCAGAGTTACAAGGTTTGAGGAGGATGGCGGTAACCACAGGGTAGCAGAGAAACTAAGCCCAGATGCTAGCGGGCCAGTAATTTCCAAATGAGGCCCTTGAATATTAGTTCACTGCTAAGCTCCCTGCAGGGGTGCTGCATTTCTGGAAAGGTCAGATGCACGACCGATCAGAACATTGTGGGGGCTCAGCATCTGGGTCAATAGGTCACTAACAGCGAAAAGAAAGGTATACCTTTGTCCCCATTGATCTTGATCAAGGGGGAAGTGAGACTTGTGCTTGAGAGCCAGAAAAAAGGCAAGGCACCTGGCCTTAGATATGACCCCCGGTAGATTTGTTGGCAGATGAACCTCTGGTTTGGACACCATATCTAAGAAGACTTTGTAATGCAGTTTTGAGGTTGAATAGGTTTATGGTATCTTAGACTCAGGCAGTCATAGTACCTATTTTCCAAAAAGGGTTAGGGGCCTCCCTGACAACTATAGGCCTATCTCCCTCGTTGATGCCGGTGGAAAAATATTTACAAAAGCCATATTAATGCACTTGGAGGGATGAATTGAGGAGGGTGGCATCTTAAGCCACCTGCAGGCTGGTTTCCAAAGGGGAGTTAGCATGGTGGACGAATATTTGAGGTTATGGTTGCTCCTTGATAAAAAAACATTACCCTGAGAAAAAAAGCACATTTATGCCGTCTTTGTTGATTTTACACAGTTCCAAGGGCCAGGCTATGGGGCATTTTAGAGGAGTTGGGCTTCCCTACAGACCTATTATGTGCAATTAAGTCTCTGTATACGGGGAATGGCGCAGTGATCTGGTGGGGTCTTGATGGTGCCACATCTGATACAGTAAGAATGGAAATGGGGGTCCGTCAGGGATGAGTATTGGCCCCCAAACTTTTTTGTGTGTTCATCAATGGTGTATTGGCAGATTAATAAAGGCTCCGACTGATGCCCCACACTGGTGAGCGACAAGAGCCCCTGCTTATGTTTGCAGACAATGCAGTCCTACTCTCTCTTACCACAATGGAAATATTTGCAAAATTCTGCAAGAAAAATGGACTGTTCATTAATACACAAAGAACCAAAGCAATAGTCTTTATGGGGAATAAGGTGCCCCTGGCTTAGACTTGGTCTAACTGACGTTCCGATAGACCAAGTACACACCTTTGATTACCTAGGCCATGGAGTGAAGGAGGACTGTACATGGAATGAGCAGCAAGTGAAGGCAAGGTTCACACTAGCCCGATACAGAGGTTCATTAGCTAAATCTACAGGAGAGCATAGGGGTGGGGTGGTCGAGGTTGCGCTTGAGCCTTATAAAGCTCAGGCCAGGCAGGCAGCAATTTATGGTGCTGAGCTTTGGGGCAGGTCCAATAGTCTTCCCCTAGCAATTGTGGAAAACACACGTTTAAAGAACCCATTGGGCCTATCTATCAAAGCACCTAACTTAACTGTCTCCCTGAATTAAACCTCAAGCCCATTGAAGTGGCTTGCAGGGCAAAGACGAATTACTATTAATTAGACAGTGGTCCAGTGAAAATCGTATTACGTATAGGCAGGCAGTAATGGATGTGCTCTCTCAAGGCATAGCCATTCGGTTGCCTTGGTATCGGCATTTTAAAAAGGAACTCCAAGCCCTACTACTGGGGCTATGATGTTCTACTTTGCTGCTAAAGATAGCCTTGCAATCCACTCCATGCTTGCTTATTTACTCAGGGCATGGAGAAGAACAACATGTCAATTACTTTTTACCGGGTTAGGTGTGTAGTAGGAACTCCGATTCGTATGTAGAAGGAATGTTGGTCTGGCATAAGTAATTGCCCTTGCACATAGGCAGCCCGAGGACTGTGTTCATTTATCTAAGCATGAGCCCTCAGAGTTGGCTTGAGTTCCTCTGTTAACACACTGCGGCCTCAAGCTCTCCGAGACATACAGGAATTGCTTTTGGTGCTATTCTAGAATGTTATGTTTTTTGTTTATTGTAATTGATTACCTTCGACCACTGATTAGCCATGGTATTTAATTTTTCTAATAAGTCACATCGATCTGTGCTCTTAGCATCCCATGAATGATGTTGTAACAATTCGTTAATACTGATTCTACTGTTATTTGCTGGATGTATTCATCTTTTATCACTATGTATTTTATGTTTTGGCTCTTAAGGCACCCATGCTGAAATAAAGTATTAACAAACAAAAGTTTATCTTACAATACAGACAGCGCAATAGAAACTGCAGAGACCATAATGCTGTGCGAGTCTGGGAGGAGTCGTGAACAGATGAAGGTGGTAATGGGTAAGCAACGGAACGATCTGTTTGAACATTCTGGAAGGTGACATGGAAGATGGTGGTAGCGAAAGAAGGAAAACGATTGATACTTTCTCAAACACCCATTAAAAAAGGCAAAGTATTGGGTTGTGTTAATGCTTTACCAGGTGTTAAAAAATGTATGTTATGATTAATTTATGTTTGGATTCACAGACAAAAAAAGACTGTAGAGCATTCCAAAATATGTTGTGGGTTTTTCCAGACTGTGGGCATTAAGGATAATTATTGGAAAGCAAAATTGGGATAGACAATACAAATGAATGCTACATTTTGGAGTTTATAGGGGTCATTACAAGGTTGCCAGTGCAGAAACAACTGTACTGGTAAACTTGCCAGTACTGTTTTTTCTGGACCGGCAAACTACGAGTTCTGCGAGCGGGTGCCTTTCCGCCCCCCAGGTCTAACCTGGTGGGCGGAAAGGCACCCGCTC